>NC_141697.1:122774669-123974669 GCF_964263255.1 Lissotriton vulgaris
CACAGCCACACCCCAGTACTTCGCAGGTCTTTAAAAAACCATTACTGCTTTGTTGTGAATCTCCCGACCCCCATGGAGCAGAGTGTCAGGGAGTCCGCACTGCTGTGGCAGTGTTTGCTGACACTCTTTCAAAAGGAATGCCTCTTAATTAGCAGCAGTTATGTGCTAAGTGCCCATTAATACCAGTGTCATCCGCAACACACCCACCCTTTGCAGGCGACACAGTACTGTGTTGGGACACAAAGTTTGGAAAGCTCTGCCCTAAACCATTACCAACAAGAGAGTAATGACTGCACATACTTCTCAGATCCAATTGTGAGTTTGAAATTGTGGCCTCTTTTGGATAGTGTGACTTTTCTGACAATCTCACAGTCAATTAAATCTGTCTCTCCTCTGGATCGCTTACCACTCTCTTAGCTTTGTCTTCTGGACCGGGAGGTACTACAGGTGGTGATGAATATCCTTAACGCTTTTTTAATGGAGGGCCATGTGCCATAGAGCAGGAAGCATGCTATGGTTCTTCCACTCAAAAAACCGAACCTGGATCCGACTAATTGGTCAAACCTCCGACTAATTTCACTGCTGCCTAATTTCTCCAAGGTTTTAGAAAAGCATGTGAATGTCCTACTCAACACTCAGGTGGATGCCCTTACCATTCTTCATCACTTGCAGGTGGGCTTTAGGGCCAGGCGCGGTATCAATTCCAACCTCCTTGGAGTCACAGATCATCTTAGACAGCTCCTGGATGGGAATGAAACTGTTGCACTAATTGTCATAGATCTTAGTGCGCCTTTTGACACTGGGTCCCCTTCTATCTTGCTCGAAAGACTGGCGGCTTTGGGTTTTTTACGTTATATCCTTTGCCTGGATAACCTTAATTTCTAAGGGATCTGACTTTTCAAGTCTTTCCGGCCAATGGCAGATCAGAGATGCAGGCTTTGGCTTCCAGAGTCCCACAGGGCTCAGTGCTTAGCCCGATGTTATTTAACATCTATGTCCACCCTCTGGAGGACTTGGGGAAGAGTTGTGGTTTGATTCTATTCTCTTACGCATATGACACCCAAAATATCTTCTCATTGTCATCTTCACAGGATCGTGGACTGTGAGAAGTTGTCCTTGTATATGCTGTCCACTAATTAAAGTGTAACTGCAACAAATGATAGACGGAATGCTGAATGATTTAAACATTCTACCCCAGTCAAGAGATCTGGGTTAAATCCATCAATCTTTTGCCCACTACGCCACCCCAGTTTGGCAGTTTGGTCCTGACTGTTCCCACGAGGCACAGGGTCAAGACTGATTTGCATATGGCTGGGTCCAAACTGGGGTGGCATAGTGGGCAAAAGAACGATGGATTTAACCCAGATCTCCTGACTGGGGGAGAATGTTTTAATCATTCAGCATTCCGTCCATTATTTGTTGCAGTTACACTTTTCGCCCTAAGTGGGATGGGTATGCTCAGACGTGGGTCCCTTGCTCACTGTGCCACTGGATTCAAGCTAGCCTGGAGGATGAAGGGTGACATACCCCGAAACTGGTCCCATGATGCTTGTTTCCGGTCCAGGGAGTACCTAGCTTGGCAGTTTGGTCTGGACTGCTCCCATGAGGCACAAGGTCAAGACTGATTTACATATAGCTGGGTCCAAAATGGGGTGGCATAGTAGGCAAAAGAACAATGGATTTAACCCAGATCTCTTGACTGGGGTAGAATGTTTGAATCATTCAGCATTCCATCCTCATTTTTTGCAGTTACACTAATTAAAGTGGGCACCCTGTACCAGTCCAAATAACCCTTATGGTGATTTAAGAGGTCAAAGATAACCTTAGAAAGCTATCCAATTGGTAGCTGTGAAGAGAAGCCTTCAGGCTTAGTCTTGATGGAATGTTAAGTAGCTTGTTTTTAAGCATGGGCGAAATTTGCGAATCCGCGTTTCGCGAATTCGCGGATTTCCCAGCTAAATCGCAAAAAAAAAATCAGCAAATTCGCGAATTTTCCCACAAAATCGCGGATATTTTTTTGCGATTTGCCCTAGAGTACTTTCTACTGGCTAATCCAGTAAGTGATCCCTCTTGGGGAAATGTATAGTGCTTTTACTACACTGCAGCTGCGTAAAGGGCCAGAAGATGTGTCTCCAGTGACCATGTGTGCCTGTGACACAGTCACAGGCACACATGGTCACTGGAGACACATCTTCTGGCCCTTTACGCAGCTACAGTGTAGTAAAAGCACTATGGGGCAGATTTACAAGCCGCTTGCGCCACATTATCGCCACAGTTGCGTCACTTTTGTGACGCAGCGGCAGCACAAAAGATGCGCCATGGTGCTGGGTATTAACAACGTGACGCATCTGAGAGATGCGTCATGCTGTAAAGCCCTGTGCCATCAGGAGGCGTTCCAGCGCAGGGGAGGGCGTTCCTGCGTAGGAACGCCTCCTAAAAGTGGCTGAGTGAAATCTACAAGATTTCACTCAGTCACTTTTAGGCCAATGCAGATAGGGCCCCCCAGAGCATTGCTGGAGCTGCGTTGCGCTTGTGACGCAGCTCCAGCAATGCGCTGCTTTTACGGCACAGATGCATGACGCATCTGTGTTGTTTTTGCCACATGGTGCGCCGCATTGTAAATGCGGCGGACCATGGGTGGCGGAGCTGCGGCGCACAATAACTGGCGCATCCCTAGGGATGCGCCTGTTACTGTAAATCTGCCCCTATACATTTAGCCAACGAGGGAGCACTTACTGATTAGACAGTAGAAAGTACTCCAGTTGAGTAGAGGTATTGCACAAAACCGTGGCATCTTCGTGGACAAATACGCAGGGCGGGATTCATTCTGGCCCCTGTTAGACTCGTTTTTTGTGCCCTTCTGCCCTCTGTTAGACTCATTTTCCCCTTGTTTTTCTGCCCTTCTGCCCTCTGTTAGACTCGTTTTTTGTGCCCTTCTGCCCTCTGTTAGACTCGTTTTCCCTTGTTTTTCTGCCCTTCTGTCCTCTGTTAGACTGCTTTTTGTGCCTTTCTGCCCTCTGCATCACCACATCATCACTCAGCGCTACCCCACCATCACTCAGCACCACCACATTATCACTCAGCACCACCACAGCACCACTCAGCACCACCACAGCATCACTCAGCACCACCACAGCATCACTCAGCACCACCACAGCATCACTCAGCACCACCACAGCATCACTCAGCACCACCACAGCATCACTCAGCACAACCACAGCATCACTCAGCACCACCACAGCATCACTCAGCACCACTCAGCACCACTCAGCACCATTCAGCACCACTCAGCACCACTCAGCACCACTCAGCACCACTCAGCACCACTCAGCACCACTCAGCACCACCACAGCACCACCACAGCACCACCACAGCACCACCACAGCATCACTCAGTGCCACCACAGCATCACTCAGCGCCACCACAGCATCACTCAGTGCCACCACATTATCACTCAGCACCACTCAGCAACACCACAGCATCACTCAGCACCACCACAGCATCACTCAGCACCACCACAGCACCACTCAGCACCACCACAGCACCACTCAGCACCACCACAGCACCACTCAGCACCACCACAGCACCACTCAGCACCACCACAGCACCACTCAGCACCACCACAGCACCACTCAGCACCATCACAGCACCACTCAGCACCATCACAGCACCACTCAGCGCCACCACAGCATCACTCAGCATCACCACAGCATCACTCAGCACCACTCAGCACCACCACAGCACCTCTCAGCACCACCACAGCATCAATCAGCACCACCACAGCATCACTCAGCACCACTCAGCACCACCACAGCACCTCTCAGCACCACCACAGCACCACTCAGCACCACCCCAGCATCACTCCACACCATCCCAGTATCACTCCGCACCACCACTGCACCACTCAGCATCACCACAGCACCACTCAGCACCACCACTGAACCACTCAACGCCACTCCAGCATCAATCTGCGCAACCATTCAACAACAACTGGTTCAAATATGTTCTCTCAATGTTTCAAGCTTTATTACAAATGTCGCAAAAAGATGTTAATATTTCACTTCTGTTCTTGGATTTTCGTCACAATAAAATACACTGAACATAATCTTCGCAAAAGTTATTTTCAAAAGTTTAAGCTATTGCCATTATAAATTAAAATCACTTATTTAACTATTAATTATTTTAAAAAATTAAAAGCCATTGTAATTTGTAATATCAATACATCTAAGTCACGTAAATACAAAACATGTTGCATTACAAATGCTATAGGTGTCACATTTGCGAAAGTTATAACCATTGGCATTGTAAATGACAAAGCTATTAATTTAGCTATTTTCAAAACCAACACATAAATAAAAAAATTGTCATTTACAAGACCAATGGCTCAAACTTTCCTAATGCGAGGCCTATTGCATTGCAAATGCTTGTTTTTATATCTGCCAGTGCTTCCTGTTGAGGTTTAATTTTCATGACAGGCGCCTCATTGCCTACTTGTAACTTTTCTCTGACCCTGCTTCAAGGGTCAGAGCAGGGTCAGAGAATAGTTGCAAGTAGGCAACGAGGCGCCAGGAAGCACTTACAGGCTTACAGCAGCAGGTTAATTTCTTTGTAATCCTTTTGTAAAAAGTTACAAAAAATGAGTTTCAACTTTTGCACCTGCTGCTGTAACCCTGTAAGTGCTTGGCTGAAAATTTGTCCCGCTGATTCGCGGATTTTACCGCGATTTCGCGAGATTCGCGGATCGCGGAAAATCCACAAATTCCGCGAGCGGAACGAATTTTCAGCCCATGCTTACTTGTTTTACCGGAAGATAGTATTGGTTAAATAAAAGGAGAACCACAAAGTAGTTATAAAAATATGTATTTATTGATATAACACGCCCTAAGTAAGATACAGTATCTTCTGCATGAAGATACTCACAAAAGCACACAATACTGTAGCACAGAAACATCAGTAAATAGCACTAATACACAGTGGGCTCCAGGGGAGACCAAACCATACAATAAAATAGTGGTATAAGAACCAAGACTCGAGACAAGCCGGTGTCTAGAGGATGTAGAATCGCTGGGACACCAAGGAACCACCAAAGTGAGTAAGTAGGGACCCGACGGAGGACCGGTGCAGTGTGGGAACCCGACTGCAGGGGCCGTTCAATTCTAAGGGTGAATCGCGGTTGCAGTTTTACAGTTTAAGGACCCTTCTGAGTGGATTTCGAAGAAACCCTGTGGAACTTAGGAAGTTGGAGTGCCACCCCACCCATGGATACTGTAGTACAAGAGTTAACTATCCCAGGGAAGCCGATTGCATAGGTCTGAAGTGACGTCGGAAACCGTACTTGATCTCTATGGAGGGCTTTGAAGAAGAGCCACTGCTGGGAAGAAGAAAAGTGTCTGTTGGAATCCAAATGTGGAGTCTTGATGAAGAGTACCTGAAAGCAGGGGGCACAGAGTCTGGGTCACTCAGGAGTGACCAGGGTCTTGGTAGACTAATGCCCACCGAAGTTGGGTGTTTCAGGTGCATTGAGGGGGTTCTTGACTCTGCAGCCACCAGGACCAGGAGACATAAAGGACAACCAGGAGCCGATACGAGCTGTCCCATGAAAGATGGAGTATGGGCAAGCCTGGAGCAACCAGGGGAGCCCAAGAAAAGCAGTGTTGACGATCAAGAGGATTCACAGGCCGGAGCACAGGAGTTGAAAGGGGACCTGAGCAGTTTCACAAAGCAGCAGCCCACGGAGCACTCGCAGTGAGGAGGCTGGAGTTCTTTGTAGGAAATGGTGCCAGAGGTTGGGGCTACACTGAGCACAGCGCACTTGTTTTGGATGGAAATGCCAACAAGCATATGTACTTGCAAAAGTATGCAGTGCACAGGGGTATGACGTCAAACTTGGTGAGAGGGCAACTCAGACCTCGACAGACTTGGAAACCCACCTCCTGTGTTGCTGGAGACTTTGGAGTCTGTAAGAGCTCAGGAGCAGCAGACTGGTCAATCGTGATGTGGTGCCTATGGTTGCAGGGGAGTGACTCCTTCACTCCCAGGGATATATCTTCAGTTGTCCTTGATGGTCCACAGGTCCTGTACAGAGCCTGTATGGTGCACGGGCATAGACAATGCTTTGGATGGAGTGGGAGACGAGTTTGGACCCAAATGAAGTCCAGTGTGTCCAGACGGTCGAAGTTCAGTGGTTACTGGTTCAGAATTTTGTCCACATCGAATCTTGGGTCATACAGCCAGGTAAGCCCTTTTGTACCGATGGGAGAGGGTTGGAAAAGATTCAGGGGACCTTCCAAGGGGAGGGTCTGGACAGTGGGGGGGGGGGGGGGGGGGGAGAACTCCCATGTCCTTTGTCCAGTTCCTCGCCAGAGCAGGAGCCAACGGCTCCCAGGACTGGTTTGAACTGGACTATGCACAGGGACACCAAATGTGCCCCTCATGCAGACTTTCGGTCACTGGCAAGCGCACCCACCCTGGCCTAATACACTAAATCTGTCTGGGAGGTGGTCACACCTCCCTGTAACAGGATGCCTATTGTTCTGTCTTTACCTGCTCGAGCATGGCTCAGCAGCAGGAGAACAAAAATGTGTCTCTGGTCAACAGCAACCATTTTGGGCTGCCCAGGAACAGAAGGCTGGTACCAGGAACACCACGGACCTCACAAAGATAATTTCTGAGCAGTGGAATCATACCTTCCACAGTGTTTGATACCAAACACAATAGGGTTACTTTCAGCCATTTTAGAGTTGGTCATTATGCGATCGCATAATGCCACTCTATATGTCGTAAATGGCTTCAGCACTAACAAACCAGAATAATGGACTCCGTAGGCTGCAGGGGTGACCTGCTCATGCAGAGAAACCCTCTCACTTAGGACCAAGCACCCTGCCTTCAGGATTGTCAAGGAAGTGACTTATAGGTTTTAAGTGTAGCGACCCATAGATATAATAAACCTATATCTTAAGTGGTGCATGCACCAACTTACAAAGGCTGCAATGGCAGGCCTGTAGTTCCGTTTTGCATGACGTCTCATGGTGGCATAATACATGCTTCAGCCCATGGGAGGACTCTGGGGTATCTATTCCCTGGGTACATGGGTACCATATACTTGGAACTGACAAGGGTACCCCAGTATCCAATCTGGAGTGTACCCAAGTTCAGAACATAACAGGTTTAGGGAGAAAGCAGATAGACTGGGGTCCTGATTATCAGGATCCCAGTCAGACTAGTAAAAAAACAGTACAACATTAAGCAAAAAGTGGGGGTAACCATAAGAAGCAGATCCTACTTTCCTACATGGACTATCTGAACTAAACCTGGGTTGGAGGCGAATCTCCATTTGGATGAATAACAACTCCCTCAAGCTTAATAGTGATAAGATGGAGGTCATGATCTTGGGTAAGAGTCCACAACTGTGGGGCCCACAACATTGGCCTGATTCCTTAGACCCTCTCCCGGACTCAATAAATCAATCAATCAGCATTCGTAAAGCGCACTCTGTCACCACTAGGCATTTTGTCTTTGTCGAAGAGTCGAAGACCTTGAGTCTCTTTCTCAAGTCTGCCAGGAGGGGGCCATAGGGAGCTGGAGGGGGAGGTCATTCCAGGTCTTGGCAGCAATGTAGGAGAAAAAGTGGCCGCCAAATGTGACTTAGACTGGTAAAATATCTGCTAAATAAACCCCTGCTCCTGTCCTAAAAGTGGTTCACTGCATGTTCTTTCATTGGTTAGCTTAGTCAGCAATAGAACAGTGTATGACTGGAGTGCACCATAGAACACTCCATCTCACACCTTGGTGCTACAATTATCCTGCAACCTGAAGTGGTATAAAAAAATACTTAAAGCGCGTCGGTAAAATGCAGCCATGGCGTTCTATTTGTATCATTTAAGAATTACTCGAGGGATTGCAACTGCATTTTAAAAATATGGAAACATTCCTACAATTCAATCAAGCAAAAAGAAAACATACTGTAAACCACAGGGATGGAATGAAGCACGTGGCCCATAAGTAGGTTCGCATGAAAGAGCTGGATTTCTTTGTTGCCTGCCAAAAGGCGAGAGTACAGCAAGCTGTTATGGCTTTACCTAGCAACCACATTTTCCATCTATTTTATGACTGTTTCTTTTTAAGATCAGAATATAAAGATGTTATTTTTGTTGTTGTTGCCAGTTTATATAAAGCATATCAACAGAGGATTATTTACTAACATTACCAAGACTGTCATTATAGGTTATTTGAAGTTTGGTGCTAAGTTACCGGGAATAGACTTTAAATTACCGACTGGTATTTTCACACCTAAGTCCAGCCATTACTAGTTATTACCCAGAATAACAGTGCTGACTTGAAATAACAGGTGCTTTACCATCACATTTTAATACAACCGTTAAAAACACAAAAAACAAGAAAAACAACTACTCACTGACATTTTATGCCTACACTAAGGAGGCGAAAAGTGTCAGTGGTCTTGCCAATGGGTTTGGAGAGCAGAGGAGAGGTTCAGGGCACATTTGCGGTGGCCCGCGGACACCTAGTAGGGGGGCCCTTTAGTGCCATTTGGGCACAACACCACCCCCCTGGTCTAGTGTGGGCTCAGAGTAGGAGTCATTTCGCCTTGGCGCGCTAGGCGTGTCACGTCGGCACACAGATTTTGAGGGAGGGTACTTATACCTCCCCCCACCTTTCTGGCGTCCTCTTTGTTGCAGACACTCCATCTCCCACTCTACCGCTTACCCGGCGTGGGGCTGGCAGGCAAAGTACATAGAACATTGTAATGTTTTTGTTTGTTATTGCAGGCGGAGTTACAGGGTAATCTGGAAGCATATGGGTACAGAAGGATACCTCTGCAAGAGCAGAATAGGGGTGCCAGAGCCAAAGCCCAAGAGCCACATGGGAGGGTCCTGGAAGATTTACGTTGGTGCCCCGTTAGTCCTTCGGGCGGTTGTGGGCCTGAACAACCGGGGGCTTGCATTGCTACGCTCCGCCCTGAAAGGGGCATGAGTAATAAGGGACCAACATGTTACATGATCCAGAAAGAGGATCACCCCATCAGGTGTAGCACTGATTGGGTTCTCCACAGTGCTTGGCTCATCAGGCGGGCAGAGCAGCATAGGTTGGTTACAGCTGCCTGCCCTTGGATCGCCCGTAAGATAACCCACCATATTGCATTCTTTTGTATGGAATAAACCTTCAGCAATATTTTCCCATAACAAAAGTTGTGTTGTGTATTTATTTATTCATGCATGCTCAGACTGTGGGTGGGGATGTTGCTAATAATGTCACTAAGTGCCTGTCAGGGAGGAAACACTCCCCCCAGACTGCTGCAGGGGACAGGCAGAGGCCAGGCAACGCAGCTGCCCGCAGCCCATGCTCTGTAGCACTTGTGACAAGTCCAGTGTCTCTGGGTCAGAATGATCAGATCTAGAGTTTTTGGACTCAATAATTCCAAGCTCGAACGCGCTTGGAACAGCGACTAGGGGTATTTCACCCAGAGTTATTAGTCCAGGAGAGAAAACCCTACTCTTAATGAGCGCCTAAGTCTGAAAGAAAAAAGTCTCAAAAACATATGCTTTTAAAAAGAAGTACAGGTAAAGCCAATAGGTCTTTGCAGTTAAAAGTACAGTTTTGCCAAATCAGTTTTTTTTTTGCTTAAATAGCATCTGCTAATGCATACACATCTGCAGTGGCCATATTTAAAAGAGTTTTGAGTTTAATAAATCCTTTTGAAAGAGTCTGCAGTGGAAGAACATGCATCACAGCAGTGATCTTGGAATTAGATTTGTTATAAACAAAACCATTCGTAGATGCTTATACGCACATGTGGGTGGCCATATTAAAAAGTTTAAAGAAAACATTTAAAGATGGCCGCTTACCAAATGACTCTTGGGGCTGATAAAATGTAGCAAAAGGGATCTAGCAAAAAAGGCTCGGGTTCGAGAGGACACTTGGTGGGTGATGGGAAAGGGAAGGGACTGAAAAAAAGGCACGGGTAAAAATAGAAAGGAAAGGAGGAGCAGTGAGAGAAGCAGAAGGAGAGCAAAGAGAAAAGGCGGCTAAATAGAAATGTAAAGCAATGCAACAGCGGATGTCTGCAATGGAAAGATATGTGAATACTTTAAGACAAAAATGCTTCTGTGGAGGACAAATACAAGAATAGGGAGAAAAGCTGTCGAATCAGGAGAAGCAAGCTAGAGAGAAAGATGATAAAGCTATCCTGCCATGAGCAAGGGGCTGAACCAAGTGCATGCTTTTTACTGAAACCAAAGCATCTTAAAAACTGTCTGCAACAGAGACATAAAAAACCAAGCAGTAAATGCTATATGAAATTGAATGATTTGTTCCTTATCTTAACTGCCTTGCAACTTTTATGGAATTACACAACCCTAATCACATTTTCCAGGAAAACAACAACGTTGTAACATTTAATACACTTCTTAATGTTCACTAAACATCAGATACAATATATGCACTGTCTGTTGCCTAGCCACATGGAGAGAACACTTTACATGTAACAATACATCAAACTCAAACAAAAATAAGAATAAGAGTGAAATCAAGATGAATTGTTTCCTTCAGTCTTCAAGTCTAGTTTGAAGCTGAGTTCTTAGACCTTTCCTGAAGAGTGTCCAGTTTAAATTAAGTCTAAGTTCCTCTGCAAAGTAACCTTAGGTTTTGGGAGCTTGGCCCCGAAAAGGCCCACTGGGGAGTTTTTGATTTTTTTTAGCCTTGGGGACTTCCAGCGAAGGTTAGATTGGGATATGGTGTTATTTGCTCTAATTTACTGCAGAGTATATTCATCAGTTTGATGGGACGAATAGGTGAGGTTTATGTTTAAGGTAGGCCATTTTGAAGTTAAATCTGGCATTAAATTGGAGATAGTGAATGTGGCTTAAACGTGTGAAATCATGCAAATATTTATCACCTTTGAAAAGGTATGCATTTGTTCAGTTTGGCGATGTGGATAACAAGGTAATGTTTTGGTGAGTGATAAAGCCAAATGATTTACCTGATGGGACCTATAAAGAAAGAAATGTCTAGAGGGGAGAGTTGTACAAACCATATTTGTGAAGGAGATTCTTCTTTAATGTAAGAGAAACCACTATATTTCTGGGCCAAAGAGCTCATAGAGATTTTTAGTTTGTGTAAGACTACCTTTCAAAATGTTATGTTTCAGATTACTTACCGGTAATTTAGGAGACAAAAATTGCATATGCTGTAATAATAGGAAGATAGATGAAAAAATGTCATCTTTAACACATATTCAGAGTATGGGAGTGCATAGATCTGTAGACCATATGTTATAAGACATATCTTTAAGAATTTAAGGGCAAGGTCAAAAATAATTTGGTGACACATTCTATGGCAGATAAAAGGGATGTTATTTATGTAATAGCACCATAATCCAATGTTATATTTACATGGTTTATGTAAGAACTGATGAACTGATATTCAAAAGCGGTCAAGTATAGGTTTGCAGTACTAGGGGTGAGCACAACTACCATTGGGAGGTGGTATCTGACAAAGGCAATTATTAGTTCTACAGAGGCGGTTATGTAGTGCTAATTAAGCACCTAAAACAATTTTCTCAAAATGGGTTGTAATGCCCTTTTATCTAGATAGTTCGTTAAGGCTCTCAAGTTTTAAGTTTGAGCAATATTTGCTTAGAGATATTCTATATCAAATATTATTAGAAGGTTTAGGTTACTTTGAGGAATAAGGTCTACAAGTTTAATATTTGCTGTGGTGTCTTTCAAATAGGATGTGTCAGTTACACTAATAGTTTGAGAATTAAGGGCCTGATTCAGATTTCGGTGGATGGGTTACTCTGTAACAACGGTGACGGAAATCCGGCCCGCCGAATATCAATCCCATAATATCCAATGGGATTTATATTTGAGCAGGCAGGATATCCATAACTGTTGTGACGGAGTAAGCCGTCCATCGAAATCTAAATCAGGCCCTAAATCTGCTTAAATCAAAAGAGGTTCAAGCACAGGTATTGTGGCTTTTAGCATATGTCTGCCTGATATTTTGGGGGGTCATTATGTATTTTACATGGAACATGTGTATTTGTCAAGGTAATAAGTCAACTGGCAGCCCTACCTGGAAAAACTGGTGTCAAGCGGTCTAGTTTTAGTGGAGGGACTTGCAGGCAATCATAATGCTCAAGGAAAACATTGGCTAATTGTTTTTGTTTTGCCTTGATTTTCAATATCACAGTACAACAAACTTGATCAAATGGGCTTATAAAAATCATGGTACTAAATTTGAACTTTTTGGTTCAAAGGTATTTACCTTGTAATATACCACAACATAAGATTAGAAAGTAAGAAGTACCTATTGTTCAATTGTGAAGTACACAACTCCTCAAGTTTCGCTCAGTGTTATGAAACCAATCTTTAATACAATTTCTTAACAATAAGATGTGCATATTTTAAGACTGGTTTCCTATTTTAAGACTACATTTAGCAGGGCAACTATTTTGAATAAAAAATAAATGAGGTTTCCAAATACTTAATATACATAATTATGTTCTCTACAGTTGTCTGCCCCGAGTTTGTCCTCTGTAACACTGAGGCAGTGATTACAATATTAACACAGTCACCTGAACGTCTTCAAATTTTAGCACTGTGCCAATGGTCAAGGTACCATAAAGCAGTGGTTTCCAAACTGTTTAGAACCATGACCCCATTTTTAGAACGACAAACTGTTGTGAACCACCTAGGTTTAATGGACATGAGGTAGGCAATTTTTTATCTAACTAAAGCATCATGGGTAGTGCACTGTCATTTACAGACTGCACATTCTCCATTGAAATGGCTGCTAAATTTGCACAGAGTGATTACTTATATTGCACACAAATGATACTATGTGGACATTGGTTATCAGTGAATATTTGTCTTTTGTGAATCACCAAGTAAAGTGTCTTCATTTGTTTTGATCCCAACTATCACACTTTAGAATGAAAAAAATGTGCTTCTTTTTTCATTCCCAACTGCTGAATGTGTACAGTTCATTTACAGGTATTTACATTTTGCTGTATGTTACACATATGACAGCCTTTCCTTTCCGCATACCCTGTACCCTAGTGTTGCACCTGGCCCTCTCTGCAGGGTTCCCCCAAACATAATAATAATAATAATACTGGATTTTATAGAGCGCGAACAGCTACCTCACGAGGAGGTGTCCCGGCGCTAGAAGACCACAGAAGTCCTGGGGCAAGGATAGGAGAGCTAGCGTGGCTGGGTGAAGAGCCAGGTCTTTAGCATCTTCTTAAAGCAGGGTTCAGATGGAGCCTGCTGGATTGCTTGAGGTAAGGAGTTCCACAGAGCGGAGACGTTTGCTGAAAAGGTACGGCCGCCGAGGCGGGCCTTTTTTGCTCGTGGGACGACCAGCTGGACACGGTCATTTGACCGTAGTGCACGGCTTTGGGAATATCTTGGAAGGCGTTTTTTTAGGTAAAGTGGGCAGGAGCCATGCAAAGATCTGAACGCAAGCGTCAGAGCTTTGAATTTTATCCGGTTGGCCACAGGGAGCCAATGCAGGGTTCGAAGATGCGGAGAGACTGACTGCCTGAAAAAACATGTTGCCTTTTTCCTAGCATTCTTGCTGAATTTGTTTTTATTGGCCTAAGGACTCTATGCACTTTACCAGGTATAAAGTACTCACTCCCTAAAACATGGTAAACTTGGTGTACAACTGTTTGGCATATTTATTTAATATGCAAGTCCCTTGTAGAGTGATAGACCATGTGCTGAGGGCCTGTAAATTAATTGCTACTAGTGGGCCTGCAGCACTTATTGTCACCCACTTAAGTAGCCCCTTAAAACACGTCAAAGATCTGCCATTACAGCCTGAATGCAGTAGTAAACTAGTGGTAAACTGCCAATTTGACTTCCCAATATTATCCCCTTGAGAAGCCTTAAACTTTTCTTTTATTACATATAAGCCAACTTTTCTAGACCGTATATTTTTGGGGCGATTTAGAACTCTGTGCCCTTTACCCTGTATTCTTAATTGGCATACTTCTAAATGGCATATTTTAATTGCCTACATGTCACTAGTATATGGTTTAAAGTGTAACCGGGGCATGAAAGTTAAATGCCACCCTTTGACTGCAGCACCTATTTTGCTATCCAGTACAGTGGTGGTGCAAACTTGGCAGCAGCAGTGTAAAAACTGCAAATCAGTCTATCATATTAAACCCTTTTGACAAGCCAAAACCTCCCTTGTAAATATTAATAAGTCACCAAATGTAGACTTTGTAGCCCCAAAGCAGGGTGCATGGTATTTAAAAGAAGGACAGGTAGAACTTTAACATTAACAAGTCTTTACGCTACTAGCACCCAAAAACGACTTTTTACTGTGGTATGTTTATGTTATGTCAGATATTCTTGTTAAGCACGATTCTCACCTGGGAGCATCTAAGCTCTGCTGTAGCATGGAGAGGAACATTTACTAGTTATCAAAGAGCCAGAATTTGAGAACCCTTCTAAAAGCCAATAGATCACATGAGAGCTTGATGTACAGTGGAAGAGAGTTTTAAAGTTTGGAGGCTCCCATCACAAAATTTCTTCCACCCCAGGAGGAAAGTTTAAACCTGGGGACAATCACATTTCTGGCAGAGCTTGAGCAGAGGGATCTCTCTGGCTGGTAGCATGTGAACCTGTCTTGGAGATATTTCAGACCAGAATCATGAATTGCATTGAAAGTGATACATACAGCTATGAATTTCACTCTCTGACTGGAAGCCAATGAAGTTTCCGCAGGGCAGATTTTGCTGATTGAAATTTGGGGATTCCGAGTAACAGCCTGGCTGCTGCATTCTGGAGGACCTGAAACTTGTTAGCATACTGCACTTGTATGTTGAGATATGGTTTATTGCAATAGTCTAGTCTAGACATAACTAAAGCAGTGACCACAGTTGGGGGGAGGTAAGGCAAAATCTAAATTATATTCAGAATGTAAAAGGAAGCAGATATAGTAGCATTCACTTGATCTCCCAGAACAAGCTCATCCATGTGGACACCCAGGTTCTTAACCTTCGTAGCTGGAGAGGGTAGGGATCGTAATTCCAGAGGCCAACATGCTGGCGTCCAAAAAGAGGTTTCATTCCCAAAGAGAAGAACATCTGTTTCGCTGGTATTCAGTTTGAAACAATTTATGTCCGTCCAGTCATGGATAGCTAGCATACAGTTGTGAAACTTATGGCAGGTGCTGTTCGATGGTTCAGAAAAGGAAACCGCAATTTTTGTATCATCGGTGTAGGATGTTAACGAAAAGATGTATGGTTTAATCAGTGCTGTCCACAGGTCACATACATATTAAACAGTGTCAGGCTTAGAGAAGACCCCAGGTGAACTCCACAGAGTAGGACAAATGGGTCAGACTTGACGTTCTTTAGAGATACCGTCTGTTCCCTTCTACTAAGGAAGAAGCTCAAGAGGGACAGGGTGGATCAGTTGATCCAAATTCTCTCAAGACCCCCACTCAACAATCAGTGTGGCACGCCCACCATTATCTACAATAAGCTTCATCTCCTCCATGGCCATAATCAGTTCAGTTTCTGTACTCATGACCGCTCCCGAAACCAAACTTTGTATGGTCCAGAAGCTCCTGCATCTGAACAAAAGTAGCCAATTGTTGATTTAATACTTTGTTGATGATTTTATCAGGAACAGGCAGCCGTGCAATGGGCCGGTAGTTATTAGGATTGCAAGGATCTAAGCTAGATTTCTTCAGCAAGGGAGGAATGGATGTTTTTTTCCATATTATCATTTAATTAACAATTACCATAAGAAACTTGGCAATTAGACCGGGATCAGATGTATACTAGCCATAGGGCATGGGTCATGCGGGGAACCGTTCTTAGTGGTTTTAATCAAGTCGATTACTTGTTCTTCACTCAGTGGGTTAAATTCAGAAAAGATGTAATTTGCCATATTAGGAGGGCATGAACCATTTTCCCCCACTGAAGGAGTGACAGGAGAGGAAAACATGCTGAATATTTGATCAACTTTGTTTTGGAAATGGGATGCCAAAGTGTTAGAAAAGGAAGAGCTAGCTTCCAGAGTATTTTTAGCCAGGACGTTGGAAAGCTTTTTCACGGTCAAGAAAAGGGCTTTCACAGAATTATTTGCAGACTATTTCATGAATGAAATACGGCGTGTTTTCCTTCGTTATCATGATTTTATAGGCTGCGACTTCCAGCTTGTATTTTGCTTTCTTTGCTTGACTATAATTCTTTCTCCAGAGCCTTTCTTGTTTTCTAATAATCAGTTTTTGGTGTTTGTCTGTTGGAATACCAAGGGGCTTATGGCATACCCTGACGATGCTTGACCATTTTGGTAGGTGCTAAATATGGGCTGACGAGCGGAGCCAAATATAAAAATCAAAGGTGAGGGTCTCAAGATTTCGCGAAATTTCAGGTTAAGAATATTAGGAGCTTATTCAGCAGGCCAGGTTCAATTTTGGACCATTGTCGGTATGTCTGAGGAGAGGAGGTTCACGCGGAGGCTGCATATCTTGTATTATTTCTTTATTGAATTGAATGGAGTGGTGATCAGACCAACACAATGGTAGAATGTCTACAATCATCAAAGAAGAGTTATTGTGAAAGATACCGTCCAGCTTATGACCCGCCCAATGAGTGCCATCTTCCACGATTGCTCAAGGCCTATAGAAGACAAGGTGTCCAGTAGAGTTGTGGTATCTTTATCTAAGCTTGTTTCTAAACTAAAAATAAAATCTATTAAGAGTGTGAAATTGGCTTACTGCAATCCGGACTATAATAAGGATAACATCTTCTGATTGAAGATATTTCTCAGTCTGGGTGGGCAGTATATAGTAGCATGCCGTCCCATGATTGGATTTTGGACACTTCAAAATCAAAGGAAAGTACTTCAGAAACCTCTGATATCACTTGAAAGTTAGCTGAAAGGGATTCTCGAAATACTATCGCTAGGCTGCAGACTCTCTTAAGATTCCTGTTGGCTCTAAAGACCGAGTAACCCTGGGGAACTGCCGACACCAGGTCAAGACCTGCCCAGGTGTCAGTGATAAACATAATATCCAACTTGTAGTGTTCGACAAAGGGCAAATTCGGTTTTATGTTTACAGAGTGACCTTGCATTTAGGAGGGCACATGCACAAACACCCTAATCAGAAGGATCATTTATCCGAAGTCGAGCTTTCAGTTTCAATGAATGAGAGGCTACACCATAGTCTAGCAGATTATTCTGCAGTTTGGTTCAGCCCTGACATGTGGGCTTGAGAGAGGCTACCGTACTAACTGGATTTATCTTTAAACAGTTGGAACTTTTACCTCTGGTATTCAGGGCAAGCAGGTGCTCACAGGTAAAAGTTGTCTGAGGAATGGATTTAGTCTGCAAATGCCAGGAGTTCCAGCGCTAGGCGTGTACCCTGTGCGCATGGGCACCGGCAGGCTTGCCTTAGGCGTGGCTTTGGCGCGCCAGCGGCATGTCCACTGGCTGAGTCCGCAAATAGCCCTCTATTTAAGGGGAGCATCACCAAGGGGACGTGGCTAGGATTCAAATGCTTCATAGCATGTGGCCAAAAGCGGTAGGGAAAGAAATATTCAACATGGGTTCCAGCACCCCCGCTTACATGTAAAACAGTCCCCTGAAGGAGGTAAGCTACTGGTAACGTAAATCAAAATTAAATAAAGAATGAGTACAAAACCCATAAAATTATTAAAATCCTGTTAAAGTTGGTGCCCGCTGCTACAGACCTAAAAAGGCACAATCGTGCTACAATGAAAATAAACGTGGGCACATAGATTTGGCAAGAACAATATGGACTAATCAAGCCTCAGTATTGGTGCTGCGCTGGCTGAGTCCTTAAATAGCCCTCTATTGAAAGAGGGGGTGTCAAAGGAGGTGTGGCCAGGATTCAGATGCTTACACAGGCTGTGGCCAAAAGTGGTGGGGAAAGAAATACACAACCAGGGGTCCGGCAACCCTGCTTACCTGCAGCAGACTCCCCTGAATGTAGAACGCCAGAGTACAGATTCAAATATTAATACTGTATGTTGTGAATGGGACCAGCTAGAAAAATAATTAAAGAACAGTTTTTAATAGTTTTTAAAATTCCAATGTATTGCTGAAGTTGAATTTTCAATAAGTACTAAAGAAAAGTAACTTTTAGAATGTCACATCTCTGGTTTCCTCCAGCTTCTCCCAGCCAGTAAGGAGCCTTGATTATTTGTGAATTGCCTCTCAGCAGCAAGCAATAGGCTGTCCTGAATGGGCAGAGACAAGCTTTCTGAACTCTACAGAATATGCAGAGTGGGGTCATGGGCATCCGTTTTGACACTGCAGTGTTAAATCATTCTTTAGTGCCAAATCCTGCTTGACAGGTCTGCTAGGTTCACATATAACACCTGGAACACACTCGAAAGGGGAGACAACAGGATGCCCAGACAATTCTTGTGGATCCACTGTCTGGTTGCTCAAGGATTCTGCATTTTTACTACCATGCTTCTGTCTCTGGGTTTATTGTGGATACAGTACCTGCTTCAAACTGGATTTTAGTGTTAGTTGTGGGAAGACACTAGGATTACCATGGTACACTCTCCACACAACCCCTAGCCCTCACAGCCAAAGTCTAGTGTGGTTGAAGACTCCCACTACCTCCAGACACCCACTTCAGAACTCTTTCTGGACTCAATGACGAGAAGTAGAACAGTGTCTGTGACCTGAGAAGAGCTCTGAGGGCCTGGACCTGCTCCTTATTGCACCTAGCACAAGGACGTAGAATCCAAATATCATAAGGCTGACATCCTTTTCGAGCTACAGGGATACAACAAGCTACAAGATGCCTTTTGCAGGAAGTACCTAGTTCACCAATGGCAACTGGGTCAGGACTGGACCCTGCTGTTGGCCTCTGCGAGTCTGCCTGGCCCTGAGGAACTGCAGGCCTTATAAGTGTACTTCTTTGGTTGATTGGGAATTAAACGACTAAGACAGAAGCCAAAGTCTTTGACAAGGAGGAACCTGATTGGTGTATATGACCCACACTCCATTGTTTTCAGCCTCCAAATTGCACATAGGTCCCTGTCTACCATGACCCTTGACTATAATTGACGCTTTGTGCTTTTTGGCACTATATATGCTTAAAACGTTGGATTTTTTCCATTTTTTAAATTACATTTTACTCTATTCTTTCATCTGGTTTGGTATTTATCTTGTTTGGCTTTTTAATTTTATCACTGTTTTCATACTGCATAAATACATTGCCCTAAGATAAGACTGTCTGGTCTGTGCTAAAGCTACCACGAGGTTGAACTCAGGTTAATTTTAGCAACTTTACAATTTCACTCTGACAAGAACTATGATTATTACTTGAGGCTGGTAGGTAGCCACCCCCCCCCCCCCTCAACAAATAACCATATCTCTTACAGTAGCATACTATCAACTTTGTATAATGATCTGCTAATGTGTTCTTCCATTGTGCACATACATCAGTTGATCCATGTTTCCAGTACAACTCTAAACTCTCTCCAAAGGCGAGAAGAAATTACAAACCACAAACCTAATCTAATCAGACAACACCCAGAAACACTATTTGTAGACACGTACCACTGCTCCTCGAAAGGGCAGGTTAAGATGGATCTCATCTTCCACACAGATAGACCTGAAAGCTGGAACACCACATTGAGAATGCAATGTCACATATCTAAAACAACGACCACCTCACACAGCTGTAAACTGACGACCTCCCTCCCCAACCAAGCAACTAGAAAAGGGGAACACATCAGTGAACATTTACTCAAATGGCACAGTTTTGATACAGGCCAATAATGAGAACTTAGAGGCCTTTGACTCCCTCATTCCTACTCTTTGCTCTGCACATCTTCGCTCTCCTCATCCCACAGCACCGCAGCCCCCTTCCTGGATGAACCTGCCCCACCAGGAGATGCAAATATCTACTTCCTCTCCACTGATGAGATCCCCCAGCGTCCCCCACAGAAACTCCTCCCACTCCTCCATCCCCACGAACCGTGACCTTCAATCTTCCACGGGCTCAGTCCACTGACCCCGTCAATCTTTCGTATTAGATCAATCCCCATCGCCCCCTCAATCTTATCTGCTTCAACAACATAACACCATCCCCAGGGCTCGGTCGGGTGACCTCCTCATCACTCCAGCAGAATCACGGAGGAAGAGCCCTCAACTAAATCCCCTACCAAGGGCTGCTAACAGAGACAGCCAGGCTGACCTATTCTGCATTAAACCTCACAATGCGACCCTGCCCCCATCTCACGAGATGTCCCTACCCAAAACTGCACGCCACCTGCCCTGGAAAATATTCTGCACCGGCTGGCCTTACTAGAAAGTCAGTTTGAAATTATATTCAGTGGCCTTGATGAAATCCTTTTTTTACCTAGACATGGCTCGAAACCCCCGATATGCCCAATTCAGGGCTTCCTATGCGGCTGACTACACTCCTCTTAAACCCCAATTCGGGACCTCACCCGCCCTTGAGAACCGGCTGCTAAGGCCCCTGAGAACCGCGCAGTGATCCCACTTCAATCTCCCACAAGAATCAAAGCCCCCGCATCTGGAGCTCAGACCCACGCCAGTAAAGATGTGGAGATCCAAACACAAAGACCTTCCAGATCTATAGCAGTAAGGTCCAATGAAAAAGCTATGGACCTAGCCTCCACCTATGTCTCCCCTCTTCCAACTGCCACCAACTCCAAGATTCAAGTGATCACGGATTTCGGAAAAGACTTCCCTCCCGTGAAAACCACTAGACCCCGCCCTCCCTCATCTCCATACCGAGGGCCCCTTCAGGAAAGCATCCGAACAAAAATAATCTATCTACTAACTGCATGCTCATTAACTGTAGATCAGCCCCCAAGCATGCAACGGAATTAGCTGAAGCCATCCTCTCTCAGGACTTCGACATTGCGTTCATCAAGGAGACATAGCTAAATGAGATCTCCCCACCTTGTTTAGACCTGTTGGTGCCCCAGGTTTCAACATCATCAATAAAGATCGAAAAAACCAACGCGGGGGAGGTGTAGCCAACATCCATATAGATGACATTGACATCGCTTGATGTCAGTTTTCACCTTCAAACTATGCCCAACACTGGAGGAACAAGGATGTTCCCATTCCACTACCAACAACCCCCGCAATGTACACTGAATGTAACACAGAGCACTATTCACTCGGGTGTCGGGAGAGGGTGGGAGAAAATCAAGGAAGATTACACCGAATGGACACCAGGTGTGGACTCTGCCTTTTCTATTCTTATGGGAGCAACACTGAAGCTGCACCTAGAAAAGCAAATAAACAACAATCCTCAATAGTTGGAATATTGGTATACATGAACCAATTATATTTCTATAGCCATGCACAAACAAGCACTGTCTCCTACGCAATTTTATCTCTCTTACCAGTTCAGGACTGCTGGGAAACTGTTATTATTATTATTAAGGGAAGTTTATAAAGCGCTTGGTTACACTAGGAAGCGTGTCCCCGCGCTACAACAGAAAAACTCTGAGCAGTAGCAAAGAGTGAGCCCAACTATCTAGAAAATAGGTGTGTTTTTAAGTTCTTCCGGAAGCTGGATTCAGATGGGTCTAGGCGGAGATTAAGAGGCAGGGCGTTCCAACTCTTCGCTACCAAATGGCGAAAAGAGCGTCCACCCATGCGGGCCCTTTTAACCCTAGGGATCTTAAGTAGGCCTCCGTGTGAGGAGCGTAAAGCGCGTGAAGGAACATACTTGGTGACTAAGTTCTGAAGTGGTGTTGGTGCTTTCTTAGCAAGAATGCGGTGACAGGTACAGAGGGCTTTAAATTCCACTCTGCTTCTCACTGGCAACCAATGGAGGGACTGGAGGGCATCTTTGGAATCCTATCTTTTAGGGGTTTTTAAGATGAGGCGGGCTGCCGCATTTTGTAGTACCTGGAGGCGGTTTATTGCCTTGCAGGTGGCTCCCAGGTACAGTAGGTTGCCGTAGTCCATGCGTGATGTAACAAGGGCTTGTACCAGCATTCTCCGGGCAGACATCGGAAGAAGAACAAGGACCTCCGTAGGGTTTTTAACACGCTGAAACAGACACCAGCCACTCCGTCTATTTGGGGTCCAAAAGACAGATCAGCATTGAGCCACACACCAAGGATTTTAACTTCCTGACGGGGCATAGGAGCCTCACCTAGGCATGGGGCCACCACGCCGATGACCAGACAGATGGACTCCCCCCCACCACGAGCACCTCGGTCTTGTTGCCGTTTAATTTAAGGCAGTTGGTGGACATCCAGGTTGCAAGATCTTGCATGCAGGTCCTGAAACTGTCCAAAGCAAGACCGGGTGCACGTGAGAGGGAGATGACCAGCTGCGTGTCATCGGCGTATGACACAATGTTCAATCAATGACTCACGGCAATCTGAGCCACTGGAGAGACATAAAGATTAAATAAAGTTGGGCTCAGGGACGATCCCTGGAGAACGTCCTGGCCCAGTCCTATGTCTCTAGAGTAGTAGTCACCCTGGCGGACTTGAAAGCTTCTCCCAGTCAGAAAGGATTGGATCCATTGGAGTGCAGCTTCAGATATTCCTCCATTATTCAGACACTGTAGCAAGTTGGCATGAGCTACAGTGTCGAATGCTGCACTCAGGTCCAATAGGATGAGGGCCATAGTATGACCCTCATCCGCCCCTGACGTAGGGTCTCCACTGCTGTTAGGAGCGCAGACTCCGTAGAATGGCGGGAACGGAAGCCGAATTGAGTATCGTGTAATAAGGCAGCCTTATCCACGAAGTCCATCAATTGCATATTAACTGTTTTTTCAGCAACTTTGGCCAGGTAGGGTAGGAGTGAAATTGGACGGAGGTTCTCTAGTTTCTCAAAACTGATGGTTGGTTTCTTCCTTAGGGGTAGAATCACCGCCCTTTTCCAATCTTTCGGTACAGTCTTGGTGCTAAAAGACACGTCTAATAGATGTCTGATGTAAGGTTCCAATACCATCAAACTATCTGCCAGACGTTTAGGTGTGGTAGGGTCCCGTGGAGAACCAGACCTCACAGATCTGCAGATTTTTAGGAGATCCTCAGGAGGTGGGGTAACAAAGTTGGTCAGTCTGTGTCTGTCTCCCCAATCCCTAGGGCTTTCGACAAATTCTGTCCCAGTTATGGGCTGCGTTGGAAATGCCGAGTAGATTTTGGCTATTTTTTCTGAGAAAAAGTCTGCGATTTTATCGCACAATTCGGGTGAACAGTCGTCTGGGACAGTGGCTGATTTTCCGCTCGAGAGAGTTTTGTATAGCGAAAACAGCTCTTTCACTGAATTACTAGCTTCACTGATTCTAGTAGTATAATATGCTGTTTTAGACTTTCTAATTAGACCATGGTAAAGTCGCCTCTCAATCAGGTAGGCGATTCTGGTTTCTTTGGAGAAAGTCCTGCGCCATTCTCTTTCGGTTCTCTTCAGTGTAGTTTTCAAGACTCTTAATTCATCGTTGAACCATGGGGCAGTTTTTTGAACACGGCCACCAGATTTGGTTTTTAGAAGGGGAGCTGTGCAATCCAGTGCCTCTTTAATGCGTTTGCAAAGATTAGTATTGGCCGTGTCAGCGTCGTCCCCCCCCAGGGCTCCCCCCCTTAGTCAGCGCCTCGCAGAATTTGAGCTGGGAGAAGGTGGCCCATTTCCGCCTGAGGTGATACAGTGTTGTTGGCTGCGGGGTTCTACTTCCAGGAATTCGTATGGTAAAAGGGACCAAATAGTGATCCGACCAGGGGATAGGTATGGGGGTCATGGCTTCTACTTCCCCCCAGTTGACAAATATGGGATCCAGCAGGTGACCCAACTGATGAGTTGGACCGCTAACAATTTGATTCAGTTTGAGGGCTCCTAATGCCTGGCTGAAATTCTTACTAGCTCTGTCTAAGGGGTTATTAAGATGTAAATTGAGGTCTCCTAGTACCAGAAATTTGTCTTTGCATAGTGCGGTCTCCATAATGCCTTCAATTAGACTCTCCTCAAACTTGGCTATAGGGCCTGGGGGGTCTGTAGATTAGCATGCCCTTTAGCGTGTAGCTATTGTTCACTCTAATGGTGAAGCTCCCTGTCTCACTGTCCAGGATGGGAGAGTTGTCTAGTTGGCATCGCAAGCTTTCCCGGACTACAATTGCAATGCCGCCTCTTCCGCCTATAGGTCTGTCCTGTCTATATATTGCGTATCCTACTGGAGGTGCCTCAAGGGCATCCGATGTGGAATCATTGTCTAACCATGTCTCTGTTAAAAACACAAGATCCCACTGTTTCTCAGTGAGTAGATCAAATAGGTCTAACTTCTGTTTCCTTAACAATCGTACATTAAGTAGGCCGCAGTGCATAATGTAGTCCGTGCTGGTCGAGTTCTTGTCAAGGTCATAGGAGAAGGGACAGTATTCGCAGCCTATGTTGTCTTCCACTCGTAAATTATGCTTGCAGGACTCATTGATATTGCAGCGCAAGGTAAGTAATTCCTGCCTGTTCCACCGAATGTGGCCATCCCGAGGGGCATGGGGTATGGCCCTGGACCGCGTACGATCGCGGACGGGCGCAGACGGGCTTGACTTAGGCACGAAGTCGGCGCGCCCGCTGCGCTCGTCAGCTGCGCGTCCGGGGGGGGCACATTGATATGGAGGTGGAGGGCGTGGCCTACAAATGGGCGTGGCTTGAGGGTCGAGCGCGCGATGGCGGCAGCGCGGTTTGCCCACCTGCAACAGCGCTAGAATCCGCTGTGCTAGTGCTTCTCCAGCTGCAACCAGGTCAGAAAGGTGCTCTAAGTGGGTGCAAGGTGCTTTAAAATACACAAAGTCAATATCACAGTTTTTTTAAAAAATCACGAGCAGATTCTCCCGGCTTTCCGCCTCAGGAGTGTTTCGGTTGTTAGGCGCGCTAGTGAATCAGCGCGACTAAATAGGTCAGGGAAAGTGGGCGTGGCCTAAAATGGGCGTGGCTTGAGGGTCGAGCGCGCGATGGCGGCAGCGCGGTTTGCCCACCTGCAACAGCGCTAGAATCCGCTGTGCTAGTGCTTCTCCAGCTGCAACCAGGTCAGAAAGGTGCTCTAAGTGGGTGCAAGGTGCTTTAAAATACACAAAGTCAATATCACAGTTTTTAAAAAAAATCACGAGCAGATTCTCCTGGCTTTCCGCCTCAGGAGTGTTTCGGTTGTTAGGCGCGCTAGTGAATCAGCGCGACTAAATAGGTCAGGGAAAGTGGGCGTGGCCTAAAATGGGCGTGGCTTGAGGGTCGAGCGCGCGATGGCGGCAGCACGGTTTCCCCACCTGCAACAGCGCTAGAATCCGCTGTGCTAGTGCTTCTCCAGCTGCAACCAGGTCAGAAAGGTGCTCTAAGTGGGTGCAAGGTGCTTTAAAATACACAAAGTCAATATCACAGTTTTTAAAAAATCACGAGCAGATTCTCCCGGCTTTCCGCCTCAGGAGTGTTTCTGTAAATCTTCCAGGTTCAAGTGTCTACGGAATTGTCCATAGTAATCCAAGGTAAGAAATGCCCTCAATAGTCAAGAAAAAGCACAAGGGGGAAAAAGTCCTTAGACATAAAAACCCCCTGATCCAAATGATACCAAAAAAAAGGACTCCCGAAAAAAACTAAATACAAGTGGCCACTTAATGAATTACCAAAATGAACAAAAACAGCCGAATGCTGCAGGGAATTGCAGCGTTCGTATTTACGCCCGAACTCCACACAAGAACGAGGAGCGGATACCAAGTTCCAGGAAGTAGCCGGATAGTGAATGGGAAACCAACACGCAGCCGCGCATTGATACTGGGACGAAATATATCCTCCAGGAAAAGGAAGAGGCACTTGAAACCTCTCAATGAGCTAGCACGTCAGGGTACAGACGTCGCGGGGCGATGAAAATACAGCAACGAGAATCCGATATTCAACGGACCCCAAACAACGAAGAAGGAGGAAGGCAGTGAGAACTCCAGCGCTCTCTCGGGAACCACAGGCAAAGACCGAAGACTCCTTCCGGGTGAAATATGACGAGGCACAGAAACCAAGCAAAGTAGATGAGGTACGTGCTCCCTTCTAAAGCGCATACGGAGCAGACGCTAGTCAGGTGACCTGATTATACATGGCCATAGAAACAGGACTAGGGAGACCGACTACCTCCTAACACTTGGCATCGCTGTGATGGACCCATGCAAATATAGCTCATTTGAGTGCCTATCTGTCACCATCAAGATTAAAGACAACAGCCCTTTAGTTGGTCACCTTCTTTATCACCCACCTGGCAACACCCCTACTTTTGGTGAACAACTATCTGACCTGATTGCCCACTGCGCACTCAAAGACACTAACCACATAATCCTGGGTGATCTCAACTTACGATGGAACGAGGCCAACAACACACTAATTCAATTGCTCAATACTCTCCTTTGTGACAATAACCTTTTCCAACACTGTTCTGAAGAAACTCACAACAAAGCAGCGACCTTGGATGCTATCATTGCCCACCAAGACACAATTACGATCGACAACATCCTCCCAGTGGACTGGTCGGATCATCACATGATCTTATTCAACATCAACCAAAAAGTCCAATCCCTGCCTCCTGTTCAAGACCCCCCCCCAAATGGTCCAGAAATCTCTTCCAGATCCCCCTGGACATCATGGAATATAGGTTAAAGTTGCTCCTACTCAGCGACAAAGCTCTATCCACAACTGACCTCACCTCGCTCTATAACACAAATATGGTAATCCTTCATGACCAACTAGCACCTTTGAAACTAGGAAAAAATCGAGCCATTCTGTCCAGGTCTTGGTTCGACTCGGACACTAATGAAGAAAGGAGACAACTAAGAGCTGCAGAAATACGATGGAGGAGCTTGCCCACTACCTTCCACCGCAACAAACTCAGAACTAACCGGAAGAAATACAACAATCATATCAAGAACAAAAAATCCATGTATTTCCGCTCTGCTCTGGATAGCCCAAAAAAAAAACCAAACAGCTCTTCAATATTATTAGACAGCAAACCTCCAAACTGGATACTTCCCTGGGGCAGGCCTCCAAAGAACATTGCAACAACGTCCCCAACTTCTTCATTGATAAGATCTCCAAGATCGAGCGCTCTCTGGTCACCAACTGCTCTTCCCCTCCCCATAGTAGCCTGGGTGCGGTGTTTGAAAGCGCTCCCCCTCCCACTACTAAACCCTGGTAACTCTTCCAGCCCATTCTAGAAGAAGAGATAGTCAAACTTATCTCCACCTGTAAACCTTCATCGCACACCCTAGACCCCCTTCCTGCTCAACTCCCCAAAAAACTGAAACTCTCTCTAGCCCCACTGTGGTGCAGGATTATTAACAGCTCCCTAAAAACCGTAATCGTCCCAGACTGTCTGAAAGTGGGAAACGTCACCCCACTGCTAAAAAAAAAACAGCACCTGTACATAAATGACTTGAAAAACTTCAGACCCGTCTCTAACCTTCCTCTCTTTTACAAAATCCTAGAAAGATGTGTACTCCAACAACTAACTCAGCACTTGGACAATACCAACCTCCTCAACTCACATCAGTCAGTTTTCAGGACAACGTAATTGATGACATACACAAATCACTGGACTCGGACCAATGCTGCCTCCTCATTCTCCTTGACCTATTGGCGGAATTCAACACAGTTGATCACAATCTTCTCCTCAAACCCCTCGAAGATAGAGCTGGTCTAAACGACGTGGTCCTCAACTGGTTCACTCATTCTTGCACAACTGCTCCCAAAGAATCAAAATCAGAAGCTTTGATTCCGACCGTAACCCAGTCAAGAGGGGAGTGCCCCAAGAATCAGTGACCTCTCCTCAACTCTTCAACATTTACATGGAATGCCTCTCCACCTTACTCAGAAAAGCTAACATCCCCTTCCACCTCTACGCTAATGATACCCAAATCTACTTGGAAATCTCCCATTCTAAAGACATTCATAGATTCAATGAAACACTAAAGGAAGTGCAACGCTGGCTGTCAAGCAACCACTTAAAGTTGAACTCTGACAAAACCGAACTGCTCCTCATCTCGAACAAAAAAGAGAACCCACAAATGATCGAGTAGTTAAAATATATCGATGCGCTCAATGGGAACCTCACCCTGGCTGACTCCGCCAAATCATTAGGCATCACGCTAGACTCCAAACTAGACTTGACCAAACATATTAAGATCTCGGCGAAGAACGCTTTCCTTAACCTGAAGCTACTAAACAAAATTAAACCTTTCATTCCATCCAAAGATCTCAAACAAGCCACCCAAGCATTGGTGCTGTGAAGACTTGACTATGGAAACACAATCCTCTCGGGAATAGCCAAAACACATCTTGTTCCTCTGAAAACAACCCTCAAAGAGGCTGCCAGAATGATCACTGGAATAAAGAAATTTGATCACATCTCTCCGGCACTAAAAGAACTCATGTGGCTACCAATAGAAATGCGGGAAAACTGTAGAACAGCCTGCCTTACCCACAAAGCCCTTCACACAGGTAAACCCGAATATCTGACGTCTAAACTCAAAAAAGAAGGTCAGAACAGGAACCGCAGAAGCTCTAATACCCTACTCCTGAGCCCTCTAAAAGCTCGAAAACAAAAAAACGCGGACAGGTCCTTTGCCGGAAATGCGCCCAAAATATGGAACTCTACCCCCCCCCCCCCACCACCCCCCCACACACATCAGAACTATTCCTTCCTTCCCTAAATTCAAAAGTCAGCTCAAAATCCTTTTCCTGGACCGCTCCTTATCTAACAGATAGGAGCAGCTCGGAGTGTCTAAGTGACATTGCTCCTCTCCCGGATGCGGAGTGCCAAGGCCCTGTAATGTAATTCATCATCCTTCTCCTTACTACGATTCATATCCTGAATGTCTCGCTTTACTGTATTATGTTTTTCTTTTGCACTGCTCTGTAATTGTGTGCTCACTTTGCCACTGGATTCAAGCAAGCCGGGCTGAAGACGGCTGGAATGCCAGAAACCGGTCCTCGGTAGCTTGTTTCCGGTCCAGGGAAGACATGGCTTGGCAGTTCGGGCTGGACTGTTCCCATGATTTACAAAAAGGGGGTGGTGATGAACAGAGTGTCTGAGTTAAACAGACCACTCTTACCCAGTCCAAAGATCAGGGCTTGATCCATCACCGTTATTTATCTCACTGCCCCATCCCAGCTCAGAACCTGGTTATATGCAAATCAGTCTGTCCCTGGCCCAGTGCATCATGGGAACAGGGCAGACTAAACTACCAAGCCAATTCTTCACCAGAAAGGAGACAAGCTACCGGGGACCGGTTTCTGGCATTTCAGCCTTCTTCGGCCCGGCTTGCTTGAATCCTGATGGAGCAGTGAGAAAGGGACTCATGTCTGAGTATACCCTGCCACACCTATAGTGGCCAAAAACGATTTACAAAAAGGGGGTGGTGATGAACAGAGTGTCTGAGTTAAACAGACCACTCTTACCCAGTCCAAAGATCAGGGCTTGATCCATCACCGTTATTTATCTCACTGCCCCATCCCAGCTCAGAACCTGGCTATATGCAAATCAGTCTGTCCCTGGCCCAGTGCATCATGGGAACAGGGCAGACTAAACTACCAAGCCAATTCTTCACCAGAAAGGAGACAAGCTACCGGGGACCGGTTTCTGGCATTTCAGCTGTGGTAAATATTTAATTTACTATCATAATTTCTATGCAGGTAAGTACTTAATCAATAATAACTCAATCGGAAAGAAGGAGGCAGAGTCCGTGGTGTTAGAGTTCTTAGGGGTTTTATTCCTTAAAAAGGAATGGTCATGGCTTAGCTATCATGTTCCCGCAACCACACAGGGTTCAGGAAGGGATAGAAGAGTGCGCACCACATTTTATTGACAGTACATAGCTTATATACTTAATTCATTGTCATAGAAAAACATGTGGTAGGCGTAACAGCTGAGAGAAGACAAGATAACAGTATCCACGTGTTAGCAATACGTAATCAGAAGGCGTGAACTAGGCGTGAACTAGAGGTGTGTGCTAGAAACGTCACCAGATAGGTGTCACAGAAGGGGTGGCACTAACAGAAATGTTGCAATGTCAGCAGAAATCGGAAACTTGGATGCGCGCGCAGCTGCATGACGTGTGATTGACGTGAAACTGGAGGGTGCAGGAAACTTGACATTTACACTGACGGAAAGAGACAGAAGTCTGGCATGTCAGATCAACTTGTACTTCTATCATATCTGATATCTGATGTTTGGGAACCATACTATCTGGAGGGAAAGGTCTCTGGGGCAGAAGCTAATCTATACTGACTGTGAGTGCGTGTATAAGCGCCTGAGTGTCTGCATGAGAAGCGTGGGGGCATGGGCCTTCCATGGAAGCATGGTAACAGAGGCTATGAATTACTTGCACGGAGACAGGTTGGCCCTTTGCTCTGCAGATGAGGGAGATGTTTACTGAAGCTAGTAGGCAGGAATGTATTTTCGAGGAGCGGAACAGATAACTCGAAGGTTATAGTCAGTCTTGGCAGGCAGCAGGCTGAGCTGAGCACGGTGGGCCGCGCTAGAAGTAAGTCAGAGTTCACGGGTACAGGGGCAGCCTGGGCTGAGGTTTTCAGAGTCAGAAGCCAGAAAAATGGCTCGATGGCAGAAATTCAGGGCCTACTTTGCCAGAGCTGAAAAACGTGTAAGGTACACTACAAAAAGACGTTGGCATAGCATACTTAGGAACGGACTATTCAACCCATTCAGGGTGGGTCTGAAAGAGGACATGTTAACGTTGGACGCAAATGTATTTGCGTCTTCGTAGCTGGCACAGGAGGGAAGTTACATGCACTTTAAGCTGGTACATGGAGTCGGTGGGGTACACGCTAGGGAACACAATCTTGACCATAAAATTTATATTTCCTCATTCCCTCCTTGTTCCCTACGGACCCTTCATGATATATCGATCCTCATGAATCGATCAGTTTGTTCTTGTAACATCATTTGTTCTTCTTTCTTTCTTTCACGTTTTGAGAGGAAACTGGAATGTTCAATGCACGATGTGGCACACAGTCCACAAATCGCTGGCCCACACTGTAGGCACAGGCAGCAACTGAATACTAGGACTAGGCCAATGCCTAGGAAGGATAGGATCTTCCATCCCCAAGCTGTCAACGTTGTCCAGAACCAACCGGACCAAGTCCAGGTGCCTGGATTCTGATGTATCAGATTTGCAATTTTATGAAGACGTGTAATAGCTTGATATACAGATGGTGCGTTTTGGGGAATGAAAATACAGCAACTTGACCCGATGACCTTACAGGCTCCACCTCTATCTGCCAAGATGACGTCAATAACAAGACGATTCTGAAGAACAACAACCCGCATGGCGGACTGCTCTTCTGTTAAGTTACCTAAGGCGGAGGCAGTTTCATTCACTACTGCTTCAAGGGTTCTAGTTAATCTGCGTATCAGTTTACTATTTTGGACGGGACCTAAAAAGAAAAAGAATCCTTTATTAAAATCGGTGTATTGTTCCCATGCTGTTTCTGTATAGTCGACAAGTGAGATATCTCTTCTGAGTCTATTCTTTGCTAGATTTGTATTTCTGTGATAGTCAGGAGGAGCTAGAAAAACAGGTGGCAGAAGGAATGCAATGTAACAGGTACCATCCCAATCTGGAGGTAAGCGTATGTATGCGGTATGACCACAAACAAAATAGGAATGACGGGTAGCTCTAAAAGAAGACTTGCCTTGATCACTGAATTCGACCACAATAGTACATTTACTATGGCCTAAGTGTACTGAACCTTTCTTGCTGACACATAATTCACCAGTGACTGGTAATACTGACATAGCGGGCAGGACTGGAGCAGGTTCGGATTCAACTGTAAGGATCATAAGGTTAATTGTGTAATTACCTAGTCCATAAACTTCGTTTTCTAGATCAGTTCCTATTCTAATGGGGAGTCCCTTCTTGTCAGGATAACAGGCATTAAGCAGAACTAAGTTCAAGTTTCCCCAAACCCAGCTCCCTTTGAAAACAGCAATATCAGGATCTACGGAATTTATTATTCTAAACCAGGCACCGCAGGAGCCATTGTGAGTGAACGGGTACGGAAAGAGGGGCAGAGCTCCCTTGTATTTCTGGTAGGGAGGGAGTCGGCCACATATCCAGCAATTTGTAGCATTGTTAGTCTGATGGGAATGATGTAACATACTAATGAATGTGTTGTTGCGCAGCGCAAGTCTGTAAGAAAGTTCATGTGGAGGTAGCTTACTAAAAGAATGTTCAGCAGAAACATTATAAGCAGATTGTTCACGCTTGAAAATAGGGTAATAGATGGGGAGCAATATGCTCGCAATGATTATCAGAACACTTAGAAAAAACATAATTAATAATGTCATCATACAGTGACTACGTAGTGATTTACAATATGTACGTTTCTTTAATTGTCTTTCTCTCTCTCTATCTCGATCTAGGGGATACATGTCAGAAACTATTTAACCGATTCACCTAGGGGAGGACTTAAACAATTAAACTGTCTGACTTGCTAGATCGGAGCTTCATACGGTACTCCTCTTGGGGAGTTTTCTCTCGTTCGGAAGTTTTAAAGTCACTAGGTTTGATACAGTCTTTGGTGGGGGTGGACGAGCCTGGATCTGGTTTCAGTTCATTGTATTTTTTGATATGGCTCGTGTGGACCCACCCCTTTCTGCCTTCCAGTTTCACTGCGGTCCTCGTTGTAAGAAGGACGGTCTTTGGCTCCTTCCAGCGGGGCTCCAGCGGACTTTTCCTGTCGAAGTTCCGTACTAAAACTGTATCACCAGGACGGACATCATGCGGCTTTACATCAGTGTTGTCGGGGAAAGCTGCGGCAACCTGTGAACGACATGATTGGAGTGCAGACATCAAGGAGGCAAGATAATCTGTCAACATATTACTATCAACATCAGTGATCTTTTTCGGAATGGGCGTCCCCCACATATTCGGTGGTCTACCAAAGACCACTTCGTACGGGGATAGTCCTGATCTCGAATGGGCAACCATCCTCATGTAGAATAGTGCCACGGGCAGGGCGACTATCCAGTCGACCCCTTTCTCTTTACATATTTTTGCAAGGCGTGTCTTTAATGTCTGGTTATGCCTCTCTACAAGGCCTGCGGCTTCGGGATGTCGGACACAATGGAATCTCCACTGGTATCCTAGCAATAGGGAAACCTGCTTCATTAATTCAGATGAGAATGGCTGACCGTTATCTGAGTACACGACACGAGGCAAGCCGTACCGTGGGAAAAATTCACGAACCAGCTGCCTGGCAGTGGTCGGAGCAGTATAATCTGGGACGGGGTATGCTTCGGTCCAACGGGACAGTGCACAAACAATTACGAGGACATATTTGAATCCTCGACAACGGTCCATCTGGATATAATCCATCTGGAGGACTTCAAAAGGGTGATCGGGAGGATGAAATCCACCTTGCTCTACAGGGACGCTTTTACCTGGATTGAACTGACAACAGATCATGCAAGTACGCACTTTCTGTTTTGCTGCTGCTCGTAAGTGTTTATTACTCCAAAGATTTTGTAAACTGTCTAGCATTGCTTTTACTCCTAGGTGTGCTGGACTATGTGCTGTATTAACCATGACTTGAACCATAGAGTCAGGGAGAAACCATGTAGATTTTCCCTTCGTCATCCAACCTTGTTCTGTTTGAATCCCTCCTAGTTCAGTCCATTTCTTTATTTCATCTGGAGTAGCATGTGCCTGAATATCTATTACATCTAGTGTGGGATCCCTGACTGTCATACAATTTGTCGGTCCTATTGTCTTTGTCATGTCAGTTGTCTGAGTGTGAGTCAATGCTGTATGTTTTGCTGTCTGGTCTGCCAGGTCGTTACCCTGGGAAACAGAATCTGTAACTTTAGTATGTGCTTTACACTTCATGACGGATATGCCTGAAGGCAGATGTATTGCTTCTAACAGTGCTTGAATGAGGGGACCATGTTGGATCTTGGCACCATGAGAGGTCAGAAAACCTCGTTCTTGCCATAACATACCGAAGTCGTGTACAACTCCGAACGCATAACGGGAATCAGTGTATATGTTGACATTTCTGTTTCTGGCTAGAATACAGGCTCGGGTCAGAGCAATAAGCTCTGCTGCTTGAGCGGACAGTGTGTCAATACGATGTGTTTCTTTTACTTCGGTTTCAGTGGTCACTGCATAGGCGGCCACTAATTCTCCTGTACTTGTTCGCATACATGAACCATCCACATAAAGTGTCAGGTCTGGATTTGTCAGTGGAACATCTGTTAAGTCTCGTCGGGGCTTTGTTACTGCATTAATGATTTCTATACAATCATGCGGGGCTGGATCTGTCATAATTGTAGGTAACAGTGTTGCGGGGTTCAGAATGCTGCAACGTCGGATTTCTATGTGAGGCTGGAATAGCGTCAATTCATAACCTGTCAGTCGTGCTATAGTCAAGTGTTGAGTCTGGGTTCTGTTTAAAAGAACCTCTACAGAATGTGGAACTTGTACTGTTAACTGATGCCCTAGAACAATTGAGTCACTCTGTCTGATTGCTAGTGCTGTTGCTGCTACAGACTTTAAGCACGCAGGGAGTGCCTGGGCTACTGAATCCAATGTACTTGAAAAATAAGCGCAAGGCTTATATGAACCTGCTTGGTCTTGGGTGAGGACAGACAATGCTGTACCATCACGTTCTGTAACAAAAAGTGTAAACGGCTTGTTGTAACATGGTGTTGCTAAAACTGGTGCTTGGCATAATGCTTTCTTTAGTTCCTCAAAGGCTTGTGTATGTTCCTGAGTCCAAGGGAGGACAATCGAAGTCGCTGCCTCCTGTGTCGTTAACTGGATGAGTGGTTTAGCTAGAAATGCATATTGAGGAATCCATTGTCTGCAGTACGAGGTGAGGCCTATGAAGGCCCGCACTTCCTTTTGTGTCTGGGGTTGTGGCATATTTACAATCAACTGAATGCGATCGGGAGTGAGCTGTCTCCCCACTTTGGACAGCAAGTGACCCAAGTACACAACTTGCTGACCACAGAATTGTAGCTTCGAAGGAGACACCTTGTGTCCCTTGTCGGCCAAAAAATGTAAAACTGTCAGTGATGCTTGTTCACATTCGGGCTCACTTCGTGCGGTGATCAGCAGATCATCGACGTATTGCAGTAAAGCAGTGTTAACTGGCATTTGAATACAATCTAGTTGTCTTTTCAGTGCTTGACTATAGATGCTGGGGCTTTCTGTGAATCCTTGAGGTGCGCGTGAAAATTTGAAACTTCGTCCATTTAAACTGAATCCGAAGAGATATTGGCTCTCTGGATCAATCGGTACACTAAAGAAGGCGTTCTTGAGGTCAATTACAGTAAAGAACGTTGCCTCTGAATCAATAGCAGTCAATAGAGAAGAGATATCGGGGACCACAGGGTATTGTGGTACAATACATTTATTCAGCTCTCGAAGATCAATCACCAGCCGATATACTGGCGGTGCATTGGGATCAGTACGTTTAAGAATTGGAATGATGGGTGAATTACAGATATTGGAGTCGGTCTCTACGACCACTCCTTGGGCAATGAGCTCTTCAATGATTTTCAGTAAAGCCACTACAGCATCGGGTGGTAACTTGTATTGTCTGATTCGTGGTAGAACTACTCCTGTCTTGAGTGTAACACGGTATGGTGTGATATGCATACAACCTACATCAGTTGGGCCTGTTGCCCACAAGTGATCTGGTACATTTTTCAATCTGACATCGAATTCTCGCAAAACATAATGACCCTTGAAATCCCGCAGAAAGAGTCTAACTCCCTCCGGGGAACAGCAAATTATAGCTCCTAGAGCCTTCAATGTTTTAATTCCTAACAGATTTTCTGGACATGATTTCGTAAGTAACAAGTCTGTAATACGTGATAATGGACCCACAGCCAGGGGGACTGGTTCTGATACTTCATTTATAATGGGCTGTCCTGAAAAACCAAGGGAAACATTCTGTGAGCCTGAGAGGGGTGCCCCTGGGACTTCGTCATGGCTGATTGTGGTGCGGCTTGCCCCTGTGTCAATTAAAAACTTTCTATCCTTTCCCAATACTTGACTGTGTACATAAGGACCTTCTTGATCTACAGGAATTTCAATGAGAGGCAAGCCCAATTCCCTCTCTAGGCTGTTTCATGTATATCGCTGATAATCGGGGTAAGCAGATTGGGCATACTGGTACATTTGTTGGGAAACTTGCTGAGTCGCGGCAAGAGGCTGTGGCTGAGATACCGCTACTGTCTGTGCTGTATGGGATGAAGCATGCATAGGCTGTGTGTTCTGTGAGGTCTGTACATTCTGTGGGGTCTGTTGCTGGACCTGATCTTATCTTGGTGGATGCGGTCTCTCTTTAGTTTTACCTGTTGCTATATTGTGTTTCAGAACTGGACATTCATGTACGTAGTGACCTGGCTGCTTGCAATAGTTGCACGTCCCTTTAACAGGACCTGCGGAATGATTTGTCTGATTCGTACCTTTCCTATTTCCGTCGGTATGTACCGACTGGGCTACTAACATTTTCATTTTTGTGTCTTTCATACGTTTCTGTTCCTGATCTTGTTCTTCTCTAATTCTATTCTGATGGTATTGTAACATTTGTAACATCTGTGATGGCGTATTTGCTTGCCATGTACTCTCAACCTTGTATACACGGTTTTTAACTGCTAACAGGGAATTCTCGACTAGCTTTGATACAAAAAGATGCGGGTACGATTCGCTACTTGGTTTAAGACCACTATTAATAATAAAACATTTCTCGAATCTTGAATAAAAATCACTAGTATCTTCATCGGGTTTCTGTTTACATGCTGAGATTGCATCCCAGTCTTCTTTTCTAGTTGTTAGTAATCTTGGCAGAACCTGTACTATTAAACCTGGTAATGCTTTAGTTTTGTCCCCGAGGCCTACCCCTGGGACACGCTTGCTTTCTTCGTCTTCTATTTCTGCCCATGCAATCTTTTTGTCTCCCACCTCCCATTCCTTTTCCTTGAGTTTCTCGTATATGCCCGTAGGCAGCAGTACCTTTAACATTTTCATGATATCTTCATATGTGTAATCCCCCATCAGTAACATGTCTTTAAGCTCTCTGTGGAAACCTGCAGGGTCTTTATCATGGCTCGGTACTAGTTTCTTCATTTCTAACAGTTCTAACTTAGTCAGTGGCGTGTGTACATACACGCGTTTCAAGAGATGATCCGCACCCATAACTTTAGGAATTTAGTATTCCCTCACAGCCTTCTTCGGCCCGGCTTGCTTGAATCCTGATGGAGCAGTGAGAAAGGGACTCATGTCTGAGTATACCCTGCCACACCTATAGTGGCCAAAAACGATTTACAAAAAGGGGGTGGTGATGAACAGAGTGTCTGAGTTAAACAGACCACTCTTACCCAGTCCAAAGATCAGGGCTTGATCCATCACCGTTATTTATCTCACTGCCCCATCCCAGCTCAGAACCTGGCTATATGCAAATCAGTCTGTCCCTGGCCCAGTGCATCATGGGAACAGGGCAGACTAAACTACCAAGCCAATTCTTCACCAGAAAGGAGACAAGCTACCGGGGACCGGTTTCTGGCATTTCAGCCTTCTTCGGCCCGGCTTGCTTGAATCCTGATGGAGCAGTGAGAAAGGGACTCATGTCTGAGTATACCCTGCCACACCTATAGTGGCCAAAAACGATTTACAAAAAGGGGGTGGTGATGAACAGAGTGTCTGAGTTAAACAGACCACTCTTACCCAGTCCAAAGATCAGGGCTTGATCCATCACCGTTATTTATCTCACTGCCCCATCCCAGCTCAGAACCTGGCTATATGCAAATCAGTCTGTCCCTGGCCCAGTGCATCATGGGAACAGGGCAGACTAAACTACCAAGCCAATTCTTCACCAGAAAGGAGACAAGCTACCGGGGACCGGTTTCTGGCATTTCAGCCTTCTTCGGCCCGGCTTGCTTGAATCCTGATGGAGCAGTGAGAAAGGGACTCATGTCTGAGTATACCCTGCCACACCTATAGTGGCCAAAAACGATTTACAAAAAGGGGGTGGTGATGAACAGAGTGTCTGAGTTAAACAGACCACTCTTACCCAGTCCAAAGATCAGGGCTTGATCCATCACCGTTATTTATCTCACTGCCCCATCCCAGCTCAGAACCTGGCTATATGCAAATCAGTCTGTCCCTGGCCCATACAGCCAGGTTCTGAAACTGGGATGGTGCAGTGAGCTAAAAAACGGTGTTGGATCTAGCCCTGATCTCTTGACTGGGTGAGAGCTTTCTGCTTAATTCAGAGACTCTGTCCCTCACCACCCCTTGTTGTAACTATTTTTGTCCACCCTAAGCGTGGAAGGGTATTCTCAGATGTGAGACCCTTGCTCATTGCATCATCAGGATTCAAGCAAACCGGGCCGAAGACGGCTGTAATGCCAGAAACCAGTCCCCGGGAGCTTGTTTCCTTCCCAGTGTAAGAATTGGCTTTTGTAGTTTGGTTTGCCCTGTTCCCATCATGCACTGGGACAGGAACAGACTAATTTGCATACAGCCAGGTTCTGAAACTGGGATGGTGCAGTGAGCTAAAAAACGGTGTTGGATCTAGCCCTGATCTCTTGACTGGGTGAGAGCTTTCTGCTTAATTCAGAGACTCTGTCCCTCACCACCCCTTGTTGTAACTATTTTTGTCCACCCTAAGCGTGGAAGGGTATTCTCAGATGTGAGACCCTTGCTCATTGCATCATCAGGATTCAAGCAAACCGGGCCGAAGACGGCTGTAATGCCAGAAACCGGTCCCCGGGAGCTTGTTTCCTTCCCAGTGTAAGAATTGGCTTTTGTAGTTTGGTTTGCCCTGTTCCCATCATGCACTGGGACAGGAACAGACTAATTTGCATAAAGCCAGGTTCTGAAACTGGGATGGTGCAGTGAGCTAAAAAACGGTGTTGGATCTAGCCCTGATCTCTTGACTGGGTGAGAGCTTTCTGTTTAATTCAGAGACTCTGTCCCTCACCACCCCTTGTTGTAACTATGTTCCCATGAGGCACAGGGTCAGACTGATTTGCATATAGCCATGTCTGAACTGGGGTGGCAGAGTGGGCTAAAGAACGGTGATGGATTAAACCCAGATCTTTTGACTGGGTGTGAGTGTTTGATCGATTCAGATGCTCCGTCCATCACCACCCCCTTTTGTACCGCTTTTGGTCGCCATAAGTGTGGCAGGGTATGCTCAGACGGGAGTCCCTTGCTCACTTTGCCACTGGATTCAAGCAAGCCGGGTTGAAGACGGCTGGAATGCCAGAAACCGGTCCTCGGAAGCTTGTTTCCGGTCCAGGGAAGACATGGCTTGGCAGTTCGGGCTGGATTGTTCCCATGAGGCACAGGGTCAGACTGATTTGCATATAGCCATGTCTGAACTGGGGTGGCAGAGTGGGCTAAAGAACGGTGATGGATTAAACCCAGATCTTTTGACTGGGTGTGAGTGTTTGATTGATTCAGATGCTCCATCCATCACCACCCCCTTTTGTCAGTCAGGATATCTTTATTCGACTTATTCCAAGTCATACAAAGAAGCTTAAACAATAAAACATAGCATAAAAAAACATATATGACATTGCGTGTTTAAAAAGAAAACAATCTACATACACCTTAGAAATGCTATATACAATATTAATACTAAGAAGGCAAAATTTGACCAACAGCTTTCGCCCTTGCTGCGGCCACTAAGAAATTAGCGATACAGAAGGTTATGCGTGGATTTGACGCGAGCTGTAAGTAGAGTAGCGCCGGGCGTACCTGTGTGAAACCTGCTTCTTTCAGGATGGGGAGCAAATATTTTTTCCTCTGCTCGTGATATAAGCTACAGAACATAACACAATGCATTGTGTCCTGTACCGAAAAGTCATCACACCTGCAGGGTGGGGCTAGCTCTGGCTTCTGCCATTGCTTAAAAGAGCCTAGATAAAAATGTATCAGGTTAAACCTGAACTTTGTCAATAAAAACCTGTGGTAGGGGTATGTAACAAAGCTGAGATAAGGGGCAAGGGAGGGAGCGCTGACCAACAGGTTATGTGCCCTAACTGAGGGCTTCAGTAGTTCAACGTCCTCGCGACGCGCTGCCTTTTTACCCATGAACGCCTTTTTTGTATAGGCTATATCCGAGGCCTTGATTTTTTCTGGGCTTAAAAAGAGTTCTGGTCGGCCTAAGTCAGTAAATGATTTATTTAAATAGGCCAGCCATGGAATGCTCCTATGTTTGTCTAAGGAAAGAACATCTTTTAATATTTTGTGGTTCAGTGGTAGGTCTTCGTTCAGCCATATTTTCAGCCATAGGATCAGTGGCGCTAAACTTAGTAAATCCGACAGGTAGGGTAAACCCACCTCCTGGTGAATTGAATAAGTTGGGGCTGACTGAGGTAGAGAGAGGAGAGATCTAATGAATTTGTTTTCTGCTCTCTGGATAGGATCAAGATTTACATAACCCCATACTGAAGATCCATAGAGTGCAATGGCCACAGGCTTACACTTGTAGATCTTTAGAAGTGCTTCCATAGGCCTAGCCCCCAACCTGCCAGCGAAGCCTATGATCGCAGAGGAAGACCTGGTTACTGCCAACCTTTTTGCTGCTATCTGTGGCCCCCAAGTTCCCTTCTGGTCAAACAAAATGCCCAAATAGGGGAATGTGGTTACATTCGAAACAGGAACCCCACTACAAAAGAATGACTTATGACTTTTTTTGATGCACTCGCGCCCCATGACCATCGTATGTGATTTTAATACGTTCACCTTTAGGTCCAAGTTTTCCATAAAAGAGCCAAAGGCATCCAATAGGAGCTGCAGTCCAACACCAGTGCGGGCTATCAGCATCGCGTCGTCCGCGTACAGGAGTGCCGGGATAAGCACATCTCCTGCACGCGGGACGTCCGCGGCCTGACTGCGCAGGTGTTCCCCTAGGCCGTTGATATAAATGGTGAAAAGCGTAGGGGCTAAAATACACCCTTGCCGTACCCCCTTTAGTGATTTAAACGGGGGGGTACATCTGCCATTATTTGACACACGTACAGCTGCAAAAAGTTCCTGGTGCAACGCTGCCATGAATGTAACCAAAGCTTTGTCAATGCCCATCTCTAACAAAATCGCCCACAATTTAGACCTATTAACGAGGTCAAACGCCGACGAAAGGTCCATGAAAGCAAGAAACACGGAACCCTCCTTGGCGACCGTGTACTTAGAGATGAGTAGGTGTAAGTTACTACATTGTTCGATGGTACCTTTCCTCTCTCTGAAGCCGTATTGCAGTTCGGACAGCCCACCGCAGCCATCGACGTTTTCCCTCAATCTAGATAAGAGGACTCTGCCCAAGATTTTTACGGTTGAGTCCAGGAGGGATATTGGCCTGTAAAATGCAAGGCCGTCCCGCCGACCTTTGTTTTTAAAAATAGGGACGATGCTAGATTTGGCCCATGAAGCAGGAGCAGGGTTTCCAGTAACTGCATTAAATACGTTTGACAAGACCTCAGGCCAAAGTTTGGGTGAAAACATGAAAAAGTCAGCGGGTACTCCGTCTGGCCCAGGTGCCTTGTGTCTAGTGGTTTCCAACAAGGCGTTTTCCACTTCTTGTGCGTTAAAGATGATATGGTGGGCATCTGTGTTATGCAGATTACCTATCTTTGATCCTTCAGCATCACCCCCGTATACTTTTTCAAAGAAAGACAACCAAGACTCGTCAGTAATCACGCAGTCCATGGGATCATTGCTGTCGTCAAGAAATAAGGGCTGTTTGATGATTTCCCAAAATCTCCTACTGTCCTTCAGTACAGCCGCAGAAAGGAGATTGTCCCATGTTTCTCGTTTAATGTTGTCTTTACGGTTCTTTATAGCTGCTTTATAGGCTTTTCTTAATCTCGAGATGTCCTCTTTGGCCCTGGGCACAGATTTGAGTGCCGCCAATAGTTCTCTGTGGGCTTTAGAACATGCCGGGTCAAACCATCGCTTATGGCCATGGGCTCCCCGGATAGGTTTGGCGAGTAGATCCTTCGAGACCTGGTCGCAAATTTCCTCATAAGCAGCTATAATTTTGGTCCTTTGGGTGCCTGGATCTCTACATAACTCCACCTGGGCTTTGATTTTTGGGTAGCATTTTCCATAAAAGTTTTCAGGGATAACTTTAGCCCACTTTACACGCCTATCTTGATCCGAGATCCTCAGGGGATGGGCAGGTTTAGGCGTAGCTGGAGGTGGCCCCAAGTGAGCTCCCCAGCCTGCTTCAAGTAGGACCGGATTGTGATCACTGTAATGCGTGGGGACTGTGCAATAGGCCATAGTCCGATTTAGGATGCCCAAAGAGACAAAAATATAGTCAATCACTGTACCATGTTGGGCCCCAGTAAAGGTTGGACTTCTCTGCCCACAGTCAGGTTCGTGCAAGTCGTAATAGGCCAATAGCTCTTCTGCCCCTCTACGGAATGTTCAAAGTGAGGTCCCCGTGTGGCTGCGTCATCAGCCACGTCAACTTCTCTACCCTTACAGGCTAAACCACATGGATGGATATTAAAATCGCCTAATAAAATAAACTCAAAAGCAAAATTGATATCCTGTGATACTATGTTTAAAATGTTTTCCAGGTTAGTGATATTACGCCCACTGTAGTCGCTGTTCCCAGAGTTGTAGAAATTGACAAACAATGTCCTGCTATCTTTGTTAATCACCCTCTCGACTATAAGGATGTTGTCAGAGTCAACGCTGATCAGCCTATAGGTGCCTTTTAAGGCTAATGAAAACAGAAACACCAAGCCGCCTTTGGCTCTGCCCGCTCTGCTGGATCTTGCAGGTTTAGTGAAGCTGGTGAACCCGTCCAGCCAGAAACTATTAGATGTATCCCAAGTTTCTTGCAGGGCAATGATGTGATATTCTGAAACAAAGCTCAACCATGCTTTATCCTGGCGTTTTGCATTTGTGCCTGCTACGTTCCAGCTAATGATCTTACATGAGTCGGAGGGTGGTGGCTTTAAGTTGTTGGTGCGTACTGGTGCTATTTTGGCTGTTTGTTGTGTTACCAAAGCGCCACTTGCTAATGGTGGGACATTCGGCTCCTCCCTAGCGTGCGTGATTCCTGGTTCAAGTCAATCACAGGTATTTAGGTCAGATAGAGGGGCAAACCTATTACCTGTGCTAAAGCCCCACTCAAACGGAGTGGCTACTTGCCCGTGGCCATATAGTGCTGAGTTCCACATAAATTGAGGTGTGTTTGGATAAAGCGGAAACTGGTCGTTTCTCGGCCATTGTACTGTCCTGACGCCCCGGGCGTTGCGATCCTCACCCGGCAAGCCCCCGCCCCAGACATTACCTCTTGGCTCTTGTGCCAGGACAGGCCTGATGTTCAGATCAATCGGACAATAAGATCTTCCTGGGTCCTGATGAGATATAGGCTGTAGCCAGTCATTTGGATGTCGAGGTCTAGTGGCAGCTCTCCAGTTCCTCTTATTGGTGTGTCTGTTGTAGCCGCTGGGATTTGGTAAGGTACGAAACTTAGACTCATCAAAAAAGAACTTAAGGGTGAGAGGGACAATGGAGCCTCTACGGCGTTGAGGTGGGAAGACATTGTTCAGAATATCTGGAAGGACCTCTGCGCTTGCGAAGTTTAAAATAACGCAATCCCCTTGGAACTTTTTGGGCTTGCTTCCTATCCAAGATACCCTCCTAGACATAACGATGTCCCCTGCCAGCTTATCGTATCCTTGATCTATCATAAGCATGTTGTTAGTGAGCCAATACAGCGCTTTATCTTTTAGATCCTGATTGGACTCTACTTTGCCTTGTGCTAAGACAGGGACATTTGCCAACACCAAAACTACCGGTGAGGCTTCCAGAATAAATTGAGCAGAAAGATCCTCCTGCTGTGTTCCCCCAGGGGCGGCAGTTATGCTAGCACTGTGATCTGCTGCTTCAGCAACCTGCCCTGGGACAGGCAATAAGATTGGTGGTAATGGCGGCGGAGGCGGAGGCCCCTGCTGAGTGAGTTGCGAATTGCTTACGGTAGAAGTGTCCTCCCCATTAGTAGGAATTAGATTTGTGACAAGAGAGGACAGGTTTTCGACCTCTTCGGCCAACTTGCTATGGGCGGCGCCCAGCTTTTTGACCTCCGATGTTAATTTATCCAACTTCCCGATCATGGGTTTGATTATGGTCTTGATTTTAATGTCTATCATTTCTTGGATCCTATTGAAGAGGTCATCGTTGTTATTACTACTAGGCTCGCTCTCAGTGTCAAGATCCGCCAATTTCTCTGGCCGTCTGGAAGATGGGGTGGTGGCCTTTTTTTTGCCTAGATGTTTCCCCCCCCGTTTGGCTACGGATTTACGGCAGGCTCTGACCGCCCGTATAAAGGGCCGCGGGGATTGTGATGCTACTTCCGTGATGGAGATCTGATGGTTAGAGTCGTTATTGGTATTTACTGATAGGTCTATCGGATCTGATCCATCCAAACGAGGATCAGAGTCGACATCGGTGTTGACCACAGCTCCATTGGGGTGTATGTTCTGGTCTGTAGGCTGTATTGTGGGGTTTACTAACGGTGGATCAGATGTCTCAGTGCTAAATGTACTTGTGGAAGGACTTTCCGAAGGCATGATAGGTGATTGACTTAAGCCTAAGGATTGCCTACGCTTGTTATTAATGTCATTAACCACTTGTACCAAATAAGAGTCTAAGGTATTCACAGACTCATCCGGCACCGGTGCCCATTTTCTCACCATTGTCGAAGCTGTTGGTTGGACAACCTACGGAAAGCTTGCTCACAGATTTGATCAGAAGTAAGCCAATAGGAAAGAATAATTATGGCTGACAATAAATCGATGTCTGGTTGAGTACGAACCAGTCACAGACATACAGCTTGGTAAACACAGTAGTAGGGTAGGAACAGTACCTTGGTGATCCGCCGAAATATTAGGGGAATGGCCTAGCCTGGCCTTTTCGTGCCTTTGAGGGCCACAGAGGGCCCGCCCTTTGCCCGGGCTTAGCCCCGGGCACTCCCGCGCGCTCCCGCGCAGCGGGTTGTGCCGGTTCTTATAAGCGTCAGTAATTAGGGCGGGGCGGTCAGGGAGAGCGGGCCAGGTGACTTGGCCTCTGGGTAGCCGGGACTCCTGGGAAAGCGAGTCCCGGACCCAGCGCTCGCAGCCCTGTCACTCACTCTCTCACCCAGCAGGGGCCAACAAACGGATGTGCAGCCTCGACGAAGCGGGACCCGCGCAGCGGGTTCCGCGAGTTGCTGGTCAGTCCTTCCCTCGACGGTGTCAACTCCTTCCTTCCTCCACAGGGCAAAAGTCAGTGTGGCAATCCCGGGTTCCTAAACGGGCAGAATCCTTTTCAGCTGTTCTGTTCTGCTGGGCGGGGCGGTCAGGGAGAGCGGGCCAGGTGACTTGGCCTCTGGGTAGCCGGGACTCCTGGGAAAGCGAGTCCCGGACCCAGCGCTCGCAGCCCTGTCACTCACTCTCTCACCCAGCAGGGGCCAACAAACGGATGTGCAGCCTCGACGAAGCGGGACCCGCGCAGCGGGTTCCGCGAGTTGCTGGTCAGTCCTTCCCTCGACGGTGTCAACTCCTTCCTTCCTCCACAGGGCAAAAGTCAGTGTGGCAATCCCGGGTTCCTAAACGGGCAGAATCCTTTTCAGCTGTTCTGTTCTGCTGGGCGGTCAGGGAGAGCGGGCCAGGTGACTTGGCCTCTGGGTAGCCGGGACTCCTGGGAAAGCGAGTCCCGGACCCAGCGCTCGCAGCCCTGTCACTCACTCTCTCACCCAGCAGGGGCCAACAAACGGATGTGCAGCCTCGACGAAGCGGGACCCGCGCAGCGGGTTCCGCGAGTTGCTGGTCAGTCCTTCCCTCGACGGTGTCAACTCCTTCCTTCCTCCACAGGGCAAAAGTCAGTGTGGCAATCCACCACCCCCTTTTGTACCGCTGTAATTGTGTGAAGCGCTCCGATACCTTCCGGTCAGGCTAGCGCTATATAAAAGTACCTAAATAAATAAATAAGCAATTGTCCTACTAAGACACATTGCACTATGCTAAATAGTCAATTATACAATTCAAATTTGAGTTCACTCTGGTTACTAATATTCTACTTTCCTATCTGCAAAGTAATGCAGGTTTCATGAGTCATGCAGCCAGTGTATTTTCAATTGAAATAACACCGAAAATGTTGAAATAACTAAATCTTCTGCCTTGGTGACATGCAAGGGAATGAGTTAATGGATGATGGACAACATTTCCAAGCAAATCTTTCTCTGTTTACAACGCAAGATGCAGTAATGCATCTTCAATTGTTGAATACTTTTGTATATACTAATTTATTAGTGAAACAAATATTTGCTGTGATCATGTGTACAAAAAAACACTGTGTTTGAAATAGAGGGGAGAAGGTAGATCGCTAGATCAAAAGGGCACCAATTACCACTCAAGGGAGTGGAAGGTCCAGTCTCAGTGTGTGCCCGTGGAGGGTCAGTGCAACTTGCTTAGGTTATAATCATCATGGGTATGAACCCAGCTACACTATAGAGCCTGGTTAGCTACTGCATGTGACTCATTTGTATATTACAAATCCCTTGTTTTAAATCCACTTCCTCATACTTCACAGAAATACCCACTTCACTCACTTTGTGGTTGTTGAGAACGCCATACTATAGATAGGTGGCATACTTAACCACTCAGGCATGTGTCGACTGTGACTTTGAACACAAGTACACCTATAGCATGCCACGCTTGCTCACTTTTCTTTCCCATTGGCGTGACCATATTGTATAAATTACGCATATTGTTTTAACTATTGTTGTTTTATCTCCCTTCTATACTTAGGCATAGGACAACCAACACAGAGGTAATACAAACACAAACCCACACATGACACTAGCATGTGGTTTAATCACCTTTTTTAGGTCCTGATGAATCGCGGGTTACTACAGCCCACTGCGAGAAACATGTCGACCGTTTTACACTACTAGCCCCATCTAGGTTCACCTGAATTTACTCGTTGACTCCTAGTGAGCTAGCCCCCTGTTTTTAACTGCAGCGAGGGACCCCCTGAATAAAGTCCGTTCCAGGTACCCTTAGCTACATTTTAATATCCCTTTTTCACTACCACACACCACCCTGCCCACACACCCGCACCTCACCATAAGGCAGTTGGAAAAAGATCTCCACCAAAGAGCCCCTCTTTGAGGTGAGCCCGTCGGGGATTGCACCGCCTCCCCGACGAGGAGCAACCGCCGATGATGAAGCATGACATCCTTCGGGGTGTGTGAGGCCAATCCATCCAACAAAATGGATGCCCTTGGGTGTCACATCCACACCTTTGGTCACGCCAACTAATCTTCCCTCTAGTCACGCTCAGGAACAGTCCAGTACCCCCCTTGTTGCTACAAAAAAACACTACAAGAATACCAATAACCCTCACAATGTTTGACACAATACCTGTAAATCGTAATGTGTATTGCATTCTAAAAATGAAACTATATTAGGAAAATGCCATGCAGGTACCACTGGAGTACAATTGTTGTCGATGTTTGTCACTAGACTCTAAATCTTTGTTGAGATCATCCACTTAAGACATAACTCATCTCTTTTCATACTCCACACCTCTTAAGCTGCTTAATGACTAACAAGGGAATATAATATTTTCTATAAATATAAAATCTTGATTAATGCTGCAAATGTTGTGACATACTTTTATTTTTGTGTAAATTGATATAGTCTCAATATGTATCAGGGTTGTGCAAAGTATGTATTCCTCAAGTTACAACTGGAATACATCTTGATAGTGTTTCCAGCTTTCCCTAGGTCTACACCATGGCACCTTATTTTCACACAATCCGACAATTTGTCTTGGTGAGAATTGGTATTGGAAATGGTTTTCTTTAGTGTGTATTAACTTGAAAAGCTTTTCCCTTATGGTCTTTAAAGTGTTAAGAACTTGAAAGGAGAAAAGGTCCTAATATTCACATGAAGACCAACAATGACAGACCTTCATAACAGAAAAGAAGAAAATATGTTTTAATTACTGTATAAAGTTCACGGGAGAAAATATTAACCCCTTTATATTTACCCAGCTGATCACACGGAGCATCAACCGCATAATTCAGACAGATCTGGCCTCTGTTCTCGATCACGTTACAAATAAATCTGATATAGATGATGAACAGGCACTGGGAGAATGGTAGGCCTTCTGGTACTCTGCAATCTACTTTTGTTGCTTCATCTGCAATGGGCCCCATCTCACCATGTTAGGGCGGTTAAGAAACAATTACTGATTAAACAGTCAAATTTTGATTAATGAACCACAGCTACTAGCCCTAGTCTGCCCCCAAAAACGATATTGTCAATAGGGTCAAATGCTGCACACAGGTCAAATAGCTCCAGCAGAGAAAGCTGACCTTTGTAAGATCTCGGTTTGAAGTGGTCAGTTATATTTAGCTCATGTCTAGGACAAAACCTAGACTGACCGGTATCTAGCAGCAAGTGATAATGTGACTTTGAGCCATTGTTCACTCTGTTTTAACGCATAGTTGGCAAGCTTGCAGTGTGTTTGATATCCCATAAAACCTCTGTTTTTAAGGGCACCCTGCTCTGCTAGCTATTTTTCTTCTTTCCTGCTTCAACATAATCCTGTTTTTATCCAGTTTTGTATCGTGGATAGCTGCAGTTTATTTATTTTTCTCCAAAGTGGTTGCTATCAATTACTTTTATCATTCACAGCTGTTGGCACTTCATAAACTTACAGCTTTTGCAAGAGGGAAGTGAGTACACCATGCCCTATACTGAAAGTGAAGACCTTTTTCATGGTCTTTGCCAGGCTAGACTGGGAACCCAAAGCAGCCCTGGGAAATTATGCCAGACCATCCTCAATACGCTATAGTTAGCTAGCGCAGTGAGCGATTAACAACTGCAAGGGGTTTGGGGCACCCCCCCCTCGCAAAACAAATTTTTGTAAATGACAAAAACTGTGCATTCTACAACACATTTTTCATTATATATTCAATTGTTTTTGTTTTTAAAGCATAGTAAATGACCTAACCTAACAGTGCACCATGATATGGCAATCTTTATTGGGACTCCTCAATGATTCTCACACTATCACCCCCCAACAGTGCCTCTCATCCCTCCACAACCCTTCTCTCACTTGTATTTCATTTGTTTTATAGTGTTGCATATACCAGGGTAGGGTGTTGGAGCATTGTACATTGCACACACATACAGAGGCAATGAATCATGTTGTGTAAATCAGTATATAGGAAATGTTGCATGAGACAAAGGGGACTACAAGGTGTAGGATTCATAAGTCTTCCATACTGGTAGGCATTTTTTAAGAGTGCTTGGTCTGGGGAAGCACAAGTTTAGGATTCCGAATTTAACACAGCGTTTCGGGCAAACTTTAATAAGAACTCATTTCTACCCAAACTAACCCTTTTTTTTTAGCAACATTAGGATAATAAAAGACTGGAGAAAAATAACTTTCTAACCTAGATTATGATTGTAATTTATGAACTACAGAGTAACAAAAGGATGTCTGTGACAAACGCATTAACCCGATGAGCTACGCACATAAAATACTGTTCTGTGGTCTACATAGTGTACAATTTGTGGCAGGCATATTAACCCTCAATGCTACCTCAGATAAGTCAAAGCTGCCACTAGACAAAACTCCGATCATCAGACACATTAATCACTAGAGTCATATTGGCACTTTTATTGTTGCCTGAAAACTATTGGCTATACAAGGATCCCTGCAGTGCTTTTAAAACGGCTGCACTGCTACAAAACTGGCCCTCAGTAACAAAAGCAGCCCCACACCCTTCCAGCCTCCCAGGGAAATGCATGATGCTCAGCATGGCAAGTCTGGCCTTGGTCTTTGCATGTAATACAGATACACAGCTAGCAATCTACCACCAGACCAGTGCTAGTATTTCACTGTAACCAACCTCCTCAGGCCATTACAATTTCACCTATTCAGAAAATAGAATCACAGTTTAATTGCCTTATTAACTATAGTAATGATCAATTACATTAAATTAATCATACTCAAGAACTAAATGGTTGTAATTAATGCTAATATAAAAGCATAAATATTAACATTTTTACATTTAAAAACCTATGGTATTGCACTCGCGACCGATCCTCCTTTCTCAAGGCTTCTCTCAAGATGCTGCGGATGAAGGATTAATCTATTTTAGGAATTTTCCTTTGTGGTTGTCTTTTGAATGAGTCTCAGATCACTCTGTATTAAAAAAGGCTAGAACTTGACTTAATCGAGGCACAAGTCATCCAAGAACAGAAAACTGAGATTGAGTGTGCAGAAAAAGCGAAAGAACGTCTAGGCCTTAGCCACATCCCCAAAAGGGGAGTAAAACTGTAGCTACTTATAGTCTTTTAGCAGTAAAGAGTGCCTTTTGTGCTTGTCTTGATCCTTGATATGTTTAAAGAGGTAGGCAGAGGTGGGCTGACGGGACGTAATGAAATTAAATGATAACGTTCTAGACCACAAGTGCCTTAAATGGAGATCTAAGTTCGGCTGCAGATCATGTTGGTCCTGAGGTACTGATGGCTGGAGATCTGACTTGTGTGCTTGATGGCAGTTTGGACTGACTCCCACCAAGAGTGGACACCAAATCTGCAATGCGGGTACGCTCAGGGAGATCATGGTGGGTCTGGGACTGCAGGATATATGGATGGTTTGTTTCCCTCAGGGCAAAGTATATTGTTGCCTTGTGGCTGCAACCGGGACACAAAGTCGTCTTTACTATTGCTTACTGTCGGTGCCCTGATTCAGTTTGTGGAGGATGTCTCCTATCTGGTGCATTACTTATCAGACCATTTGCCCCTTATGGTCATTTTTCGGTTGAGTAGGGAGGCCCCAAAAGTGGCATTGTTGACGATGTGTGTGAAGGCATTTTTCGGACCTTGTGTTTGCAGATGTGGTAGCTGAGGTGCAAGATCAATATTTTGAGAACTGGGGTAGCACGATTGTGAGAGCCATGGAATGAGATGCTATGAGGGGGGTGCTGCGTGGAGAGTGTTGAAACATATTCTTCAGTGTGAAGTAACAACTGTCCAGGTCCTTAGATGTCCTGGAAAAGAAACTTAGCATTCTGGAGGAAAGGGTGTTTGAGCAGCCGCTGTGGTTGCCTGAATGGAAGGAGTATAAGCATTAGTTGCTAGAGATGTGGGACCGATTCAATAAGGTTGTCTGCTCTGGTTACGGACAGTGACTCCACATGGAGGGAGAGAAGGCTAGCAGAATGCTTACCATGCTCCTCCATTGCAAAACGCAATGCCCTCCCATTGTGCGGATCGGGACACTTGGGGGCAGATGGGGAGTACACAATGGTGTATAACAGAGGTCTTTGCAGCACACCTGCAAAAGGTTTATGCAGCGCCAACCGTCTGCGCTCCATTGGTGAGAGATACTTACCTGGCTGGTCTGCAAATGGCCTCCTTATCGAGAGAAGAGAGGGACAGTTTGGACGGTCCTATAACCAGGGAAGAAATACTGGTAAAGATGCGGGCATTGAAGACCGCGAAGGCCGCTAAGGCCCCAGGAGGGGATACCTGCTGGCTGAATTTTATCAACGGAGTGTGGGGGGAGGTAATGAAACATATTGGAATGGGTTGTTTCCAGTCTCTATGAAGGAGGCTATCATTGTCATGTTGCCTAAACCAGGTAAGGATGTTACGAAGGATTGCATTTGTTACACAGTGCCAAGAGTGAGAGTGGGTGGGACGATGTTGTGGCTTTTTTCCCTAAACTGTGGAACCAGGCAGGGCTGCCCTTTGTCCCCCTGGCTTTCAGGCTGCAAAATGTGTTCCAGGGATGGGGAATATGGATCTGGGAGAATACCCACGTGGTCTCCCTACATGCAGATGACGCTTTGTGCCAGCAGACGTACTCAGTCCCATTATGCTGGCTGAGTTTTGCGAAATGTCTGGGTTAAACGTCAATCGTACCAAATCTTGACTGTTTCCAATGGGAAAAGTTGCTGGTCAACAAGTGCAGGACCTGCAAAGGTTGGAAAGGGGTCAGGTATGTTGGGATAAGACTTCCCCATTGGGCGAAAGAGTTTGAGGCTGCTAACATAGGTAGGGTGCTGGAAGGCTTAAACCTGACTGTGAAATTTCGGAATACTCTCCAGTTATCTTTGATGGGGAAGCTGGCATTGGTAAACATGAACGTTTTACCCTGATGCCTATATGTTTTCAAGGGACTCTATTTGAGATTCAAAGAAAATATTTTGTGGAATTAGACAAACTGACAGTAGAACTTCTGTGGACCACTGGGAGAAAAAGGGTTAGCCCAGCCTCTCTCAAGCGCCCCTAGTGGAAGGGAGGTCTTGAATTTCCATTGCTGGTACTTTACTATCTGGCAGCTCAGCTGCAACACACCGGGCATTGGATGGACAATCTTGAGAATTGAGAGCAAATATTGCTGAAGGTTACTAACAAAGGTGTTCCACTGGCTGAGCTATTAATGGTGGGGGCAAGGGTTCCTGTTTCAATACCCTATGTAGTCTGATAGGTTTGCAGGGCATGGAAAAATTGCTGCAGAGGGCCCCCTACGCACCGGACATTAATATTTGGGTATTGCCCTTATTCGGGCTCATTGCACAGACTAGGTCGATAGAAAGGTGGCATGCCGGCGGGTGCCAGACTTTGCAGGCTTTTACCCAAATCATAGGTTTATCACCTAGGCAGATGCCATAGAAACATTTAAGTTAGGGACTAACCAATTCCTACGGCTTGCAAAGATTGCTTCGACAGCCCGTGGGATATGGACTTTCTTCCAACAGACATCCCAGACATTGGGAATGCTGTTAACCATGGCTGGAGGCCAGAGACCGATCTCACAGATCTATAGGGCATCAGGGGTGGCTCCTCCCCTAAGTCTCAGCATGGAAAAAAGGAAAAATAAAATGATAATAATGCGTTGTCATCATTTTTTTTTTCTGTCCTAAGTACATTTTGTGGGGCGGGTCTAGGCTGCCCAGGGGGGAGGAGTCGTGGCACCCTCCTAAGTGTGCATGAATGTTTGGTCAGCCCTCTGGGGCCAGCCAAACATTCAGTGGCATTTTGCATGTTCTCCACCAAGGCTGTATTACAGCCTGGGTGTCGAACATGCCCAGGCTCCCATTCCCCATCTAAGGGCTGAACCACGGCAATCAGACTTTATTTATTTTGTCTCCGCCCTTTCTCCCCTCCTCCATCCTCCCCTCCCTCCCCACTACTGCTAGTCGGGAGCAGCCGCCAGGTGGCATGAGGAGTTGATAGCACCACTTTTGGCTAAGGATTGGGGCGGAATCCACGAGGGAGTGAAGGCAACCTATACTAATGCAGGATTTAAGTTGCTCCAATATAATGTGTTGCATCAGGTTTACCTCACCCCAATTACACTACATGGAATATACCCAGCGGTATCCTCCTCCCTGCACCCGCTGTTCCGTGCAGGGAGGTGATTTTCTTCACATGTTTTGTGGAGATCCTAATTTGGTTGCCCTCTCGAAGGTGATTTTAAAGTCCCTGAACTCGACCACTGAATGGTCTCTTCTCAGGGATGTAGGGCAGTATCTGTTGGGTTGGATCCCAGCTAAAAAGAAAGAAGAAACTGTGTAACACACATAGGGACAATAAACTTACTGACGACCTACAGGCATTTGCAGCAATGCTTTACAAGCTTTTAGAACCTCTGCATACCCTTCTCTCTAAAAAGGTAGGTCTTTAAGAGCTTCCTAAAGGTAAGCAGAACCGATTCCTTTTGCATGTTCTCCGGTAGATCCTTCCAGATCTGTGGAAGGAGGACCGAGAACGCTCTGCCCCCTTTGGTTTTAATATTGTACCTAGATGAGGCTAGCCTATAGGCCTCAGAAGAATGTAGACCCCGGCCGGGAACGTACTTCTTCACTCGATCTTTTATATATTTCGGTGCATCCCCATAGATAGCCTTGTGGGCTGTACAAAGACGCTTAAATTGCAGGCGCTGTTCAATGGGCAGCCAGTGCAATTTATGTAGTAATGGAGTGGCTCATGTTCTCCTAGGGAGTCCAAAAATGAGCCTGGCCGCATCATTTTGTACAACTTGTAATCTCCTGAGGAGCTTCTAGGGAATGCCCAAATAAAGGGCGTTCCCATAATCCAGCCGAGAGATGACAGTGGCGGAAACAATTGATTGTAAAGCAGAAGTAGAGAAGAGAGGAGCAAGTCTCCACAGTTACCTAAGTAAGCCTGTGCAGATTCCCACAATCAAAGAAACCTGGCAGAACATGGACAATTCCGAGTCGATTTTCAGTCCCAGGCTTTTTACAACTGGGACTGGGACCACACCTAATTCTGGGGGCCAAAAAAGGTCACACCAAGGGCTATTATGAGTTGGAATAATAAGCACCTCGATTTTATCCGGGTTGACTTTCAAAGAATTGGCTGCCATCCAGCTAACAGTAAACCTAAGCAGATTTTTTACTGATTCCTGAGCCTGGTCGGTGTTGTCAAGCGGACCAGAAGTTGGGTGTTGTCGGCGTAGTTAAAGACCTGGCAATCTCTGGGTGTTAGAGCCTCCACCAAGGGCTGCAAATAGATATTAAAGAGGAGTGGAGACAATGCAGAACCCTGGGGGACTCCACAGGTCAGGGAGCCCAAGGTCGACAGCTGCTCACCCATTTGAACTCTCTGACTGTGATCAGTTAGAAAGGATCTTAGCCATTGAAGTGCTTGCCTCTTTATGCCCAGATTCGACAACCGGTTCAGCAGAATGTTATGGCTGACCGTGTCGAATGCTGCTGACAGATCTAATAAAATCCGAGCACTCGGCTGTTTGTTATATCGGCCCTAACTCTGAGCTCGTCCAAGACGGACACCATCACCAGCTCTGTACTATGGTGTGCTCTGAAGCCCGCCTGTCTAGTGTGGAGCAATTGGTGGTCTGTTAGTGGCAGTGGAGTTAAAATGGCCTAAATGAGTTCTAATAGCTTCACACACATTTGTCAAAAAAGGTTAACCAGCATCACTCATTTTTAAGTCCAATTCAGCCAACATTTCATATATTATTGGCTGAAAACAATTACAAGAGCTTGCACCAATATTACTAGGCATTTGTAACACCGGGGCCTTCTATGATGCCTAATAGTTTGGCAAACGAACAGTGATGGGCTTAGACCTTAATTATTAAACTCATCCTTCTTATTCTGACACACCCTGAACGAAAAATATTTTCCTTTTTGTCACCACTACATTAAATTATCATTCCTCTTTCTCAGATTTAAACAATCATAACTTCACATCTGGGAGGTCTTGTACATAGAAATCATGCCGTTACACGCATGTGGGCAAAAGACACACAATTGATGGACAGAATGCAGAACAAATCAAAACATTCACCCCCAGTCAAGAGATCTGGGTTAAATCCATCATGCTTTTGCTCACCATGCCACCCCTCCAACCCCATTTAATGGAACTCTGCTCTCCTGGTTTTCTGGGTCTTGACCTGGGTGCATCTTGCCATTTTGCGATGGTTTCCATCATTACCCATAACCCGGGTCCGCCATTTTGTTGATTCTTGTCCTTTCCTCCATTGGATTCCATCCTGCCGACCTTCAGACATTTCTCTTCTGCTGGACTGCCCCATCTCTTTCTCCCCCTCAGGTCCCCCTCTCTCCAATCTCAGCCTCCGACTCTTCTCCCCAACCTACCGCTCTCTACCCCTTTTTCTTTTTTTCTTTTTTTCTTTCTCCGTTTCTCCGTTCACTCTGTAAATATGTGATATATACTTGTCCAAGCCTAATCGCTGGTAAAATGTAATCCTGAGAAAATCTACTATTTGTATATATATGTATATAGAGATAACTCTAACCACCAGTATATGTAGTAGACCTTTGTACTCACTACCATTCCTATGTGACTCTTAGAGTTTTTCTGTTTGTATCTCTTCCTTGTGTGACTTTCCCACTTGTACATTTGCAATTTTTCTGTTTGTATCTTTTATGTAACTCATGTAATCCTAAATCCTTATGTATTACAACTGGCTCTTTTGTAAAGCACTCTGACACATTCGGGTAATGTTCGCGCTATATAAAATTGCATAAATACCTAAAAAAAACAGTTTAGACCTGGCCACATGCATATCAGTCTTGACCCTGTGCCTCATGGGAACAGCCCAGCCCGAACTGCCAAGCCAGGTCCTCAAACATGTTGAGATATAGAAAAGCTCAGAGCCCAAGAATCAAATGACAATTAAAATATACTTTATGTATAAGTTAAAGGGAATATTTGTAAACCCTCAATTTATGGTGACTGACCTAGCTAGGATGGACTTAAAGGCACGCTTTTAAAGTTCTTGAGTTCCGTACTGATTGCTACCACATCAGGATACAGCAATACACCAATGGCACACAACTCTCCCACAAGCTAATGCAGAACTGGATTTTAAGTATCTGTCTAAAGCTAATCTGATAAAGACATGATTCCTCCTGTTTACGAAGAGCACAAAACAGCGCCTGGCTCAAAGTTGGCTTTGTGATTAACTGAAACGGATTCTCGTCCTTCCCGTGAGCAAACATAATATCAATTGGATTCATTACTAAATTTATGCAGGTGATCACAGGTGTGCACTACCCGCACAGGGGGTTGGCGCTCTGCCACATCCCTCACTGTCCCGGTCCCCATCTGCAGCAGGAGACAGGACATCAGTGCTTCTTTCATGTCCATGAAGGTCATGGAAATGGAAGAACTACTACCAATAAAGTGAATCACAATATTGGCAGCAGTCCTATTTCTACAACCTACAATGGAACTTAAAGGAGGAGTACTGCTCATAATCTCTATGCGAGTATGATGCTCCCAATTTACAAACTAGACTGGCCATTGAGCCCGCGGCCAGAACAAATCAAAGGTGATTGGGAGCACCTTTGGTTGTGAAGCTGAAGCAGGAAGGCAAGGCCTGTCTCACTTGCATATTTCCCCTTCCAGTTCAGCCTTCCAAAAATTTGGGACAAACACTTTTTTTAACACACATTAAACCGTTTGGATTCAGTCTTGATTGAGAGCTCTCTTTCAAAGGACCCAAAACCAAGACCATATGGTACTAGCTATTTCTCCTGAAAAAGTGAAACCTTTCCTTCCCAAGTCTGACTTCAGAACAACAGTGCAGGCCTTCAGCCTCGAAAACCCAAAAGGAGGCCACACTCTGCTCAATGGCCTCTCCACCTCCACATTGGCACACCCGAAGGGCATCCTATATGCTGTGACTCATCTTACTAAATGCTTGAAAATGTTGCCCACATTGTTCATACACTAAAGAATCACAATTGGCTAATCATCCAGGCGTCTCCAACAAAGTCATCAGAAGAAACACTTGTAGCCAAGAAGCTGGCCATCTTCAGACAAGGAACAAAGAAACCCCTGGACAGACAACGAAGAATCGCATGAAGGAAAATACAAGAAGGCAGGCAGTCTTCATCTCCGCCTTCAAAATCTGAAAACACACCTCCATCAACATCAGAATTCCACTGACCATCCATTAATCCAGAAATAAATTGAAGACATGCCTCTTCAACAAGCACTTCCACCTTACACAATAGGAATCTACTTATTACCTGCCTTATTGTAAGATGTACTAATTCAGAAGCCAGGGCTTTGCCAGCTGTTCTGCTGCCATTGCTCCCTGGCCAATACCTTCACATAGGCATATACACAATAATGCATATATTGCAGTTCCTGAATAGAGTTAAGCAGTAATAGGTACATTTATAATAAAGAATGACGTCTTCATATCTTGAGTTCTATACAGACACAAGCAAAAAGTGCCTTTATTATAATATATCCTGTCTAACTTAAGCCAGTCAGACTGATGAGAGGGCTCCGCACTCTCCCACTAAAACATACTATACTGTAGCACCATAAAGACTGAACGATCACGCTTTACAAGCACCCATAAAGCTGTTGTGAAACATATATGGCATTCTGCCTCAAAATGCCCATGTCTAATAGTTTTCATCTGAAAATGATATAGAACCTTGCTCTGGACTATGTGTCATTCTGCTCCCCACGCCCTGGCAAGAAACCACTGTTTACAAAGCCAACTTGCAATAATTGTTTACAGGGTTTGACTTACTTAAAACAGGATTGAGTGCCTAAAATGCATTACCTGGCCCTGGGAAAGGAAAACTGAAGGAGTGTTTCACATTTTATAAATAGACAAGCGAACAGTGCTCTAATTCTGTCAAACAAACAACAATAAACCCTTCACCGCCATTTGTCAAATTAGAATGAGTTCTCCACTCACCCATTTCAAGACAGTTGACTGCACTCACATCTGGAATGCATTATACTTGTTTTGCATGTGAATAGTGAGGGCCCATTCATCCTCAGAAATGGTCTCATTCTAGACTCTAATGAGTCTAATTTCGGTGTACTAAGCACCCATGGCAGCATTCCTAAAGGATCGCGCGCAAACACTAAAGCACTGTGCTTCACATCACTTTTTGCTTTGTAGTAGTAAAAATTATTGTAGGGAAAAATGTCCTTGAAATTAATTTCTAAATATTTGTCATTTGTCAGTGCGTACACAATAATATTCATAGCTCATGTGTGACCAGTGTTTAGGTCAGTGACGGTGAAAAGTACGTAAGCAAGAGGCTCCCCTACCTGAACTTCCGTTTTTGACAGACCAAGGTCAATACCGGACGTTATGCCACAACCCTAGACCCTCCCATTGATGGGCAGTTGTTCCCAACGGTTACTTGGCAGAACCCAGTTGCAGTAAAGGTGTCACCTAAGAAGGCCCTGGTGTATCCGGGAATTTTCCCAGTGGACTGGGAAGGTGAGGGTGGCTTTCACTGTATCTCTTGAACCCAGAACCCTGAATGACTCCCAGGGCTAGATGTCTGGCCTCCTGATCAGAAGCCTCAAGGACATAACAGCCTTCCAACAACCTTAAACCCAGCACCTGGACTCTGCCATCTATGAGTCCTGCCCCTCCCCAAATGGTGTCTTCCCAGTCCTAGGCTCTTGGAAATGGATCTGAAGGTGCTTTTGCCAAGCCCAGCTGTGGTCCTCATCAGAATTGACGCTAAGGCCCGCAAAGGCCTTGCCGCACAGTTGCCAGCCTTATCGCAATCGAAGCGGACCTACATCGAGCCCCTCAAAGCCTTGCTGCACGGCTGTCAGCTCATCGGAACCAACACAAAGTGACAGCAAGCTCCACAAAGCCCCGATGCACAGTTTCCTCGGACTTGATGATGGACAACACAAGATCTTGCAAAACAATGCGGCAGAGACTGTACACCAGGATTTAAGGTAATGTGTTCAGTGGACCTAGGTGGGCCCCTGTAACTGGCCCTCGATCCATCTTGGTCAACCTGAACATATGACTTATTCCTGGTCCGACGTGACCAGATAACCACAGATGGCCATTTGTGGTTTTATGCTCTATTTTCACTAAAAACATTGGAATTGCATATCTGGATTTATGGATTCGATTTTTTTCATTTTGGTCTTGTTTTACTTATTAAATTAAGCTCTATTTTTCTTATCTGGTGTGGGATTATTTTCTGTGATGTGCTCAGTGTCAAGCTACCAGTGGTTGAGCATCGGTTAATTTGGGGTTTGCTTGTGCTTTTCTGTGACTAGGATTGGGGTTGCTTCTTGACCAGGGCTCACACTCCAGTCAACCAAAACCCCAATTTCTAACAGCTGGCTATTTGTTGCCAGACCAATGGGAAAAGATTAAGCAGTTGTCTTTGTATGGAAGGATCCCAATGGGGCAGAAAAAGAAATACCCCAAAATAAGCAAATTGGAAAAACTGGATTGACAAGTGAAGTAGCAGGTGTTGTAAGGAAATCAACTCTCTGGTTGGAAAATGATTACCCGGATTACTTCTTGGAATGTGGCTCATATCCCCCAGAAGGCTAGGGCTTCTGACTTTTTGAAATTCCTAACTGCCTCTGATGTCATAATCTTTCGAGAAATATAGACAGCAACTCCATGGATTCTCCTTGGTGACATTAACCACTCTAACTGCATTGGCCAAAACAGGGAACAGTGGTGGTTTGCAGACAGCGTGCAGGACAGATGTGTATAGCAGCTAAGGAGTGGGATAATCTCCATGACAACGTGCAAATTCGTGCCATCAAACTGTTTGACAACCATAAATTGAGTATAATCAACACATAAGTACTGCAGAAAAGATGCAAGGTTACTAAAGCTTTTAGACACCATTAAAGAAGTTCTGCTAAAATCAAACCAGCCTGAAGTACTCAACATCATCTATGGTGGCTATAAAACAGGCGAATGGGGAGTTAATGTCGAGACAATTAGCGAGATGAAATCAGAATTGTGTATCCCGATCGTTGGCCATGACTTCTTGAAAAAGGGAGCAGCAGACCAATCGTATGCCTCATTTCTGCGCATGTGAGGGCCTCATATCAGCACGGAACTCCTATGAAAACTACTATTAAAGTACGTCTTATTACGCCCAAAGGGCCCAATATATATATTTTACTACATCTTCCGATTATATAGCACTAGAAAATCCCTACAGTAGTCTCTAGTAAAAGTATGAAAAGAAAACAAAGGTGTGTAATTCCGAGAAAGGCAGGTCAATATGACATTGCCTACCTGTCGATACACCATTTTATAACTTAATCAGTAATGTGTTTCATGGTGAAATCAAATCAGATGAAAACAATTCACTTTCCAAAAATAAAAGGAGCGATACACAGAATCAAAGTACTATTTTGTAAAACGAAATATATGGTTTGCGTAAAGTATGAACTTCAGTATTCACAGACTTTAACACATTGATACGTATACAACAATATAACAACTCAGATGGGACCTGCGGCTGCAGGAATTTCAAATCAGCGTGTATATTTAATTTTCTTAGCCACAGCCGTATTAAGCTTGGCTTGGCGGGCTAGGTTTTTTGCTATGTTTAATATGGAGTATAGTCGGAATGCCCTTAAAGGGCACAGAAAAAGAGAAGCTGGGGCGGCTAATCTGGTGTGCAGTTTCGACTTATTTGGATCTTGACATTTAAACTCTGACTTTCTGGTCCGCTAATTTTTTGTTTTCTTCCTTTCTTCTTCTTGTGTGATTCTGGTAATTCTATTTGCTCTCCTTGATATGTCATTTTTGAAACTTCTTTCGGTAAGTTGTTATGTGGTATTATATTTGTATGTAATCAATTTGAATCTGCTGACTCATGTATTTTCAATAAAAAAAAAAAAATATATATATATATATATATATATATATATATATATATATATATATATATATAACAACTGAAGATGTAAGTTAAGTGTAGGACACACTTAACAGAATAACTGGGAATAAATCAATGCACTTTTAACACTTTAAGATGATACAAAAAGCAGAAGAAAGTGCAGGTGAAGCAGTGCTCAGTGAAATATAATCAAACACAGAGAATAGACTAGCATCTGAAGTGAAAAGGACGAAATATCAATAATCAAGCTCAATGGTGAGTGAATGTGTCCCAAGTGAAGGTACAAACATAAAAACGTACACGCACTGGGCCTAGAGTGGGGTCCCTGCACTCAGTATTTAAAAGATAAAAAAACAACAAAAATAATTTTCTTTGTGTGCCATACCCAGTTACCTTTTAATCTTTATGTATGGATCTGAAGAGCGTCCCAGCTCTAAAGGAGAATCCAGTAGAGGCTTCAATCCTGATCGCTAAAACTGTGAGAAGCCTACAGGCTCAACTGGATTACACATATTCAACCTACCCTAAAAAAAGCAGAGGCTTCAGCAAATGCTATCCCATGACTGGTCAGGAAGCACAAACATAATTTTACCAACCACATTGATAGGGTCTTCATCACAAACGTAGGAAGTCAAATTGCCTATGATGCAGAACTCTGGGGACTGGAGAAGAACAGTATTTGGTTTGTTGGTTCCTTTGAGAGGAAATTTTGGAAATCAATCCTCAAACTCCCCAAAGGATTTTCCACTGCGATCTTGGAATGAGATGTGTTTAAACCTCCACTAAAAACAAATGTTAGATTGCTAACCTGAAATGTGACTTAAAAAGACTAAAATCATGTCGAAACAATGCGGTCAGTTGTGCCTGGAAGGAATATTTTAAGCTGAATAGCACGTCCTCCTTCGGAATACTCAGGAAAGTAAGAGGCTTACCATAGCACTATTCAAAGCCCTGAGTAATTTCAGATGATTTCAAAGAGGCAAGGAAACTCCATGTTAACCAAACAATGCGCCTACCTGGTAAAATAAGAGAACATGGGTGCACTGGACAATTAATCCCATATCCATCACAGGGGGTTGTTCTACCCTTCGCCAAGCGTACAATAGTTCTTAATACTGCTAGCTAACTAGAAGGAAAGAAGGCATTTTGCCCTGGTGAGAGGAGCTAGTTTACTATTAAATAAAACCCTGAACAGAAGAACAGCAATCTCCGCTAGATGCCTCAATGGCTTCACAAAAGATTAGATTAGATTTTTTTTGTAGTCTGCCATACGGACAGTTCAATAAGAATGAGCGCTATCAGTAAGTTGCTTCTAAGAGAACAGTTAGAGGAGCCGAAAAAACAAATCTTTTCTCCTAAGTGACTTGTCTGGCAAGCAACAAAAAGGACTGGTAGATTTGAGAAAAAGCTGGAAACTCCGGGCAAAATTGGTATACCGACAGGGAATTTTGCAGGCCTTGCCTTTGTCCCTTCAAACATACTATCCATGTCCATGGCTAGATATACTTTGATGAAGTCTGGGGTCATAAGATGTTTTTTTTTAACCCTTTTCAAATAATATGTACTTTAAAATATTTTAAGCTGCTAAATATATTCATAGAGTCTATACTTTTACAAGTATTTAATATGTATTCTTATAAGAAAGGGAGCCTTGCTCTACATGTGGGCCGAAAATACTGTTAATAAATTGAAATTCCGCTTGTGGGTCGATCAGGAAGGCATGAATATGCACACCAAAGGTACATGATGAGTAATGAGTGGGAGAATGGCCTTCTTTCATCCTGTGAGGCATTACACTGAGGGCATGAAGGAGAATATGAGGCTTGAGACTCTAGTGATTACTGAATTGTTTTACACGAAATATCCCACTTGGGATGAACTGCATGGGGACCCGTGCAAGTATGGAGCGAGGAGGGCAATCAGTGTGGCTAAAAGGAGGGTTCTTGCTGTTCTTCAGGGACGTGAACTTTTGGATTAGTTTTAGGCTGATCTTATTCAGGAATATTACATTTTATTATGGATGTTCGTGTAAGGGGTAAGGAACCACCAACCATCCACAGATCTTTGCTGGTCCAGGACCCATGGACCTCACAGGTAAGTCTGTATATCAAACAATGACACAAATAACTTTTCATGTTTGGTTCCAAAATGTTTGTTCCAAAAATACACCAGGTTAGGAGATGGCGGAGTCCAATTAATACTTATGGCGTACAATTATAATGAACCATTCACCTGACTTGGGGACTGATCTGTCATACATGACTGGGCAGTTTATGGATCAACAAAAACCAAACGGGTCACAGGACCCTTTCCAATATGTTGAGAAATTGATTGTTGCAACCCCTTTGTTGGAGGGGCCATCAATCACTGTCACAACTTTGTGTCAATGCCACTTACCAGACAAAAAGATCTTTTACATGAGCCACAATAGGCCATCAAACCCCTGGGGAAAATAGTCCACAGCTCGCTCATCCATTTGTGAACCGACCGCTACTCTGGAGGGGATTTAGAGACTGGGGGTATAGTACACATGTCCCTTGATAAAGAGGAAGGACAAAGGATGTGCTGAGCATTTTTCAGACCGTGGTAATGGCTTTCATCAAATATTACCAAATTAGGTTAGGAGTCAATGCCTAGATTGTGATACACAGCCTACCTGTTTATTGCAATCACCTATCGAAAGTTCCACTCCATTTCACTCATAAGGTGCTCTGTGATCCTGGGACACAGTGAGACAACCTTATTTTAGTGCACATCCCAAGGTTCTTGCTTCCAGAAAGTCTGTTTGCAATGATCATTTAAATAAAGATTGCTGTCAAACACGGTTAATAGATGTTAGTGCACACACTTTTTCATTTTTAGATGTGGTGTCTCCATCTCCTTGACTTGCTTCAAGATTCTGCTTTTTCATACATGATGTGTAGTTTTTGTTTTACCTTTAATACTTTCTGTGTCAGAAAGTTTGATTGGAGAACAGTAATCGGACTGCAGCAAGACGAAGAGATTTGGTAAACTGGAAGACACAGCAAAGTCAGGAGCGAGTTCAGGTACTCGAAGGTAGGTAAGTTGAGGGTTTCACAACGACCGCATGTCATTCAGGCAAAAGACATCAAGCCATGAAAAGGCAAATGCTTGGACATGGTATTTAACCCCTTCACTGCGGCGGCTATTCCGCCGCAGTGCTAAGGGGGCGGGCGGATATTAGGCGGGCGCATGCTGGTGACGGAACCGCTCCGTCACCAGCGTCGGTTGCGCTGTGCTTATGACAGAGCGGACGCTCAGCGTAGGCGCGGAATTCGCACCGCGCAGGAGTGTCGGGCGGGCCATGACGGAACTGCTCCGTCATCAGCATAGCGCCACCGCGGCTGATGACGGAGCGGTTCCGTCATCAGCAGGGGAGGGGTTAAAGTAGTGTGCTTAAAACGGCTGCCAAAATATGTGACTAGCCGGGGATCTCATTTCAACTAACGCAAGATTTCTGGTTTAGTCACTGAGAGGCCCAGGGCCCAGAACGACGCCCCTGGGAGGCCCCTCCTTCTTTTAGGGGCATACCTCTTTTATAAGATAGAAGGGATAGAGCTCTGGCCAATGTTGGCAAGGTCGGTCGTAGATGGGCAAGGCAGCAATGTGGCCCCGCATTGATGGGTGCCAGCAGATTAACCAGCCACATGGGGAGCAGGCCTGCTGCCCCCCCAAATCAGAAATTCATCTTGAAAATTTGATCAACTCAAAAGTCCGGCATATGGGATTTATGGAGGTTCCTGAATTCAAAGTCCAATCTTTATTACAATTTCTCTCAGAAGGGTCCTTACCTTGAATACCCCCGGGAACTGTACAATTTCTTAAGGAAATTGAATTAGTAAGTACATTCCTTAACTATTTTTACTAATTTGTTGTTCAAAGTGAAGACTGGATTTAAGTGGATTCCTGGGTTCTCCAGTGATGGAAAAAATCTGTGTAGCTAACATTTAACTTTGAGTTAGTGGCAAGTAGGAAGAGGCCATCACAGAAAAGGGATGAGCAAGCTTCACCATATTAAAACTCAAGCTCAGGAGCACCACAGCGAAAACCTTTAAAACAGAACTGAGGATACGGGTGTGATCAAAGGGATGAAGAGGCAATATAGGCATGGCACTGAATTGGGTAAAACAATGTACTATGCCAACTACAAACAGGCTAGAAATTTTTCCAAATTTTGACGTTTATAATCGTAGTCATGGTTTGTAAAAAAAATAGAGCGTGCTGAAAATGCACAGATTTTTTCAAACTTTCTCAAAAAGCAAATTCAGAATCTAAGGTGTTCCATAATTGAGTGAAAACAGCTGTTTTAGAAAATCAAATGAAACCAGCACATTTACGGGCAAGGCTCTATCAGTACTCGAATTTCAGTTAAGGGATACCTCTCCTGAGGATATTGAAGAAGATATAATAAGCAAGAATATTATACACATTTGCTGGGTGCCCTGCGCTGCTCCAAATTTATAAGTAAAAGCTATGTTTGCACACTTTTACCGACTAGTATCACAATGATCAATCAATATTTGATGTAAGCAATTCTTGAGGTGCCTAAAACAATCATGGGTCTCTCCTCTGTGAAAGAGAAGACATCTTTGGACCTCTGTGACACAGCAAGCTTATCAACCATAGAAGCCGCATCAGATCTGACCTAGGTACTTGAGAAAGTATACAACATCTAGACTCCAGTAGGTTTCTGGGTCATATACAGCTAGCCTTTAGGCCGAGTGCTTTGCTAGACGTGCGGCACCTAGTATTGAAAATGGTGGTCCAGGATGGAGATGTGCTTGCTATTGGTGCCAATCGACCTATCAGCTGCTTTTGACATTTGATCCTAATATCTTGGTAGATCAGCTGCATGGACTGTCTGGGGCCAAGGCCCTAATTATCATTTTTCCTGAAGCGACGGATCTCCTATGTGAACAGCAACAAGGTCTCTGCTCCAGTATCTGGGATTATGTGCGTGAATACCAATTACGTTGAAGGTGATATCCAATATTTTTGGATTTCAATTTGTGCAATAAGGAGCTGAGAATTTGTGGCTCAGTAATGAGGGATGCCGACTACCAGTGGTGTTATTCTGAGAGCGCTTGGTCCAATAATGTTAAAGGACCACCATCAAGTGGAGGATCACTGCAAGCTGCACTTCTGTAGCACATCCTTGCACTAGACGAGAGAAAGAGAATACAACATTGCTCGGGATGCATTCTAGTTACCAATGAACCAGAGAAATACTTCGATGACAGCCTAAATCCAGGTAAGTCATTGACCGGCTGCTACGATAAACCCTACACTAGCAAGTTCTAGATGCCTTCAGTAGAGTCTCCATATCCTGCAAGCACCTGATTGTATTCAGCAGCTGCAGGTTTATTATACCAGTGCCAGCAATTCCAGCGAGTCCCAGTACCATCTGGTTATGTGTGCTTGGGCATTTAATATATTTTGCAACAAGTTACATAATGGTCATATGCTAGTTCGGAAGACATACATCTTGCAGCATGGCACTTCAGGAGCATGATTATGTTTTGATTTGTACTCGTGCATGACTAGACACACACACATTGCTTGATAAATAAACATTAAAGGCTGATGAAAATAGACCACTGTAACAGCAAGTGGGTCATAAAAAGTATGTGAAGTGCCCCGAATGAATGCTACCACTGACCTTCAAAGCAGGAAACTTAGCGCTAGCCTGCCAGAAAAAACAAGGGATAATATGAAAGGGTGTCCCCTTAATGCCAGGGCAAACTCAACGAACAGCTGTATAAAGTAATAAACCAGGGACGTCAGTGCACCAGAAACATATTAATGATTTATTTTATAGGAAATAAATACATCCGCGAAGCCGATTAAAAAGCACTAAAACATCCCGAGGGGAGTCTCTAGTAAAATTATGGAAAGAAAGGTGTGTAATTCTGTGAAAGGCAAGCCAATGTGGCATTGCCTACCTATTAATACGCCACTTTAAAACTTAATCAGTAATTACTTCAGGGTGAAATCAAATCAGATGAAAATAGTTCACTTTCAAAAAATAAAGGAACGATACACCGAATCAAAGTACTACTTTGGAAAACCACATATGGTTTTGTAAGGAATGCACTTTAGTATTGACAGACTTCATGGCACAAAAAATAAAATACTAAAGAAAAAAAAGTTAATCGTTTACGGTATAAATCAAGAGATTTGTGTGCCCAATCTTTTGATATGTACACAACAATATAACAACTGAAGATTTAAGCCTAGAGTAGGACACACTTAAGAGAATAACTTGAAATACATCAATGTAACTTGAACACTATAAGATGATACAAAAAGCAAAAGAAAATACAGGCGAAGCAGTGCTCAGTGAAATACAATCACACACAGAGAATAAACTAGCATCTGAAGGGAAAATGATGCAACACAATAATCAAGTACAGGGGTGAGTGAGTATGTACTAAGTGAAGGTACAAACAAAACTTACAAGCACAGGGCCTAGAGTGGGGTACCCTACTCAGCATCTATATGATAAAAACATCAAAAATAGTTTTCTTTATGTGCCATTCCAGTTAGCTTTTAATCTTTATGTATGAATCGAGAGAGCGTTCCAACTCTAAAAGAGTAGAGGTAGCATGAAATGATCATTTCTACATTTGTAGATGGCTTAAGCAGCGGCAGCCGGCACAGGTAAATACAGGGGGGCAGTGGCCGTACAGTGGTGTGGGAGGGCAGTAAGTCGACAGATGACAGAATAGGTATAATTAAATAAATAAAGAATACGTATTCCGTTGTCCGTCTGATCCCCCCTGCCCCGACCAACTGCCCTTACCTGACCTGGCATCCGCTGGGCTAAAATCTTTGAGAGGTTTAGGACATTAAAAAAGTACAACCATTACCTTCACTCCCTCCCAGAAGAAGCAAGCAATCCTAAACTCAAATGATGCCAACCTGAGCCATCTCATGAAAGATCAATATTATTGCACCATACATTACACATTAGCAAAGGTTACATTTTGTAGCAAAGAGTGTATCTATAGCAATGATTAAGCACTCTTTGGCCGGCAGGAGAGGTGACAATGGCCTTGACTTTGCAGCTGTGAGGACGAGGTGATGCTGAGGAAGACCAGGAATCATGCACGAGCTGTCTCATGTTGGATGTTAAGTGCTGAGCGGGGTCGGTGTCCAGCAACAGCACCAAAAAGAGGGAACCAGCAAGGTCCAGGGGACTCCCCACAAGCAGGGGAGTCAGGGCAGGCCGTGAGTAATCAGGGGAGCCCAAAAGAAACAATGGTGACCCTCAAATGGACCCACAGGCCGCAGGCACTGGAGTCGCAAGAGGACCTCAAGCAGCTCACCAAAAGTTGCAGGCCACGATTCAATGTGGTGTGGCCAAAGAACCTGGTCACTAGAGATGCTCAAAGTCGGTGCTACTTGGAGCCCAAAGATCTTCTTGGAAGATAGCAAACAAGCCTTCGCAACTAAATAGTTTATGTACTGCACAGGGGTTCAGTTTTTGCATCCCCCACAAGGGATACTGGCCTCAAACTTGGTGAGAGGGCATGGCAGGCCTCGAGACCTGTGGAGAAACACTACCTGTGTTGCAGAACCTTACAAAGACCGGAGGAGCTGAGGATCAGCAGACCGGTTGACTTGGCTGCGGTGCCTGTGAACTCAGGGAAGTGACTCCTTCACTTAAAGGGAGATTCCTTCAGGTGTCTTTGATTCCCACAGAACTTGGAAGGTTCCTGTATGGTGCAAAGGCACAGACTATGCAGCAGACTGGAAGGGAGATGAAGTCGAGCCCAAACGAAGTCCAGCGAAGTCCAGAGTGCCCAGACGGTAGAAGAAGTGGTGTCTGATCTGAATCTTGCCTCCCGTCGAATCTAGGGACCTACACCCAGGTAACCATTAAGTACCCTAAATAAAGGATTGGGACGATTTCGGGGACCCTCCCTGGGGAGGGTCTGGACAGGGGGGAGGTTACTCCTATGTCCTTTGTCCAGTTTCACGCCAGGATGGGAGCCAACGGGTCCCAGGACTGGTCTGAACTGTACTATGCACCGGGATACCAAATGTGCCCCTCATAAAGACTTAGTGGTGCTGGTAAACATACCCACCTGGTCCCAATACACTAAATCCTGTCTGTGATACGGTCACATTTCCCTGTGACAGGATGCCTATTGTTGTGCCTTCCCCCTCCTCAAGCTTGGCTTAGCAGCTGGAGGGAAGAATCAGGTCTCTGGTCGGCAGCAACCATTTTGTGCTGTCTGTGTCTAGAAGGCTGGCACCAGGAACACTGAGAGCCTAACGGAGGACTCTTCCAGTGCTTGGAATCCCACCTCCCACACCGTTTACGGTCTGGGAGGTATGATTCCGCAAAAGAAAATCTGCCTCACTAATGAGAGAAAAGGGTGTCACCTGCCAGATGATAATACTAGAGCATAAACACGTCTCAGGAATTATAATACACAACAAAACTAAAATATAGCCTCAGGAAGAATGTGATACAAAATTAATGAGAAAAATTGTAATACAAATAAGCTAAATTTATTAGAAATACAATAAATACACTGAAATTAATTTATCACAAAATATATCAACAGGCCAAATAAGCATACATAACAAAAATATGTAGTGTGCTGTACAAAAGGATTCAAAGAAACAACAAGAATTTTCTGATTACCTTTAGGCCATTGTCAAATCAGTGCACAATTAAAGATATTGCGTCCCCACAACAGAGATAACAACAATAAAAAGAGAATCTCAAACACATACACAAAAAAGCTCTCATTCGTCTAACTACTCAATCAGTCAAACCAACTCACATCCGGCATTTACACAATAACTATATATACACAAATGCAAAAGCAGGTGCAGAGACCAAACAAAAAAAATATATTTGGATGGGCAATAATATATAAACATTTACTGAAAGTCCTTGCCCAACGGTCTCTGTCTTGCAGAGTGCCGACACGCGTTTCGGTGCCAAGGCTACCTAGTGCCACAACCTTCTTCAGGGCACTAAGAATACAAATCTCTGTAGTTCAGGACCACAAGTGGGGAGAAAAAAATACAAACAGCAAGGTGGAACAGCAACAATTTAAATATGCCAAAAATTTCAGAAAGTGGCACGGATCCCAAATCTGGTAAATTCCATGTACTAACGTTCCATCCAAATGTAAATCAGGGAAGGAGCATGCCTAGGATGTAATCCAAATATAGCAGGAATTGCAGACAGCTGATATGAAGTTCGGATAAGCAAAAAAGGGCCGGTGGCTCGAGTAATTAAAGGAAAAGGCTTCATCCAAATAGACACCCAGAAACTACTGGTTCCAACAGCTGGAAGATAGCAAGATACCGGACCAAAGCAGAAAAGAGTGCAGCAGCTAGCTCCTAGTTCAATTCAGGAAATGGGACTCCAAGAACGAATCAAGAAAAAGGGCTCAAACATGAAGTCATGAGGGTTCAAGGAATCTTATGAAGAAATCGCCGTCGTCATGTGATGGCGCCCGGTCGGGCGAAAACGGCAAGAAGAGTCCACGGGTTCCCAGGGAAAACAGTGGAGAATCCTCCAAAGGATGGCGGTCAAAAAACGATCAGCGTCCCGGGCTCCAGACAGAGGTAAATGGCGTCCGTCAAATCAGAGGTGGTAAATATTCCAACATGTTTGATACCAAACAGGATAGGATTCGTTTCAGCCAATTTCAAGATGGTCATCGCGTAATTATGTGGTGCCCCTCTAAATAGTATATGGCTGCTTCACTTAAAACCTGGGAGAATGTACTCTTAAGGCTGTAAGGGGGTCCTGCTGATGCAGGGGCACCCTCACACTTAAAACCAAGCACCCTTCTTTCAGGATTGATAAGGCCTGCTATAGGGGTGACACATAGGTTTTAAGTGCAGTGACCTTAGGAAACACATAATTTTAGTAAGTGGTACTAGCAACAGCTTACACAGGCTGCACTAGCAGGCCTGTAGCTGTAATTTGAATGGTCTCCCATGGGTGGCATAATGCATGCTTCAGCCCATAGGAGACCTCTGGGGTACCTATGCCCTGGGTGCCTTAGTACCATATACTAAGGACTAATAATGGTACCCCAGTATCCAAACTGAGATGTACCCAAGTACTAACCACAACAATGCAAGGGAGAAAGCAGGTAGACTGGGGTCCTAATTATCAGGATCCCAGTATGACTAGTCAATAATAGCTTAGCACCAGGCAAAAAGCTACAATATTGAAACAAACCATAAGTCCAAGAATGCAACAAGATGCTAACGTAAAAGTTGGGCAGATGTGTTGGAGATGGCATGGGCTCACTGGGCAGCTATGAGGAAGATTGCATTCTTTCAGGTGAAGAAGTTATGGGCCCGATGTAGGTAAACGCGATTTTCCGAATTCAAAATACCGAGGCGGGCCGAATCGGTATTCTGAAATCGGAAAACGAGATGTAGGGAAAATAAAGCGAATGAATACCGAATCAGTCGGCATCGGTAATGAGAATCGGTACGTTCCGATTCGGCACGGTCCGAATCGGAAAGTACCGAATCGGCTAACAACGATTCGGAAATTACCGATTCGGCTACCACCGAATCGGATAGTCCCGAATCGGCGAATACCGATTCGGTAAAAGCCGATTCGGCAATCATAGATTCGTAGCCATGAAAACACACCCATGGCGAAAAAGCCCATAGGAATGCATTGAAGGAACCGATTCGGCTTTTACCGAATCGGATAATACCGAATCGGATTTTACCGATTCGGATATTACCGAATCGGTAAAAGCCGATTCGGCAAAAGCCGATTCAGCCAATGAGGTGGCTCCCCCTCCCCCACCCAAACAGGGAGTGGCAACCCTGGCAGGTGCAGCTAATTAAGAAGTTTCTGGAGAGCCAGCCTGAGCTCAACACTCACAGTTAGCAGCAGTGGGAGTAGGAGGTTGCCAACTGAACTGGAGAACATGGCAGAGCAGTCAGGAAGCCAGAAGTCCTCCCAGAAGAGGAAGCCGAAGTTCACCACCACCGAACTTCAGGTGCTGGTCGAGGAGGTGGTGAGGGTGCACCGCCAGCTGTTTGGCAAGCTGTCCCTCAACGTGCCAGACAGCACCAAGAGGAGGATCTGGGCCGACATCGCCCAGAAGGTGAATGCTGCGGGTGTCACCCCCAGGTCCATAGAAGAACTGAAAAAGAGATTCTATGACATCCGCAGCCTCACGAAGAGGAAGATGGCTGAGATACAGAGGCAGGCTGGACTCACTGGAGGAGGCAACAACCCGGCGCCACCCCTCACCGAGCTGGAGGACCTGGTCTCCAGCACCATTGAGAGGGAGAGTGTCAGTGGAATCGGGACCCTGGACAGCTCTGCGAGAGCTACAGCTACAGGTAAGAAGCATGCGCATCATGACACACCCTACCAGACACCTCCCCATTAGACACAATGCATAGGCAAACCCCAGCACAGTACTGTCACCAACATACAAGAGACAAGCATCATGGTACATGTAGTCAGCAGAAGTTAGCTAAACATGGCAGTGCAGAATCACAAGACAGGAAACAGTGTGACACAGTGTAAGGAGATGCAAGGACATGTGGAATGCTATAATTGTACTGACTGTAATACATCGGCACTCAGTTTACAAATGCTTCTTTGTACCTAGGGGCCCCATCAGGCGGAACAACAGTGACATCAGAGGGAGCAGCACCGTCCGACACTGCAGTCGCAGGGCCGAGCACCAGCCAAGCTGGCCAGGAGGAGGAGGAGGAAGGAGACACCCCAGGGCTAGGTATGGAGGGAGTCCTGGTCATTGACTTCGATGCACTGCACTCCCCAGAAATTGCCAGCACACCCCCCTTGCATTTCTCCCCAGAGAACTCCCCTACAAGGGACACCATTCCGCCTACACCAGCTCCTGCCACAACCATGGCCTTGCCACCTGTTCAACCTGTCCTGGGAGCAGGGGCTCAGGGACCGGCCAGCTTCACACCCCCACCAGTGGCACCCCAGCCCACTCAGCAGGCCGGAAGCAGCAGTGCCCGGCGCCGTACCATCACCACCACTGCTGCACCAGCACGGGAGGGCAGTGTATTCCTGGGCCTGGAGGGACAGATGGTGAAGATTCAGAGGCAACAGGCAAGATCCACTATGGCCTGCCAACGCCAGCTCCTGCAGCACAACATGCAGATGGGAGAGTTGGTCAAGGGATTCCAGGCCGTCGTGGAATCGAACAAGGAGGTGGCAGCAGGGTTAGGCAGGCTAACCACTGCCATCACCCACTCATCTAGCAGACAGGAGGAGCATGAGCTGGTGCGCAGGCGGGATGCCCGGGTGCTGAACCGCGCCATGGGCCGCCTTGCAGCGGCGACGGCACAACTGTGCCATCACAGCGCCAACCAGGAATCTGTCCTTAGTCAGCATACGGCTGAGCTCACTAGGGGGATGGCCCGGATAACCACTGCTATGGAGGCCATGATTATTTCAAACACCGCCTCTAATCCTGCCCTGGACCTGGGTGATGCTGGGGACAGCAGCAGCCGCAGCAGCCCGGCCAGCGCTGCGTCTGAGCCACGGAGGAGCACCAGGCGCTCAGCTGATGCTGCTGGGCATTCAGAGGGGGCTGAGGGACACCCCAGTGGGTCTGGCAAGCGGGCAAAGAAGTAGCCTTGCAAGGGCGGGTGAGGCAACCAGAACCTTGGACTTTATTTTATTTACCATACACCATTTTTTGTTGCACAACAGTGCTGTAACTGTGTTGCAACACTATTAAAATTTGTTTTTTCCAATCAACATTTAGCTGTCTTTGCATCTGTACTCAGTCAGAAATAGTTCTCAGTGATCTCCTCACGTCTGTATCTGCCATCAGTTGGCGTACACACCCCAGCTGGCTGTGTCAGTGGCACAGCTTCGTCGTCGTCATGGTCCTCGTAGTCAGACAACTCCACCTCAGTGCCCTTCTTCACCGCAAGGTTGTGTAACATTGCACATACAGCTATGATCTTGCAGCAGGTGATGGGGGTATACTGCCTTGCACCTCCACTCTTGTGCAGGCATCTGAATCTACTTTTCCAGATGCCAAAGGTCCGTTCGACAACATTCCTTGTGCGTATGTGGGCCCGGTTATACCTCCTTTGGCTGGGTGTGGAGGGGTTGAGGTAGGGGGTGAGTATGAATGAGCGGAGGGCATATGCACTGTCGCCTGGAAGAGAAAGGGGTCACATTAGACACATGCATACATGTATTCCACCTACCTACTATGTGTTATGGGGGTCTGATGATGTGTCTCACCTAGGAGGTATCCTTCTCCAAATTCGCCAGCCATCAGCCGTGCATATATGCCGCTCTGTTGGAAAATATAGGAGTCATGGGTACTCCCTGGAAATTTTGCTACCAGGTCTGTGATGGTGCACTTTGCATTGCAGATCACCTGCACGTTGATGGTGTGTGTAGACTTGCGATTGCGGTATATGTATTCGGTGTCCGCTGGTGGGCAAATCGGAATGTGCGTGCCATCTATGCAACCGATGATTTGGGGAAATTGTGCCATCTGGTAGAAGTCAGCTTTGGTTTGTAGCAGTTCTGCGTGGGTTGCAGGGAAAGAGATGTATTGGTCCATCCTGTGTATCATGGCGTCAAGGAATGTGTGGAAGAACCTTGACAGGCTGCTCTGGCTCACCCCTCCTGCCGCTGCAACTCCACTTTGATAGCTGCCAGACGCTAGCAGGTGTAGGCTGCATAGCACCTGGACGTGCGCAGGGATGGCGTGTGCCCTTGGGGTGTGGTGGTCCAAGAATGGTTTGAGATCCCTGATGAGCTCAAGTATGTTGTCAGAGTCCAGCCTGTATCTCTGTAGTATCTCTGCCTCTGTGAGCATGAACAGGGTTATCCTCTGTCTGTAGACCTGTTCATTTCTTAGCCATTCCCTCTGTCCTTCCTGCTGTAGCCGTAGCCGCCTCGCAATGACATAGAAAGCTGCCATCCTGCAAGTTGCAATGCATTTTGGGACTGTTTATATGGGTTGGAGTTGGTTACCACCTGATTGCAATCCATGGTAAATACCGAGTGAATTCCACCCATTTTGAGCCGATTTCGGTGTTTCTGTGCCTCCCTACATCTCCCCAACTGTCGGAATCGGGGAATTTCCCGATCGGCGATTCATACGAATCGGCATGTTTTCCGATTCGGCTCATGTCCGAATCGGTCTTTGTACCGATTCGGTACATGGACCGAATCGGTGATTTTCCGAATCGGTGTCACTAACGATTCGGTACATGGACCGAATCGGTGATTTTCCGATTCGGTGTCACTAACGAATCGGTACATGGACCGAATCGGTCTTTGCATCCGAATCGGTGTTTTTCCGATTCGTTACATATCCGATTTTCGGTATGTACGTATCGGATTCTTTCCCATTCGGTACTCATTCCGAATCGGTTTTCACTCCGATTCTTTTTGTTTTTCGTTCCCTACATCTCGATGGCTGTTTACCGATCGGTAAGGGCCAAAAATCGGTATTTTCGGCCGTTACCGATCGGTAACGCCCTACCTACATCGGGCCCTAAGTTACTAGAATATGTTAGATAAATATGAAAGTTGAAGAGAGGAACCAGAAAGCAAAACGATCAAATAAACCTCTTCATAAAGCCCAATAATTAACATTGCAGGTAGACATGGTAAATACATGTCATTTTGACATTGTCTCAATCTGTTCCCAGATATTAAATGATACAGCAAACATTTGGTGCATATTATTTATTTATTTATTTATTAATTAATTTTTCACATTTTTAGAGCGCGCTGTTACCCGGAGGTGTCCTGGCGCCTTAAAAACTAAGTGTGGTTTTTTGGTGTGTTTTTGGTTACCATGTTAGTTTACTATATTGATTGGACCTTACAGCTTTACCTAGCTAAATTGAAGAGGTGGGGAGAATTTAGGATGTTTATACTTGGCTACCCATATAGATTTGTAGGCCATAAGTAAATTGGTAATTTATCTTGTTAATGTTATTTTGTTTTTTACTTTAAACACATTTCAGAAAAAGTGTTTCTTGGAAAGTTACAAGCTCTTCAATGCAATAGGACATAATGCAGAATTGTTTGTTGAGACGGGCATGTCTTCTCTAGTCAGTCAACTTCGGGAAGCAATGGCACAGACTGAAGGGAACCAAAGTTAGAGTTCTCAAAATATACCTCTGGTGCTAAGAGGATCTGTGAGATAACTGGAATTTGAGAACATCATCCCAGGAGAACAGTTAAATGTGCTAGAACTAAGCACTCTTAGGAGGAGTTGGATCACCAACGCCTCAATTAAACAAAGATGTTTAAACTGAACTCTATAATAGGAAGAGATTATCAAAGGGGTATTAATGAGCTTTTAGCTAGAAACCATTTAAGCAGCTGCATGCCTCGCTATCGAACATCTGGCCAATAGCTACGTTCCTGGAGCATGATACAAACACAACACTGTAAAACCACAACGCAGAGCAGCAGGCACTGTAAGGTATTGGGAAGAGGGGCAAAATGACAAAAGGGAACTCACTGCAAATCCCACAAGCCCATCTGTTCCAACTGAAATAAGAAATAAAATTGTCTCAAATAGGAACCAATGGAAAAATGGGAAAAAAGAGACTCTGGAGTCACTCTATATCGGCTCAGGACCTTCATCAAGCCATCACTCACTACTCTCTGAAAAACAACCCAGATAATCAGCATACACACAAATACCCTCAACCAGTAGATTTGTACAGCGCTACTTGCCATCCATGAGGGTATCCAGGAGCTGGCAGGGTCCAATTGATTAGACAAATGGCCAGGTCTTCAGGGACTTGCAGAACTCTAGAAGAGATGGGTAGGTCCGCAGATGAGATGGTAGCTCTTTCAATGTCTTCGTTGCTAGGTAGGAGAAGGAGCAACCACCCCTTCTGCTATGACGGATGGGGGTTAGTGTTAGAGAAAGAAACAGAGTGGAGGTGTATGGTGGGCTGATCGAAGTTTAGGTTGTGGTTCAAGTAGGTGTATCAACAGTTCTGTATGGCCACGTATGCATGGGTCAGGAGCTTGAACTGGAATCTTTTATGTAAAGGGAGCCAGTGGAGTTCCTTGAGGTAGTGGGTGAATTGGGTTCATCAAGTGAGATCCAAGATGAGTCTGTCTGCACCATTCAGTATGTTCTGTTATCGGTAGAGGTGAGTTACGATCCCTGTGCAAAGAGCGTTGCCGTACTTCAGTTGGCTGGAGATGAGGGCCTGGGTGATGGTGTGTGTTGAGCTTTGGGGTAGCCATTTGAATATCTTATAAAGCATGCAGAGAAAGAAGATGAAGGAGGAAGAGACAAAGTTGACCCGAGTCATCATGGTTAGCTTGTTGTCCAGAATGATGCCTAGGTTCCTAGCATGTTCAGAGGGGGTAGGAGTAGTTCCAAGATCTGAGGTCCACGGGGATGCGTCCTACAGGGAGCTTGTTTCTGAAAATCAGTACCTCTGTCTTGTCCATGTTGAGCTTAAGGCAGTTGTCTTTCATACAGTTTGCGACGTCTGTCATGCAGTTGTGGAAGTTGATATTTGGTACTTGTATTGGTAGTGTCTTCAGAGAGGTAGCACATAAGTTGTGTGTCAGTCTAAAATATGTTGAGTCTGTGGGATTGGTCAATGCTGGCCAGAGGTGTCCTATAGGTGTTAAAGAGGGCGGGGTTGAGTGTGGATCTTTGGGGTACTCCTCAGATGATTTCCTTGGGTTCAGAGGTGAAGGGGGGGGGGGGGTGGAATTTCTGTGTTCTTCCATTGAGGAAAAAGACAATCCATCTGAAAGCAGGGCCTCTGAGGCCTATGTTGTGCAGCCTTGTGATGAGTGTGTGGTAGGAGACTGTATCAAAAGCTGCTGAGAGGTCTAGGAGAATCAGAGCCACAGTCTCTCTTCGGTTGTGTAAAGCTTGGATGTTGTCGGTAGCCCAGATGTGGGCTCTCTTGATGGCATGGTTGCAGCAGAATCCATATTGGGAGTACTCGAGTAGGAGTTTCCATTCTGGCTGTGAGAAGAGTTGTTGGTTGGTGGCCTTTTCTAATGCTTTAGCCGTGGACGGTAGCAGGGAGAATGGCCGGTGGTTGTTGAGTTTGTTGGGGTCTACCGATGGTTTCTTTAGTAGGGTGTTGACTTCTGCATGTTTCCAGGCCTAGGAGAAGGTGGGCATGGCAATTGAGGTGTTGAACAAGGTGGTGAGTATATGGCTGATTCTGGCTTCGCCTAGGTTTAAGATGTGGTGAAGGTGTGGGTCCGTTGGGGTCTCTGAGTGGACCGAGTTCCTGATGGAGAAGGTGTGGGGCGAGTTGGCTCCTTTCGGTTAGTCGGATTTCTGTGGTGGTAGCGGGGTTGTTGTGTTGCTTGAAGTCGGTGGCCTCGGGCTGGGGTTTGAAGTTTCTGTAGATGATGGCAATTCTGTTCGTGGAAGAAGTTTGCATGGTTGTCACAGAGTCCCTGTAGGGCGTTATGTTGTTTGTTTCAGTTGAGAGTTTGGAGAATTATTTGACAATGTTGGACAGTTCTTTGTTGTTGTTGGAGCTTCCTTCAGTTCGCTCATCTTCCGGTGGTAAAGGTCGAGGGCAGTCTTGTTGGTCGTGTCCTTGCTGGTGCACCATTTCCATTCCAGTTGTTTACAGTGTTGTTTATCGGTTCTGAAGTCTTCAGCATACCAGCTTGCCTGCTTTGTGGACCTTCTGTGCATGTTGTTGCTGATGGGAGCGATGCTATCGGTGTATTGGGGATCCAATTATTGAAGTTTCTGACATTCTGGTCTAGGTTTTTGGGGGAGAAGGGGTGGATAGTATTGAGGGCATTGATCCATGTGTCCTTTGATACTTGCCTCCAGCTGCTGTGAGATGCGTTGGGCAGACTGCGGGCAAAGGTCCGTGAGCTGGTGATGTTGAAGTGGGCAATGGAATGGTGTGTCCAGGTGAGTTCAGTGGTGTGGCTGTACCTGATGCGGTTACTGGAGATGAAAATGGGGTCTAGTGTGTGGTCTGTGGTGTGCGTGGGGTCATGGATGAGTTGGGTGAGACCGATGTTGTTCATGCTGTTGAGGAGGTTGGTAGAATTGATGTCAATGTGGTCATTGAGATGGAAGTTGAGGTCTCTGAGGAAAATGTCGTTGTAGGAGTCTATGGCGAGGGGGGGCGATGAAGTTGACGAAGGCTGGACATGATCCTGGAGGACCCTGAGGGTGCCATTTTGAATTCCATTATAAACTTACTCCTTTCTAAGCACAGAGAAACAATAATGAGCTCTGTGACCAAGCAGAAACCAGGACTGGAGCCACAGGATGCATAGAAAAGGCTAAACTTATTCAAAATTACTAAGATATATATAGTTCAGCCAGCAAGTCAATGTAAATGAAAAGTCTAGGGTAAGTTCAGAAGGGATGGGGAAGGAACCTGAGAAGGACAACACAACTAAAGTGCAGGTATTAAATACAATCATGAACTACGTGGGAATAATGTACCAGAAACATGGTATGTTGGCAGGCATCTGAGTGGGTGCAGGAGGAGATTTTCTGCTGCTGCTTCTACTCCAGAAAAAACTCCCTGTACATCTAACTGTCTAATGAACTATTTCACAGCTACCCCACAGTTAAAACCTCCATTCCTGATCGCTACTGAATTTAATGGATGCATGGAAACCATTTGTGAATGCAGGAATGCGAGAACTATCCTCTCTCACACAAGAAATAAGTTACTTACCTGTAACTGCAGTTATCCAGTATTGGTGTCTTTCATAGATTCACATGCCTGAATCATTCCCAGTCGTCGAGATGGGAGTCTCCGGTACATAGAAAAGTAATGTCCTATAGACATACATAGAGATTAGTAGGCCTAGAGGCCTAGATGCCTCACCTTAGTAACATATCCATGTCCTTTTGTAAAAAGGACCAAACTATAGAGAAGAGCCAATCAGCTGCCACCTCCCTCTAGAACCTTCCTGTCAGGAGCCTCAGTCCCTCAGATTTTCGTACGCACTAAGCTAAGTAGGCGTGGTACTGAGAGAATTAGGTGAGTCCTTCCAGGGAAGGCGGGAGGGTTGCATGTGAATCTATGAAATACACCAATACTGGATAACTGCAGTTACAGGTAAATAACTCATTTCTTATCCAGTATTATGGGTGTCTTTCATAGATTCACATGCCTGAATCAGAGTAGCAAGCAATGCAGAGTGCACATTTCTGATGGAACAGCATATACAAGTCCTTAGATAAGACACATCATGTGAGCATGAACCATCATTAGACATCCACAATAAGTATTAGTAAAGAAATGTGCATATCAGAGTAGGATGGAGGGACGGAGGAAGGCTCACCTTACTGAAATAGATGGCGTAACACTGTTTGTCCCACTGCTGCATCATGCATCAGCTCTGTATCCAGGCAGTAGTGCCTAGTGAAGGTATGTCAATGACTAGGGCCCCTGCAAAGAGAGCCATAGAAGTGGATATAGCTCTCGTGGAGTGCGCTCTCACTTTGGAATGCAATGGCTGTCCAGCTTGGTCATGACAGAAAGCAATGGCTGCAGAAATCCATCTGGAGATGCTCTGCTTGGTAAGTGGTAGACCTTTCCTAGGTCTGCTGTAAGCTATGAATAGCTGGTTAGATTTCCTGAATGTTTTCGTTTTGTCAATGTAAAACTTCAAGCATCGTTCGAGATCCAAAGAATGCAGCGATCTCACAGCTGCCGTGCTTGGGTTTGGAAAGAAGGAACGCTGACCCACAGGTTCATTTAGGTGGAAGTCCGACGGGACTTTTGGGATAAACCTAGGATTGGTTCTCGGGATTAATCTGTCGTTTTTAAAACTGTAGAAAAGGATCCTGGATTGAAAATGCCTGTAGCTCACTGATCCTCCTTGCAGATGTGAGCGCCAGGAGGAGTGCTGTTTTCCACGAGACATACTTTAGGTCAGCTCTGTGTACTGATTCGAACGGATGCTTCATGAGCTGGTTAAGAACCACATTGAGATGCCAGGTAGGTGGCAACATCCTTACTGGCGGGAAAGATCTGTATAATCCTTTTAGAAATTGCTTAATAAACCTGCTTGACCAGAGAGATTGACTTGTTGAAGTTCTTTTATAATGAGATATTGCTGCTAAGTGTACTTTAATGGAGGAGTGGGCTAGGCCCGACTGTACCAGATGTAATAGATAAGGTAAGATTTGCTCCGGTGAGGAGGAGAAAGGCCGAAAGCCTTGGTCTGTGCACCAAACACAAAAGCGCTTCCATTTCCGGGAATACGTTTTGGTCGTGCTATCCGCCCTTGCTCTGGCAAGAATATGTGTACACAGTCTTGAGGAATATTTAGATTGTGGAACTCTTGGAACTCAGGATCCCGGCAGCTAACCTGAGAGACTTCAGATCCGGATGCTGAACTTGATTGTTGTTCATTGTGAGCAGGGATGGATACTGCCGCAGGTGGATCGGCGGCTCCAGGGATAGACGGTGGAGCTCTGTGAACCAATGTTGCCCCGGCCAAGTTGGGGCTATTAAAATTAGAGTACAAGGCTCCACCTAAATTTTCCTGAGGACTCTGGGAAGCATCGGGAATGGTGGAAAGGCGTACGCAAAGACGTTAAGCCATGCAATGGAAAATGCATTCCCTAGAGACCCTGACTGGGGATGCCAACTTGCAAAGTTTGGGCATTTGGCGTTCATTCTCGCCGCAAATAGATGGATTTGCGGCGTGCCCCATCTGGAGAAGATCTAGCTCCCACTCGTGTGAAGATGTTTTCTGCCTGCTCAACGCGTCGGCGAGCACATTGTCCGTGTCTGGGACATACTCCGCCCTTCGGGTTACATTGTGGTGTATGAGTCAATTCCAGACTTTTTGCGACTCGCAAGAGAGCGTCCGCGAGCGTTTCCCTCCCTGTTTGTTGAGGTAGTGCATAGTCGTGGTGTTGTCTGTCCGGACGAGGACCAGGGAATGTTTGATTCATGGCAGGAAAGCTTGAAGGGCCAGGAAGACTGCCCGCAATTCGAGCAGATTGATATGTAGTTTGTTCTCCATAGGAGACCACTTCCCGCTTATCTGTAGCTCTTGTAGAAAAACTCGCCAGCCTTCCAATGAGGCGCCTCTTGTGACAACATGAGGAGCAGCCGGAAGCAGGAATGACAAGCCTTGAGATAGGTTTTGAGATGACATCCACCATTGCAGGGCTCCGACTATCTGAGGATTCACTTATGTGGTCGTCGAATGACCCTGTGCATTAGACCCACTGCTTCGAGAGCACCTCCTGTAGAGGTCTCATTCGTAGTCGACAGTGAGGAATCAGGAGGATACCCGATGACATCATCCCCAGGGGGGATTTGAAGAGGCGGATTGTCAAGACTTTCTTAGAGGCTACTATAGCAGATAGTGCAAGGAGCTTGTTCATTCTCTCTCTGGATGGTAAAGCTTTTGCTGACCGTGTGTCCAGGGTTGCACCTAGGAAACTGATGCACTGAGAAGGTTGTATGACCGATTTTTCCTGATTGAGGGTGAGAACCAAGCAATCGAAAAGCTTTAAACAGGCGTTGGAAGACCTGGACGCGTCTTCTAAGGATGGAGCCTTGATCAGCCAATCATTCAGATACGGAAAGACTTGGTGATGGCACTGTCTGAGATATGCCACCACCGGGGTACGACATTTCATGAATATGCGCGTTGCAGACTTGAGCCCGAAGGGCAGAACGCGAAATTGCAAGTGTCTGCCCGCTACTGCAAATCACAAGTACCTTTTTGTGATTCCTGTGAATAGGGATAATTAAGTAAGCATCCTGTAGGTCTAGGGACACCCTAAAATCTTGCTCTTACAGTAGTTGCAAGACCTCCTGGATCGTTGCCATGCGAAACGACTGCTTCTTAGGAAATTGTTGAGGGCCCTGAGGTCCAAGATTGGTTTCCACTTCTTGTCTTTTTTTATTTGGGATCAAAAGAAGCGGGGATAAAACCCCTTATCCCTTCTGAGATGGAGGTACTCTCTCTCTATTGCTCCTTTTTGCAGCATAATCGAGATCTCTCGTAGAAGCAACCGTAGATTTTTGTAATTTCCGCTGTCCTTTACCTTGAAAGGACGACTTCCCAAAAAAGGATTGCTTGTTTTGCTGTTGTTGGCGCTGTTGGTATTGCGGTCTACTCTGGCCTGAAGAGCAGGAAGACTTGTATTGATAATTTCCTCTGTAGGAAGACTGTCCTCTTCCTCTATTTCTACTAAAGGACTGGTTCTTATACCGAAGAGTGCCCAAAAGCTCTCACAGTGTCTGCTTCATCAATTTTCTGTGCCAAATAGTAACTATCTATCATATGGCCTGTCCAAAATCTTTATCTTCACCTCAGGATGGAAAGAGGTTGCCTTTAGCCATCCTTGGAGCCGCAAGACTGCTGCTCCAGCCAACTGGCGGAACCCTGTCATAGCGATATCTATCGCGCAGTCTATAGTTTCTGACGCCGATGCTTCACCATCTAGCAGAATCCTCTTTACTTCCTCTTTGGATGAATCTGGCAATTCCGACAGGTATGGGGCTAGGAGTGCCCACAATTGTCTATCATAGCGTCCCAAGAGCGCTAGGGCATTCGCGGCCTTTACCGCCATTGTCGACATTGAGGAAAACCTGTTCCCAATGTTGTCCACTCTTCTTCCCTCCTTATCAGGAGGAAGCGACAAAGGGGCGAAGGATTCCTGGAGTTCTTCTGGGCCGCCTGTCTCACCACGGAGTCCAGCTTAGGATTCCTGTTAAACACGCCGGTGCTGTATCTGGCGCCCTATACTTCTTATCCAACAGAGGAATCGCTGGTGATACAAAGGAGGGGTTCTGCATGACCTTTACCCCTTCTGACTATAGGTAATCGATATTGACCTTACTGCCTTCTTGACAGTTTCTTTGAATTCATACAAGAAGCAGACCTATTCTTGAGAGATCATTGAGATCTTAAAACATTGAGCAGCTCTCTCTACCACATTATAAGAGATTCCAGAATTGTCGGAATTTCCCTCGTCGACGAGCCCGTCGACGAGATCACCGTCAGACTATGCCGTCGTAGACGAGCAGTCATAGACGAGGCCGTCGTAGGCGACACCATAGATGATCCGTCGTAGACGAGGCTGTCGTTGACGGCGCCATCGTAGATGAGGCCATCGTAGACGAGGCCATCATAGATGAGGCCATGGTAGATGAGGCCATGGTAGATGAGGCCATGGTAGATGTGGCCATGGTAGACAAGGCCATGGCGTAGCTGAGGCCATGGTAGATGAGGTCATGGTAGATGAGGCCATCGTAGACGAGGCCATCATAGATGAGGCCATGGTAGATGAGGCCATGGTAGATGAGGCCATGGTAGATGAGGCCATGGTAGATGAGGCCATGGTAGATGAGGCCATGGTAGATGAGGCCATGGTAGACAAGGCCATGGCGTAGCTGAGGCCATGGTAGATGAGGTCATGGTAGACGAGGTCATGGTAGACGAGGCCATGGTAGACAAGGCCATCGTAGACACGGCCATCGTAGACGAGGCCATCGTAGACGAGGCCCTCGTAGACGAGGCCATCGTAGACGCCATAGACAGGCCGTCGTAGACGAGCAGTCATAGACGAGGCTCTCATAAGTATAAGTATAAGTATTAAAATGTTATATAGCGCGCAGTTACCCTGGGGCATCCCAGCGCTTATCCAGACACCAACAGATAAAACAGTCAATGAGGCACACTTACACAGGAAACAGATGTGTTTTCAGACATTTGCGAAAACGCAGAGTGCAGGTCTCAGCGCGCAGTTTTAAAGGTAGAGAGTTCCAAAGCGTCGCTATGTTAACCGAGAATCTTCTCCCGCCGGTGCGTGCCCTCTTTACTCTGGGGACTAGGAGGAGATGTTTATGGTCGGAACGCAGCGTTCTGTTCGCTTTGTAAGGCACAGCTAGATTTTTCAAAATAGGGGGTCCTGTTCCCTGAAGAATTTTGTGTGCTGTACAAAGTACCTTAAATTTTACTCTTTCTCGCACTGGAAGCCAGTGCAGTGCCTTTAAAGCGGGTCTGGCTGACTCAGTTCTAGGCGTACCCATAAGCAGTCTGGCCGCCGCATTTTGTATCTGCTGTAGTTTGTTAAAAGTGGCCATCGTAGACGAGGCCATCGTAGACGCCGTAGACAGGCCGTCATAGACTAGGCTGTCGTCGACGACGCAGTCGTAGACGAGCCATCGTAGACAAGCCATCGTAGACGAGGCCATCGTAGACGAGGCCATCGTAGACGAGGCCATCGTCGACTCCTTACACAGGCCGTCGTAGACGAGCAGTCATAGACGAGCAGTCGTAGACGAGCCGTCGTTGACGAGGCCATCGTAGATGAGGCCATCGTCGACGCCTCACACAGGCCATCGTAGATGAGCAGCCATAGATGAGGCAGTCGTCGACGCCGTCGCCGTCGACGAGCAGTCGTAGACGAGCCATTGTAGATGAGCCATTGTAGATGAGCCATCGTAGACAAACCATCATAGACAAACCATTGTAGACGAGTCCATCGTAGAAGAGGCCATCGTAGATGAGGCCATCGTCGGCGCTGTAAACAGGCCGTCGTCAAGCCATCATAGACGAGCCGTCATAGACGAGGCCATCGTAGACGAGGCCATCGTAGACGAGGCCATCGTAGACCAAGAGGCTGTAATAGGAAATGATGATGGTTTCTTCGTTGACGATCCTGTTGACGATGTTGGCTTTTTAGTCTTTACCTCAGGAGGTATAGAAGACGCCTTCCTGAAGGGTCCTATGAAGAGAGGAGCTGATTTTGATGGCTCCGAAGTAGTCTTTTTTACATGATTTTTCTCCAAAAGCAAGTCCTTTACTCTCCTTTTCCACAGAGTGAGGAGATTTTGAAGAACTGCGCCCAGAAGACCCATGAGTGGCCTTTTTGAGGGCCTTCTCAGGACGTTCGCCTGAGGAATGAGTTTGAGGAGATTTTCTTCTCTTTTGAGATCTCCTAGATGTTTAGGTCAACGCCTCATCACTTTCACTGGAGAAAATAAAAAACCTCCTTTCTGGTCTTAGTGTTTGACACCATATTAAAAGTCGCCCTTCACGACCTCGCAAAAAACGTACTTGAGAAAGAGCGACATACCTTGCAGTCTTTCCTTACCAGACCTTCTTTAAAGAATGTATTTGAAGATAATCCATAGTAGAAAAGAATCCTTGACAACAAAGTTATTTATTAAAGTGCAAAAACACAGAATCTGAGCAGAGCTCAGAGGAGACTCCCTTAGTACAACGTGCGGTAGAAAATCTGAGGGACTGAGGCTCCTGACAGGAAGGTTCTAGAGGGAGGTGGCAGCCGATTGGCTCTTCTCTATAGTTTGGTCCTTTTTACATAAGGACATGGATATGTTACTAAGGTGAGGCCTCTAGGCCTACTATTCTCTATGTATGTCTATAGGACATTACTTTTCTATGTACCGGAGACTCCCGTCTCGACGACGGGGAATGATTCAGGCATGTGAATCTATGAAAGACACCCATAATACTGGATAACTCTGTGTTCCGGTAAGACTTGAAAAGTACAAATAAAAGGTCTAAATAAAGCTGACAAGGAGCTGCACTCTTGGTCTAAACCCATTTAATCTGATTAATGTGGTGAGCCATTGATAGAAACCATATGAGGTAACAGTACATTCTTTCCCAGTAAAACTTTGCAAGGGATTGTCTTGTACTTCTCATCCTTAGGTCTGGCTACTGTTGGAAACCATATTGGTTTAATTAGACTGATAGAAGTCCAGGCATTGCACACTGCATGATGTTTCTTTATTAACTATAGCCCCTTCGGATTAGTACATTTAGGAGCAGTCGGATGAACACCAGGTTTGGATCCATCCGCTCGTATTTGGAAAAGGGCCTCTCATGGGGTTTTCTAGAATGAGATTACCTGATTTTCATCTTTTCTTGATCATGATGTGTATCCCTAGGTTCACACTGTACACCAGCATTTTGAAGCAAAATATCTACTGAAAGAGTCGCATCTGAGTCGGTAAAAATGTTTACTCCAGGCCTGTAAGTTGGCTCAAAGACCTTTACAGTATAAAAGTACAAGGGGTTGTCTAACAAGTTGTTGAACGACAGTATGCATGTCCCTCCCAAGTTAGTTGAGAACACCAGTACCACAGGCAGGACCAGGACATTTTTCAAAATGATAGTTTTGTAAAATGTTTTCCACTGACTTATCACAAGCATCCCCTCCCGCATATCTGCAGACCAAAATATCATGTCTATCCTTCAGTGGGCATAAAACCTAAAATGCTCATTCTCAGACTGCACAACTACCAGGACAGCTCAGGTCTCTGACAGAAGTGCTGTTGTCTGATAGTCTAATCATATGCAGTAGAGCCATTCATTAATTTATAGAGTCTAAGAGCCACATTACACAATATACACATCTTCATTATTTGCGCTGGGCACACCTTTCAAAAGGTACACACAGCGAAAACAAGGAAAGCGCACCCTATCACAATGAATGTGCTGCCCTCAAGGCAGGGGCGTCGCATTCAGGTGAAAAACGGAGCAGCTGCTTTACAGCCGTTCCTTTACAGCCGTTCTGTGATTTCACAGACCAGGTGGCAACCGCCTGCACTTTTGAAGGGGATTAGAGATCCCTTTGCAGGTGAGTACTGTCAGTGACGGCACCTGCCTGCAAGGGGATGTCTGGGGGTGCATGGGACCCCTTCCCCCACCAGGGGGCTGCCATCAGGGGGGCACTGCATGTGTGCCTCCTGAGGGCTTCTTTGCACCGTATTACAGGCGCGGGTGCAGAGGCAAAGGGATTCCTGAATTTGCATAGGGCATGCCCCCATGTTAATGAGGGAACGCCCCCTGCAGATAGCACTGGCGCTTTATGTGCGCCAACGCTATCGGTATTACAGAAGTGGATGCACAATTGTCTGTGGCGCCTATTGTAATTCCAAAGTGCGCCGGGGTGCACAAAGTGGGGGTAAACGCCCATTGCACCACCGGGACACTCTCTGTAATATGGCCCCAAGTCTTCAGACCCATAGGCAATAAGAGGACTTAGCAGGGATGGGCTGGATACACATCATAATTATTGCATAAGTAAAGAATGATTCTCAAAAAAAAATGTGATTACAGAAATGCCTCCATTACAGCCCTCTAATTGCTTTCACATCTAAATCACATTATTAAGCAGCATAATTTACCATAAAGAATTATCATCAAAAAGCCACGGGCAAAACTACATTTCCACTTGCATCGTCATAACTTGCTCAAAAAAAAGGGGTATATGTCCACTACTGCTCTGCAGGACATATTTTTGATTAAAAGGAAGAATATTCAGTAGACACAAACATAGGACTAGTGAATTCAATATAACAAACAGTTGAAGTGCCTCTTTGGTGTAAGAGTTACAAAATGGTGGGAGCTATGTGGCAACAAAAAGGCAAGAAAAAGCGTAATAATACAAAAGTGCTTAGGTATCTGCTCTAGGATGCAGAAAGTAGTGCAGATTTATCTTTCTGTAATAGGGTGCATTTACCCTTAAGCGATGTGGGTTATAAACCCCAATTAAAGAAGGCTTATCATTGAAAAAGTAAAGTTTATGAATGATTATTTTGTACTTATGATTAACATTATAAAGCCACTATGTGTTTACTATATCTAATATAACAACGTTTTTATCGTAGACATGAGTAGACCTGGTCATGTTTTTAATTCCACTTTAAAATGTGTATGTATGGTGCAAAGCACACAATCTTGTTTTGTCTTTCTCCGCCTGTGCACAGAAGAGCCTCAAATGCCACATTCAGTATAATATTAATAGTGCGAAATTCAGTTAGCTCTATGATTTTGCTTACATATTATTTGTTTAGGCTGTTCTTGAAGAGGACGGATTTTCAAGTGTATATGACTAAAGGTCATTCCTTTTAGCCGCATGGAGGTGAGATTTCTACTTTTGATTTTTTTTTGTGCTGTAGGGCAATATACAGGATTATTCAAAACGTAGTAGTAGTAAAAAATACTTTATTGCATTAATCATTCGATTACAATAAATAGAGAATAAGCAGGCATAAAAATAGAATAATAAAAAAATCACATATTTTCCATGCGTAGTATCATAAAAAAGAGAAAATATACAGAGGGGTGCATCTATATACAGATCCAATAAAAACCATCTAGTCGTGTAATGTTTTAAAAGCATGTTCTAAAAACTGAACCATCCTTTTGATTGCACTTTTCCTTTGAGCCTAAAACAATAACGCATAGCCTCTGTAGTTGTGCTTGTTTTGGGATTATTAAACATGGGGCATAAATATAACCTCCGTGTAGGCAACAGACTCAGGCAAATGCATATTTAATGTTCAAGAGTTTCCTTGCTGATTCCACAAAGACGACATCCCTGAGTATCTTTGAGAGCCTTATTCCAAGTCCCTTCAAACTCCCCTATAGGAATATAGAATTGTCTGAACCTTAGGTATTAACATTTAATGTAGCTTGTCAGATTCAATCCCAAGTATTCTTGAGTCTGCAAGGTATATGTATTCATTATTAAGTCTGTGTTTATATTTCCAGGCATGTATGTTAACTTTAATGTTTTGCCTATTAATTTTTTCCGTACATCCCTGGTCATTCGTCCAACTCCTGTATATCAGGCAGTTCATAAGAGTCTATTTCCATCATTATACTAGAAAGTTGCACATCTCTTACTTTCTAACTCCGGAGTTCCTCCATTATTAGATGTTTCAATTTGCATGAATCGGCCTTAGCACAATCGATAATATAGTTAACACAACTGATCTTATGTAGTATTTCCAGAGATTTTAGGCCAAATTCCAACGTATCATAAAATACATGTAGAGCAAGACATGTTTTCCATTTGATGTTTTTCAAAATATTATTTGTTAACTTAATGTAACTATTATATTGAACCACAGTGACTATACAGTTTATCGGTCTGTGATACTAGAACAGGGGTATAGGGTGAGACACTTGACTGCACTCAATCTAATGAATCCTGGTCTAGTCCTATAAGTGGGTGCCAAGAACCTGAGGCCATATACCCCTAGGCCTCCAGATTCAATGCCAGAGGCACTGTGTACAATTTGACAGAATGGTTCAGCACACCATTTAATATACAGTGACAATATCAATTTAGTCAAAAAAATATCAATAAGCCATCATGTATTCTCTTCTTTCTTTATTTCAAATCTTCACAAGGTAGCCAACGCGTTTCGTCCGAAGGACTTCTTCAGGGCGAAATGATAAGGTACTGTTTTGTATTCTGGACCTTAACAGTAAGAAAATCTCCAGGTATTGTAATAGAAAATCTCCAGGTACTGTAATGATACCAGTCTCCAAGAAAACCAGTTTTCCAAGACGACGCCCGAGGAGACCGCATTCGACTGCAACTCGACCAAGGTGAATACTGTTATCACCGTCTGTGGATGTGTATTTGACATCCATCCTTTCTGCGGGAATATCTTCATCACATAAAACTCTATCCATCTGTTACATAACAAAAGGACGTCTACCTTCCCAATTCTTGGAGACTGGTATCATTACAGTACCTGGAGATTTTCTATTACAATACCTGGAGATTTTCTTACTGTTAAGGTCCAGAATACAAAACAGTACCTTATCATTTCGCCCTGAAGAAGTCCTTCGGACGAAACGCGTTGGCTACCTTGTGAAGATTTGAAATAAAGAAAGAAGAGAATACATGATGGCTTATTGATATTTTTTTGACTAAATTGATATTGTCACTGTATATTAAATGGTGTGCTGAACCATTCTGTCAAATTGTACACAGTTTCTCGGTCTAAAAGTGTATTAAAACTCACCATTTGGGAAAAGAAACAAGTTCCTTCCCAGCTCCCTTAATGATCAGACTTCATTTTAGTCTACTTACTGATCATGAAAAATATTCTATTTTCTGTTCATCTCACTTGCCTACAAGAGCATTCTTTAAGACAAATGGCTGATTTGCCTTGTGCTAAACCTATATTCGGTTCCAGCCACTGACTAGATTAGGGTTCAACTTCCACTGACAATTATATTTTACATTTATTGGCATTTTGAATTGATTGCCTAACCATTATCTTTTTCGCTTTCTGTAATGATACTTAAAATTGTAGATAATACTTCATGGTTTGTATCTTAAACCTTGTCTCGTGTGCATTTCTAGTTTGAATTCTATGAATTTACATGATATTATGTTTAGGACTTTCATCTTTAAGGAGTCATGCATATCCCCATCATACTTTGGTCCTTTTGATGTGCAAAGCACCAGCCCTTTGAGGGGAGCATAAGTTAAGTAGATGAATGCGAGTCCATGATTTGCTTCAAGACCACTTCCACAACAAGTCTTAGCATGTCATATGTACTTTATTTGTAATCCATTCGGCTATAGATGTTATGATTCCAGATTATTTAGTGGAAAATTAAATTAATAAATAGTTATTTATATAGTGCAAACATTACCAATGCTCCTAAACATCCAATGAGGTACTGGTCGGCCAAGGAGCAGACTGTTCATCAAGAAGAGATACAATCCCTTAGAGGAGAATGTTTTGTGTGGAAATGCAACCATGCAGAGAGATGGTCATGAATAGAGAGCGATCTTCTAAGTTCTATTAATTGACTGTATTAATTCTGGGCTCACAATGTGACATTTTAATGTAATCATCTTCCAGCTTACAGGGGGAGGGGTACTACAGAGAAAAAAGACTAAAGGGCAGATTTCACTCTGGATGAATGTTTGAGTGTGTCGCCTCTCACACACAACTTAGTTACAAATGGAATCACTGATTTTTCCAAGAGAAAAAGTCATTTATATTTCATGGCAGTCTCTGACTGTAAAAACAATATTACATTAGAGAACTTGATTTAATTCTCTGAACTGTGGCAATTAATGAATATTTGGATGGAAACTCGGCTCATCACCAGATTCTGAGCAAGCATACAATGAGGCTCCAACCACCTTGTGCATTCATGGGTCCTGCATTGCAAGTTTTTTCCCTGCTGGGTTAAGGCCGGTTTTAAAATTACAATAGCTTTGATTAAATGTTTTATTTTTCTGCCTCAGCAGTTTTAATAGTTCTTTCAGAAAGCTATCAGTGCACATTACATTTTTTACATTTTAAATAGACCAAGTCCTACATAGAACCTTCTATCCTGCAACCAGGCCGAAGAATATGCAATCTCATGGCTCCAGACTTTGCAGCCCTTCATGCTATAGTTAGGTATTCTGATTGCTAGAATGACTGACATTTTTACGCTTAGTGCATTTTATGGAGTGTGCGTTGAGTGCCAATCCGGTTAGGCTTTTTCGAATTCCCCTAAAAGTCAAGGGCTTGGAGTATGTACATAATTGAGACATGCTTGTACAGGATGGACTTGAATGAATATGTAAAGTTATCGTCTGTTGTGACTGAAGGACAGTTTGGTTAAAGCATTGTGTAAAGAGTGTCTTATTTAATGGTACTTGCCCTAGGAAACTGATGTGTGATTGGTTGGAGTCATTCTTAATCCACCGTGTGCATACTCTGCATATACATTTGGGTGATTTAAAGTATTTAATCATTTCTTTGATTTGATTCACATTTCATAATGCTGATAGTTCTATGAAAGCCCGGTTTGCTAATGGCTTAGAGAGACATCTAAAGGACACGATTTTTGCATTCTTATTTGCTATGGATTCAATTTTGGGTCATTTTTACCGTATAGGTTCCTCTGCCTCCAAAGAGGACAGGGTAGGTGAATACTAACAGCACTCTATTGTTTTGAGAATAGATTTTTGTATTGAATCGGATTGCTGTATATTGATTAGTAAGACAATCAAGCTCTGCTCCTCAATATTGAAGTACTCATTATGGTGTCTCAGGGACACTTCAAAAAAAGATCACATGAACTACATACCCGCACACACTCATACCAAGGTTTCAACACTCTGGAAGAGGAAATCCTGTGACTTCTACCCTATTCTACGGATAGCACATCAACAATCCCCAGATTCTAGAAAGAAAGTAGATCCTGCGAAAATACCAGATCTAACATTCACTTATTTTTTATATTCTGTAGATAGCTAAATCTATTGGAACAATACATGCAGCTTCAGCTTTAGCAGATGCTGAGGAACGCTGACTACAAATACATTTCTAAAGCATGCAAATAAATACAGACATGCAATAATGCTGTTATCGCACGTTAACACATTGAAGCCAGACATATTGGTTTTATCACAGCTTGTTATAGTGTCTGAAAAAGAAAAATTTATTTGATGTTTATCCCATTGTTTTGGCACACAGTTCGTGTTCCCTTGGGATCCACCTGTCTGCCATTTACATATATTTCCACATTTAGGTACTCTTTATTGTCAGAAATTATGTGACAATCATGTCTATCCTCTCCCATTTCAATCAGATTAATGGGTAGACATTTGGTTACACCTCAATTTCCAAAAGACCTTCTTCTAGGAGAAATTGAAATCATCTGTAGTTGCCAAACATACCCCTACTTGAAATTCTAAGACCTGAATTCAAAGGCATTGTAATTAATCAATGTTCAATTGTTACATAACCCAACAGAACTAAACAAAAAGCTACATAACATTAGCTTCTTAAATCTGCACAACCTGTCTAACTACAGATATGAAATTACACAACATATTCTTTCCCTTGGCCTTAAGAAATTGAGCAACCATCTGCAATCCTAGGATGTTACAAGAAGGATATGACCACACGAAGGATTACTCAGGTTGAAGCATTGCTAAAATAATTCAAGGATCACCGAACAAGGTACCAAAGATGGCGTCATCCAAGTCAAGCAGTGCCATTACCAAAGGAAAGCAAATGCACATTGACTTGGAGCAAAATTGTACAAATCTTCAGCCATATCATGAGGTCAGAGTAATGAGGAAGGCAGTCAGCCATGCCAATAAACCACAAATGCATAAAACAAAGGCTTAACACAATAGCTGCAGAACACCTCATATAATGTAAAAGAAGACAAAGCTCTTCCTGATCGAGAAACCTAATCCCATCTAATGTGGAATAAAAAGGGGCAGGGAAAAGCCTACTGAAATGGCAATGCTTTTAGGTGTAAGCTCAGGACCAAGATGCGGCAGAAGGAGCAATTGAGTTGTCAGTATACCAGGGTTAAGCAGCGAAGCTTAATTTTTTAGCAGATTTATGTAGCACAAACTCGACTTGAAGGTATTGGAGCACTTTACATGAGCACCAGTTACATTAAACAAGGTCACCGTGATTTGCCCAGAATCACAGGGTGTTGAGCTTCTTGTGTTTGCGCGGCTTCATGCTCCACCTCTCCGGCTGTTCCTGCAGCCTCCCCACTTCAAAACACAGGATCACTATTCTACCCATCCCAGGGGGCAATGTTTTAAACGAATTCTTCAATAATTCTATTTAAAATTTACCTTCCTGCTCTTTTATTTTAATTGTTTGAATAAGGCAAAGAAAAATGAGACCCACCCCACAAGCCAAGGAATTTCACCGGATAAGAGAATTCTCATTGACCAGACCTTACGCATTTGCTTTTTTTCTTTTTCAGTTTTTATTTTTTGCTGATTCAATATGAGCAACGACTCTTCAACAAATCAGGGGCTGAAAGAGGACAAGTGGTCCACAACACAAAGAGAATTTTTTTATCGCTAGAATCTCATACAATTGCCAGCCAGTGCCTGCCCCCAGAAACTGACAAAGCTGCATGTTCACATCAGCTGATTCTCATGTGGGCTGATCCAAAATATCACAACTACTGTCAACCATCCTGTGGCTGAAGAAAGCTGACCCAATGCCCCCTTGCCTTATCATTTTTTGCATGTTTTTTGTATTATTTCTTTGCTATATTTACAAAGGCTCTGCAAGGCTGATCAGGCCTACACAAACAGTGCCTTTCAAACCAGGAAGCATAGACATTAATTCAGATCACACAGTACAGTTTTACGACTGCCAATTCACAATGGACAGTGCCGTTTTAGAGGCCTCTAATGCAGGTCTTTTACTCAGAGAGGAAATGAAAAACAAACACTTTAAATGATGCAATCTAGTAAATCATGGCCCTGTTACTATAAAATAACTTACCTTGTCTTTTAAACTCAGATCTTAAAAGCTCAAGGGCCCTCCCCTGGAACAATGAGCGGGTCCCCGTTCCTAAAATCGGATGACGAACCAAATGTTTTCTTTACTCAGCCTTAGTGTGCTGGGCCTTGCTATTAATACAGGACTCAGCTCCACAGTGGCTGCCCTTGTTAATACGATTTGGTTTTGGAGAGGGATCAGACCCTTTCTCTAAACGACTAGGACCAGAGATGCCAAAAAAGTATTTAGACTAATTTTAGAAAGTTAAAGATTGACTACGTATAAACATACCTGCAAATTAATATCAAGTACACTGTGTGCCTACATCAAAGGAAGAGCTTAACAATATTTTGGTACACTGGCTTAAGCTGCATGCAAAACGTTTATTTTTTCTGAGCTGGAGATTTTCATCCTAATTTGGAAAAGTCATCTTTCAACAATGACATCTTCTAAGGCAAGAATATGTGTTTTATGATTGTAGTAATGTAAGGTAGAGACCTGTATTATCTAAATGCGGATATTTCTTTATTTACAGAAATGAGCAGGGTCAGAATAGGTGTGCTATTGAACCCATGCAGCCCTCATTTAAATATATGACCACAAAATTTAAGATTACAATTTGCACACCTCCTTTCTTCTGCACTCTGCCCTGATCTTGCTGCGCTCATTGGTTCATAAAGGCTCGGCCCAGGGGCAGCCTACAGCCGTGGGGATTGTGTGCGGCCAGGCGCTGGATGAAGGGCACCCAAAAGAGCGGTAGACAGACTCATCATGTCTGCCAGGTGCCAGAGGTCCATTCGTGATGAGCTGCTCCAGTCCAAGTTTAGTTATTTGAATTTCGGGACCTGTTGTTGGAGGAGCTAGTCAAGCGCACACCAGGGAAACTTAGCAGGGTGGACTGAGGAATAGAAAGACTAGTTGCTACAAGGAAAAGAGGCAGCAGTTGAATGTTGCAGCTGATGGGATCTACGATGACAGTCTCTGTGGCATATGGTAGTCGCATGCTTCAAGATGAATATGGCATGTTACAACGCATGCTAATACATCGCATACAATGACTCTGTTGTTAGTACGCAATACCTTTACATCGCAAGTCATTACAACGACTTGCTGTAGGGGGCGAGCTGGACTTAGGAATAGTATTATTTACTATTCCTACTCCAGGTTGCGCAACAGCAGGGTAGGTGTTGGATATTATATCCAATACCTCTGCCCCCTACAACAAGTCATTGTAATGACTTGCGATATAAAAGTATTGCGTACTAACAACGCAGTCGTTGTAACGACTGCGTTGTAATAGCATTGAGTTGTTTTTACAGTGTTGTAAATGCTCTATCCCCTTCCAGATGCCAAATGCCACATCCCAATGGGTTGGAAGAGAAGTGGAGTTGGTTTACTTAGATCAAAAGGATGCCATGGGAAGAGGCTTAGAAGGGGGTTATCATGACGCACAACATTTAGCAAGCCTCACCCTCTTTGGGTCCTCAATATTGTTTCAAATAGGATCTGGATGCACTCTTCTTATTGTACGTTGTTAAATACCCTGTCAAAGCATTTGTGCCACTAATTCCCAAGAAGTACTCTTGATCAACAAATACCTTTAAGAATAATGTCTGGTCACAACTAATGCATTCGCACTCCATGGTGTTTCATCTCTCTTCGAAAGAGTGACCAGCGTATACACCTACTGGTGCATGTTGTGTTTTGGGTACAGCTGCTGTGATAGGCACAGTAAGTGGTGTAAAGTGCACAAGGTCACCCCTGTCCAGCATAATCACAAAATACAAGTTTAAGATGTGTGTTGTTTTATAAGAAGTATTCTCAGGAAAGCTAGCAGCCATCATTAATATTGAATAACTGTTTGAAACTGGACTTTGAGGGGAATGGACTTAAGTGAAGACAACAGAAGAACGTTGGAGCATTTGGGGTGCTTTGAGGGCTGGATCAGCTAAGAAAACCATGCCTCTCCCCATTAAAAATCTAAAAGGCAATAATGGCTAACCATCTCATCTGCAATATTAGCCCTTTTTTTGCAAGAGCCGTGGGCAAGTAGTGTTACCACAGGTACCATTATCATGGACTTAGAATGCATTTCCCAATTGGATGCATCTTGAGCGCTATTGGCATAGTTGGCTTCAAATTAGTCACTCAGCCAATGGGCCAGGCGCTACTGATTTATAAATCAATAAATCAATTAAAAAGCATTTGTAAAGTCCAACACTGTCATCCATAGGGGTATCTGGGCATTGGGTCTCTGTTGAAGAGCCAGGTCTTGAGTCTCTTTCTGACTTCTACCAGTGAGGAGGCAAAACGCAGTTGGAGGGAAAGGATGTTCCAGGTCTTGACAGTGACATATGAGGAGTGGCTGTCGCTATGGCTGCGACGGATGCAGAGGTGTGTACTAGGGCAAGTGAAGAGGAGTGCAGGTGTCTAGAGGGTTGGTGGAGGTTCAGTCGATGGTTGACGTAGGCAAGTCCTAGGTCATGGAGGACTTTGTAGGTGTGCATGAGGATCTTGAATTTGCATCATTTCTGGATTGGGAGTCAGTAGAGGTCTCTCAGGTGCGGGGCGATGTGGGTTCATTTGGGGAGGTCCAAGATTAGTATGGTTGCAGCGTTCTGTGTGACCTGGAGTCTTCTGAGGAGCTGGGTGGAGATGCCGGCATAGAGGGTGTTGCCGTAGTCGAGGCAGCTGGTGATGAGGGTCTGAGTGATGGTCTTTCTGGGGTTGGTTGGGATCCATCTGAAGATTCTGCGGAGCCGGCAAAGTGTGTGGAAGAAGGAGGAGGTGACTGCATAGACTTGTCATTTTATGGTCAGTGGGCTGTCGAGGATGATGCCAAGGTTGTGTGCATGGACGGTCAGTGTGGATGTAGGTCCGAGTTCTGCAGGCCACCAGCTGTGGTCCCATGCAGAGGTGTTCTTTCCAAAGATTCAGTTTAGTCGGAGTTGAGATGGAGGCTATTGTCTCTCATCCATTTGGCTAAATGGGTCATGGCATTGCAGAAGTTGGTTTTAGCATTCGAGGGGTCCTCTGTGAGCAAGAGGATCAGTAAGTTGGGTCATCTGCATAGGAGAGTATGCTGAGTTTGTGAGATCTGACAACATCTACGAAGGAGGTCCTGTTGAATTGGGTGGGGCTGAGGGATGATCCTTGTGGTAGACCGCAAAAGATGTCTTTGGGTGTAGAGGTGAAGGGAGGCAGTCGGATGCTGTGTGTGCATCCTGTAAGGAAGGAGGCCATCCACTTGAGGGCATCTTGCTGAATGCCTATGTTGTAGAGTCTGTTGATGAGGTTATTGTGGGGGACAAGGCTGAATGCTACAGAGAGGTCGAGAAGGATCAGGGCCACCATTTCTCTGTAGTTGAGAAGTGTTCTGATGTCATCTGTGATGGCAATCAACGCCGTCTTAGTACTCTGGTGGGCAAATAAACCTGATTGTAAGGCATACAGTAGCTGGTTATATTCCAGGAATTCGGTGAGCTGCTGGTTGATGGCTTTCTCAAGTACTTTGGCTGGGTAATGGAGTAGGAGATTGGACGATAATTTTTGAGATTGCTGGGGTCGGCTGAGGTTTTCTTTAGGAGGGGTCTGACGTACACATGCTTCCATCGTTCCGGAGAGGTAGCTGTGGGGATGAAGGTGTTGAGGATGCTTGTGAGATGCTTGTGCTGATTGGGTTTGTTGCAAGATTGTAGAGGTGGTAGTGGAAGGGGTCGATGGGAGCCCCGGAGTAGATGCAAGACATGATGGCTGAAGTAGTCAGGGTGGTGAGCGGAGACCAGGAGGTAAGGGTTTGGATGATGTTCTTTGGTTGGTTGAGATCGCTGGGGTTGAGGGTGGTGGGTTGGAGGTTGAAATTGTTGTAGATGTTGAAGTAGTCTGGGAGGGTGTTGCAAAGTCTTGGGAGGGGTGGATGCTGTTCTCTATGGCTGTTGGGTTAGAGAATTCCTTCACTATTTTGAAGGGTTCTTTTGGGTGGTTGGCCGTGGAGTCAATAAGGGTGGTGATGGTTGCTTTCATGGCGAAAATTAAGGAATCGCAATTTAGGAATCACAAATTCCTATGCATCAAGAAATCGCAAAAGTTTTTGCGATTTTTTAATTTTCCTTATTTGCGATTCCTTATTTGCGAATCGCAAATAAGGAATCACTTTACATTGATTCCTATGGGCCTAGAGGCCCATAGGAATCAATGGGAAGGCATTCTCATTTTGCGAATTCACAATTAAGGAATCGCAAAATGAGAATGCAATTTCAAGGGTGCAGGGACCCCCCTGCACCCCTGAAATGTCACATAAGTAAATTTTACTCACACACATGTCCCAAGGGCATGTGTGTGTGTAAAATGTAAGTTTCAAAAATGCATTTATTTGCATTTTTGAAACTTTTCGCAAATTACCATGAAGGTGTACTTCATGGTAATTTTTCCCTTCAAAATTGCGAATCCGCAAAAAAAAAATAATCATGCATAGCATTTAAGAAATCGCAAAATTTGCGATTTCTTAAATGCTATCGCAATTTGAGAAATCGCAAAAGATTGCGATTTCTTAAATTGCGATAAATGACAAATGAATGATGCATCCCAAAAAGTGACTTTGGAATCGCAAACGGCCGAATTTTGTGATTCGCACCATTTGCGATTCCAAAATCTCTTGATGCATGTGCCCAATTGTTTCTCCAGTTGGTGGCAAATGCACTTGACGGTCCTGAGTTTGGGGAGTACCAGCCAGCATGTTTGGAGGTCTTGCTAGATTTTGTACGAATCAGCGACTTTGCGCTGTCCGTGATCCACGCATTTGATGTCTGTGGAGGCCTGGATTTGGGAGGCTTTGTGGGGCCTGTGACCACTGAGTTTTGGTGATCTTGCTCTAGCTGCGGTGGGAGGATTTGATGCCTGGTGATGGTGTGCTGAGCATCAGTGATAGGAAAGTGTATGATGGTGTGGTCAGTCCAGATAAGGTCTGTGGTGTGTCTGAACTTGATTCTGTCACTGGAGGTGAAAATGGGATTGAGTGTGAGCTCGGCTTTGTGTGAGGGTTTGGTAAACAGTTGGATGAGACCAATGTTGTTCACGTTCTTCAGGAAGGCGATGGAGTTGGCGTTGTTGGGTTTGAAATGTGGAAGTTGAGGTATCCGAATAGGAAGTAGTGGTGAGAGTCAATTGTTAGGGAGGCGATAAGGTAGGGGATGGCATCACAGAATGTTGCTCGTGGTTCCGTAGGCAAGGTTGTGTCTTATTGTGGTCTTCCCATCAGTTGGAAGTAGGAAGTTGAGGTGTTCCATGAGAGGCGTGGCAGCGTCATTGGTAACAGTGCATCTGATGGTTTCCTTTAAGATGATGGCAATGCCTCCTCCTTGTTTGTTGGCGCGACCTCAGCATTTCATCTTGAAGCCTTCAGGCTGGCTATGGTGATTTTGGGGTTCAAGGAGGGGTTGAGCCATGTTTTAGTGATGAAGGCAATGTCTGTGGAGAGAGTGGTGATGGTGTCCTAGAGTTCCATCTAAAAAGACATCCAAGGGCTGGAAAATCTTTTTTCTGGTCTGGTGACTTGCGCAAAAGATACACTTTTCTAGTCAAAGTATCAGGAACAACAAGCTACAAATGAAGTAGTTCTATATTCTCTAGAGAGCATCAGTGCAGCTGGTCTTTTGTAGCCTCTCAATCTTTCTATTGACACTTATCACTCACTGTACTGTGTCAGAGGCAGGTGCAAACCCATTACTTCTTACCCCTTTAGGTTTATCAGGCAACATGGTCTCTCTCTCAGCAATGGGCGAAGGACAAGTTGACCTGAATCTTCTAGTAACCAGAATGTTGTTATTCAATAGACACACCAGGTGATTGGAGGAATGCTTGCAATAAGTCTCACCACCTACAATGGCTCAGGGTAAGATTCTAACCCATTGTTGTTTTGCACAGCATGCAAACGCAGTTTGGACCCAGTCATATGCAAATCAGTCCTGGCCTTGCTCCAATAGGAACAGTTTAGCCCGAACTGCCAGGCCCTCCCTGAACCATAACACAAGCAGCCCAAGACTAATTTCACCCTAATTGGGGCTCAGCAGTTGGATTTAGTTTGGTTCCAGTGTCACTGAGCATGGGACAAGTATCTGGGCATGCCCTTGGATATCCAGAGTGTTACATCAAACACAAAAAAAGTTGATGGAAGGAATGCTTGCAATAAGTCTAACCACGGGATATTACTTGGGACAGCTTTTCACCCCATTTTTGTTTTGCTTAATAGGCTACCTTAGTTTGGACCAATAAACATTTGGGAACAGAACCTGCATTTAGCAAAGGGTCATACAAATACTGCCATTACATTTTTTAACCTAGTGTCTACACTTTTTGCCATACTTTAAATCAATAGGAGGTTTTAACATTTCTCTCTAATAACAGAGTGATCAAAGACATCATGACGCATGATGAACTCCATCCACTCCGGATCTCCAACCGACCCCTGCCCTCACCACATCTTCAACAAGGCCGATGCTGTCATCGCACCCCACCTGCGGGACATCATCAACACCTCCTTCGACACCGCCACCTTCCCCGAGAGCTGGAAGCACGCCGAACTCAGCGCTCTACTAAAGAAACCAACAGCGGACCCCACCGAACTCAAGAACTTCCGCCCCATCTCGCTCCTCCCGTTTCCAGCCAAAGTCATCGAGAAGACCGTCAACAAGCAGCTGGCCGCATTCCTCGAGACGAATGGATCCCTCGACCCCTCACAGTCTGGCTTCCGGGCCAACCACAGCACCGAGACCGCCCTCATCGCTGCCACCGATGACATCCGTATCCTGCTCGACAACGGAGAAACAGCGGCCCTCATCCTCCTAGACCTCTCCGCAGCATTCGACACGGTCTGCCACCGCACCCTAGTGAAGCGCCTCAGCAACGTTGGAATTCAGGAGAAGGCACTGGAATGGATCACCTCCTTCCTCGAGGGAAGGACACAGAGAGTTCGCCTACCACCGTTCAAGTCAGAGGCCACCGAAGTCATCTGCGGCATCCCTCAGGGCTCCTCGCTCAGCCCCACCCTCTTCAATGTCTACATGAGCCCCCTGGCAGCCATCGCACGCCAACACAACCTCAACATCATCTCCTACGCCGACGACACCCAGCTGATCCTTTCCCTGACCAACGACCCCGCCGCCGCCAGAGCCAACCTTCACGAAGGGATGAAAGACGTAGCCGAGTGGATGACAACCAGCCGCCTGAAACTGAACTCAGACAAGACGGAAGTCCTCATCCTGGGATCCGCGCCCTCCGCCTGGGACGATGCCTGGTGGCCCCCCGCCCTGGGCACCGCACCCAAACCGACAGACCACGCATGCAACCTGGGCTTCATCCTGGACTCCTCCCTCTCCATGACCAGACAAGTCAACGCCGTCTCCTCGTCGTGCTTCAACATCCTGCGCATGCTACGTAAGATCTTCCGGTGGATCCCCACCGAGACCAGGAAGACGGTCACCCAGGCCCTCGTCACCAGCCGCCTGGACTACGGCAACGCCCTCTACGCCGGAACCACCGCCAAGCTCCAGAAAAGACTCCAGCGGATCCAGAACGCCTCAGCCAGACTCATCCTCGACATCCCCCAACGCAGCCACGTCTCCGGACATCTGAGAGACCTGCACTGGCTCCCCGTCAACAAGAGAATCACCTTCCGTCTCCTCACCCACGCACACAAAGCCCTACACGACCAAGGCCCGAGTTACCTCAACAGCCGCCTCAACTTCTACGCTCCCAAACGCCATCTCCGATCGACCAGTCACGCCCTCGCCGCCGTCCCCCGCATCCAAAGAACGACAACAGGAGGAAGGTCCTTCTCCTACCTGGCCGCCAAGACCTGGAACTCCCTCCCGACCGACCTCCGCCTGACCCAAGACCACCTCTCCTTCAGGAAGAAGCTCCAGACCTGGCTGTTCGAGCAGTTGCGGACCCCCCCCTCAAGCGCCTTGAGACCCTCCGGGTGAGTAGTGCGCGTTATAAATGTATTGATTGATTATTTATTTATTTATTTGTGTATTTTATAGAGCGCACAGCTACCCCGACGGGGCGTCCCGGCGCTGAGAACTTTGAGGGTGGAGGGCACAGGGGGATGTTATAGGGAAAACAGGTGGGTCTTCAGTGACTTACGGAATAAGATTTCTGATTGATTGATTGACTTGAACACATGGAACACAGTACTGGTTAAGTATCCATTGTCCACTTAATTTCTAGAAGTGTAAAATTTTTTGGTTTACTTAACGTCAGGAAGACAACAAACTATCCGTCCACAGATGAGCTACAACTAGATTTATACATTTTGAGTCGAGTAACAATAAGCATATATTATTTAGCTCCAAGGTGACCTTGTGTGAACATGCGCTTTACAAATACACAGGTTATGTTATTCATTTTCTAAGGAGTCGTTTAACTGCTTCAGTTACTGTACTGAGATCTACATGGTCTTGGGCATCTTCAAGGTCATAATCATCTCTACTGATTTCCTTTCTTTGGTATGTTCCAGTTCTTGTTTAAACTCAAAGTTGGAAAGGTGGTCTCCTTTGTTCTCGTTTTTCTTTTCTTCAAACAATATCCAGCATGCTCTTTGAAGGACTGGCTTATGGGCATAATTTTTGTTTGATTTTCTGCAATGAGGACACTCTTTGAGCATTTGGACACTCCGGTTTCGCTATTGAACTCATAGGCAGTATACTCACAATATGGAATACTCTGACTGTTATGTTATGTTAAAAGGGACTTTTATAGCGCAACGGCTACTCCGAAGGAGTGTCCCGGCGCTTTGTGCTCCAGACCTTAAGAAAGAACTGGACAACATATCAATCAACAGACAGAAACCAAAAAGAGAAACGCTCTAACCAGAAAACAGCCAAGTTTTTAAGCCTTTCCTGAAGGCAAGCAGATTCGATGTGATCCGCAAGGATAACGGCAGGGAGTTCCAAAGCTGGGGAGCAAGGAATCTAAAGGACCGACCGCCCAGTCGAGCCCTTTTTATACGTGGCACCACTGCCAGAGCTAATGATTCCGATCTTAGGGATCGTGTAGGCTGGTAGAAATCCAGTCTCTTCTGGAGATATTTTGCACCATTGGCATGCAGGGCTTTGTGGGCTAGGGTCATGGCCTTAAACATTATCCTCTTCCGTACAGGAAGCCAATGGAGGGATAGAAGAAGGTTTGAGGCACTAGAGCGGCGATGCAGGCCAAAAATCGCTCGAGCTGCAGCGTTCTGGGTCACCTGCATGCGCTGTAAAAGATATTCTGGCAGACCCAGATATAGAACATTTGCATAATCCAATCTGGATCCTATAAGTGCCTGGACGGTAATCCTCCGATGTTCCTCGGATAGAAGAGGAAAGAATTTACGCAACATCCTGAGGATCCCGAAGCACGTTCCCGTAAGAGTGGACACCTGGGATTTGAGCGAAAGCTCATTGTCAATTTTGACTCCCAGGTTCTTAGCCCATTTAGATGACTGAGCTGGGGGGAACATGTCAGCGGGCCACCAGCCATGCCAATCTGGTCCGATGGGCATCCGAAGAATAGTATCTCGGATTTGTCCGAGTTGCACTTGAGGCTGTTAAGTTGGAACCAATTAAAAACAACCCCAAGGCACTCACGGATACTTCCTCCATGGAAATCTTCGCTCTTGCGGCAGGTGAACAGAAGCTGGGTGTCGTCAGCATAAGAGACGATCCGGGCCCCATAGGACTCTGCCAATGTCGCCAGAGGGGTCATGAGGATGTTAAATAGAGTGGGGCTCAGTACGGAGCCCTGAGGGACTCCGACTCCCAATGGCGGCATTTCGGCAGATCCCGGTGGGACCTAGACCGTCTGTCGGCGGTTGGCTAAGAAGGAACGAAACCAGTTGAGCACCGTCCCCCCTAGACCGATGTCATGTAGCCTAGTGAGGAGATCCTCATGGGGGACGGTGTCGAACGCCGCCGACAGGTCTAGCATAACTAACATCACCCTGCCTCCGGTATCCAGCACCTCCTTCACAATCTCGGTGACTTCCAAGAGCGCCGTCTCGGTGCTTAGGTTAGATCGAAAGCCCGATTGGGACTCATGGAGTAGCTCGTTTGACTCCAGGAAGTTAGATAACACGCTATGAACGTGTTTCTCTAAGATTTTGGTGAGTGCTGGAAGGAGCGAGATTGGCCTGTAATTGGATGGCACTACTGGGTCCAGGTTGGGCTTCTTGATGAGAGGAATGACCATGGCCTGTTTCCAAGATTGAGGAAGAGACGCCTGGCTCAGGGAGAGGTTAAGGATGGGATTAGCTATAGGGTTGACAACATCTGCCATTCTCGCTAGAAATTTTGCTGGGCAAGGATCTAGTGGTGAGCCCGATTTAAGGTTCCGCATCAAAGCTAAGGATGCGGAAACCGTAAGGGGCGGGAAGTCTAGCAGGACAGGGCCGGAAGTCGACAGAAGAGTTGTCTCTGCCGACAGAGTCAGCGGGTCATCCATAGAGCTCGATGGAAAAGAATCCTGTATTTGCCTAATTTTAGTGGTGAAAAAATTAGCAATAGTATTGGCCCAAGTCTCCGTCTGCAGTTTAAATTCCTTTACTTGTTGTGCAAGTAGTTTAGTTTATTCCTCTCATTCACACGATTTGAATTACCATTGTGTTTAATTTTACTCTAGTCTTGATATTTTTTTTCAACTATATAAATTCACATTTTATTGATATTTTGGTAATTGACTCAATTTCTCCTCTTTTTAGGGCCCTTCCTCCCACGTTTTGAACCTTCTAAGACTTGATAAGTTTCATCTACAGTTGATTCTTTCATAGATTTTTAATTCACCATGTTTACCTGGCAGAAGAGTACACTTATCAGTGTCTGTGTTCTTACATCAAGGTGGTGATGTTACCTATCATGCCTGTTTTTCTAATTACCTTCTAACGATTGACACATTAACTGCCTTTGACAAGGCCCTGAGGAAGATCCTAGTAAATCACTCCAGTGTAGTCGAAATGTCAAAACATCTGCTGTTCTTGTTCTTTTTTTAGAGACACTCATTGTGACTCATTCTGGTCTCCAAACTCTTACTACTAACTGCTTAATCAAAGTCAAAAAGTACTTTATTCAGCAGCCAAGAGCCATAAAAGCAAACAATTTTCGTGAAAACACATATAAACAGGGTACATTCTACAAATAAAACATTAGGTCACACAAATAGATAAAAATAATTTTACAGGATGATAAGAAACGACAAGTGTTGTTATTTCAAGGATTGTATATTAGACCACAAAAAGTACATCATGTAAGGTGCAACAGTGCTAAACACGAAACCAGGTGCTATAGATATTATAACATAAAGTGCACTTAGGGTCAGATAAAAAAGGCCCTTCGCAATGCCCAGAGAGACCGGCTAGCTGCTACAGTGGCAGCTGTTTTCTATGTCTAATAACTCCTGTTAGGAAGCATGCCACCCCAAAGAGGTCCATTGAAAAAGATAACATTTGCAAATATAACAAAGCAGACCTGACTTGGACAAATTGACAATCTCTGAGCAGCTGGAGTATGTACTTTTTATGCAAGGGGTCATAATGATCGCAGAAAAAACATAAAATGGAGGGTGTCTTACTCTGAGAAGTTTTCACATGGGCAAGGTTTTGGTGTGCCGGGTTTCACATATCCTTGAGGAAATGCCAATAGCCAGGGGATCAAATTCAGGCAGAATGTAGTTTGTAGAAGACGATGTGCTTTGCTAACAAGGAGTAGGTATGGTTTTATCTGTTGGCCCAGGCTCAATGTGGCAATGAGGGCTTGGCTAGCTCCGTCTCTTCCCTGAGCCCCTGCTTAATCTTTCTTCTTTCAAACCTCTGAGGGCTCTGTCCTGCCACTCCACATGGTCATGTAGCAATCTGTCTTTTTTTTATTTCGATTTTTATAAAGAGACTCAATCAAAATGTATTTTACTGATTAGAATAATATCACATCAGTAAATTTGGCTTTAGGCAAATCCGTTGACTACTAAGTATACTTTTATGTTTGGGTGGTAAAATCAGTGAAACCTAACAGTAATGACAGTAAAATTAATCCATACATTTTTACTCAGCTCTGGCTTTCCAGGCTAAAGTTTGTTATGCTATGGGCCATGGTTTAAGATATTTAGTGCTATATAAGGTTGCGGACATATCAAATTCCCATGTGTGGCACGTTTCTAATGGACATGAGCTTCTCACCATTACACTTTAGTCTCTACCGAGGTGTTTACATCATAGATATGTAAAGCAGAACCACATTCGGTTGAAGAAACAAATTGGAAGAATCAATTTTTCTTACCCCAAAAATATGTATATTAACTATAAATATACTATTGGCTCACCCCTGTGAGTTGTTTCAAAGAAACACCATTAGCTTATAAAAGAATAAATAAAATGATGTACATGTATATGTGCAGTGAAAAATACTTGGATGTAAGCCAAGGAGGAAAAGACTAAAGGTCTCCGGCATGTTTTGGATCTAAGCTTCAATGAGGCAAGGCATGGTGTTGCTAATTCCTAAATGTCGACAAGAACATGCAAACCACCCACCCAAGGGGATAGAGCAAATGTACATCTATTACTGTATAGATGGATCAATATTTTTCAGCTGCATAGCTTATGATGGACCGACCTGTGAAAGATTAAATCGGGCAGCGCTTCTATAATACTACGAAATTCTTGCCTATTTAAAATATTGTCTCAAACGTTCAACAATCAGAATACTTTTAAAAAGTACACCGAGAAGAACATAAGGTGCAAACAATGTGTGCACTATATTGTCAGACGCATTTCTATACTTCATATGGGAAATTGTTTATAAAACAAAAAATATAGAGAAAGCATAATAACAAGTGGCTTTCCGGAGGGGGGAGGCAGCCTCTTCCTCTCTGGGACTGCCTCCAGTGTCACAAAGACTTGGACTGAAGGAGTGAAGGCAGACATGGTGATCCACCCCTTTCACTAGACCGAGTACGGTGTCATCATTGAGTTGTGCAGGAGCACCCATGTGGTTGTGAAACAGTGGTGCAATCCGATGGTCCCTACAAGATGGAAACTACAGAGTCAGAGCAGACTGCTTTAGAACTGAGGAACTCTGGATGCAAAACACATCAAGCCATATTGTCTGTAAATCCTGGCTTCTTTATCCCTTCAAGACTTGTTCAAATACATGGCATCTTGCTTTCAAACAGCCTACTTCCTCCATACCTCAATGTATTTCAATTCATGGCAAATTTCCATGGCTCCTCTGCTCTTCATGGTGAACACTCTGAGTAAACCTCTACAAATCCGGGCTAGAAAAATTATATTGATACGCCAGTTCCCATTTTCGTATTCTGACTTTGATTAAAAAGCAACACTTTTTCTCACAACCTAAAGTTGAATGGCCTACATGACCTCTTCCCTGTCCATTACATCTATATTTGAACATTTGAAAGCTCTTCCAATGTCACTCATTAACAGAGGCAGCTAGTTGACGCGGGTGTTCAGAACTGGGCAATAGACCATACTTTTAATAAACAGGAGTACTTCTAGGTGTAGGTAAAGAATGTATTCTCGCAGCAAATGATAAGTGTGTGCCCAGCTAATATGGCTAATCTCTAATCCCTAATAGTGATCCGTGGATTCTACCATGCTTTTCTGGGCCCACTAAAAACTGAGGATATACCTCCTTTACTGGATTATTTGCTTACACCTATTTATTTGCTAACTTGGTCCTCCGATGGACCTTTCTTTGTCACACTGAGGGGAAAGAGTTAGCATTTCCTGTCCGATCAATCTACACACTGGCTACATAATGAGGTCCAGGAATCATTACCAGTACAAGGGTATTAATTACAGATTAGTAATCAAATTCAAATAGATTACTCTTAAAATCAGACTATACAAATACAGTACGGCAAAAGGGAGCCCGAGTCCCCTGAAAAAGTTTAAAAGAACAAGGACCAAATATAAAAGCAGCTCTGTATCCAAAATACAAAACAACAACATGATTGAGAATCTGATGCTCGGATTAGAATCTCGGTTGATCTTTTCTAGGCCTTAGTTAGTAAACCCTTTAAGCATAGCCCGAGACACCTAGATGCTCAAAGTTCAGATAAAAGCCCTGCAGAAAACAATAGGGATAAGGCAAAAGAGTATGAGAAGTAAATCAAAGATAGGTACTAGTCTACTCTAAACACTCGCCTATGGGAAATAATGGGGCATGAGGGAAAGTCTTAAGATTCCATTCAAGGGGCAGTGGGATTTGGGGGAAAACGGTTCAGGTCAGAGTCCAAGGAAAGATCTGCATGTGCTGTAGAAAGGAGTTCAGCAAGGAAGTCCCGGATCATCTGCCCTCAGCGGTCTGAGAGATCTGCCAACGTCATCCAGGGCAAGTGATAAGTTATAATACATAGAGTCAATTGGCAACTCCCATGAGTTGCATCACCAATAGAAGTTTAATGCATTGGTTGTAAGCTTTGTATAGTTCCATAATGTACACCTTCGGCAACATGGAGAAGAATTCCTATACTGGCCCTGGGACCATCAGCTCATTCCCATTCTCATGTCCGAGCAGAACAGTCTTTTGTTTATTCACAGTTTTCCCATGTACAGGACATTTGCCATTCAGTCCCAGGAAATGTAACTACCACTTTTACAAGAAAGTATCATTTCTAAGAGTAGCGAGTGTATAAATACTTGCAAAGAAAGCAAGTCAGAGAAAACAGAGAACCACAATAGGTTCCCATGGGACAGAAATTAAGGCCTTCAAAGTGAAACCCTGCCAATTTAAGACATTAAATTAATATTGCACAAATAATGTGTGTGCACATTTAAACATATATGTGTATAATATTGCTTTAATATTTTTAGTTCATTCTGTATTAATACACATTAAGTAATAAAATTGCACAATGCTAAATGTGTCTAGGTCTTACAAAATGCAAAGTACCAACGTGTAACATATGTACATACATTGAGAATCAAATATTGTTTGACCCAAACTAGCATTCCATCCACTTAAGGATTATTATAAGCTAGGAACGACTTTTCTAGCAACTACACAGATGAATTAGCACACATCGAGTGTATAGAGGATGGTTTTCAGAATAAACTACATACTGTACGTTTTTCATTATTCAATATAACGCGTATTATAATGGGTAAATCTTTCAGTTGTAACAAGGCATACGTACTTGATTATCATAGATCGGTCTCCTTTATTTACCGCTACATTCCCACATATATTTATCAACATAAAGTAATAGTTGATTAACTCATAACATCTCTTATTGAAAAGGACAGGTTGTAAGTTAAACATCAAATACCTTCTTTTGATGTTAGTGAACATTCTATGTAAAGACTATACATTCTAAAATAAAGGCTCTTTGCACCTGCAGTGTAAAGAGTAACGTGTAGGAACCCTAAAGACATGTAGGACTCGTGCAAAGTGCACGTTCTTTTTGTGTCAGATCTAGTCTTTCATCAAACTTGTGTCATGTAAAGAGTGGGCAACTTTGCGCTGCACTAATAGGGCCAAAATGAAGGTCCTTTCTGTGTAACGTGCAAATGCATGAATAAACATCTCCTTACTATTCCTAAATGTGAACATGCCGCAGACTAGCGCACAAGCATGGCCAGATGGACCATCCCAATAATTGTACCTGGTGAACATCAAAGATTTCATTAGAAGGATACCACGCGGACAAGTAAAGAAGATGAGTCAGAATTAAGCAGGTACCAAAAGAGATTACCATTACACTGTCTTTCTGGGCTAGTATGTTAAAAAAAACTTGTAGAAGAACATGTTTTGAGGTAATAGCTTAAAAGTCTAGTAAGATGAGACACCTATTTTGTGGGTGGTTGTGTATTTCACACCCAGGGTGCATTTTCAGTAAGGATCTAGGTAGCGTGCTATGACTGGTATCTACGCATGCTATAACACACCATCACTGAAAGATATGGTCCACACTAGAAGGGTCATCTCATCCATTGGGCAGCCCAGTGGATAAGCTAGCCTCAGCACAGGCACCAGTGAAGTCATGCTTCAGGTAGTGATCTGCTGAGTCACTGTCTTGCACCTTCTAGTCATTGCCTCAAACACCAAGTATGAGGAAGGGAGGAGGAGTTAGACCAGGGGTCTCCAAACCGGTCCTGGAGGGCCGGATCCATGCCAGATTTTTTGAATATCCCCATTGAGATACATGTAGTTATTTTAAAAATCTGGCATGGATCCGGCCCTCCAGGACCGGTTTGGAGACCCCTGAGTTAGACTGACTGTTGTCAGAGGCTCTTACTCAGATTCAGCAATGCATTTAATGACTTCATTTCCAGAGCTGCAAAATATGTATGCGAATACATCATGATAATAACTATAGAACACATACTTAAACAGTTGCCTTCTTTGGCCCACTTCCGCCTGTGCTACAGTGTAATCAAATACTAAACTCAAGGAAAACTCTTAAGATGGGGGTCTCTGTCCTGGGGTCTTTCAGGCACCCCCCCTCTCATGCTTGTTTGTTTGGCCTCCTGAAAATCCCTCACATGCCTTCATCCAAGGCTTCAGAGATTGATTGTTATTGACTGGAAATCAATACACAGCTTTGATCACACACGCAGTGCTTACTTTACCACCGTCTACTTTCAAAAGTGTGCATTTCACTTGAAAAAAACACAGTTGATGGACAGAATGCAGAACAATGTCGTACATTCACCCCAGTACAAAGATAAGGGCCTAAATCCATCGTTTTTTTGCACTCCACACCACCCCAGTTCAGACATGGCCATATGCAAATCAGTCTGACCCTGTGCCTCATGGGAACAGTCCAGCCCGAACTGCCAAGCCATGCCTTCCCTGGACCGGAAACAAGCTTCCGAGGACCGGTTTCTGGCATTCCAGCCGTCATTAGGCACAGGGTCAGACTGATTTGCATATGGCCATGTCTGAACTGGGGTGGCAGAGTGGGCTAAAGAACGGTGATGGATTAAACCCAGATGCTACACTCAGTGTTTGATTGGTTCAGATGCTCCGTCCATCACCACCCCCTTTTGTACCGCTTTGCAATTCACTTGAAACCATCGAGCACAGGCAAAATTAAAACTAAATTGCATTTTGTAAACTCTTCAAACATGAATTACAAGCTCACACTCCCATTCAAAAGGTCTACTGGATCCGACGCGCAATAATGCACTCTCTGCAGACCCTGTGTTCGAACCATAACCTTAACTTTTATTTCTAGTTGAAAAGGATTTTTTTTAACTCAATTTTAAATATTGTACGTATTAGCAATTCAACTCCTATTTTGAAATGGGTCTTTTGCTTTGAGCACGCTCGCGCATGGGGGCTGGCTCAAAAACAGACCCGAGGCCCCTCTTTCACTAGCAGACGAGAGCCTCTTCTGCGTCTTTGAGTGCCTGCTTCAGGAAAGTGCCAACATTTCAGGGAGACTAAACAATCCCTCCCTCTGCCTCTTCTACACATTTCTGCGCATTAATACATTAGCTGTCTTGCCAGCTCAGCTGTTCCTAATTACAGACCAAGTTGACTCTTGTTCAAGAAAAACATTCCAGGCAGCAAACATTAACATAAAACATCAAAGGGAAAACATCACCATTCAGAGCAAAAAGCACATTTCCATGTTAATAAAACGAAAATAAATCTGCCCCATCATAAAAGCACTGAAATGCGATTGCACTTTTGGAGAATTCAAAATAAACATTGCTGTAGAGTTCTAAAGTGGTCCCTTTCAGCCCTGATAGGATACATTTCGTTGTTATCTTAACTTTTCCTAAAATATTATTTTAAAACACTACACTAATTTTGGTTCCTCCAGCTAGAACTAATAAAAGTCAGCATTGCCCATTTGTCTGTCTTTAAGGAAGAGATGGAACTTAGATAAACAAGCCTCCTTACAAAAACCTGTGTTTGTGTTTAGGCAATCCCAGTGGAAAGAACAAAAAAAACATAGGCTTACAAAAAAGATTGAAGGGAACTCTAAAAAGAAATGTTGGCAATGGACCGAAAGGTACAAGTGTGCAATAAATCCTGAGCATGCCATATATCTTCAAAGGTACTTATGCTCTTGGCATTATAAGGCACAAAACTGTAAAACCTACGGAAAGACATGTTGTCCAAAACTGAACTTTATATGAAAGAAGATTTGACTGAAATAAACACATGTGAGAAAGGAAAGCGCACCATTACCACTTTCCCCATCACCCTCATCCCAATCTTTTTTCAGTAAGCTAGTCCTTGAAATATGGACGAGCAAACATTTCAAATTTGCTTACTGGGATTAATAATTTGCCTCCTTAATTCCACGAGTTTTAATATTGCTATCTCCATTTTCAAGACTCCCAGACAGCGCTGCAAGAGACTTGATGGGGACATGTTGGTTGCTCACCTGGAAAACAACTCCACCCATTGCTTTCCATTAGTTTTTTGTTTTGTCACTCTTTATTTTCTTGCTTACCATTCCACGGGTTTCTTTCTTGTAGCTCGTCCATCTAGTCTGTGTCCTCCAGTGAAGCATAGCCTGGGTTCTATCACTCTGATTGGCTTCTTTTATCCTTCAACAATTGGTTGCTTTTTTGTGAACTTTTCTTTTCTAAGAGCACTCCATGAGAGTTGCCTGCCTCTGCCCTGTACTCGGTTCTCTCACTTCTCCTAGCACATTTCTTTTCATAACATTACAAAAGTTCTACGGACAACAACTTTGTTCTTCACGCCACTCATAATGCAGTGCATTTACAATTCTATACAGATTCGCCCTTCCAATTGCTTGCACAGTCACGATCAGTTGTAAATTATTCATCTGGGGCCTTTCCTATACAGGCACATTTAATTTCTCCACTTTACCTCTATGATAATATTTTAAAAAACTTAAACTGCGCTTTTCTTAAGCAGTGCATGCGTTTTTACAACTCAGCGTATTTATCCGCTTCTCTAAGCACATATTTTTCATAAGATTATAAAAGTTTGAGTTTCCACAACTTTCTTTTTTTTTTTATTTCAACAGTTTTATTAGCAAATTTCCATACATACATATAGTACAGTGGTAGCATTGCCTCGCGGGCTCCGTAGGGGTTACAACGGGCTTCGTGGGCTACATGGTAGGCATATATCACTCGACCGATTGTATATGCATGCTGTTGAGTCTTGTTGCACCCTTGTAAAAGGAAATAAAGAGATGAAAAGAAGAGGGTGAAAGGAAAGGAAAGAGGTGGAGACAGACAGGTTGTCACTTGGTTATGCTGTGCCAAAGCACAGGTGGTCGGCGGTGGGATGGGGGTCACATGACCATCTTACTGAGGTTCGTACATTTCCAGGTGTCTGTCTAGGGATGTCCACATTTCACCTCTCGCTGTGTGGTTGGGGGCGTGTGTTGTCGCTATGTTGTCTGCCCCCCTCAGGAAGGTAATCCAGTTCACTCAGCCCTTGAACGTGGCTTTCCCTGTGTTTTTCCAGTTAGCTAGTATCGTTTTGACTGCTGTCGTGAGGAGGAGGTCGATCAGGTTGCTGTCCTCTTTTGATTGGAGGTCTGGGGCCATGAAGGCCGTTGCAACTTTTTCCATCAAGCAACTCTTACATACGTTTTCTCCTTTATACAGCATTGCACTTCAAGCCACACTTCTTTACCTCCACATTGCACCCTGTGTCATTCGCTTCTGCCTCCTCCACATTGCTATGTCTCTGTGCGCTTCTCCCACCCATTCCCTCAATGCTGCTTGTCCCATGCATTCATGTGCTTCTACTGCCGGCCCTCTGTTTAGCTTCCCTTGCTCTCATATTGCTTCCCCATCCATATTGTTGCTTCTCCCACCAGCAGTCTCCCCCCCCCCTCCCCCCCCCGCCCTCCGTGGGGGTCCCTTTTTTTTTTGTTTACTGATCCAACTCGGTTCTGTAAACAAAAAGGAAAATATGCTTGCGCCATTTTGTAGCAGCACACTTGCATTTCATTTGTCTGTGCCTATTAAAAGAGACAGCCACCCGCTTAGGGGTTTTTTCTCCTCATTATTATCCATCTTGAACAGCATCAGGAATGCTGTGCAGCTTGGCTAAAACCATTTGCAAAGCCAATAAGCCCTAAAGGTGAGGCCTATTGGCTCTGTTGTTACTTGTTCCACGTTCCTGCTATTAAAGGAGGCTGCACCCCTTATGCTCCCTCTGTTTTCTACTTCATTGCAGAAAACGGGTAAGTGAAGATGTGTGTTGTGTTGTGATGGTTACAAATCTTTCATTGACTCATCCCTCCTAAAGCACATATGGGTGACATAAATGAGGCATTCTTGTCTGCCTCCACCCCCAAGCAGAAGAGGAGTGTTGCAGCCCTACTTGAGTGGGTACCTGAGCTCAACGCGGTCTTACCTTTAAGGCTTTGACGGTATCTGGCCAACTCTACTTATGAACTAGTCACCCAAGTGGTATGCTCTGCAGCTCAACGTACCAGGCTGGCTTTCACCGGGACAGGACTGGGAATGCTGAATTGTAGTGAGATGATTAGGCTGCCACCATGCTACACCAATAGCCGATGCAGATGTTCTTAGGGAACACAATAAATGGTAAGATCAATGTGAGGTGAAAAGGCATGCGCTACATCTCAAAAGCACCGCCTTTTCAATCAATCTGGTTTTTACAGAGTGTGCAGTTACTCAGACGAGTATCCCGGTGCTAAGGCTAATTGACCACCTAAGCGACTAAAATTATTGATATGCCAGACCAAACAACCATTTATTGAAGGCTGCATTTAAGAGTGCTCATCCTTCATGGCTTGTAGATAAAAGGGGAGAGAATTCCATCTAGAGGCGGCAAGAGATGAGAACCGTGGGCCAAACCCATATTTTTACTTTTTGTTCTCCGGGACAGCCGCCAACATGGCATCTGATGAACGCAAGGTTCTTGCTGGAAGGTATAGCCAGATACCGTGGCCCAGTCTGATGAAAGGCTTTTTGAGCCAGCATAAGTTATGTTATGTTATGTTAGTGCTATTTGTATTGCGCACGGCTGCTCCAGCGAAGGAGCGTCCCGGCGCACCGACAAGGTGAGATGTAGCGCATGCCTTTTCACCTCACAGCCCCTTACAATGACCTCTCGCCGACTGACAGCCAATGCAACCCTTTTTTTTTTTTCAATGTTTCAAGCTTTATTACAAATGTCACAAAAAGATGTTAATATTTCACTTCTGTTCTTGGATTTTCGTCACAATAAAATACACTGAACATAATCTGCACAAAAGTTATTTACAAAAGTTTAAGCTATTGCCATTATAAATTACAGCCAATGCAACTCTTAAGGTGAGGACGGATATAGCGACTTCTCCTACGATCTATTAAGAGCTGAGCTGCACCATTCTACTCCAGCTGCAGTCTTCTGAGTTGGTAAGCTGGTAGCTCCAACACAGGGCGTTAGCATATTCCAGCTGAGCGGTAATTAAGGGTGTGTATTACCCTGTTCTGGCACTGCATGGGTAACAAAAACAGGAACTTCTTCAATGATCTCAATAGGCCAAAACAAGCACCCACCACATTATCCACTTGGGGGCCAAAGCCCAGTCTAATTTTAGACTTGACCCCAACGTTAAGTAGGACAGTGGCAGGGGTAGGCAGAGCACAACTGGGCCAATGTTCTCCATATCAAGTGGGAGAAGGAGTGGCAAATACTAATATTTATGTTTTGCTCGTGTTACATTATAAGTTGCTCAGCCGCATCCCCTGAAACACTGCCAACAGAAAAGGATTGAACTTACTCAACAGCATAAAAATTGTTTTAGAATATTCCATATGCAGACCCCAGTGCTGAACAGTATTGTTTGTGACTTAACCAATTACGTTTTTTTAAAATTATTAAACACTTGTTATAGTTTAATTTTGTTAAATCTATGATTATAATACTTTTATCGCTTCATCCCAATTATTTTCTGAGTGAAAAATTAAGGTACTCCAGACGTTGGGCTTACATCCCCAACCCGCTAAAAAAAGTAACAAAGGGGCATTGCAGCCAATGGGCAATAGGTCAAGGGAGCCATGTGTGGAAAAAGTTTAGGAATCACTGTTCTACGCGACTGAACTCTGAAGCACTCTACGCCACAGGCTCTAATCTGAACCACTTTGCTCTACTACACTCTATGCCATGGCAATCTGCAGCACTTTATGCCACTGCACTCTGCAGCCCTCTACACCACTGCACTCTGCAGCAAGCCACTTTACACTACACACTGCACTCTGCCCCACGTAACTCTGAGGCACTGTACTCAGTATGCCATCACAACACTCCACAGCACTCTGCAGCGCTCTACCCCACTCTGTGTCGCTCTGCAGCACACTATTCTACACCCTTCACCACATCACTCTACATTATTGCATTCTGCAGCACTCTATGCCACTGTGCTCTGCATCACTCTACTCTATGCCACTCTTCTCCACTGCACCACTATGCCACTTCACTGTACGGCACACTACTCTGACCACTGCACTCTCCTCTACGCCACTCTACTCTACACCATAAGCATCTTCATTCTGTACTGCAACACTCTAATCTATGCCACTGCGTTTTTGATGCTGTATTGTAGACTGTTGAAATCTATCCTACTCCACCCTATGCTACTCTACCTCCACTCCATGCCACTAACCTTTAGCCATGCTGAACAGTAACCACACTGGTGTGCAACATTGCAAAAACACATCGGCAAAGCAAATAGCTCTTGCATAGGAGAGACCCATTGGCTCTGCCAATGCTTGTTGTTTAAATGTGATGTTCTAAATGCACCACGTGTGTGCAGACGTCTGCCTTCTGCTCGCTGAGCCATAAGATGCAAGCTGCTACATAAGAATGTCCACAACAAGGCTAAAATTGATCTGGTGTTGCTTGTGTTCCCATTCATAGGGGTGTTGGGCTGGAAGTTCGGGCTGGCCTGTTCTAGAGACGCAGGACCAAGATTGAATTCCATATGGGTTGATCCTATCTGCAGTCGTGCATTTTGCCAAAGAATAATGGTCTGAAATGTGACCAAAGTCGTTGCCTGTGACGAAGACTTCTGTAAGCATTGCCCCGATCATTTGGTATATTCATTTTCCTTTATAAAGGCACTGCTACTTTACCTAAGTATGCAGCCTTTTCTTCAATAGTAACAAAACTGAAAGCTAACTCAGTAAATAACATAGGATTTTCATTTCTTAGTTTCGATGCCAACTCATTTGCCCAATATTCTGGACTAGGCGTGTTCCTTAGTCGTTGTAATAGCCCTTGTTCTTGCTCTAAACTTGTGAGAGATCCACAGTATGTGGAACCATAAGCATTTTCTTTGCAAATAAATTCTTTTTTTAGCCCTAAACTAGATGATCTTAGAAATAAGACGTCTTATCAACTATCCAGATCTGTCAATTCATAATAATAAAGGTGAGATTAAATATGTAAGGTTGTTAAAATGTTGATTGATGCCACTGGTAAAATTGTTTACTATCCTTCTTCATGAACCATTGCAAACTCATGGTTGTTCATTGAACTCTAAAAGTAAAAAGTTGTTTGCAATAATGCTTTTGTAAATAAAATGTTACCCAACTCTATGGTGCTCATTTTATCAATATTAGAAGGATTGAAGTATGAGTGGGACCACTGAGCTTTGAACGTGGGACTTTGGGGTGAAACAAATGCCTTAAGTGAATTTGTTAGTCTACTGAGCCACCAGACCCTAAAATCCTATCTTGTTAAACTAAAGTATACATTCTTTTCCACAAATGTTTTGATAAGTCAACAGTACTAGGAAGGTTGTCTCCAAGACATCCAATCCAGATCTATAGAATCCCTATTAAAAATATTGGAAGTCCCACCTTCTAACTCTACACGAAATAGGCAGGTGAATTACGGCATTCTCCTCTTATATTGATGTTTTGATGTATTGCTAATTTAAAACTTCAAAAGAACAATTTTAGGGGTTTTCCCCACAAATTACTGTTGAAGATATGCCATGCCTTGGTGATTAGGTTCTCTTGTGTAACCTTTATCCAGTTCATTCGGTAGCAGGCGGGTCTGGATGACTTAGTGGGACATTTTTTGTAGTGGTAGGACCACCAACTAACTTGTACACAACTCAAATTAATTTCATATTTCCCTACACTAATTCACTACAAATCCTAGCAAGCACTATGTAAATGCAAACCCTTTCCTCTTCCATCCCACTATTATCCTTTTTAAATACAAATAACAAACTCACATGTCCACTGCACAAAATAATTTCATACTGCCCTATAGTAATTTCTCCACTAATCCTGTTTGAGTTCCGGAGTAGCGTGCTACCAGCCGAAAAGCGCTTCAGCACCCCATCAGGGTTAGCAAGTGCTAAATAAATGCAAACCCTTCCCTCTTCTATCCCTCCACTATCCTTTTCAATCCAAATAACAGACTAAAATACCCACAGCTCAAATTAATGTAATATTTCCCTATACTAATTCACCACTAATCCTTTTTGAGTTCTGGAGTAGCGTGCTACTCGCTGAAAAAGCACTTCAATGCCTCATCAGGGGTAGTAAGTGCTATATAAATGCAGTTACAATTACTCGGGGCATTTGGGATATTACTGTCCCAGGTAAGAAGAATCTGCATGTTGCAGTGTAGGACATCACCTGCATGCCAAAGGATTCCTCCAAAACTGCCAAGAAGTCATATAGACATTAAAAAGCGTTGAACTCGCGGCAGAGCCCTGGAGAACACAGAGCTTAAGATGCTTGGGGTCCGATGCGAAAGGCAGCATCCAAACCAACTGGCTTCTGTCAGATAAAAAGGAGTGGATCCAGGCCAAGGCTGCCACACTTATCCCAATATTTTCCATTGTTGCATCAAAAACCTCTGATCGATCTAAAAGCAATAATGCACTTGCTTCCCTTGGTCAACTGCAAGCTTGATAGTGTCACCAGAGTAGATTCTGTGCTATGACCAAGATGAAAACCAGACTAAGATGGTGCCGCAGCTGATAGGATTCCAGGTACTTAGACAGTTGGCCATTAATAGCTTCTCCAAAATCTTAGAGAATGCAGGGAAATAGGCTTATAATTAGCCAGAATTGATTCATCAGTTGAAGGCTTTTTCAAGAGGGGGATTCATTAGGCTTGTTTCGGACACCTTGGGACTGTAGCTTGAAGTATTGTTATTTAAAAGAGTTGGATTAATGGCCACCTGATTTGCTGCCAGATTATGAGGAGAACATGGGTCGTACAGTGAACCAGATCTACAAGTTTTTAGGGGTTTATCTGATTCGTTCAGTAAGATGGGAGCAAATTCTAACAAAGAGCAAGATATAGTGGTTAAGGTGGAAGGAGACTGATCCACTGACCAGCTCAAGTGCAAGGAGTTATCAGATCCTGAAAGTTTAGAAGCATCCACAATACTGTCAAGTTTATTGTTATTGAAATTGGAAAGCTCTGTGAACATATTAAGAGAGGCCTCAAGAGGCTGTGTCAAAGCATTTGGATTCTAAGTTTCTTTTAACAATCTAGAAAATCTCTCTTCGTTTCTTATCAGATTCAGCAATTTGGTTGGCAAAGTAATCCGCTTCAGCCCTCTCAATTCCTTGATGGTAAATATAACTCTTTTTTTATAGAGTTCCTTCTCTGAGGGCAGATAATGCTTTCTCCAACCCCTTTTCCTAGTTTTTTGCACTGTTGGCACAGTGTCCCGGGCTCCTTATCAAATGACGGTTAGAAAGGCCAGACCTCTCTTTGATTGGTGCAGCAGCATCAGCCATTCGCCTCAACCAGGCGTTAGCTGCCTGAGTGTCTCCTTCAATGTCTCTACTCGGAAGCGGTGGACTGTTCCTGAGGATGGAAGTAATCTTCGAGGTAGGGGATTTTACCCAATTTCGATAGAGTAAAGAAATAGACCTTCTCCCTAAAAAGCCCTGCTCTAATTTCCAGGTGAAATATACCATTTCATTGTCTGACCAGTCATTCCTAGTGACATCAGACACATCAACCTTACAATTTCTAAAGATTGGGTGAAGAATGTGACCTACAGAATGGGTAGGTTGAACAACAACCTGCTTTAAATTCCAAGCAGTCATGTAGTCAAGATAAGGCATGAGTGCTGGTCAGCAGCGTTATCAAGATGAAGGTTCAGATCTCCCAAAACAGGTAAGTTAGAGTATTTTAAGAGATATTCATATAGACAATCGCCGAAAAATGATAAATTCCCTGGCATACCCTGGGGGACGATAAGCTAGGACTCCCGCTATCAATGTTTTAGCTGATGGTGTGAGGCAAAAGCTGAGTGATTTTGCTGCCTGGAGTTCAGTTAGTTCAAAGGTGGTGCACCTAAAAGCTTGCCTAAAAATAATAGCTACCTACCCCACCTCTTTAGTCTGCTCCTTCTCTGAAATATTGTGTACCCCTCAGGAATGGTTGTAGTGTCTTGATGGCACCACCAGGCAGGAGTATAGCAGTGTGTAGACTGCCAGGAGGATGCATTGGCTCTGTTAGAAGTTTAGCAGTTGCATAAAAGGACAGGAGTCTGTCATGTATTTTGCTATGCAGCCAGTGTGTTTGCAATAATTCCTTTTGTCCCTTGCTCTGTTCTACAAGATACCCTTTTTACTAAGGTCTTTCTATCTGCTGCTTGAGACACAGTCATACATGTCTTGCAGCATTGGTCTTCTCTTTGTCATGAACCTGTTAAGACACAGGGATGCTGCCAAACTCGCAGAGCCCAGCTGCTTGCTTCCTGGGTAAACCCTGTAGGACTGCTCAAAAGCGCGTGGTGCTACCACAAGAAACTTCCAGCTGTGATGCTAACAGAGGTGTGAGAAGTGGAAAGAATTGCAAGAGGTTTGCAAGAGACAACCTTTTCAAACACTGCGATTAATACCCCTACTTCACAAAGTTTTCTGCATGGCAGGGTTCGTTTTAAAACTGGGTGTCCATGCCCCTCTTGCATTTTACTTTGGATGTAGAGACCCTGCTACTTTGTAGCTGGAGTCAACCAAGCACCACACAGAAGATGACAAAATAAAACCCTAAGAACAGCTGTTAATATCCTTGGGACAGGATCACTATTGGAACTATAATGAAATACATTGAGGTCAAGACCAATTCAGCTGCAAACTGTACTAACGTGAATAAATGCCTGGTATGTTAGGTCCCCTTTTTGGCTCTGGAGTTCTATTCAGTCACAAAACTACCTAAACTTTCTCAAATCAAACTATGACTGGAGGGGGGGGGGGGGGGGGGGGGGGATATCACATACTTCAATGGAACACTCACATGATTATTTCTGATTACAAGGCTGTTCTTTTAATTACTATTTCAGAGCAGTTAACACCATTAGAAATATTCTGTATTACTTTTAAGATTGTTTGAACTTTTTTCAGTTATGTCTTGTACATCTTATTTGTTATATTAAGACATCTTTATTATGCAGTTTATGCTTTTACAGTATTCAAAGACACATACTTCACATAAAGAACATTCACACTTAGTAAAATTAGTATCAATATGCTTAATTAACTCTATTTGGAAATAATAGATGTGCCAATACATTTCACCTAATGGGTGGCGTTTTATGCAGAAATATCTATTAGACCTGCAACATTAAACCAGATGTGCTCTAGGCCTGGGCAAAGTTTGTGTAGATTTCTTTGCAGATATTATATACAATGGCCAAAAAATTAAGCAAAATTACATGAAATGCCAGTCCAGAAGTTCTTTCTTGTTATCGCGTGAAATGCAGGCTGTTTGAATGCAAGGTGTATTTCACAATAAAAAATAGCGCAAGATCACACGTCATGTACTGTGATAGGGTTCTTTAAACAAACGACGTAATCTGACACGAAATGTCAGAAATGACAGGAGAATAACCTGGTATAAACAAAACTTCTCCCTGGCCTAGTATGTTCCTGCTTATAATCTCTCTTTGGCTGATTTACTTCTCGTGAGTTAGATAAACGTTCCCACTGCCTGAGCCGGACAGTTTAGCAATAGCACGTTTGGTACTAAAATGTTGGCCACTCTCTCTGTCTGGCTTGCATTTCTCATTAGCTTGTACTTTCCGCTCCAGACTTTATTTTCTCTGCGTCTCACCATTCAACACTGCAGGGTGCCAATAACGCGATAGACCCGAATATTACTTGTGGTTGCACAAGGCGCAACACCAGATCTAACGCAACAGCTTTTTCAAAATACTATTAAAATAGGGACATTTATAATGGCCATACGTTTATATTATAAACTCTAACACGTTAAATTATATTGTACTAGCTCAATAGAGAAAACCACTGGAGAGAAAAAAAATGTTGGCAGATGTTTAAAAAGCGTATGGAAAGTATTTATGTAGAAACCGCAATCACCACAAAATCTTCAGTGATGAAGATTTTACAAACTAAAGAATATATGTACTTATAGCTTTTAATTGAGATATTTCAGACTTAAATCGGCGGGAGCAATTTACGCCATGTATTTATGTTCGTCACAAGTTATATTTATTACCCACGTCATAAACAAATGGTATGAATTAAAGCACACACGAATGGGAGTGTACATACAGAGAACATGTTTCTGTACACTGTGTCTGAAAATTGAACTTTGTACAAAGATAATACGTGCTATACAATTCCACACAATACTTTAATATGCATGCTGAATGAAACTTATCATGAGCAAATAGTACGTAAAGAGGTCGTAAACAACTTTGTAAAGTTCACCATTTCTGCTTGTTGCTTTAGATCTCGCCAACGAGTAAAAACAGATCCCTAACAACCTTTAAACTCTCTCCTCGGTAAAATCACCGAATAAGAACCAAGGAAAGTGTCAGAACAGTTGCTCTTCGTTTGAAATCTCTTCAGATTAACTGAAGTACTACTTAAAACCCAAATAGTTCGCTTTCTAGGCGTTTTATTGCCACACATTTACACCCGTGAGCAAAGCCCAGATCGTCGAAAATTCAGAAATTAAATGCTATTTATTTAATTTATATTTTTCAGAGAGAACAGAATGTTGGGAGAACATAAAAGTAAAGAGCTCCCCCTACTGGCTTTCTCGGATAAAGCATATTCAGCACAATTACTGAGATTACCGTTTTGCCCAATTGCACGTTCTGATATCGAGCACTGGAAATCTCGCTTGCAGCAGCATTTTTCTTCAGTTTCTAAAACAAACTTTTAAAGTTCTTTCCACGACATTAATATCAGAAAAAGGGTTCCTGCATGTAGTGTTTCAAAAACTCGAGGGACACTAAACGAGGCCTAAAACAGTCGGTGTGTGTACAAAACACAATGTCACTGACTCACCTCGCCATGCTATGGGTGACCTCTTGATGATCATCTTTACCCTAGCAATGGTTGCCTAGGTCATTACCTATAACTTCCCAACTGTCATCAACCTATAACATGTCAATGGCACCTGTTGCCTGTAGTGTCCTGCGGGACACGTTCTAGTCTTTTTGTAAATGGAACCCACACTGTACACCCACCCACCACCGGCGTCACGAGTCAGGTGACCCGGTCAATAAAGGGGACCGAGCGCACGTGCTCGTGGCCCATTAACCAGTGCACTATCCTGGTGTCTGTGTCCAGTTCTTGTACCTAATGCGGGCCTAGGGCCCAACACTACATTGCCCTCAGCTTTTCCCTATCGCTTCTTTCCAGATCTGGAACCAATGCATTCATGATCAAATACCCCCCTAATATTTCCAACACTGAATGAAAAACATGAAGCACAGGACCTTGAGAGACTTTCCAGGAAGTCCTCTTTACGGACAACACAACTGCCAACGCTAAGGCTCCCTCAAAACCCGACCTCCTACTCCTCACACACTACACTGACGTATGGATCAGATCCTTATGCAGTTTCCTCCATCCTCTACTCACTCTAATATCACCTATGGACGCAAACTCAAATGCTGCTCCACCTTTGGCCTCAATGGTAACCTTTCTGTATCCATTTAAAACAATGTGAAGATCATGTTCCAAGCCAACGACACAAAATCCTGGACATGATCGACTTAATGTATCTCACCCTCAGGCCCCCCTACAATTCCCTTCTCCATCCACCCTCACAACCCCCACCCATTCCTCCTGGTACCCAGACAACAACCATCACCCCAGACTCCCACAATCGCTGCCTGCCCTACCATCTCCCAACACCAGACACCAACAACCAGCATCTCCCCCCACTTGCTGCATAACCCCGCAGAGTCCGTTCCGGATAGTCCACCCCAATCCTCCCACATTTACTGAACAGAACTGGCCTCTGTTCAACAAGCTCCTTTCCTCGTTGTCCCAACTCTCTCGAAGAATAGACATCCTCTACATCGGCTTTATTCCAGCCCAGTGACTCTCTGTCCTGTCTTTGCTCCTACGTCTATTACCCCTTGTGGACCCACCACCCACATCCTTCAGTGAGACAGTCACCTACCCAGACCCGAAAGGACACAATCAACCCAAGACTACTCTGACCTACACCATCTCCTCAAGAGTTAGACAGCTAATTCTGCTGGCCCTCCTCCTATCTTCCCATTTGGAGCCGCCTGACTTCTACCATCATCTCTGATAACATACAAACTCACACACCATCCCAGTGCACACTCATCCCCATTTAACTTGATACAATTCTCAACTACCCTCCCAAAATAGCCAAGTCAGAAAGACAATAGCTTCTCCCTAAATTCATTTGCAGTCAAACACTGTCCAGAGATATCAGACTAGATACTGACCCATAATCTTGACATCCTGATCCTTACCGAAAAGTGTCTCAATGACTCATCTAACCAAGCTCTAGACCTTCTTCTTGATCCCAACTAATCAATTTTGCATTGCAACCGAGAAAATAGACTTAGTGGAGGTCTCTCAATCATTCAGTGTAACTCTCAGATGCCAAGCCCTCGCACCGACTCAATTTCAGTCTTTTCAATGCATGTCAGTGAAACTGTCCAAATCAACTACCTCCAACCTCAGATTGAATATGATTTACAACCCACCAGGTCAAAATAACACCTTTATCAAGGAATTCACAGATTTCTTCACCTCTCAACTTATCAGCTCAGACAACAAAATCTTCCTTGGAGACTTGAGCAGCCACTGGGGAGATGTGGGCAACAGTTATGCAGACACCTTTACCTCCTTTCCCAATGTCAACAATTTCCAACAACATTTCGATAAAACCACACACCACAAAGGCTCCATTCTGGATTTGATAATCACCAACTCCCTCTACCTAAAGACATATGACCCCATCCCAGTTAACTGTAGATCTTGTTCTCTTTAATCCACTTTCATACCAAAACATATGGGCTACCCAAGAAATATGGTTCAAAGACACATCCAACCTTGACACAGAAGCCATGGCGTTTCCCACCCTAATTTCGAGTACACCTCATCTTGACATTAACGAGGCCAATCACTAGTACAACTCCTGCATGGAAGTCCTTATTGACAAATGTGCCCCCCTGAAGTGAGAATTATCCGACCAAAACCCTCTAAGCCCTGGTTCTTAAAAGAGCTTTATGAAGAACAAAAGCTTATCAGAAATTGCGAGAACAAGTGGAGATAAGCACCAACTTACCCGAGTAGGACTAAGCTTCGCAAAGCGAGAAAACAATACAAAGACCAAGTTCTCAGAGCCAATCCTCCCATATCAGAACCCTCGTGAATTCTGTAAAGAATAGACAGCAGCACCTGTTTGAGGTTATTGCACAGTCTATCAACACCTCTGTCACTTCGGCCGTTGCAATGACTTTGTGGATTTCTTTGATAAAAAGGTTAGAGGTACCCATAGCTCGCTTCCCATCAAAAACTCTGAAAACGGTTGAATCTCTAACATGCAAGGCACTCCGATCATGGTCATCTTTCTCTCCAGTCTCTGAGCAGGACCTACAATGAACTAGCTCAAAAGTAAAACCCTCAAACCAGGCTCTATCGGCAAAGCTCTTGCCACACCCCTACTCCCCATATGGTCCACCATGGTCAATGCCTCTCTCAAACAGAGCCTCTTCCGAGAACGACAAGAAGTGGGTTAAGCACTCCTTTTGAAAAAGTAACCCCTTGAGCCAGACAACCTTAACAACTACCGCCGAGTCTCCACACTCCCATTTTTAGGCAAAGTATTAGAAAGTTATGTAGCGTCCCAATTAGCCTCTCACATTCGAACAAACAACCTCCGAAACACTCTTTAATCAGGTACAGAAACTGCAATCCTCCAAATAGTTGATGACTCACTGAGAATCCTTGACTCAGACAACTCCTTCCTCCTGGATTTATTTGCCGCATTCAACACTGTCAACCATATCGGCCTCCTTTGTATTCTTGGACTTCGCATGGGATGCAAAGGCTCTGTCCTCAAATTGTTCTTTTTCCTATCCAACCATTCCCAAAATGTGAAAATGGGTCACTCCTTCTTAAGACCAGTCCGCTTTCACCAAGAGTCAACTCAAGGTTAGATCCTCTTCCCAATCCTCTTTGACCTCTACCTAGAACCACTATGTTTGATTCTCAGAAACTCTGGGTTTCTCTTCCACCTCTATGCTGACAATACCCAAATATACTTGAAAATCTCATCCCTTGAAGACATTTCCCTGCTTTCCAATGCACTCTTAAAGATTCAAAAATGGATGTCCAACCACCATTTTAAACTCAGCTCAACTCAAACAAAATTTCTTTGGAGCTCACCTCCAAAAGCAAAAACTCCAGGACAAGAATGGATGGCCAACTTTCCTGCCCTGGATGGCTGCTGCACCATTGTCCATAGTGCCAGATCACTCAGCATCACCCTTGACAATCATCTCAATCTTCACAGCCACATAGCAGCAATGGCGAACAGCACACAACACCAACTTAGGCAGCTTTGGAGAATCAGACAGTTGATTTTGTAACACGTCCTCAAAACAGTGGTGCAGTCTCTTGTTCGCTCTAGATTAGAATTTGGAATTACACATCTCTCAGGCATTCCAAAAGTTCACCTAGGCCCACTGAGAGCAACACTACATGCTGCAGCACACTTTGTTTTAGGTCTCATGAAATTTGACCACATTTACTCTGCCCTGAAAATCCTCCAATGCTCCCCAATGAAGGGCGGGCCCAATTCAGAATTTCTTGCATTACCCTCAGAGCGCTGCACTCATCACCCTCCTAGCTAAACGAGAAAGTGAAAATCTCTGGAACAATTAAGAGTTCCAGAAATGCGCAATCCCTGCTCCTTGAACGCGTCACCTTCAGTCGAGAATGATACATGAACCAGTCTTTCTTCAATAGTGCCACTAGAATCTGGAGCCCTCTATCTCCCTAAATCTGTCTAATCACCTGCCTAGCAACCTTCAATAAGGACCTCAAGCTCCTGCTCTTTGACAGAACTCTTGTTTAATGTACCCTCGCCTAGAATTAAGTCCTCTCTCCACTGCACCATCATCTGCCTTTCGTTGTATGATTCGATCATCTAAAGTGATGCTTTAACTCTGTATGTCCTCTGCCCAATAGTTTTAACTGTCTTGTGCTAACTCCAGTAAACATCCACCGATGTAAATGTCCGAGTTTACCTACTATCACTGTAAAACCTGTATCCTGTGTTTTGTACAGTGCTCTGATGACTTCCAGCCATGTCTGTGCTATATAAAAAATGACATAATATTAATTAATAAGTAGATCTGTTGGTTGTTGAGTATTTGGTTTAGCCAGAGACTTATGAAATACAAAAAAAAAACATTGTCTTGGTCGAGGTATTAATCAAATCACGTCCAAATTATTTACCTGTCAGCTGCAGCTAGTACACAAATGGAATTATGAAATAACGTTTTGGCATTCAAGTCACGTAAACTGCTCCCCAACCTGAGGCAAGGCAGAACTGGACTTCAGCCATCACAGCTAAAGATGATAAAATAGACCATCCAGTGTAGAAAGAAAAAATACAGATCTCTTTATCCAGTTCGGCATCTCTAACCATCATCAAAAATAAGCATTCCAGAATATAGTTATTTCATGGCGTTTTTTTGAAATGAGGAAAGGCATCCTCAGCAGAGACCGGTGCTGAAGATTTGATCAATTGATTGTTAAATTAGTCCTTTCCTGAAAGGAAATTGATTGAAAGCATCATTCACGACATTCCTGAAAGGCGAGGATGGTTTTGCAGACAAAGGAGATATTGTAACGTCAAAGCAGGAATACTTTTCTCTTGGGCTGTTAAAATCCTATTACTGTGAACGTGCTACATTCACTGTGAACATATCCCATGCAGCCGCGGTCGGTAGTGGGTGTACCTGCAGGGCAGTGACTTGGGGAGGGGCAGGGTGGGTGTAGTAATCTATGGATTACGGAGCTTTACAGGTATGTAAACCTGTAAATAAATAAAACCAATTTCGTTGCTTGCACTGCATCACATTTGGGGATGCAGTGCATGCAACGAAATTCAATTTATTTATTGATATGTTTACTTACCTGTAGAGCTCCGTAATCCATCCATTACTACCCCCCACCCTGCCCCTCCCCCTCCCCACATCACCGCCCTGCAGGTACACCCACTACTGACCGCGGCTGATCCCATGCTCATGTATGATAATTATTATTAAATTAAATTAGTTTTGTAACGCGCGCAGCTACCCAAAAAGGGTTTCCCGGCGCCTAGCCCACAAATTGCTAGAAAAGGAGCATTCAAGAACCATTTGCTACTAAAAGAGCCAAGTTTTAAGACTTCTTCGAAACCTGAGATAGTACGGGTCATTCTTCAAGGACACCGGAAGAGAATTCCAGATTTTGGGGCCAAGACAAGAAAAGGAACGGCCTCCCATTCTTGCAAGCTTAAATCTGGGAATCACGAAGTCTCCGTGGGATGTAGAGCGCAGGGCACGAGAAGGAATGTAAGGATGGATGAGCTCTTGCAGATACGCTGGTGCCACACCTTGTTTGATTTTAAAGGTGTAACACAGGGTTTTAAATTTAATTCTTTGATCAATTCGAAGCCAGTGAAGGTCATGTAAATATGGCGAGATTGTAGCCTGTCTAGGAACTTGACAAAGAAGGCATACTGCAGAGTTCTGAACTACCTGTAGCTTTCTCAGTACCGTTTGGCAGCTACCGAGATATAGAACATTGCCGTAATCGAGGTGAGAGGTGATGAGTGCCTGGACTACCGTGTGTTGGGTTGAGGCAGGAAGCATCCAAATGATCTTACGAAGCCACCTCAAGATCGTGAAACAGATGGCAGCAACACTCGCCACCTGTTGTGTCATAGAGAGTCTATCTTCAATAATGATGCCCAGATTACGGACATGGGTGACAATTGTGAGGTCCCCATAGGTCCTTGTGCTTTCCCAGGATAAGGACCTCAGTCTTATCCCCATTTAACTTCAAAAAGTTAAGGCGCATCCACTCTGTCACTTGCCGTAGGCCGCACTGAAGGGCAGAGTCGTAGCGTCTTTAGTGGTGGAAAGCGAGAAGACAATCTGCGAATCATCCGCATACGAATATAGGTAAAGACCCGCCTCTTCCACAATCTCTGCCAGAGGTCTGACATAGATGTTGAAGAGCAGGGGGTTTAAAATGGATCCCTGTGGGACTCCATGTGCTGATACGTAGATCTTAGATGATGCCTTAGGAGAAATGACTTGAAAAGTGCGACCCTCAAGGAATAAAGCAAACCAGGATAGGGCAGTGCCGTCCAGCCCAAGAGACCTAAGGGCATTAAGCAAGATGTTATGCGACACAGTGTCGAATACGGCACTCAAATCTAGTAAAATGAGTGCGGCAGTTTCCCATTGATCTTAATGCTGGCGCAGTTTCTCAGTAACCCCAAGCAGAGCGGTTTCAGTTGAAAAGTTGGCTCTGAACCCGGATTGTGAATAATGAAGAAAGCCACCTTTAGCTATGTGTTGTGTCAGTTGAGTATTGATATGTTCGCCAAAATTTTGGAGAAAGCCGGAAGCAGAGATATAGGTTTAAAGTTAGATAGTACATAAAGTTTTAGGAAACAATAGATCCCTTATTTCTTGCGCACTAACCTCCTTGAACCATGGTTTTGCTGCAGACATTTTCTTTTTTTTTATACCAAATCTCTCTAGAAAAAACAAAAGCAGTGTAGACAAAATAGCGTCAGCTACACATGCTCAATTAAGTGTTCGTAAATAGATCCAGATATACAGAGCAGAACTGATAAAAGATAGAAGTTCCATTTCTTTTGAGACTTGTGACACCAGGTAAAGCCAGGGGCGTAGCTCCAGGGGTGGTCTTTCGGGTGTTGCATCCCCGTAATAAATGTATTTTGTGATAAATAGTTTGCCACAGGTGCTTTCAGTCTAGTATGGTGAGGAGTCTGTCAGATTTCACCAGAGATTTTTGCACACATTCGCTCCGCTCTGTTTGGAAAGACCAAAAATGTTTTGGTTATTTCACTAAATAATGTGTTGGCTCTCACTTAGTACTCCTATCAATCTGCATTCCTTTCCCTTTTCATTGCCATATAATCCCCTCTTGTGCACCCTTCTTGTTGTATAATGTATTTTAACATTATATGCCAGCATGATTGTCGGGAAATCTGAAGCTCTCCCCCCAATCATATTGACCATGCTACACCCCGGGACAAAGCAGCAGCAATTAAGACAACGTTCAGGATATTCATAAAGATTGAAGTGACTGCCCTTCTCACATCTCCCTCCATACTCTGTACTGCACCCCACCTCACTCAGCACCCCACCTCTTCATCTTCAGCCCTCTGCAGCAATGTGTGCTCTGTAGACCTCAAGTGGGTGAGATGGTAAAGGGTCAATGGCTGTGCAGGTCAGGATCTAGCCCTCTTTCATAGTGCCCAAGAGAAGACAGTTACACATACGTCCAAACCACTCTCCCACTTCACAACCAGGATTGGTGACACAAGCCAGAAGCATTAGTGTACCTCTAGTGTGCAGTCATAACGTTTGTCACCCAATCCGCTTTGTATGAAGGGTCCCTATATGTCCTTGAAATCCTGAATTTGATCATGCATTTCATGTATGACTTTCTCACATGAGATATGGTAAACATATTCCTCAGACCACTTTGCTGCGATGCATCCCAGTAAACCTTTCACAGATGTAGGATACCAATTCTGACCTCAGCTAATGATGTAGAATATGGTTACAGTGTAGAAGCTAATCATTCATTTCACAACATAAAAACATGTTTTGACAATGAAACTCAAATGTGCACTTTGCACACGTCTAGAAAAATACTGAAACTGAGAAAAGTTGAAGTACCAGCATTGTAAAAGTGTGCTTGGATTTGTAGAAATGGAAGAATGTAAATGCAAAGAGTTTAGCATGTTTATTAATTGATTAATATATTATTTTAACAAAGTTGTTATGAAAGATTATTGATGAAAAAGCTTTCTATGATGAAAAATAACACAAACTATTAATATGAAGCAGTATATCCAAGTAACGAATGAGTCTTACAAATTGTGCAAATATTAATGATAACTTAGCCTTCATTGTAATGCACCATAACAAATTAAAAAGAGGTGCAAAATCTTTATGCAATATGTTATATGAATGAAGCTTTCAGTATAAGTGCTTGACATTATTAGAGTCTTAGATTTCCTTTTTTTAAAATAAATTTATTTATGAAGTTTTTCTTGGCAGCAGACAAATAAAATGCAAACATACATCAAAAATACATTAAAAAAAGAGGGATATACAAAAGCTATACACAGGATTTCAGTTTCAACCGTCCTTTACAGATCCAGTCGATAGGGCGAACATTTATAAACCTATCCAGCTAGTGATAGGAGCCAAAAGCTTCAGACCATAAGTTTTCCTTCTTATGCCCTTAATTTTATATAATGCGGTTTCTAAATAAAACATAGATAAGAGCTTTGTTTGCCACATTATGAAGTTGGGTGGGTCTGTGTCTAGCCAATGAGATGTAATACATTAACGATATGCTGACATGCAAATAAAGATAAAGCCTTCTGCTTCCTCAGTTCTTTGCTGGTTCAGCCCTTCTTCATGACCAAGGATAGCCAGTGATGCCGTTATTTTAATAGCAATATCTAAATTCCTCAGCACAAAAAGTTCAATATCGGCAATAACCTGTCCCAATTTAGGACATGCGAAGAACATGTGAACAGCGTCAGCTGCATACAAGCTACAGCGGTTACACATCGTCCCCCGCCCAGAATTCCATTTTGCGAGCTTACTAGGCGTAAAGTAAAGCTCAAATACGGACATAAAATGCTGGCTTATCAGGGGTCCATTCAACAGTGCTTTACCAGCTAGCTCAATGCTTTTCTTTATATTAGCACATTCTATACCCATTTTGTTTTGCCCCTTAACAGCTCTAATTGCTAGATCATCTTCCAACGTCTCCACAAATAATTGATATAAAGACCCAATTTTCTGCTGGCTTTTAACTGCTTCTAGCAGCTCATTCTTCTCTAATCCTATCACAGATTTTGACATTTTCTGCATGCAAAAGCTTTAAACCTGTAAATACTTGAAAAAATCCGTACGGGTACCTGATATTCTTTCATTAAATACTCAAATAAGACAAACTCATTCCCCTGAAACACATCCCCAATCTTACTAATCCCTAGGTTATACCATCTAAGCATCACTCCATCTTGAAATAATTCTGGTAAAAACATGCAGCCCCTCAGCAGAGTTTAAATATTAATATTCGGGCCGAAACCAAACCTCTTTTTACATTTCTCCATATATAATAAGCTGTTACAAAAATCTTAAATTTGTTTTTTTTGTAGTAACTCGGTTCAATAATCCGGGTTAGACACTACTTTGCCTCAGTGCCCAATAGCATTTCATTTATAGATGGCCTCATATACTCCTCTGTGGGGTCTTCTGAAAACATTAAGTAGCCCATGTTCTGCAGTAATGCGCTCCAATGATAAAACTGGAAGTATGGGATGCCCCAACCCCCTCTCGCTCTGGGTAATGCACAATATTTAAGTGCTCTCCTAGCCCGATCGTACCCCCGAAGAACCCTTGAGCACATTCTATCTATACGAACAAAGTAACCGGAAGAAATTAAAAGAGGAATAGCACGAAATACATACAACAATTTGGGAAAAATTTGCATTTTTATCACGTTACTGCGTCCTAAAAGGGAGAGCTTCAAGTTATTTATCCGTTCAAGAATTTTGTTGGAAGAGCCTATTATAGGATCTAAATTAATAGGAATAATATCTTCCATGTTAGCAGTAATTTTAATTCCTAAATAAGTGGCCTCTTTCTCAAATGTAATACTCTCTGGACGCCCTGCCACCGAATGGATAAGCTGTGTCTTATTGATATTTAACTTCTATCCAGAGTACTGGCCAAATTCCGCCGCAGAGTCCACTATGATAGGTAATGCACTGGTAATCTCTGACGATACTATAGCTATATCATCTGCATATGCGCAAACTTTAAAATCCGAGTTATTTATCTGTACTGGTTTTATTGCCAGATTTGTTTCCAGCTTATTAACGAACAGATCAATGTACAATGCGAACAGCAAGGGCAAGCAGGGGCAACCCTGCCTCGTCCCCCTTGCTATCCGCACCCTACCAGAGGTCTTCCCTGAAATCCGAATCACGGCAGATGGCTGTAAATACAGTGTCTTTACTGCCTTAATCATTTCTTCCGGGAGGCCTTTTTTAACCAAAACAGACCACAAAAATGTCCACGTGACCCTGTTGAACTCTTTTTCGGCGTCCAACAGGGCCACGCCAACAGGTGAGCCAGTCTCCTGCGACCAATCCAACAACGATATTATACGTCTTATATGATCTGTGGTGCCTCTACCCTGTATAAAGCCATGCTGTCTAAAGGAAACAAATCTTGGCATCAAATCATTTAGCCGATTAGCAATAACTTTCGAGTAAATTTTGCTATCTGAGTTGAGTAGTGATATAGCTCTATAAGACAATAGTTCGTCCTCTTTTTTGCCTTTCTTTTTAAACACCACAATAGTGGCTTCTGCCCAGGAGCTCGGTGCCTTTCCCAAAAACGCTTGCTGACACACCTCCTCTAGCTCTCTTCTTAATAAGTGTCTAAACTTTCTATAGAACACCAGGGGGATATTATCAGGCCCCATAGCCTTTCCCAGGGCTAACCCACAGATAGCTAACTCGATTTCATCCCAATAAGGCAGTGCCGATAGAGTAGCATTTTCAGCTTCAGTTAGGGTCACAGAAGTCACCTCATATAAATACTCACGAACCACGTCTGTGTCAGCCTCAATTTCATCATTATATAGCTGCTGATAATACTCTTGAAAGGCGATCAACACACCTTCCTTTGTCTCCTGCATAACTCCCTGCAAATTCTTAATTTTTAATATCGCATTGTATACCGCTTTCTCCCTTACCCTTTTCGCCAATATTCTGCCTGTTTTTTCCCCATGAGTCTTAGATTTCCTAAAGCTATTTTACTTTTAAGATTTTTAGAAATAGTTTGCATGTAGGTACTTTTAAAACTTTGGTGTAGGCCAAATTTACAGTCGAACATTTTTGGGCAATATTCACTGCCAATGTTACAATAATTTCCTTATGTGATTTGCTTGATTTAATTCTTTAGGCTTGAACTTAATTAGGAGTTTATTTTACTAACTTTAAAATGCATTCAATTGCATTCAATTACCTTTTTCCCTAGGCTGCATTATTTCATAGCCTGGTGTAATGAACTTTTGCAACGTTTCCTCAAATGTTGCTTTCTCTTTTCAGTTTGTGCAACATTCTTTAAACAATAGACACTTTTCCCAGTACTTTGTTGTGGATGAAATGGTGTGAATTTGACCCTTCGACTTAATCCATGGTCAGCAACAAATTAAATAAGCTGTTTGTGAACTAACCTGTGAGGACGGAATGGACGGTCATTTTTCATGAGCAAAATAGTAAAATATGTTGGAGTATCAATTTTGTACCTGTGAGTGGACGAATGGTCACATGACAGTCAGACCATTGTATTGTGACAACTGATTGCTCAAATGGATGATTTGGAGTATACAATGATAAAAAGAGACTTTCCTGGTACGAGGGAGTGCCTCTGTCTCCAGATGTGGGAGAAGGAGTATCTTAAACGCCTGCTTCAGTAGATGCGGGGAGTAGGGGCAAATGAAAGGGAGGCGGAGTATAGTATTCTCAATGATTGGTGGAAATTCAGGGGCTGGTTAATGTAGGAGGGTCTTTGGTTGTATAGAGCCTTGTGTGCGTGGGTCAGCAGCCTGAAATGGCACCTTTTCTGTATGGGTAGCCAGTCTAGTTTCCTGAGGTGGGGTGTGATGTGGGTTCGTTAGGGAATGATGAGGATGAGTCTCACTGTGGAGTTCTGTATAGCTTGAACTCTCTGTAGGGGGTGTACAGCGATTTCTACGTAAAGGGCATTGCAGTAGTCCAGTCGGCTGGTGATGAGTACTTGTGCCACGGTGAGTCTTGTGTGTAGGGGTAGACACTTGAAGATCTTACGTAACGTGCAGAGTGAGGGAGCAGGCGGGAGCGACAGCGTTGATCTGTGATTTCATGGTGAGCTTGTTGTAAATGATGATTCCGAGGTTTCCGGCATGGCTGGAGGGAGTGGGCGTGGGTCCTAAGACTGATGGCCACCAGGAGTCATTCCTTGTGTTGCTCCTGTTGTCAAAGATCAGTTCCTTCCATCTTGTCTGTGTCCAGCTGCAGGCAGCTGTTTTTCATCCAGTCCGCGATGTTTGTCATGCATCTGTGGAAGTTGGTTCTGGTGGTGGTGGGGTAGTCGGAGAGGATGAGTTGGGTTAAATCTGCTTAGGAAATTAAGTTTAGATTGTGGGATCTGATGGTGTTGGCCAGTGGGGTCATGTATGCGTTTAAGAGTGTGGGGATGAGGGATGTGTCCTTGTGGACACCACAGGGGATCTTCTTGGGTTCAGGGAAGAAAGGTGGGAAATGAATCTGCTGGGTACTTTCGGTAAGGAAATTGGTAATCCATCTGAGCGTGTCCCTTGGACGCCGATGTGGTGCACACTTTCCATCAGTGTGTGGTAGCATACAGTGTTGAAGACTGCCAAGAGGTCGAGAAGGATCAAAGCTGCTGTTTCGTCTCGGTCGCGAAGGAGTCAGATTTTGTCAATTGCTGCAATTATGGCAGTTTTGGTGCTGTGATTGCTGCAAAAGCTGGACTGGGAGGCGTGGAGTAGCTGGTTCTGACCCAGGTGTGTCATGAGTTGATTGTTGATAATCTTTTCCAGTACCTTCACAGGGAATGAGAGCAGGGATATTGGCTGGTAGCTTTTGAGTTTGCTGGGTTCAGCAGAGGGTTTTTGAGCAGTGGTCTGACTTGCGAATGTTTCCATACCCTGGGAAATGTTGCAGTGGTGATAGAGGTGTTGAGTAGGGTCACTAGTTGCTAGCCCATCCTTTGGTTTCCGAGGTTGAAGGTGTGGTGTATATGTGGTTTTATAATACGAGCTTTAAGACTCATGACTGAACTGCTTAAAATGTTACTTGGATGCATTGATTTTGGATCTTTAATACCATAACCAAATTATATCAATTTGTCTGAGTCTTTTATTGTGTCTTAATGTTCTTTCCATATAAACTGTGCTTACAATTATCTGATTTCTAGTGCATGAAATAGAATGTTATAGACTGAGAATAGTGTACTTAAACTCGAGCACTAATTTGTGAGCTGGCTACTAATTATTGGGTGGCCAACAGACACCCTGATTTCTCACCCTTCAATGTGACAAAGAAAGGTCCATTGGCGGACCAATGCCTCTCTGGGTGAAGTATACAATCTGAATACGTTGTAAAGTCATTGATGGGCCCAGCAACCAAGAAAAAGGTTCTGCTGCAACAATACCAGTGTCTATGTTGATGTGTAATTTCCAGGATAGGGGAGGAATCATGAAGCAATCCCATCAGTGTACGTAGGGGGTCACAATAACCAAGGATGCCCTTAATCTCCCACCATAATGCTGACCAGAACCTTTCCGCTGTAGTGCATTCCCTCAGAAAATGGGCAATATTGCAACCCTATTCTATGCTTGAGGTCTTGTCTAGTGTATGGCTACCCGGAGGCCTCCCAGTGCTGCCAAAGATACTGTGGATGGTCAGAAATAGTACTAACAGGGAGTTTCAAATGCCAAAAAGCAAGGTTTTCAAAGACTTGTGGAAAGCCTAATGCCCTAATAGACACAGTTCTAGAGGTAGAGTATTTCAAAGTCTGGGGGCCACCCCAGCAGGATCTGCAAATCCTGGGAACCTTCAGTAGGTGGGCCGACAAGGATCGGCGTGCTCTCCGAGGGAGATAACATGAGGCTAACTATCTTAACAAAGAGAGGCCATTTTTTTTATTGCCCTGGGCATGATGCAGAGGGTCTTAAACTGCACTCGGCATTCAACTGGAAGCCAGTGTAGGTTTCTTAGAGCCGTGGTGGCCGTAGGATGTTTAAGAGTGTTCATAAGGAGACATGCAACAGCATTATGCACAGTCTGTAGCCTTCTGACAACATAACAGGGTGAGCCTACAAACAGGGAATTTACATAATCAAGATGGGATAACACAAGGGTCAAAACAATCACACTTCAGGCAGTAAAGCAAAGGAGGTTAAAAACCTACCGCTGCAATCTCAGGATACCATATCAGCTGGCAGTGAGGTTTTTGGCTTGATGGTCCATAGTGAATTTTTGGAAGTCAGCAGTTACTCCGACAATCTGGGAGAGTTCTCAGATCAGAATTCCTGAGATTTTTGTCCAACAACATGACTTTTAGTATGCACCCAGGTGGCTACTTCCTGAAGACAAGGAATCAGAGATTGATGGCCATTACTCAAGTCAGGGGAGATTGACATGACCAGCTGGGTGTTGTTGGCATAGAAAACCAACGACAGCCCATGAGATCGAACAATATCAGCTAGGGATGTAAATAAAGGTTAAACAAAGTGTGGTTCAGGGAGGATCCTTAGGTTACTCCACAACAGGACGAGAGACTGGCTGAGAGACAGGACTGACCCTGGATCTGGAAGGAGCGATTCTCCAGGAAGGAGGAGAGTCAGTCCAGTACTCTGCTCATGATTTTAGACTTTTGAGATTTGCTGCAAGAGAGTGAGATGGTCCACGGCATAGAATGATGCACTGAGGTCTAACGGAACAATGGCTGCAGATCCTCCTTTATCCAGGAGATGCCAGAGTTCCTTGACCACTGTCAACTATCCTGTTTCAGTTCTGTGTAGCGGGGGAGGGCTTCTGGGTGGGCTGAAGGAATTCCTTCAATTCCAGGAAAGTGGAGAGATTTTTGTTGTCAAGTTATTCTAGCAACTTAGAAGCTCCAGGCAACAGGGAGATTGGCCTGTAATTGCTCAGAGCAGAAGGGTCTGAATTGAGTTTCTTAAAAAATGACTTGATAATCACATACTTCCACTAGGGAGGGACCAGCCTGCAGGTCAGGGAGAGATTTAGTAGGTCTGTCAGTACAGGAGCAATGCCATCAGACCCTTGACTGGAGATTATGGAGAGGAGCAGGATCCATGGATGAGCGTGATTTTACAGTATTTAAGAGATCCTTGATTGTTCGCATGGTGAGATTCGTAAAACCTAGAGAGAACACTCTTATGGGTCCCGAAAAGATTTAAAGGGGCAATCAGGCATGTCTGGGAAGGAGAAGTAAATGTCATGTTTTTTTCTGAAAGAAATAGGCCAATTTGTCACAGTGCTCGACTGATGCCATTGAAGTAGGGTTAACAGCGGTAGGCTCAGTGATATCTTTGAGAATCTTGAACATTTGTTTGCAGGAGTTGGTGATTTTGGTAGAGTAGAGAGCGGCATTGAGACACTTTGATCTCCACATGGTAAAGCCTGATGGAATTCCTATATTCAACTTTAATGAACACATCATAGGCTTTTCTCTATCTTCTTTCTAAGCGTGCATTCTTTCTTCCTGGACATAAAGTGGGTGGTAAATCCAGGGGATTTAGGAGTTCACTGGGTATCTTTTTGCCACCTTGCAGGAAAAAACCCTCATTAAACTGATGGGCGGCTAGATTGATGTTATCTGAGGGACCGGGTTTAAAGGCTTTCAAGGCCTCTAACCAATTGTCCATGTGGAGTCTGGACTAGAGTCGATCCAATCGTTTGGCCGAGGGAGGGTAAAAGGAATAAGGAAATGGTTTGACCTAGTCAAGGGAAGATGCGTGATGAACCCGTAGGTTCCTAAGATTACTAAAAACAAGGTCAATGATAGGGCCCTTATCGTAAGTCGGGCCCTCTACTAGCTAAAACAGCTGTAGGAGTAAAGGTTTAGAGGTATTATCAATAAAGTCATCCATATGAAGATTAAAATCCCTGAATAGAGTGAAAGTAGGCCTCTCCACGGCTAACAGGGCAATTGAAGAGGTTGAAGGAATTGAGTATAGGGTCCTCAGGGTCTATAAATAACAATTCCGGTTAAGGGGAAGGTAGGACAGAATGCTAAAGAGTGCTAAAGAGAAAGCCAAGCTCTCTCAGTTTGGCATGATGGACGGCGATTATATGCATTTAAGCAATTCCCTACAGACAATCGCGATCCCACCACCAGCTTTAAGATGCGGTAGCTAGGAGGAAGGGCTCGAACAACATCAGACCAAGAGTACTCAGCTACGTCTCAGTGAGAAATAGTGCGTCAGGACTAGAATTAAGTAAAAGGTAAATTAAATAAAGCTTGTGGGTGGCCAGGGAGTGATAATTAGCTAGATAGACGCTCCAGTCTACAGAGGAGAATGTAAGAAAGGCATAAGGCTGACATGGGCAGAGCTGCACTAACCATACACGGATGTTACAAGGCTGTGATGGAAGGCTAAGGTCAATGGCATGCGTACAAAAATAGGATGGTATTGTGCACAGTGCAAACTGTTGGCCACATGAGTAGACTACCTTATTTGAAGGAAAAACTGCTGTATTCCTGCGCCATGGTCCCGGACGTGCACAGACAGGCTTGCCTTCAATGCCCCAGCGGCGTGTGTCCATTGCACTTCCGCACCACGTCCTTCATTTAAGGCGTGCTGGACAACGACTAGAGCACAGGGAAATGGCTCTAACAACGGTAAAGCTGAAAAAGAAAATCCTCACTTCCCTCAGTCCCATCCCCCAAGAACAATTCCCCAAAATTCCTCACTGCAGAAATTAAAAGCAAACATTTTAAAAGAAAAGATCAGCGTTGGAACTGCAGAATTCCAAGTAATTCCCCAACAGTGCTAGTCAATTGCACTCCCTGCAGAGTTTAACCCTGTTGGCTGCACCTCCAGCATCTGGAGTAGTTGCACCTCACCAGGGACTGATGGCACCCGTGCATTTTTTCTTTATTTTTTTCAAAGTAGACACATTTCAGACATGCTTCCCCTCCGGCTTTTGCAACAGTCTTCCTCTGATGCATACTCAGCTTGTTCGCCCACCTGAGTCTGAGGTAATTTGACACATTTTGCAAGAACATGTGATTTATGAAAACCCCATATAGTCTTGAGACAACTCCCTTCAGCCTCCCCCTCAGGTGTACAAGTAATAAAAGAGTGTTCTTAACTGATATAGGAGGTTGCGTCCATCAGTGTATATAGTTAAATCAACATGAGGTGGACCCGGTCCCCCTCAGAATCTGGGTCTATTACATGAATAAATTCCAAAATGATTCTGTCGGGAAGACGTATTACCACCAAAAAACAGTTTTTTCTAAGAGGTCAAAGAATCTCCTTAAACAGTGACTTACAACAATACAACACTTTACTAAAAACAAAACTAAATGTAAGAATTCTAAGAAAACAACATTACATATATGGATGTTCCACAAGGTGAGATTAGCGCAGTGCTTGTGAAAGTGAGATCACAACAAAACACAAATGCACAACATACTACATCAATAAGAGCCTTTGAACAGTTATACATAAGGTTTGTCACATGAGGCAGGTTGTCAACTACTTGTTAAGCCCCTTAACAATTAATCTGCATCAAGCTCATAACTTAATTCATGGTCAGTGTTTCGACCCATGTATGCTTTGGAACCAGGTCTTACCCAGGACAACAAGGAAAGAATACACCCTCAACAATCACTTAATGATTAGCAGGGTTATTACTATAGAGCCTTCGTCCTGGCAGGCAAGCATACCTTAAACCATCCTCTATCCTACTATCCAGGTCAACAGACCTTGAAGATATACTGCGCACACTCTTCTAATTAATGGCGCTTCCCTCATCATTTATCCTCCGACATATGCTTTCCCTGAGGAACAATGATATTTGGACAAAAGCAACTGACTTCTTTCAAGAATGGGTCCAAGAAGGATGGCAATCACTCAGGATTAGGAAATTTGTAATGAGTCATGTTTATTTTCCAGGCTGTGGATATATGGGCCAATACAGTAAGATCTAGGTGAAATTCACTCCCATTATAATCATAAGCGTTTCCCAGTTTTAACTATGTACAATGTATTTGGTGTATAAGTGAGGCGGAGACCAGCATGAAGTCAATACAAGATCTGGTGCTGTGTAAACTGGAAGTAAATGTGTAATCACTTTCCACAGGATATTAAGTCACCACGGTTCCATTAATGCATATCTTTCAACAGTTGTTCAAATCTATGATTTTTTAGACATGGCCTGCCTGACCTATCTAGCAATAGTCAAGTTCCAGCCTCTCCGATCAGCACAGTGGACGCACAAAAGGAGTGTATTGCCTTCGAGAGACTCGAGATAAAGTGTTTGTCCACATCTTCTGGGTAGTAAATTGAGCTGATTATCAAAGTCAGTTTCTGTATTTTATATATGGCAAAAACTTACTGGCACAATTGGTCTGGTCACATCTTTAACACTCTTGTTGGTAGAGATTTTCTGATCCTAATTGTTATGCACCCCTTGTGGTGAGAGGTCAAAGGGGAACGTTCAGTAAGCACTTTGGATGCCTACATGTAAAATTCACTCTATCAAGTCAGCAAAGTTTCAGTTTTTCACATTTAAGGGTAGCGAAGTGTATTTCTTGGAGTACAGTAACATCTGTCTGGTAATTGCTTAGACAGGCTAGCACTTTTTTCATTTTTATATGATGTGAAAGGCCATTGGTATGGAGGGAAAGTATGGGGAAGAGAATGGAGGTGGTGTCACTATGCTTGAGGTTTTGGTGAGTGTAGATGTCTAAAGAAAGATAGTTCTGTTGCAACCAAAGACATTAAGTGTCCAGGAATAACCAGGGGCCAAACCTAGTGATGTAATTGGTTACCACAGAAGTCTTTAGGTCAGTATATTGTATCAGAAGAAAGCAACAACTGGAGGATGTAGAGGATAGGGTTCATCACAGAAGTTTCTTGTAGGTGTAATCAGTGAGTGGTGGGTTGCGGCATTAAGAACCTGCAAAGATTGGTACAGAATGTGTGCCTTTGTCAGCAACCATAGGGGCCAAACAATAACACAAACAAATGCAGTAATTTGAAACACAAGACAAACAAAAAGCTATGAACCAGATACCGCTCAAGCTAAAGTAACCTCCAAGAAACTTCAAACTTGAGACCTAGAATCTCCATCCCCAATAATGCCACACAATCTACACCTTAGTGCTTAGGAGCTACATATTAGGGTTTGCATCCAGCAAGCCATCCAACAAGAAATCAGTGAGTCTAAGTCTACCATGAAAGGTTTATCATGTAGAATTGTGTTTGGACAGAGGAGGCCCAGTGTTTCAAATGGTTTTACCTTTCACCTGCCCCTGATGCATGGCCACTAATTGTAGCCACGGGCCGTGCAGGTAAGGGCGGTGATGCCGGGTGTGGGGGGGAGGGGGGGGGCTGGGGGGGTGGCATGAAGGGGGGGATTTCGACAGACAATGAGGGATAATTAAATAAATAATTTCCCCTCGTCCTCTGTTGAAATCCCCCCAACATAGTGTCCTAAGTTGTCACCAATGGATGCTCTATTTTTTCAGGTATGGTCTCAGGTCCAGGAACATTCTTTTTTTGGTGCTGATTTCTGCCAGAAAGTCAGCCGTTGGCAAAATCTTTGAGCAAGGCATAGAGGGAGCAGCTGAGTTTTCTTGCCGTTGCTATGACCATCCTTGCATCTTCATATCTCAGGAAACATGCAATAGAGTGATGAGAGCCATTATTTCACCTGGATCCCAGGCTCTTACCCTGTGTCCCTCCTAGAGTTCCAGCATTAACTTGAATTTGATGTCCATGTTCTTTGGCATAAATGTCATAGGTTGTCGATCATATTGTCCTTCTCTAAGTTATTGGTCAAACCTGTGAGCTGCACATTGTCTTGGTTCAGTCTTCAAAAACCAGTTTGTTTTGGCAGGTGCCTTATTTCCCTCTCTCACACTGGTGGTTTGTTAAGCTGCGGTTTCACTGGTAAATTTGCCTTCAGTAGCATCTACTCTGTTGTTGGTGGTATCAATACACACATGGATTGCATTTCAATGGCCACTGATTTAGAATGTTACATTTCAGCCAGTTCCCTCATCAGAGATTCCTGCATTATTTCTGGGGTTTTGGCCATGCCCATTATGGCCATTACACAAGTCAATTTCTGGAACCTGCTTGCCACTGCGTCTGAGAACAGCAGCTGCTGCACCAATTTCTGCTTTGAGATTGGGGATTTCGAGCTCTCTTACGGTGCTACCAACAGAAAGGTCCAAAGTGAGTTAGCACCAGTATCTTGGTAGTTGAAGCATGGCAGATGATCATGACATATTAATGCACTTCACTAGGAATCGGATAGTCAGCAAGGCATAGAGCCTCATAGGGTGAAATATGCATTGTATCATGAGCATCTTTCGTGAGCGCAGAAGCCCCATTGGTCATGTGGTCACAAAGTTTGAGATTCTATTGGATGTTATGCAATGGTGATGTGGCTGTTCAGTAAATCATATCAGAGCTTGCCAAAGAGCATATAGTGCATCAAGCAAGCACCAGGTCTTTGGCACTATAACAGCTGTACTAAGAGGGCATCAATGTATAAATGGAAATACTTCAACAGAGTGAGATGTAGCCTGTGCTCCACGGCAATGCAGATATAAAGGGATGATAATTATACAGAAGCCCAGTCTTCTACGGTGACAGAATCATTCTGTTGCAATGGTGCCTAGGATACGTCAACGTTCATGATACTCTCATTGTCTCCATAAACACCATGTTGCTGTAGACCACCAATGGAGTGTCCGGTGATGGGCTCACTCTGCCAAACACAGCCCGGCAGCAATTCCTGAGTTAGCTCCTCCCTCTCAGTCTCTCGCAGCCGATCAGCCCATGCACCAGTATCACTCCTGTGGAGAACAATGTACACTATTTGTATGGTGTTTGTATTTCCTGCATGGAGTGGGACGTGTGTGGGTCCACTCTGCAAGGAGTCCTCTTTAATTCTGCATGTTCCTCAGTCCTGGCCATTCCGATGACCATATTGGGCCCAAGTGAAGGCACCATCAAGGCAATTCATGATGCTTCTCTATTAAGGTTTATACACTCACCCCAGCGGGTGCATTTAAACCTGCGTTCCACTAGCCATTCTAGGCTCTAGAGAAAGGATGCAGATCCCTCTAACCCCAAGTCAACTGTCATCTCAACAATAGTTTGAAGTTGGTCCGCCCCCTTAACTAGCGCTAATGGATCACAACCATGTTTCCTGGCACCAGCCTCACAGCTCCTGTTTGTCCTTGCATACATTTTCACAACCAACTACCAATTCAATTATTCAAATTTCAGTATTTTGTTCAACAGGCTAGAATGTACATCATGAAAAAAGTATTAAACTATTCAGGAGAGTGGTGTAATAAAACTTGTAGGGGGGTGCCTAGAAAGTGCATTGGGTGGCCTCCATACTCCAGACCCAGTCAGTAGCTCTCAATCCCACCCGTGCACAGTGCCGGAGGGGGCCCCCTGGCACTGTGGGGGAAGTGGGGCCTATTGAATTGCCACCGATTAAGGAATTGTCTCACCAGCAGAGAAACCAAGGCTCAACAGAATAAAATAGAGCGCTCACCCATGCAATACCCATGTGGTGCCCTCTCCTGGAACCACCCATGCCATGGTTATGCCCCAAGAATAGGCAGAGACCATTTTTAGTATTCACTCGTGCATAACTCCCATTCCATTCATTTTACTGGTTTAGCTAAAAATTCACCAATAACATTTAAAACAATAAGCATAGAGAATCATGACAACAAACACAGCAGATATCTTGTCATCAACTAAGTGCAATAAATTTGAAATATATATCAAAATCTTGTACTTGAAGGCAAGCTTTACTTATAGTAGCAGGTAAAACTACGACTTCTATCCCCTTTTGGGCGGCCATCACTGCAGCCAACAAGTTAATTAAACACAAATTTCATTAAGAGCACCAGCTCAATGTTCTTCAAAGGAAAACCTAGGAAGCCCCTGTGCGGCAATGTCCCTGCCAGGGGCACCCAGTGGTCCATTTATTTCCACATCCTGGAATGGCTTTAACTTGCGGTGTCCCAGGAGTAGAGGTGGAAGCGCTGGAAACCAAGCAGGCCAGTCTCTGCCTTCAACCAACCACCTACCCCAGTCCAACTGAAGGTTCTCGAGCAGCAGCAGGTCAGTCCTCTCCACCTCTACACTAGCACCTCTCCCGAGGCCTGCTCAGACACTCACATCCCCAGGCTCTGAACATTTTAATTCCTTCGTGTCATCCTAACCCAAAAGCCTGCTCTGAGATTTGGCCACTTACTTTTGTGTAAGTGTGGTTTAGTTTAAGTGACACAAATTGTAGAATAAAGAAAGTAATAACTTGCAACCATCTAATCTCATTTATTTACTCTTTATCGTAATTACAAAAAGGAAATGACTGATCCATTAGTGGAGTGGTGTGGCTCACTGGTTAGAGGCGGCAGACCTGTAAGCAGAGAACGGCACGGGACCAGGGTTCAATTCCCACCAGGGTCAACGGACTCGATAATTCTCACCTCAGTGCCTACTCTAACCAGGGAACACACTCGGCAACTCTGGGCATTAGCTTGCCTCATCTCCACAACGCCCCCCCACAGACGCCGGGGATGCCTGGTTTCACCCTGGAGATACCCAGAAAGGGACCTTCTCACAGGGAAAACCAGGACGGGTTCCCCAGCGGTCTACAGCGCCAGGACACTCGGGTAGAGTAACAGTGCGCTTTACAAGAATCCCACATTTACATTTACATTATTGTGAATCCGAGCCAAAGACAAAAATATGGTGAATAATGGTGTGGATATTCAATTATTTAGCAAAGCTACTATCTACCAATTATCTAAACTTTAAAAATCAATATTTTTAATATACAGAAGACTATTACTGTAAAGACCATTCTTCCATACAAGGCAAAAAGATGGGTTGCGTGCTCATTTGTTTAAGAGGGTTTTAAATTAGTCCATTTCCTCTGCTAAAGAAAAGTAGCAACATATTAGTGCTTTTTGGCCAATGGGTCAAAAGCTAAATGAATACAAAGCGAAAAGCTGTTTGCAGTAGTGAGAAAATTCATTAGTTTACGTAGTCCCTTGTGAATGTGTCTTAAATGGAAAAAATTGTGTTTGAGCGCCAGAACATTAGCTCGTTTTTGGCAAGTGTAGAGTTAAAAGACACTGTGGGATTATTTATGAGGCTACCACATGTAAGGTCTCTGAAGAAAGTCTGGTATGAGCTAAACATCAAAAATATTCTGATGCTAAAAAAAACAAAAAAACCGTCAGACACTTCTTGTTCCTTCGTCATTGGACATGGCTTTCTACCAACTTCGCCAGACCTCAAACATCTGACTCGAGGGAAACGCATGACGCATGATCCCCCTGAACAATCGGTGCCAGTCTTCTGCCCTTGAAGTGGGGCACCTTAGCGCATGCTCAGAATGTAGGGGATGCAGAGCGGCTCTATGAACCCCATGCACTGTTCATCTATAACTAATCCTAGATAGAATTTGTTTTCTTGATGGCTCACAGACTACACGCGAGGAGACAGATGAGCTGTGTGGAGAGATGTTGTAGGAAGGTACATCCTGACTATGGTTGCCCCCAACTTTTTGCCCTGTGTTTTAGCTGGTTTTTGACATAGTCGACCTGGGGCCCTGCCAATCAGGACCCCAGGCCTACTGCTCTCTCTTTAAAATGGATTCCATGTACCCTAGGTACATTTCCAATTGGTACTGGGCCACCTTATCAGACCCTGTAACTCAGGGCATAGGTGTACCCAGGGCTGCCAGGGGCTGCAGCATGTATTATGCCACCCCTGGCTGGCCTCCTAAATTTGACACAACTGGCTGCATGACAGCTGGGGCAAAGTCGTGTAATCACCCTTTGCTGTAGATATAGTATACCTATATCTAACCCTAAAATGGACACACAGATTCCTATCAGTCACTCCTATGGCAGGCCTTAACAATCCTGAAGGCAGAGTGCTTGGAATCGTGTGAGATGGTGCTCTGGCATGAGCTGAGCCTGTCTGCAGCTTGCGGAATCAAGTCCTAATAGCTGTTCCATGATATCGCATACCATATACTCTTAAGTGCATTATAATCCTCGCGGTTAAATGCTAACTTTGGTATTGCTTTATCAAAACATGTCGAGTAAGGTGTCATACGAATTGGAATACTAACCCCTCGCCAATTCTGGCGACGGGGTTAGCATTCCACCCTTCTAGAGGGACACGACATGTATGTAACTGTGAACCCCGGTTAAAGTTAAACGAAGCCTCAGCTCCACAAAATGGATGCTGCCACCACAGACACGAGTCTGACCCCCTGCAGCTGGGAGTTCTTCCAGCGAGGGGAGCCTGGACAAAGGGTTTCCCGTCAGGGGCGGTGCTAGCACCGTCCCAGACATGGTTTTGTGTATCCTGGGTAGGCAGGGCATTACAGGAAGGTGACTGCTGAGTGGCACCCCGGTGCTCACTACGCATAGGCCAGTCAGAACCAGTTCCAGGGGCACACCAGCCCCTGGCCTGGGGAAGTCCGGCATGGGAGAGGGGTGTAACCACCCCCCTCCTAATCCCACCCATAGGCAGGACCTAGTCACCGGGTCAGCCCCCTTTTTTAGTATAAAGATGGGAGCGGGCCCCCTGTTCAGATCAGATCATCTTTGGAATCAAGACACGACTTTCTGCGAAAGGACTTCAAGATTTCTTCCTCAAGATTCTCCCTTGTGGCTAAGGAGTAGTCACCCTGCATCCGCAGGCACCATCCAAAGAACACTGCGGTCTGCTGCAAGTCCTTCTTCACGAATCCGACGACCCAGCTCGATGAGACCCGGCTTCCCTGGCACCTCTGACCTCTACTCACCTCTACAGCAAAGCTGAGAACCGTGAGTGCGACGAGACCTCGAGGGACCGACGATCGCCAAGACTGCACGACCTCTTTGTAACAAGCCCACCGAGTCTTCCACTGGTGAGTGCTTTGGGGTCCGAGAAGCCCCAACCCTGCGTGTGGAATTTTAATTTGCGATCTGAACATCATCTGCGCCAGCTTGTCACCTATGTACTACGTGCACGGCAGCCATTCTAGGTCACCTATGTACTACGTGCACGGCAGCCATTCTAGGTCACCTATGTACTACGTGCACGGCAGCCAATTTAGATATCATGGTCTCCCTGTCCACGATCGATCGCCAGCGCGCCCCTCTGACCCAGCAAGCATCCTCCGCGCACCCTGGCTCCCCCTCCCTCCTCCTTATGAGCATGACCCTTCTGCATGACCCTGTCCTTGGGAGTCACGCCAGCGCCTGACCAACACCTCCTCTCCTCCCATGAATGCCCCTCTGTTGATAAACCTCCCTTCTGCGCTGGATTGTCCACGCAGCATGAATACCACTCCATTGATGGCCCCTCACCCCGTGTCCGACTGTCCACACAGGTCCGAGGCCATTGCCTAAGCCGGGAGATATCATTTACTGCCCTTTATTGTATGAGGTCGCTCTCCTTCAACAAAGGACCCTCTATTGATCCAGGCCTCCCCACCCCCTGTGATATGATGAGGCGCACACATCCTAAGACTCGACGGAACACTCAGCTGCGTGATGACCCCCTCCTCTTATCAGCAGGTTGAGGACCTCTATTGTGAAGGTATATGGGGGTGGGATTGACACGAGGATTACGGGGATGTCTTTTCCTTGCTTTACAAAGTTCTGATTGTAATAAAGAAAGGTCACATGCCATAAACCAGTGTATAAGAGGCCAGGCCTCCGAGAGGCTGTTAGAGCACCTCGAGACGATACCTTGTTGTCTGATCTGATGTGTTCTGCTCCGTCGGAATAAACTTCTGTTTCCTGCCTTCTGGTCTCCGGCGCCTGCCTCATTGCTTGGTAAACTTGAATGGTACAAGGGCGGTTAGCGCCGGGCAAATCCTGAGAAAGGTCCTAGCCTTACCTTTTTCCACAATTGGCGTCCCAAAGCGTGGGGCCCATCAGCGACACGTGGATCCAGTGGGAGAGGTCCCGATGACAGAGTGAACGACTGCAACGATCGGGAAGAGCTCGTGTCCGATAGACCCTCGTCTGACAGCCGATCATCCGACCTTCACTAGTTCTGAACAGACCTCTCTCGAGTGATCTACGGTCCTGACTGGGAACCATCAGGAGTGCCGCGAACATCACGAAGGAGAGAGGACGATCGGGCGCTGGATCCAGAGGACAGGAAACCGTCCATGCGGTCCGGGTAAGGTCGTGTAAACACGACGAACTGAGAAAAAATTGTTTTGTTTGGATAATACTAGTATTACGCTTTGTTGAAACCTCTGGAGATTCGCTGTCTGCAAACGGAGAAAAACAACAGGCTCTCTCTTTGCAAACAGTGAAGGATAGGTAACGCAGACTTTTGTCCCCGTTGTAATCCGTCGTGCCCATCTTCCTCCCCCACTGTTTCCCGGACTGTCGTTCGTGGATTATTGTCTGGAGATTCTTTTTCTGCAAACAGGGAAGAACAAGGTCTCTCTTTGCAGGGAGAGAAAGAGTAGGTAACGATAACTTTTCGTGCCCACTTATTCTCCCCACTGAATTGTTTTGATTGACCGATTGTTCGGTATTGGTTCGTTTGAGGTATTCACCGCCGGCAAACAACGGAGAATAGAAATATTCTGTCTAGTCTTTGCCCGCCGTGATAAGATAGGTAGTGCAGACTTTTGTCCCCGTTGTAATCCGTCATGCCTATCTTCTCCCCACTGGTTGGTAGCCTGTTTAGCCCGGACCGCTTATTAGAGATGAACCATCCAGCTCCACTGGAGGGCACCCCTAATAAGGACATGTTCACTAAGTATGGACTAGTCGCTATAGCTTACACTAAACTATGGCATAAATATACGAAAAAGAACCCTGAAAGTCAGTGGCCACTGATAGGTTCCTTTAATGAAAATAAAATAAAAACATTAGAAATAGCGCTCCAGAAGAATAAGACCACGCCCACTATGCTCGACAGTATCGGCATGTGGCGCAAAGAAACGGAACAACGAAAGAAAAGAGAAGAAGCAAAAATAGGGAAAGAATTACGAAAGGCAGCCCACCTGGCCGCAAAGCAACTAGAAGAGGAAATAAAAGAAAGAAAAGAAGCTACACAAAACCAAGAATCAGGGTCAACAGGCCAATGTCCTGTTAGGACCCCCTCTGCGCTCTACCCTGAACTGCCCTCCAAACAACGGGCAAACGATGAGTTACTGCTAGGTCCCCCAATCATCTACATGCCCCCTCCATATGCTCCCAGCCAACAAAACCTGCAAGCCCCGAGTGTGAGTGAAAGTGACCCTAGTGCTAGTGCACCGGCCCTCACGGCCTCCGCACCAGCCACATTAACAACTTCGTCAGACGACCCCGAGGCTAGCAAACAATCATCAGCCAGGCTAAGTAGGTTAAGCAAAGATGAGCGGGATGGGATCAACAAAATAGCAAAGACATTGGTAGAACGAAGGGAGAGCGAAGAATACACAATGAGCATATATAATTCACATGCCGACAGCCACAGACGGCATTTCATCTTGCGATTCAGCTACCACACCCTGAACGCGTATGAAGATAGGTATCAGAGTAAGGGTCCCGCTAAACTAACAACACTGTATAGGAAGATTGATGTTGGAGATGGGACTGAACGTGAGGCGACGGAGCTCTTCATGCAAATGCTTGAGGTCTTCCGCCACCTCGCGGAACAGAAACCAGAAGCCAAGGTTACGGTCCCTGAAACAACCTCGGCAGAAGTAGCCAATACTATGATGCCTATCAGAGAAGCGGCTCCTTACTGGATCCCGCCACGGGGCCAGGGAACGAGCGATGATATTAATAATGAAAATGCAAAGGGGAGGGTTGTGTACAATTGGGTTTACCAACCATGGGACCAACAGGATATCCTAACCTTCAAACAAACCCTGCCCGATTTAAGAAAGACCCCGACGGCATTTTATACCGAATTAGGCACAGCCTTGGGTTCGACAATAATGACTTTAGCGGACATTGACTTGTTCTTTGGGTTATGCCTGCCAGCTGACGCGTGGAAGCAAATCCGGAAGGCTGACCACACGGATCTGTTTGGACATACCTGGGACCAACTCGGTAAACTAGATAGACAGCGAGAGCCGGGGAGTAAACCAGTGAAAGACATACTGGAACTCCCAGACAAACTGGTTCAGAAGTTAAAAACACTGGTCCCGGAAAGAAAAGTAGACTGGTCGATAGTCACGGCCTGTCGACAGAAACCCCAGGAAGATGTGTCAGAATACTTCTCCCGATTCGAGACAGTGTTCTCCGACTACAGTGGCCAAGACATGACCACCGCAACCGGACAGCACCTGTTTGTGCAAAATTATGTAAAGGGACTAACACAAGAAGTCTCCCAAAAACTGCAGACGAGTGAGAGTAGTTGGGGGGCCTCCAAACCCGCAGCTATCCTTCAGATGGCTCAGTATTACGAGCACCAAAAGAATGAGAATGATAGGGCGTCCGAGAAAAAGAAGAAAGATTTAAAGGAAAGGGTAATGATAGCCCAGATACAGGGTATAGCGGTAGGACGGGAACACCAAAGGGGGAGCTACCAATCAACCACCCCCAGAAATCTACCTCCTAAAGATCACACCCCAACATCCCACACTGGACGGAGAGACATTAGCAATGACCAATGCGCCTTCTGCAAAGGGTTCGGCCATTGGAAATCCCAGTGTCCGGTCTTGCTAGAAGTGAATAGAAATAGAGACTCCAGGGATGTGGCAGGTGGTCCGAGAAATAGAGTACAAGGACGAGGGAGCACCAACGACACCAGCAATGACAGATCAGGGAGACTGAACACCTTTGACCGTCCCCGACAGAACCAATATCAGCTGTCCGAAGGTGAAAATGCCCCCGACTTTGCATAGGACTGCCAGGGGCAAGGGAGGGATCCAGTCGAGCTCTGTGTTGACCAGCAAGGTCCTTATGTCACCGCTAAGGTCCTGGGTACAGAGTCTCCATTCTTGGTAGACACTGGGGCGACACGTAGTGTGTTATCAAAACGACTGATTCCAAGGGCACCCTTGTCTGGCTCACACATAACGTCGATAGGTTTCGATGGAACGCCCTCCACTAACCCCCTGTCCGTACCTATTACCTTTGACCTAGAAAACAACACCACTGACGCAACATTTCTACTCTCCTCCAACTCCCCTGACGACATTATGGGCATTGACTTACTGAAACATTTTCGAGCTACCATTAGGTGTTCCCCAGATGGAATACGAGTCATCCTGTACGACAACCCAGACATGCCCAGATCCCGTCCCCCACGACACATGTGCTCCATAACTGACGCTGACCTGTCCCTGCTTGACACCCTGCCTCCGTACCTGTGGGCCAAAAATGACTCTGATGTGGGGCGAATGATGATTGATCCTATTCACATAACTGTACGACAGGACGCTATGCTCCCGAAACTCCCGCAATATCGGATATCGCCAGAGGGTGAGAAGGCACTGGTAGCGATCATTCAGTCTCTGGTAGATGCAGGAGTGGTTGAAGAGGTGGTTAGCAACGTCTGCAACAGCCCAATCCTACCTATTGTTAAGAAGCAAGGTGAAGGAGATGAGAAAGCGTACCGCTTCATCATCGACTTACGAGAGATTAACAAAGTGGTTGTACCCCAATATCCTGTGGTCTCTGATATCACCACCATTCTGACCCTCATCCCGTCCACTGCCACCACCTTCTCTGTTATCGACCTTAAAAACGCGTTTTTCTCTATCCCCATTCATCCAGACAGCCGTTATCTCTTCGGCTTCACTTTAAAATCCCGCTCGTACCGATTTTGTAGAGCTCCCCAGGGGTACACTGAAAGTCCCAGCATTTACAGCCAGGCCCTCAAAAGACAGCTGGATGCCTTCCAGCTATCAGAGGGAGTGGTGTTGATCCAATATGTCGATGATATCCTTTTGGCGGCCGACACCACCCCGCTTGCAACGACAGCCACCGTCCAACTCCTACACTTTCTTGCAGAAAATGGCCATAAAGTCTCCAAAAAGAAGTTACAGTTCTGTCAGCCACAGGTGACTTACCTAGGCCATCTTCTGTCCAAAGAAGGGAGGAAACTTACACCCGACCGAATCCAAACCATCCTAGACACCCCCATCCCAAAAACACAAAAGCAGGTCCGCTCTTTGGTTGGCCTAACATCTTTTTGCAGACAGTGGTTGCCTAATTACAGCCTCATTGTGAAACCATTACTTGCCCTGCTGACCAAAGATGTCCCCTCCCCGCTTCCTTGGACCGCTGAGTGTCAAGCCTCCTTTAAGGAATTACGGGATGCACTCTGTTCAGCGCCTGTCCTAGGAACCCCGGATTACTCCAAACCCTTCTCCCTCTTCACCCACGAAAGGGAGGGATGCGCATTGTCTGTCCTAACTCAATCAATTGGTCCTAAGCAGCGCCCTTGTGCCTACTTCTCCGCCACTCTTGATCCTGTAGCCAGAGCTTTGCCTGCCTGCCTTCGAGCAGTAGCCGCCGCTGCTGTCTCTATCCGTCAGAGCGAGGGAATTGTACTTTCCAACTCCCTCACAGTGCTAGTACCCCATGCAGTCGACACCCTCTTGAACCAGACCAAGACCCAACACCTGACTAGCGCACGACTGACAGGGTACGAGTTGACTCTACTTGCACCCCACATCACACTAAAGAGATGCACGACTTTGAATCCTGCCACATTGTTACCCCTGCCTGAAAATGACCCCGACATTCCTCCCATCCACGACTGTGTGACCCTCACGGACGAACAAACTAGGAGTAGGGTTGACCTCCGAGACACTGCTTTTCCTGACCCCGATGGAGAGCTATGGGTAGACGGCTCATGCATCAAACTCCCAGATGGCACCACTTCAGCTGCCTATGCAGTAACGACAGCCCGAACAGTAGTTGAGACAGCCTGCATCACACAACGATCTGCCCAGGCAGCAGAGCTGATAGCCCTCACCCGAGCATGTATCATAGCCGCAGGGACCACCACGAACGTATATACGGACAGCCAGTATGCCTTCGGAGTGGTCCACCATTTTGGGCTCCTGTGGAGGGAGAGGGGATTCCTGACGTCCCACGGCACCCCGATCCTCCACGGAGATCTCGTCTCCGCTCTGATTGAAGCAGTTCTCCTCCCCAAACGATTAGCGGTGATAAAATGTCAGGCACACAAAAGGGTGACAGACTTGGTCGGACAAGGGAATGCGTTGGCCGACATCACTGCACGAACCACAGCTGAGAATAGGACGGTGACACGCATGTACATGACCAGGTCACAAGCAGAAACATGGAGTGACACAAGGATAATGATCAGAGACATACAGTCGGCCAGCACCCCTCACGAGCTGACTAAGTGGGCAAGGGTGGGTTTGAAGGATGAGGAGGGCTGTTGGCGAACGAAGGATGCAAGCAAATGGTTGCTGCCCGACTCATATCTGATTCCCATACTGACAATGGCTCACTCCCCCGCACACATAGGATCTGCACCCATGATCGAACTCATTTCCAAAGTCTGGCATAACGACAAAATCCCTGACTCAGCCAGACGCCTAGTTCAGCAGTGCCTTATCTGTCTGCAACACAACCCCGGGAAAGGAACTGTAGTGCCCCGGGGAGGGTTTGGGACCCCCAATCACCCCTTCGAGGTCCTTCAGATGGACTTCATCCAACTAGAGAGATGCCAAAGCCTGAAGTATGTACTAGTCATTGTGTGTGCCTTCAGCAAATGGGTAGAAGCCTATCCAACCCGTGACAACACTGCCATGTTATGTTATGTTATGTTATAACAATTTATTATGCGCACAGCGACTCCAGCGAAGGAGCATCCCATGACTACTGCCAAAGTGCTACTGAAGGAATTCTTCCCTCGCTATGGCCTTTGTCGAATTTTATGGAGCGACAATGGCCCCCACTTCATAGCTGAGGTTATCCAATTAATCCTAAAGGGGTTGAGGGTGAAGCAACGATTTCATGCGGTCTTCCACCCCCAATCCGCCGGTCTAGTGGAACGCCATAATGCCACACTGAAGCTGAAACTGGCAAAAATAGTGGCCACCACTGGACTTAACTGGCCGGATGCCCTCCCACTGGCCTTGTTATCGATGCGCTCCACTCCCACCAAGCACCATTTGACCCCCTACGAGGTCGTGTTTGGGCGACCGATGAATCTCTGGACTGCTCCCAAACCGACCTCCATTCATGACGTCCCGGACGTCCTACTGTCTGATTATTTGTGCAAGTTAACTAAAACGTTGTCTGTCATTCATCAACAGGTGCAGCAGGCCATCCCCGATGCTTCCAGGGGCCCCGGCCATGACATCCAACCGGGAGATTTCGTATTGATACGAAATTTCCAGCGAACCAAGAGTCTGGAACCTCGGTGGACGGGCCCCTGGCAAGTGCTGATCACCACCCGAACGGCACTCCGAGTGGAGGGGAAGAAGCACTGGCTGCACGCGCATCATTGCCGGAAGGTCTCTGCAAACCTGGCCACGACAGAAAACGTCAGCACCCAAGAAGAGCTCCTGAGCAAAGACCGACCGATATTGGACTGTTATCCCGATACTGAGGCACTCGAACTTGCAAAATTCTCTGATCCCACTGTGCCATCCAGAGAAGGGTATTTCCTGCGTCGAAAGGAGGGAGTTTCGGCTAAGTAGGCCACGGACTAAGTTAAATCTCAGAACGGTGACCTAAACACAATCAAGGGTTGCCGGGAGAGAAGCTAAACGAAGTCTGTGGTTCTGCCCACTACCGAGCCCCTTGAAGGTGATGGAAGCGCCAGATATGAAGATGATGGAAGCAACAGGAAATACTCAGTATAGAAATCCGAAGACTGACAACTTGCACAAATCAAAGACAATTGCACTCTTCATTGTCTTCCTCTTCTGCCTCCTCCTCATGACCTCCTTCTGGATTCTGGAGGAAAGCACACCGGCCCATGAGGCATTGCTACCTACTGCACAGCCGACCCCCCTGAAAGAGCATCACCTAATCTCTCTGTCGCCTCAGCTCCGAGAAAGGCGTAGGGAATTCTGGAACAATTCCTTCGTGCAACTGTTGCACCAACACAACCTTGCTGCGAATGCTACGAACTGTTGGATCTGCGGGTTGCTCCCGCATGCCACTGGACACTCCATCCCCTTCATCCCTTCACCCTTCTCAGTTCACGGCTCTTGCCTCGCCTGGTTGATCCTCATGCAAGAGAGCCACAAGGACAACGCCACCTCCAGCCGGACAGTGTCACACTTCTACTCTGGGTTCTGGCTGAACAAAACAGGAAAGACCCCTGCTGCCCTGTGTCCTGCGCTCGCAGGCGCCACCTTCATCATAGACATTCCAGCCAAAGAACGAGTCGAAGTACAGGTGCTCCACAATCCAGCCAGAACCACCTTCACTCATCTGCAAAAACAAACTACCGCCACTCTAACTGTGGCCCTGTCTGTTATCAATGTCACAGGTCTCGTGTGTCTCGAAGGCCATGGAACGCAGCTGGTGGGTCACAGCGCCTGCCGAATCACCAGAACATTGGACTCAGCTGACCCCCCTTCCTTTGTTGCTTCTCCAAACATGTACTTTGTGTGTGGCACCAAAGCTTACACCTGGCTCCCGAGAGGCTGGAAAGGTATCTGTTACATTGCCTTCGTTCTTCCACCCACATATGTAGCCCCTGCCAACCATCACCGGCAGAGGCGTGCAGACGACCTTGGACAAGCCGACTCCACCGGAGCACAGTTCCTGGATGCAGCAAAGGGTCTTGTTCCTCTGTGGGGCCCAATGGCAAACAGCCGTGCTATCCGACACCTGACCCAGGCAGTAGAAACAACGATCAACATCACGGCTGGCATCCTCGCCAACAACACTGCGGAGCTTCAGGCGGTCCGCCTCGTGACCCTTCAAAATCGTCTTGTCCTAGACATGGTCCTAGCCGACCGAGGAGGAGCATGCCGCATCATCGGATCCAGCTGCTGCACCTACGTGCCAGACAACTCGCCTTCAGTCTACAAAGCCATTGAACACCTCCACAGACTGTCCTCAGAGGTTCACCAAGAACAGGAAGGATGGTCGCTTGGGAGCTGGTTTTGGGACACTTTGAAGAATTGGGGTTGGAAGTTGTTTTCCTTCGTGCTGATACCTGTTGTAATATTATGTGGGTGTTGCCTAGGTATCCAATGTCTGCCACCTTTGTTCGGCCTTGTTTCTAACTGTATGTGCCCAAAGACTTTGGACTTCCGAAATGAGCACATGAGCCCCCTCTATGAAGTAGAAATACGTGGCCTTATGGGGATAAATCCAAACTGACAAGTTGGCGAGACATGTGGGGAGGACTGTGGAATTTTAATTTGCGATCTGAACATCATCTGCGCCAGCTTGTCACCTATGTACTACGTGCACGGCAGCCATTCTAGGTCACCTATGTACTACGTGCACGGCAGCCATTCTAGGTCACCTATGTACTACGTGCACGGCAGCCATTTTAGATATCATGGTCTCCCTGTCCACGATCGATCGCCAGCGCGCCCCTCTGACCCAGCAAGCATCCTCCGCGCACCCTGGCTCCCCCTCCCTCCTCCTTATGAGCATGACCCTTCTGCATGACCCTGTCCTTGGGAGTCACGCCAGCGCCTGACCAACACCTCCTCTCCTCCCATGAATGCCCCTCTGTTGATAAACCTCCCTTCTGCGCTGGATTGTCCACGCAGCATGAATACCACTCCATTGATGGCCCCTCACCCCGTGTCCGACTGTCCACACAGGTCCGAGGCCATTGCCTAAGCCGGGAGATATCATTTACTGCCCTTTATTGTATGAGGTCGCTCTCCTTCAAAGGACCCTCTATTGATCCAGGCCTCCCCACCCCCTGTGATATGATCAGGCGCACACATCCTAAGACTCGACGGAACACTCAGCTGCGTGATGACCCCCTCCTCTTATCAGCAGGTTGAGGACCTCTATTGTGAAGGTATATGGGGGTGGGATTGACACGAGGATTACGGGGATGTCTTTTCCTTGCTTTACAAAGTTCTGATTGTAATAAAGAAAGGTCACATGCCATAAACCAGTGTATAAGAGGCCAGGCCTCCGAGAGGTTGTTAGAGCACCTCGAGACGATACCTTGTTGTCTGATCTGATGTGTTCTGCTCCGTCGGAATAAACTTCTGTTTCCTGCCTTCTGGTCTCCGGCGCCTGCCTCATTGCTTGGTAAACTTGAATGGTACAAGGGCGGTTAGCGCCGGGCAAATCCTGAGAAAGGTTCTAGCCTTACCTTTTTCCACATGCGCAGCTCCAGCACCCAAGATCAGCCTCCCTGCATCTCCACGATCGGCGTGGGGCCCTTCTGCTGTTTGCTGTGCACCGCGTTGTTTGGCTACTAGCCGGCTGGCTTGTGGCCTTCTGAACGATGCCCGACGACATCACTGCTGCTGGTCTGGTTGCTCCAGACTGGCCCTTGCTTCCTTCCTAAAGAGAGGCACCCCGGACCCTCCTGGACCACTCCAGACGCCATTTTAGGTCCACCGCGTGGGCTTGAATTTGCCAAGGCTTTGTTGCCCAATCCTGGGTCCAGCGACGCCGACAGCTTCTATCTTCGTGGGACAGCTCGATCCTCCTTCCTGGTCGCCGACAACGCCTCCTGGTCCGTGAGATCACCGAGCACAGCGTCACCCACTCGCCTAGTCGAGGTGGCTACCATCCGGTGCCCTCCTGGTGCCCACTGACTACTGGCTAGTAGTCACGAACTTGGTCCCCTCTGCTTTCAGGTGTCATCTTCCATCGATCCAGGCTAGGATCCACCGAACTTTCTTCACTGGTCGCCTGCCAGCAACTTCTTTCTTCCAGGCTCCTGGTCCGTCAACGAGGATTCCCGACGTCCTTTGAGTCCTATGCAGCTGCAGCCCCTGGGCTAGGTAACTTCGGCATTTCGGTGCCCCAGCATAGCCTCAGTATCCAAGGGTCAGAATCCACTTTCGTTTTCTTCCTACCAGGTCGGGTTCGCCCGAGAACACTAACTTTGCAATTCCTAGCTACCATAGACTTTGTCCCGCATCTCGCGTGAGAGTGCACACACTGCACCCGAGTCCCCTGGGTCTCCTAGAAGTAATCTAACGATTCTATAGTCAAGTCCTAGCGATTCCAAAGCCTATTAGTATTGTACTTACCTGCTAGTAATTTCGCATTCCACTTCCTGAGTATATGGTTTTCCGTGCCCCTCGGGCATTTGTATATACTGTGCTAATTTAAGTATTTTTGTAAGAGTTTTGGTTTGTGCTTAGTACCCTGTCCTCATAAAGAGTACAGGGCTGTTGTGATTCTTAATAAATAACTGTTTATTTTCATAACACTTGTGTGGTGTCCTTTCACTTGGTGTTCAAGGGGTATATGTGGTATAACAGCTGGCTTAACACGCCCTCTCGAGTCTTTAGCCTTAGACTGCTCGTATCCACGCTACTAGGATAGCTGGTCTATAAGGTTGACTTACAACCAATCATCAATAAGGGTTGCTGGACTGATACATAGTGTTCACTAGAATAGTGAGCACTGCATATCAGGCCACCTTCTCACAGATGTGACTAGAGAAAATAGTCTGACAATTCGGATTTCTACGCTTCAAACTCTAAACAAAACAATCACAAAGGCAGAGAGAAAATTCCCAAATCGACAGGAATTGAAAGATGCAAGCACATTTCTCACATGGGACCAAGAGAAATGGAAGATCAACATCCATAATGCTGAAACGGTGCAGATATTGGGGGTGTACAGCAAGCTCCCCGACAAAAGAGCAGGAGAAGAATTTAAGAATAAAGATGAAAGAGAATGGTGTGGAGGAAGGTAATATTGGAATGGCTTGGGAGGACCTAGCTAGCAGCATTCTGTAGTAATCTGGGTTTAGTATTTATGTTACTGCACTTCTCTACTTCTAGCTACTCAGCCAGTGTGAGTGTTCCAGGTTAGAATGTGAGTGTGATTGACATGGATGGAATGCTTGTGTGACTGGTATGAGGGTTGGCAGTTGGAGTATGGGCTGAGTAGCTAGGAGGCTGCTCCTGGTGGGGCTGCTTGTTCCAGAGTTATACTTCCTGTTATCCTTACTATGGCTGAATAAACCTACTTTACAACTCATCTACATCTGCCTCGGCTACATCATTACGTGTATGTATGGACCAACATACTACATTATTCTTGGCGACAATCTGGAGTCTTTCCTGCGCAGAGCATGCCATTCAAAAGAGTTGGGAGTATCATGTAACTGAAGTGGAACAAGCATCTATCATCAAAAATAAGGAACTTCTATAAGCACGTTAAGTAGCCCCACCAGTGCCGAACATCAGGCAGCCCTAGTCAAGTTGTGCTGTCAAGTCATCTTAAACAAGGTTTCTGCGTAGAAAATCTTCACTGAAGCTGCATATGTAACGCAGAAGAAACAACGTCTAACATAGTGCCTTGTAAGCAACAATCTACATTTTCTCCCTATGTACCAGTTCAAGTTAAAGTTCAAGAATTTATATAGCGCACTACTCACCCATGGGGTTGTAAGGCGCTTGGGGAGGGGGTGCATTATTTATCGAACAGCCAGGTTTTAAGTTCCTTTCTGAAGGAGATGTGGTTCTGTGTAAGGCGGAGGTGAGTGGGGAGAGAATTCCATGTCTTGGCCGCCAAGTAGGAGAAAGATCTTCCTCCCATGGTGGATCTGTGGATGCGCGGGACTGCGGCGAGGGCTTGATTGGAGGATCTTAGTTGGCGGGTGGGTGTGTAGAAGGACAGTCGTGAGTTGAGGCATTCGGGTCCTAGTTTGTAAAGGGCCTTGTGTGCGTAGGTGAGGAGACGGAATGTTATTCTCTTGTTGACGGAAAGCCAGTGGAGGTCTTTCAGGTGACTGGTAATGTGAGCTTGGCGAGGGATGTCCGATATGAGTCTGGCTGATGCGTTGGAGTTTTTTCTGTAATTTGGCTGTGTTACCAGCGTAGAGGGTGTTTCCATAGTCCAGTCGGCTAGTGACCAGTGCGTGGGTGACAGTCTTTCTTGTTTCGGTGGGGTTCCAACGAAAGATTTTCTTGAGCATGCGAAGTACGTTGAAGCAAGAGGATGAGACGGCGTTGACTTGTCTGGTCATCGAGAGGAAGGAGTCTAGGATGAAGCCTAGGTTGCGAGCGTGGTCTGTGGGTATGGGTGCCGTGCCCAAGGCTGATGGCCACCATGAGTCGTCCCAGGCAGAGGGGGATGATCCTAGGATGAGGACTTCCGTTTTGTCTGAGTTAAGTTTTAGGCGGCTGATTTTCATCCATTCGGCTACTTCTTTCATGCCTTTGTGAAGATTGGTTTTGGCGGTGGTAGGGTCTTTAGTGAGGGAAAGGATCAGTTGGGTGTCGTCAGCGTACGAGATGATGTTAAGGTTGTGTTGTCGCGCGATGGATGCGAGGGGACTCATGTAAACGTTGAAGAGGGTGGGGCTGAGTGATGATCCTTGTGGTACTCCGCAGATGACTTCGGTGGCTTCTGATTTGAATGGGGGGAGTTGGACTCTCTGGGTTCTTCCGGCGAGGAACGAGATGATCCAGTCTAAGGCTTTTCCTTGTATGCCAATGTTGCTGAGACGTTGTATGAGGGTGCTATGGCATACTGTGTCGAAGGCGGCGGAGAGGTCGAGTAGGATGAGGGCAACTGTTTCTCAGTTATCCAGAAGCGTTCGGATGTCGTCTGTGGCTGCGATGAGGGCGGTTTCGGTGCTGTGTTTAGCTCGGAAGCCGGACTGTGAGGTGTCGAGGGAGTTGTTGGATTCAAGGAAGGTGGCGAGCTGGCTATTGACGGCTTTCTCAATGACTTTGGCGGGGAAGGGGAGGAGCGAGATGGGGTGGTAGTTCTTTAGTTCAGAGGGGTCCGCTGTGGGTTTCTTCAGGAGGGTGCTGAGTTCAGCTTTCTGGGAAGGTAGTGGAGTTGAAGGAGCAGTTGATGATATCACGGAGATGGGGGGCGATGATGGAGTCTGCTTTGTTGAAGATGTGGTGGGGACAGGGGTCGGTTGGCGAGCCTGAATGGATGGAGTTCATTAGGCGGATGGTGTCTTCAGTGGTGATTGGGTTCCAGGCGCTAAGGTTGTTAGAGGGTGGTTTGGGTTTGGAGGTGGGTGGGGTGGACTGTTCATTGGAAATGTTCTCAAAGCTGTTATGTATGTCGGCTATTTTGTTGTAGAAGAAAGAGGATAGCGAATCGCAGAGGTCTTGGGAGGGGGTAATGTCGTTTGAGGCTGCGGTGGGGTTGGTAAATTCTTTGACGATGTTGAATAGTTCCTTGCTGTTGTGGGCATTGTTGTCGAGTCGATCCTTGAATACTGATTTCTTGGTGGATCGAATCAGTTGGTGGTGTTTGCAGGTGGCTGTCTTGAGGGTGGTCAGGTTGTCATTGGTTGGGTTTTTTCTCCATGTTTTCTCGAGAGTACGGCAAAGTTTCTTGGATTTCTTAAGGTCATCATTGAACCAGGGGCCTTTTTGCTACCCTGTTTGGTTTGGTGGTTTTTCAAGGGTGCTAATTCGTCAACGCTGTGAGTGATCCATTGTATGAGTTTGGTGGCAGCTTGGTTTGGGTCCGATGAGAGGGCGGGAGGGTTTTGTTTGAGCGATGTGAGGAGTTGGTCGGTGTTGATTTTGTTCCAGTTCTTCGCAGAATCGGTTGTGGGGGGTTGTGGGTTGAGGTGGTTTTGTAGTTGAAGTGAACACATCTGTGGTCCGTCCAATGGAGAGCTGTGGTGTGATCGAAGGAGATGTGCTTGCTGGAGGTGAAGATTGGGTCGAGCGTATGTCCGGCTACATGGGTGGGGGTGTCAACAAGTTGTTTGAGTCCGAGGTTTGCCAGGTTGTCTAGGAGGGTGGTGGTGTTGCTGTCGTTTTTATTTTCCAGGTGGAAGTTGATGTCTCCTAGTAGAATGTAGTTCTCGGAGGTAAGGGCATGTGGGCTGATGAAGTCAGTGATGTCTTCGTTGAATTGTGTGCGGGTTCCTGGTGGTCTGTAGATGAGGGTGCCTCCAAGTGTGGTCCTGGGGTCGGTGTGGATCTGGAAGTGAAGGTGTTCGGCGGTCGCGAGGTTATCGTCGGAGCTGGTTGTGATTCGAATGGTGTTCTTGTGGACGATGGCGATGCCTCCTCCTGTTTGGTTGGTGCGGTCTTTACGAATGATCTTGAAGGTGTCCGGGATGGCTATGGCGATGTCGGGGGCTGATGATGCGTTCATCCAGGTTTCTGTAAGGAATGCGACGTCCGGTGATGCAGTGTCGAGTAGGTCCCAGAGTTCGGTGGCGTGTCTGTGGACCGAGCGGGTATTCAGCAGGATGCATTTTAGGTGGTTAGAGCAGGAGTTGTGTTTTGAGAGGGGGGGATTTGGCATGGGTCCTGGTGCAGGCGAACGTGCAGGATAGGCAGGCGAATGGTCTGTGGGTTAGTCCTGGGGTAGCAACGTAGCATTGTGATGTGCGTCCGGGGTCAAGGGAAAGGAGGGTGGCGGCGTCATACGTAATGTGGGCGGAGTGTGTAATGCGTGAACCAGGGCGTCTGGCGCTGGGCGCGGTCCAGGCGCGGACGGGCGTAGACAGGCTTACATTTGGCGCCCCATTCGGCGCGCATGGGGCGCGACCGCTGCGTGTGAATGCTGCACGCGGAAGCATCTGTCATATATGGATGGTGGAGGGGGAGGGGCGAGGGAGGAGCAGCTGGGAGGCGGGTGCGTGGAGGATATCCGGCCAGGGGGGCACAACAACAACAAAAATGGCTGCAAGCCAAACAACGAACCAGGATTGGGGTAAAGACCCAGTGGGCGCAATGCAAGTGGCACAGGAACAGACGATCTAAACAGGGCTACGCAATTAGAATATTATACAAGCGCTACGATTGAAATTCAATTGGCAATTATGAGGCAGACGGGTAATTTAGCAGTATAATGTACTTAGCCGATATTTAAATTAAACAGGTAATCTAGCGCTGATATCTCTTCTAGTGTTCAGCCAGGCAAAAGCGAGTCAAGCGGTGTAGCGCTACGATACCAGATGGTGGGTTGAGTGGCGCTGGGAGCAGCGTGAGGGAGCAGCCGCTTCTGATGGGAATCAGGGCGGTCATCAGTCAATCGGTGTCAGCACAGAACTTGTCTCTGGATCCATGGTATTTAATGACTGACTGTATTTATTGTCCGGAGTGGAGTTATTTGACTCGGACACACCTTGTTGTTTTGCTGACTGTCATCGTGTGTTCTCCTTTGTGCTGGCGTTGCACTTTTGTGAGAATTTCTTGAGCCATCTCGAGCTTTGCCAGTTTCGTTTTTCCCACTGGCGTTTTGACAGTTGAACAGTTTTATTTGGTTCAATTTCTAGAGTCAATTCTAGATTTGGGGAATACCGACGCTGAGACCAAACAGTACTAACTCCGGATGTAATGGTTATTTAGTGGTTATTTACATTACATTGTAAGGCGTGTAAAAGTGACAGTTAGGCTTTGTTTTAAAATCTTAAAATGCCTCGTGTAACTTACCTTGTGCGCAGTGCCGCGCAGAGCCTCTCTTCAACCTTCTGTGACGTTCGTGGTTGGCGTTGCTGCACTTGTACGTTTAGAGCCGGAGCGTGCCGTGAGCCACCCGGCTTGCGTTCCCTGAGCGTGCCGCCATCTTGGGTTTTGAACGAACAAGCATTCTCTTTATCGCTTATGCTTCGTGGTGTTCTGTCAACCCCTGTTCTCAATAAAGTTTACTCTCCAGCCTCACGAGCCTCCGTTTCCTCAGTTCATCCTTCGGAGTCCAAGTCAACGGTCACTTGCCAAGGGTTCTTGTATTCTTGGTGCACCTTCTAGTTCTTCGTTTGGGCAAAGTATTTTCCTTTTCAGGAAACGGGACATTTTTCACCGGTCTTTCCGCAATTATGCCTCTGATGTCCTGTGCCTCTGCGTGCTCCTCATCACTTGTTCGTTGTCGACCTCATCCGAGGTGTTGTCACATCGGGAATCCTGTCAGCAAGGTACTGTTTCCTGTTTCGCCAGCAAGGTACGAGTGTTTGAAGCTACTTTCACCTGCAAGTTCCGTTCAACGTGGAACATTATGTATTTGTTCAAGCTCCTGCACTTTGCTTCATGGAATTTTTCACCTGAGATTTTCTTTGCTTTTCTTTGTGCCACGCTTCATGTTCTTCTTCCTTGGGCATTATTCCTGCATCCAAGTACTTTGCTATGCTGCCATGGTTTCAACTGCAGGGTATTTTCTTGCTCCTTACGTCTTGCCTGTCCATCATCCCGGTGACAGGCACACCTATGACTGTGGTTAATTTTCAACCATGTTTTTAACTTTCACATTAACCTACAAGCATGTTTTTCTCACAGTTAATTCATTTATGAAATGTTTAAGAAATGTGTGTGTAATTTATCTGACATGCTTTTACGCTTGTGTCACTTTTCATATGTGGTGTTAAGGGTTCTCTCACCCTCATTTCTGTGTTAAGGGTTCTCTCACCCTCATTTCTGTGCTCTTTTCTGTGCTTAGTTTGGTTCATGGGTTCTCTTACTCATGTCTGCGCAAAAGTTTTGTTCAAGGGTTCTCTCACCCTCATTTGTGCATCATTGTATCCCTGTTTTTGGGATGGGTTTAGGTTGTAATCCTATTTCCCCTCATGGTTTTACCATTAGTTAACCCTCATGTCTGGGTTATTGGGTCATAGTCTTTTCTTTGGACTTTGTACCTTCTCTGCCTGTGTTGGACACTTTGTTGTGCTTAATTTGCGTGCATGGTCTCGTGTCCAGTGTGTAAGACGCCCGGTGCATCACGTTTTCATTTGCGTGTAGTCATTTTTTTTGGCTCACTATGTCTTGTGTGTAAGCTGGTTGTGCTTCACTTTTTCTATGTGTTGGTTTGACACTTTGTGCTGCACTATCTTGTGCCGCGTGTGTTCTTAGGTCTGTCCTTTGTACACCTTCGTTTATGGGTAGCCCCATATTTTCAGGGTAAATTTTAAATTTTAATTACCTATACGGAATTTATGCGGTAAAGTTCAATAAGAATAACTCAGTAAAATAAGAAGGCAGAATCCGTGGTATCTGAGGTTTAAAAGTGGGTTTATTCCTTAAAAAGGAATTGGTATTGGTTCGAACCAAGGTACAGTACAGGAGCCCATCACCACGAGGGATCAGGGTAGGAATTGGAATGAACATGTACCATGAATTATTAACAGAAATCCATATATATAGTCATTTGATACAGTAATATTGAATGCAGAAGGCGTAACAGCTGAGAGAAACGAGATAAGGACAGAAATACGTAACAGGGGGCGTGCACTAGGGCGTACAAGGAGGTGTGTGCTAGAAACGTCACATGAAGGTGTCATAAGTGGGTGGATCCCTAGAAGGATCCTGCAGAGTCAGCAAAAACATGTGGCAGGGATGCGCGCGCAGCAGCATGACGTATGATTGACGTGGAACTGGAGGGTGAAGGGGACTTGACATTTAGCCCTACATGTGGAGACAGAAGTCTGGAGGGTCAGAACAACCTAATCCCAAATCATATCTGATATCTTGCGTTTGAGGAACCGTATTATCTAGAAGGAAAGGTCTCTTGGGCAGAGGCTATTCTATACTGACTGCGTGTATATGCAACTGCGTGTCTACGTGTAAAGCAGGGGGCCATGGGCCTACCATGGTAACGGAAGCTATGAATTACTTGCATGGAGACAGTGAGGCCGGGCCCTTTGCTCTGCAGCTGGGAAGGATGTTTACCTAAACTACTAGACAGGAATGTATTTTTGCGAGGAGCGGAGCAGATAACTTGAAGGTTGAATACGGTCTTGGCAGGCTGGCAGGCAGAGCCAGGCACCGCTAGCCGCGCAGGGAGTGAGTGAAAGGTCATGGGTACAGATGTAGATTCAGGCTGAAGCTTCCAGAGACAGAAAGCAGGAGAAAGCTTGAATGGCAGAAAACAAGGCCCAACTCGCCAGGGCCAGAAAAACGTGAAAGTGCACCATGTAAAGACGTTGGCAAGGCACACTTAGGAACTGAATATCGGACCCATTCATGGTGGATCTGAAAGAGGACATGTTAACGTTGGACGCAAATGTATTTGCGTCTTCATAGCTGGTTGTGGAGGGAACTTACATGTACTAGAAGCGGGTACATGGAGCCGTTGGGGTCTACGATAGGGGACACAATTGACCATAAAAATTCATATTACCTCATTCCCTCCTTGTCCCCTACGGACCCTTCATGATATATCAATCCTCATTAATCTATCAATCTGTTCATGTAACATCATTTGCTCTTCTTTCTTCTTATGGCGTTTGGAATGAGGACTTGAATGAGGAATACAGGATGTGGCGCACAAGCCGCAAATCGCTGGCCCACATTGCAGACATAGGCAACAACTGAATACTATGAGAAGGCCAATACCTAGGAAGGATAGGACTTTCCATCCCCAGGCTGACAACGTTGTCCAGAACCAACCGGACCAAGTCCAGGTGCCTGGACTCTGATGTATCAGACTTGCAATCTTATGAAGACGGGTTATAGCTTTGTATACTGATGGCGCGTTTTCTGGAATGAAAACACAGCAGCTCGACCCGATGACCTTACAGGCTCCGCCCCTATCGGCCAGGATGACGTCAAGGACGAGACGATTTTGAAGAACAACAATCCGCATAGCAGACTGCTCCTCTGTTAAGTTACCTAGGGCAGAAGTAGTTTCATTCACTACAGCTTCAAGGGTTCTAGTTAATTTTCGTATCAGTTTACTATTAAAGACAGCACCTAAGTAGGGAAAGAAACCTTTATTGAAATCTGTGTATTGCTCCCATGCCGTTTCAGTATAGTCGACAATCGGGAGATCTCTCTGTGGTCTATTGTGTACTAGATGAGTGTTCCTATGATAGTCAGGAGGGGCTAGGAAAACAGGTGGCAGAAGGAATGCAATGTAACAGGTGCCATCCCAATCTAGAGGTAAGCGTATATATGCGGTATGACCACAAACGAAGTAGGAATGGCGTGAAGCTTTAAAGGTAGATTTGCCCTTATCACTGAATTCGATCACAGTAGTACATCTACTATGACCCAGGTGTACTGAACCATTCTTTCGGACACATAATTCACCTTTAACTGGAAGTACGGACATGGCGGGCAAGACTGGTTCTGTTTCGGATTCAACACTGAGAATCATGAGGTTGAGTGTAAAGTTACCTAATCCATATACTTCATTTTCTAGATCAGTTCCTGTCCTTTTGGGAAGCCCCTCCTTGTCAGGGAAACAGACTTTATGCAAAACAGTGTTCAGGTTTCCCCATACCCAGTTACCCTGGTAAACTACGGAGTCTGAATCCAAGGAATTAATCAAACTAAACCATGCACCACAGGACCCATTATGTGTAAACGGGTACGGAAAAAGAGGCAGTACTCCTTTGTATTTCTGATAGGGAGGGAGTCGGCCACATATCCAACAATTAGTGGCATTGCTGGTCTGATGGGAATGATGTAACATACTAATGAATGTATTGTTGCGCAGCGCAAGTCTGTAAGATAGTTCGTGTGGGGGTAGTTCGCTAAAAGAATGCTCGGCAGTGACGTTGAAGGAAGAGTTGGCACGCTTGAATATAGGATAATATACATGTAAAAGCACACTAGCAGCAATAATCATAAGACTTAGGAAAAACATAATCAATAAAGTCACAATGCAGTGGCTGCGAAGAGATTTGCAATATTCACGTTTCTTGAGCTGTTTCTGTCTATCTCTCTCTCTGTTGGGGTCTAGGGGATACATGTCAGAAAACACGTTCAACCGATTCACCTAGGGGAGGACTTAAACAATTAAACTGTCTGACTTGCTAGACCTCAATTTTTCTTTGTATAACTGCTGTGGAGTTTTCTCTATCAGGGGAAGTTTAGAGTCACTAGAATCTGGACAGTCCTTAGAGGGGGAGAGTGAGTCAGTCTCTGGCAATGCACGAAATTTCTTCACGTGACTGGAGTGCAGCCACCCTTTCCTGCCCTCGACTTTGACTGCTGTCCGGGTGGTGAGAAGAACCAACTTCGGCGCCTGCCAGCGGGGCTCCAGCGGGCTCCTCCTGTCGAAATTTCTAATAAGTACAGTATCTCCTGGAACGACGTTGTGCGGTTTCACCTCGGTGTTGTCGGGAAAGGCTGCAGCTACCTGTGAACGACATGATTGTAGTGCAGACATCAAGGAGGCAAGAAAATCTGTCAACATATTACAATCAACATCAGTGATCTTTCTAGGCAAAGGCGTCCCCCACATATTCGGCGGTCTACCAAAGACCACCTCATACGGGGATAGCCCTGTTCTGGAATGTGCGACCATCCTCATATAAAAAAGGGCGACTGGCAAAGCTACGATCCAGTCGACACCCTTCTCCTTACAGATTTTTGCTAGACGAGTTTTCAGGGTCTGATTGTGTCTCTCTACGAGACCTGCTGCTTCAGGATGTCGGACACAGTGGAACTTCCATTGGTAGCCTAGCAGGAGTGATACCTGCTTCATAAGCTCGGACGAGAATGGCTGACCGTTGTCTGAGTACACGACACGGGGCAAACCATATCGAGGGAAGAATTCACGAACCAGCTGCTTGGCAGTGGTTGGAGCAGTGTAATCTGGGACTGGATATGCTTCTGTCCAACGGGAAAGTGCACATACGACTACGAGGACATATTTGAAACCTCGACAACGTTCCATCTGAATATAATCCATCTGGAGGACTTCAAAAGGGTGATCGGGAGGATGAAAACCACCTTGTTCTACGGGAACACCTCTACCTGGGTTGAACTGACAACAAATCATGCAAGTACGCACTTTCTGTTTGGCTGCTGCTCGTAAGTGTTTATTGAACCAGAGGTGTTGAATACTGTCTAACATGGCTTTTTCTCCTAAATGTGCTGGACTGTGTACTGTATTAATGATAACTTGAACCATAGAGTCGGGGAGAAACCATGTGGATTTTCCCTTTGTCATCCATCCTTGATCTGTCTGGGTCCCTCCTAGTTCGATCCATTTCTTAATTTCATCTGGCGTAGCATGTGTCTGTATGTCAATTACATCTAGGGCGGGATCCTTAACTGTCATGCAATGTGTCGGTGTCGAGACTACTGTCTTTGTCAGGTCAGTGGCGTGAATCTGATTCTGAGCTGTATGTTTTGCGGTTCGGTCTGCCAGGTCGTTACCCTGGGAAACAGTATCTGTAACTTTTGTATGTGCCTTGCACTTCATGATTGATATCGCTGTAGGCAGATGTATTGCATCTAACAGAGTTTGAATGAGGGGACCGTGTTGAATTTTGGCACCGTGAGAAGTCAAAAAACCTCTCTCTCGCCAGAGGACACCGAAGTCGTGAACAACTCCGAATGCATAACGGGAATCTGTGTATATGTTAACTCTTTTGTTCTTTGCTTGAATACAGGCTTGGGTCAGAGCGATGAGCTCTGCTGCTTGAGCTGACAGGATGTCAATACAAATTGTTTCTATGACTTCAGTTTCTGTTGTGACTGCGTAGGCGGCCACTAACTCTCCCGTACTTGTTCTCATGCATGAACCATCCACATAAAGTGTCAGGTCTGGATCTGGTAATGGGGTGTCTGTCAAGTCTTGTCTGGGTTTCGTCGTGATAGTAATGACTTCAATGCAATCATGTGCCAATGGGTCTGTGTCAGCTAATGGCAAAAGTGTAGCAGGATTCAATGTATTACAAAGTCTAATTTCTATGTGTGGCTGAAATAATGTCAATTCATAACCTGTCAATCTTGCTATAGTCAAGTGTTGAGTCTGTGTTCGATTTAAAAGAACTTCCACGGAGTGTGGAACTTGTACTGTCAATGGATGTCCTAACACTATTGAATCACTTTGTCTGATTGCTAGAGCTGTTGCTGCAACTGATTTTAAGCACGCAGGCAGAGCCTGGGCTACTGGATCCAATGTACTCGAAAAGTAAGCACACGGTTGGTGTGAACCTGCTTGATCCTGCGTGAGTACCGACAATGCAGTACCTTCACGTTCTGTGACAAAAAGAGTAAAAGGCTTGCTGTAACATGGTGTCGCCAAAACTGGTGCTTGACATAAGGCTTTCTTTAAGTCATCAAAAGCTTGTGTATGTTCCTGAGTCCAAGGGAGGACAGTCGAAGACGCTGCCTCCTGAGTTGTTAACTGAATGAGTGGCTTTGCTAGAAATGCATACTGAGGGATCCATTGTCTGCAGTAAGAAGTGAGGCCTATAAAAGCCCGCACCTCCTTTTGTGTCTTGGGTGGTAACATGTTTGCAATTAACTGGATGCGATCGGGCGTTAGCTGTCTCCCCCATTTGGACAGCAAGTGGCCTAAGTAAACAACTTGCTGAACACAGAATTGCAGCTTCGAAGGGGATACTTTATGCCCCTTGTCAGCCAGGAAATGTAAAACCGTCAGTGACGCTAGTTCACATTCAGGTTCACTTCGGGCGGTGATCAGCAGATCATCGACATACTGGAGTAGGGCAGTGTTTTCAGGCATGTGTATACTGTCTAGTTGTCTTTTCAGTGCTTGGCTATAGATGCTGGGGCTTTCTGTGAATCCTTGAGGTGCGCGTGCAAATTTGAAGCTACGTCCATTTAAACAGAATCCGAAAAGGTATTGGCTTTCCGGATCAATAGGGACACTAAAGAAGGCGTTCTTAAGATCAATAACAGTAAAGAACGTTGCCTCAGAATCAATGGCTGTCAATAGAGATGAGATATCTGGGACCACAGGGTACTGCGGTACAATGCATTTATTCAATTCGCGTAAATCAATAACCAATCGGTAAACTGGTGGTGCATTGGGATCTGTACGTTTAAGAATTGGAATGATAGGAGAATTACATAAATTCGAGTTGGTTTCTACAACCACTCCTTGTGCAATGAGCTCTTCAATGATTTTCAGTAAAGCCACTACAGCATCGGGGGGTAACTTGTATTGTTGAATTCGTGGTAAAACGACACCTGGCTTGAGTGTGACTCGATACGGTGTAATGTGCATACAACCTACATCAGTGGGACCTTGCGCCCATAAATGTGCAGGTACATTCTGTAATCGGGGATCAATATCTCTCAACACATAGTGACCTTTAAAGTCACGTAGAAACAACCGTACTCCTTCCGGAGAACAGCAGATAACGGCTCCTAGAGCTTTCAGAGTCTTGATACCTAACAAGTTTTCTGGACATGACTTTGTGAGCAGTAAATCTGTAGTACGTGTTAAAGGACCAACTGCAAGGGGAAGTGGTTGCGATACTTCATTAATAATAGGCTTGCCTGAAAAACCAAGGGATACATTCTGTGAGCCTGAGAGGGGTGCCCCTGGGACCTCGTCGTGACTTATCGTTGTTCGGCTTGCCCCTGTGTCAATTAAAAACTTTCTGTCTTTCCCTAATACTTGACTGTGTACATAAGGACCCTCTTGATCTACAGGAACCTCAATAAGAGGCAAGCCAACTTCCCTCTCTAGGCTGTTTCATGTGTATCGCTGATAATCTGGATAATCAGTCTGGGCATACTGGTACATTTGTTGTGATGCATGTTGAGTTGCAGCAATCGGTTGGGGCTGTGGTACCGCTGCTGTCTGTACTGTCTGTTGTGAGGCTTGCATAGGCTGGATATTCTGTGGTACTTGTTGTTGGACCTGGTCCTGTCTAGGAGGACGCGGTCTCTCTTTAGTCTTTCCCGTGGCTATATTATGTTTCAAAACTGCACAATCGTTTATATAGTGACCTGGCTGTTTGCAATAGTTGCATGTCCCTTTAACGGGAACTGTTGTATTATTAGACTGTGTCGTGCCCTTTTTCTGACCGTCAGCTGGAACTGACTGAGCAACTAACATTTTCATTTTCGTGTCTTTCATGCGTCTCTGTTCGTGTTCATGTTCCTCTCTAATTCTGTTCTGGTGATACTGTAACATTTGCAACATTTGTGAAGGTGTATTTGCTTGCCATGTGCTCTCGACTTTCTGTACACGATTCTTAACTTGGGGCAGGGAATTTTCGACTAGTTTTGTTACGAAAAGATGTGGATATGACTCGCTACTTGCTTTCAGGCCACTATTAATACCAAAACATTTCTCAAAACGGGAATAAAAATCGCTAGTGTCTTCATCGGGTTTCTGTTTACAGGCTGAGATAGCATCCCAGTCTTCCTTTTTCGTGCTTAATAAACGTGGCAATACTTGTACTAACAATCCTGGTAATGCTTTAACTTTGTCCCCAAGCCCTAGGCCTGGAACTCGGGTATTTTCTTCGTTCTCTAATGCAGTCCAATCAATCTTTGCATTTCCCACTTCCCACTCTTTTTCTTTGAGTTTCTCGTAAATACCCGCAGGCAGTAGTACTTTCAATATTTTCATAAGGTCAGGATAGGTGTAATCACCCATGAGTAGCATGTCTTTTATTTCACGGTGAAAGCCTGCGGGATCTTTGTCATGGCTGGGTACTAATTTTTTCATTTCCAATAATTCTATTTTAGTTATGGGCGTGTACACAAACACGCGTCTAAGCGTATTATCAGCATTCTGAACTGGGTGCACTTCTCGTAACGGATTCTGTCTGTCTATGTAATACGTTTTCCTATCTATGGGTGGAGCTGGAACAAAACGTGTATTCAGAAAAGTATTGTACCTGTGTCGATGTTCTAGAATTACTTTAATCAAGTCAGTACCTAGACCTCTCCATTGCGGCGAGAGTAGTTCTATTAATATATCAGGTAAGGGACCTGGATCAGAATGTTGGCCTTTGAATAATGTAATGAGATGCTGAACCATATATATACCAGCTAATTTCTGTTCATCAGGAGAAAGGTTTAAAAAGGTCTGTACTAAACCATCATCACTATATGTATCAGGATCGTCAGTCCATTGTACGGCTGACCTGGCTAATTCTTGTTCATCCATGGAATTGAGTACATGGTACCCCATTCGTTCTTGTAGTATTCTGTCAGTGGCCTGGAATAGGTGTTCGGGGGTCTTTGGATTTGACATGGCAGTTCGAAAGATTCTTTTACTTTCCGGACGTACCGGACGCATTGAGTTATTATAGGGTCTTCCCTTACCTACATATGCTATCATTTCTCTGGCTGATGATTGTGCTTGTTCTCCTGTCTCTTCTGGTGCGTCCTCCTCCCCCGAGGATTCAAGTTTGTCTGAATCTATTTCTGGTGCTGGCTGTCTTCTTTCATGTATCTTTATTACTGCATTTCTGATCCTTCGGTACATATTTTCTATACAAGCCTGTTTATCATGATTCCCGACTGCTATATTCTGACCCCATCTATGAAGTGCTTTTATTTCTTCCGGGTTTGCACCCGGCCTATCCTGTTCTCTTATTAGGCAGTTTATGAAAAACCGTAATATCTTGGCTTGGGTGTCAACTTTTTGGTAAGCCATGGCTTCGCCAATACTTTCAGGGCCTACCCCTGTTTGGACAAAATGATATATTCTATCTAGATGATCAACCATTCCAGGTAGTGTCAATAAAAAGTTTGTAACTCGTCGCAATCGGACTGATGCGAGCATCATTCTATCATCATTCTTGATACCGGGTACTGGATCATATCTACAGTCTGCAAGACGTTCTTTATATATGTCAAAATCGGCTGCTTGAGGTGTACGTTGTTGTGCTAGATCCCTATAAGTCCATCGATGTGTTGGTGGTGGGGTTTGGAAACCTATCGCCCCTCCAGACGCGCCTCCTGAGGCGCCGGATCCGAAGGGATTGTTTGGGTGTAAAGCAGGAGGAATAGGTGCGGGAAGAGGTGGAAGGACAGCCGGAAGTGTTGGAACGGGAGGAGGAGTAACTTGTCGCGGAGGTGGGGGTTGACTATCTCGGGGTCGAGCGCCGCCAGTAGGGGGTGTGCGGGGCGGTGCGGTATTAACATATTCGGGGGCTACATCGTCTAGATAGGAAGAAAGGAAAATGTCCTTTGTGGTCTTGTGATATACTTTAGTCGGGAGCAAGGGAGGGGGCAGATCCTTCGGTATTTCCGGAGTGGCCTTAGGTAAACCCTCGGCCAGTAAAGGATACATACCATTCATAAGAGTGTTTCGCTGTCGGTCTACTTGTTCTGTTTTTACTCGTATCCCCTCCTCTACTAGTGCATTTTCTTGTACTTTTTCTAAATTTTCTTTATGTTTCTCAGCTTTCTTGAGTGCTTTCTCTGTGCGCCTGTGCGATTCTTTACGCCATAGTTCAATGGCGTCCTTCTGAGACTGTCTGGCTTTCTTTTTCCATAATGCTTCTTCTACTCTCATGATGCACTCGGCATCCCATGTCCCAGTAGCGGGCCATCTTTGATTCTCTGCTAAATCTTTAGTATAGTCTACCCACAAATCGAGATATAATACAGCGTCTAGGCCGTGCTTGTGATACATAAAGTGCCCTGGAGTGTCCCTAGGTGGAACAGGCACTGCTTCTTCTAGAATCCCTTTTCTAGTTCCTATCTGTCTTAGTTTGGAGAACAGCGGCATGTTTCAGTCGTGCTACTCTGGGCTTGATACTTACTCGACTTCGGACACAACTAATACAGTAAACACAATAATGCAGATCGAACAATCACTCATACCACGACATTTAAAACACACTAAAACATTTCAGAACGAACAATAATGATTAGTATAAAACTAGCTAATAACATTCTGGATTCTGGATATACTGCTAAACAGTACAGATACACTGCTAAAACAGTGCAGACCAGGTCTGCGTACCCAAACCCGTCTTGACCGGCACAAACTAATGCGCTCGTCTAGATGCGTCCCCAGCAACGGTACTCACCGGGAAGCACGGAACAGAAGGCCTCGGAAACTCGATACTGGACTGGACTCGACTGGACTCGACTCGTGACGTAAGCACTTCGGAACTTCGGAACTGGTGGGCCTCCGGATACCTCGGACTTTGCTCTCTCAGCTAGGCTCTGGTCGGGATCCTGCGCACTCCTCACCGCCTCGTCTGGGTGTCGATCGCAGCCTCAGTCACCTCCGTTGGCCTGAGGGAGATACAGGAAATCCTGCGGGTACGCGTAATTGTCCGTCAGCGCTGTGGCAGGGGGCTAGGCCTGCAACGCACCGCCGGCGCGTAAGGTGGGGGAGGAGTCCCTGTTCGGGCGCCAAATTATGTGGTAAATTTTAATTACCTATACGGAATTTATGCGGTAAAGTTCAATAAGAATAACTCAGTAAAATAAGAAGGCAGAATCCGTGGTATCTGAGGTTTAAAAGTGGGTTTATTCCTTAAAAAGGAATTGGTATTGGTTCGAACCAAGGTACAGTACAGGAGCCCATCACCACGAGGGATCAGGGTAGGAATTGGAATGAACATGTACCATGAATTATTAACAGAAATCCATATATATAGTCATTTCATACAGTAATATTGAATGCAGAAGGCGTAACAGCTGAGAGAAACGAGATAAGGACAGAAATACGTAACAGGGGGCGTGCACTAGGGCGTACACGGAGGTGTGTGCTAGAAACGTCACATGAAGGTGTCATAAGTGGGTGGATCCCTAGAAGGATCCTGCAGAGTCAGCAAAAACATGTGGCAGGGATGCGCGCGCAGCAGCATGACGTATGATTGACGTGGAACTGGAGGGTGAAGGGGACTTGACATTTAGCCCTACATGTGGAGACAGAAGTCTGGAGGGTCAGAACAACCTAATCCCAAATCATATCTGATATCTTGCGTTTGAGGAACCGTATTATCTAGAAGGAAAGGTCTCTTGGGCAGAGGCTATTCTATACTGACTGCGTGTATATGCAACTGCGTGTCTACGTGTAAAGCAGGGGGCCATGGGCCTACCATGGTAACGGAAGCTATGAATTACTTGCATGGAGACAGTGAGGCCGGGCCCTTTGCTCTGCAGCTGGGAAGGATGTTTACCTAAACTACTAGACAGGAATGTATTTTTCGAGGAGCGGAGCAGATAACTTGAAGGTTGAATACGGTCTTGGCAGGCTGGCAGGCAGAGCCAGGCACCGCTAGCCGCGCAGGGAGTGAGTGAAAGGTCATGGGTACAGATGTAGATTCAGGCTGAAGCTTCCAGAGGCAGAAAGCAGGAGAAAGCTTGATTGGCAGAAAACAAGGCCCAACTCGCCAGGGCCAGAAAAACATGAAAGTGCACCATGTAAAGACGTTGGCAAGGCACACTTAGGAACTGAATATCGGACCCATTCATGGTGGATCTGAAAGAGGACATGTTAACGTTGGACGCAAATGTATTTGCGTCTTCATAGCTGGTTGTGGAGGGAACTTACATGTACTAGAAGCGGGTACATGGAGCCGTTGGCGTCTACGATAGGGGACACAATTGACCATAAAAATTCATATTACCTCAACATGAGGAGTGGAAATTTTGCCACATTGTGCTGCACTATCTTGTGCTGCGTGTGTTCTTAGGTATGTCCTCTGTTACACCTTCATTCATGGGTAGCCCCATATTTTCAGTGTTCCTCTTATGAGGTGTGGAATTGGTTTGCCACATTGTGATGCACCTTCCCGTGCTGCGTGTGTTTTCTTGGGTTTGTCCCTCGTTACACCTTCGCTTATGGGTTAGTCCCATGTCTTCTTAGTTCCTCTCTTGAGGAGTGGCTTTTGGTTGCCACAGTCTACCTTCGTGAAGACGTTTTCTTCATGTTTGGTCTTGCTCACTTGTTGTTTGTGAGTTCGTCTCTCATATTTCATTTTTCTTTTTCTTCAGTATTAAAGGAGGAGGATGGTGTCAGGGTTAGTGTTTACTGTCTCTTTCTTCCTTCTTTCTTGGCTTTTGTCTGTTTACCCTCTCGTGGTGTGAAGTCCTTCTCATCCCTGGGTATACAGATAAGTATTACGATTGTATACTTTGATTGTGGATAGTTTTCTTCTTCGCTCTCTGGTTCTCTTTTGTTTTCCAATTCGAGAGGGAGAGGATGTGTAGTATTCTGGGTTTAGTATTTATGTTACTGCACTTCTCTGCTTCTAGCTACTCAGCCAGTGTGAGTGTTCCAGGTTAGAATGTGAGTGTGATTGACATGGATGGAATGCTTGTGTGACTGGTATGAGGGTTGGCACTGGCAGTTGGAGTATGGGCTGAGTAGCTAGGAGGCTGCTCCTGGTGGGGCTGCTTGTTCCAGAGTTATACTTCCGGTTATCCTTACTATGGCTGAATAAACCTACTTTACAACTCATCTACATCTGCCTCGGCTACATCATTACATGTATGTATGGACCAACATACTACATTATTCTAAACAGGAAATGGACAAATATTGGGTTGTCACTACCGAGGATTTTTGGTGTCTTAAAGATGAACCTATTTTCTTGTGGGTTTTTTGTGAACTTGTCATTATAAACTTTATTTCCTACGAGAGCTGCAGATGCAGTGTGCCAGCCTACCACAGATTTATACCCAGGGCCCAACTGGGAACCCAAAGCAGCCCTGGTAAATTTGTGGAACCAACCTCCGGGGTTTGCAAGTGTGAAGTGCTCCTGCTTTTGTTACATGGGGCCAATATTGCAGCACTGCTGAAAAATTGGCCCCCAGTAACAAAACTGGCCCCCACCGTTCCAGACTCCTGGGAAAATGCCTGATGCATGCTACAGCCAGTCCGGCACTGATTTTTCTAATAGGGCAACCCAATAATCCCCCAGGAGACTGGGTATATACCAAAGCCACAATACAAAAAAAGGTCTCCTGATTGATTTGTTTATGTTCATGGTAACTACTGGTGTATTGAATCCTTAACACAACAATTTGGTGTTTCTCAAAATGTTTGGCTCATTTGAAGTTTGTCTCATAGTCGGATATTGATTTATGAATTCCTTTCCCAAAAAAGTCTGTAGTTTTTGCCAGGGTAGGGCATTATTGTATTATTCATACCTAGTCCTGAAGATAAACTTGTGCACTTATTTAACATAAGAGATCAACATGTCAATGGCAAATGGGGCGTGTTTTACGCGCCAAACAAATGGGCGAGTAGCTACGAAGCTCTGCACCACCGTTCCCAACGTGATTTTACTTCAGGAGGGAAATACTTCTTTTTCAGGCAATGGACACAGGATTCCTTTTCTACACATGGTGGTGAGCCTTTTGATCGCTTTAAATGCCGCTTTCTTTGAATTATAATCATATTTATATTTATTCATTTGTAGAGCGCTTGGTTACACCAACAGTGTGTCCCCGCGCTAAGGCATGGACAGAGAAGAAGTTTTTAGGAGGTGGGTACTCTTCTATTTTATTCTATATGCTGGGGAATAGCCAGGTCTTCAGCTGTTTGCGGAACACTTTCTTGTTAGGTTCCATTCTTAAGGTTCTTGGCAGGGAGTTCCAGGTTTTTGCCGCCAGGAACCTGAAGGAGCGTGCTCCGGAGCGGGCTTTGAAGATTCTAGGTATTTTTACCAGTGCCTGGTCAGTAAAGGTTGCAGGTATTTAGGGCTTTTTTGTGCTAATATGCGGTGGCAGTAGCACATTGCCTTGAATTTGGCTCTTTTCTCTACCGGAAGCCAATGGAGTGTTTCCAGGGCCTTCCTCGTGGATGTACCATGTTACAACGCATACCATTACAACTACCTACCGTTACAACGCGACCATTACAACGCATACCATTACAACGCATAGCGCTTTGGGGTGCTGGATAGTGGTAAGTATAATTTACTATTCTAACTCCAGTCCCCGTGGACCCTAGGGAAGGTGTTGGATAGTAAATTATACTTATTCCCTATCCTAGAGCGCCCCCCAGCGCAATGCGTTGTAATGGTATGCGTTGTAAAAGTCGCGTTGTAACAGTAGTGCGTTGTAACAAATGCGTTGTAACAGGTGTATACCCTTCCTCGTGTACGTTTCCCTTGGGAGGCTGAGCACCAGACGTGCAGCCGCATTCTGCACGCGTTGTAGTTTGGCTAAGCCTGTTTTAGAGGCCCCAAGGTATAGAACGTTTCCGTAGTCCAGTTGTGAAGTAACTGCATGGACTATGGTTTTTCTAGTTTGAGCTGGAAGTAGGTCTATGACTTTCTTAAGGGTTTTTATGATGCCATAGCATTTCCCGGTAACCTTCTGTATTTGGTTATCGAAGGATAATTTATGGTCCGGCCACATGCCCAAGTTCTTTACCTCCTGTTTGGGGTTGGGGACTTGTCCTAGTGCTTTCGGCCACCACGCAGCGGACCAGATGGTAGGTGTCTTTCCTAAAACTTATACCTCCATTTTTTCCCCATTTAATTGGAGGCAGTGGTTTGACATCCAGTCAGCTACTTCCTTAAGACAGTTACCAAAGCAGGCAGCTGCCTGACTTTTGGTTTGGGATAGTTTAACAATGAGTTGCGTCTCATCCGCATAGGATACTATCGCCACTTCATGCTTCTCCACACATTCCGCCAGTGGTCCCACATACAGGTTAAAAAGTGTGGGGCTCAGGACAGATCCCTGAGGACTCCTTGGGACAAGGGGTAGCTATTTGACAAGTGTGTTTTCTGGGCCACTTGGAAGCTGCGTTCGTCTAGAAATGAAGCCAGCCATTTAAGGGCTGTCTTTCTGATGCCGCAAGATTTCAGTCTCTGAAGCAGCATAGGGTGTGAGACGGTGACAAACGCCGCACTGAGATCTAGTAGGATCAGTGCGGCTGTTTGACCTTCGTCTACATGCTGCCTTAGGTCACCCGCTCCCTTGTCAAACACAGGGAAGAGGTAGCTGAACTTATAGCTACTCAAAACCTAGACATCCTGTTTATTACAGAGACCTGGGCAGACTCTGCTTCTGGCCTGGATTTCAACATAGCCACTCCTGATGGCTATTATGTAACCCGACTAGATAGATCCTCTGGAAAAAGAGGGGGTGGTCTAGCTATCATACATCTTGCTAACTTGGCTCTAAAAACTGAGCCAATGATCCATGATTCTATGGAAGCCTTAGGTTTCACCTTTACACTTTCTTCCACTCAAACCTTTAAAGGAACCTTACTTTACCGACCTCCCACTTCACGCACATCTTTTTTAGAAGCTCTTAATCCTCTATTAGAACCAGTAGCCGCCTACACAGAATATAGAATACTGGGTGATTTTAATTTTCATCTAGAAAATCATGCTGACAAAGATTCCATCAAGATTATCTCTGATTTTCAGGCTGCGGGCTTAGAACAACAAGTCTCCTCAGCCACTCACCAAGCTGGTCATACCTTGGACGGATTATTCACAAACAACTCATTTATGAATCAACCTACTGTGATTCCACTTACCTGGACTGATCACTCGGCAGTGATATTTTCTATACTAGTCAGGAAACGCAAAAACTACGCGCCCTCTGCACGCTCACAGATCAAATGTTGTGACTGGAAAAATATTGACCACCATGTTTTTAATAATGCACTCAAAGCCACTAAACTCAAAGACTTAAATGACCCAGGTGAAGCATCTAATAACTATGTGCGCTGGTTGAATAATGCACTAGATTATGTGGCACCTGTCAAAAAACTGCAGCCTAACCGTAATAAACCATCTGCTCCTTGGTTCTCCGAACTACTAAGGCTCGAGAGACAACGATGTCGTAACCTAGAGAGACGTTGGCGTAGGAATTACGACAATAACGATAGAGAGAGATATAAGACAGCCCTGCATAGCTATAAAAAACGTATTATTAAGGAAAAATGTAATTTCTATACCACACAAATAGAATCAGCTCAAAATTCGAGCAAACAGTTATTCCAGGTGGTAAAAAAGCTATCCAACCCTACGGTTCCCGACTCCATAGAACCATCTCAAGCCTTCTGCAACGAAATTGCGGATTTGTTTTAAAGGAAAGGTCACAGACATATTTAATAATTTCACTAAAAAAACTTCTGATGCCATAGCTGGCCCAGTTGCTCCTCATATACCCACCAGGCCAACTCTGGAAACATTTTCCTCACTCTCTCAGGCGTCTATAGAGGAAATTATGAACACGGTCAAATCAGGATCCCCCACGGACCCTTGCCCCCCAAGCATTCTTAAATTAGTATCTGATCAGATAGCCCCGGTGCTTACCCATATCTGCAATACGATGTTCCAGACAGGGGATTACCCTAAAGTCTGGAAGAAAGTCATCGTGAAGCCCCTTCTAAAAAAATCAACACTAAATCCAGCAGAGTTAAAAAGCTGTCGACCCATCGCCTCGCTCCCATATCCTTCTAAGGTATTCGAGAAGGCAATTAATCTACAACTTTCAAGCTTTATTGATAACAACAACCTACTAGATGATACCCAATTTGGGTTTAGAAAGGGTCACGGCACCGAGACCACCTTGATAAAAGCAGCCGAAGAAGTTAGAATAATTCTGGACCAAGGCGGTACAGCGATCTTAATACTCTTAGATCTATCGGCAGCCTTCGACACGGTCGATCACAACATCTTGATCGACCGTGTCGATGCCATGGGCATCCAAGGCAAAGCTAAGACTCTTCTGGCATCTTTTTTATCAGACAGAGAACAGTCTGTGAAAATGGGTAGCTATTATTCGCCTGATTTCACCTTGCCTTGTGGAGTTCCTCAGGGCTCCTCGCTAAGTCCGACGCTTTTTAATATCTATGTATCGGGCTTAGCGAGGGTGATCAAGTCATTCGGCATTGGAATAACATCATACGCCGATGATACTCAATTAGTCCTGGCTATTCACAAAAACGGAGCTGCAGTGGCCGCTAACTTCCAGGAAGGAATGAGAGTGATCTGCACCTGGAAGGACCAGAACTGCTTAAAATTAAACTCCGACAAGACGGAGGTCATGCTTTTTGGTGACTTGACCCCGTCTTGGTCACCAGTCTGGTGGCCATCAGAGCTGGGAGATCCGCCTCTCCCGGTGTCAAAAGTCAGGAATCTTGGAGTTTTATTCGATAATAAGCTTACCTTTCACAGCCATGCTAACGCAGTGGTTTCAGCGTCCTTTTATACCTTGAGAATGGTAAAGAAACTTCTCCCTTTTCTACCTCCAAACTCAGGTAAAACCCTAATGTCTACGCTAGTCCTTTCAAAGGTTGATTATTGTAACGGCCTATTGTTGAATGCACAGGAACAAGTCATGAATAAACTACAGCTAGTGCAAAACGCTGCTGCAAGAATTCTAACCGGTACACCCAAATTTTCACCCATATCTCCCATCATTCGCCAACTTCATTGGCTGCCCGTCAGAAGCCGCACAAAGTTTAAGGCCTTGTGCATCATTTATAAAACATTGAACAATACTGGACCGGACTTCTTAAAAAAATCCATTACTCTCTACAAACCCACTCGATCCTTACGCTCTGCGGCATTTCAGCTACTTGATATCCCACGCACTAAGAAAGCAACATGGGGCGACAAACGCTTCATAGTTGCTGCCTCCAAATTGTGGAACAAGCTCCCCCCTTATATTAAATCAAGCTCTTCCTTATTCATATTTCGCAAACACATCAAAACGTGGCTTTTCAACCAGTAAGTCTTGTAGGAGCCCTCTGCAATCTCAACGAACTCTAGTGCCGAGACACCGGAAGGTATTTGTGCGCTCTAGAAATTTTATAAATAAATAAAAATAAATTAGGTCCTCCGTTGCCATTAGCAGTGCCAACTCAGTAGAGTGTGCCGTTCTAAATCCTGACTGCGAAGGGTGAAGTAGAAAATTGGTGTCTATGTGCTTCACTAATTGTTTATTGATAATTTTCTCTGCAATTTTTGCCATCAAAGGGAGTAGTGAGATCGGGCGCAGATTGTCCAGCCTAGTGTAGTCAAGGGTGGATTTTTTCTTCAGCGGCCTCACAATTGCTTGCTTCCATTTTATTGGGACTACACCCATTTTGAAAGAATGCGCAATGAGTTCTTTGATATAGGGTTGAATAATTTCCAGCCCTTCTACGATTTTCTCAGGTCGTGCTGGGTCTCTTGGTGAGCCTGATTTTATTCCTTTTATTATGGCATTTAGTCTTTCTGGCATCTTAAAGCTCTCTAGAGGGGAAATGATCTGTGCTACAGGTGTATCATTTTGTTTGGTAGTCCCTACTCTTGCCTCCGCTGGGAAGGTTTGGTATATTTTTGTTACTTTATTAGAAAAAAACTCGGCTATCTCATTACAGCTTTCTTTGGTGTCTGGAATGTCAGCTGTTTTTTCTTTCTGTGTCTTGAGAGATTTTAGGATAGAGAACAGCTCTTTGTGTGAGTTATTCGCAGTATCTATTTTGAGCGTGTAGAATTCTCGTCTAACTTTTTTTATAAGTGTGTGGTAGTTTTTAAGAACTTTTTTGTACTCATCCTTAGCTATGTTGCAGTATTCTTTCCTCCACGTTCTTTCTGCTTTTTTGGATATTTTCCTAGCAATCCTTAGTTCTTCATTGTACCAAGGTGCGGTTGTTTTAGGCCTTTTTGGGACTCTCGTGCTCTAGGGTGCTACTTCATCAAGGACGTTTGTAATCCAGCTCTCTAGCACGTTATTGGCTAGGTTTATATCCTGGTCTAGTATGGGCTTCTGTTTCACGAGAGTACTCGAAAAAGAGGTAGAGTTAAATTTTGCCCATTTTCTGGAAGTAATGGGTTTGGTACATTCCTGTGCTTCCTTTTTCTCGGACGGTAGGGTAAAAGGAATTAGGTAGTGGTCCGACCATGGGAGTGGGCGTGGTGTTCCCACTTCCACCTCAGGGTAGTTGGTAAACAGTGGGTCTAGGATATGACCCCCTTGGTGAGTTTGGGATTTTACCTTCTGTGTCAGTTTTAATGCGAGAAGGTCTTTACAGATTGTATTACTGTCTTTATCATCTACTTTGTCAAAGTGCATATTTAGGTCCCCTAGCACAAAAAATGTACTATATCTCAGTGCTGGGTGTACAACTTTATCCCCCTGACTGGTTGAGAAAGTAGTAGCTAGTCCTGGTGGGCGGTAGATGAGGAACCCTGTGATAATTGTGTCGTCAGTTATTGTTAGCGTAAAGAAGAGGGCCTCACAACTCTCTAGTTCAGTTTGTTGGACTTCGCATTTTATAGTCTTCTTATGGATTATGGCGATTCCCCCTCCTCTCTGATCTATCCTGTCTTGTCTGACTATGTCATAGCCATTTGGGATGGCATCTATCGGGTGTTGAGGCGTCATTAAGCCATGTTTCGGTCAGAAATAAGACGTCTAGTTTACTCTCCTCTAGTAGGTCGTGGATTTCATACTTGTGTTTGGCCATAGATCTGCAGTTTAGAAGTGCTAGCTGTATTTTTGGTTTGGACGTGGGGTGTGCTTGGCAGTTGAAAGTGGTATAACAGTGCCTGCATGTGGTTTCCCCTAAATCAAGTTTCAGAGTATGTTTGTATTCCAAGTCACTCGAATGGTTCCAGCTTAATGAGGCCTCTTTGGAGTAGTTTACCCGTATCAGAGTTTTTGCCGGACCAGGGTGTATAGCCCCTGTCCCCGGCCGGCCACGGAATGGCGCAGATGGGCTTGCCTTTGGCGCGCCATTGGCGCGTCCGCTGCACGTTGTAAAGATCATTAGGTTAAATGGGGTGTTGCCAGAGAAGGTCCGCCGCCTCCTCCCCTCTTGCCCGGAAGTGCTCCGCGCTCCGCTCCTCCCTCCACAACAATCAGGAAACTCCCGTGGTGGACCGGGGAGGCGCGGGGAGCCTGGGTGTCCAAGGGTGCAGGAGGACAATGGGTGAGTGGTAATTACAATTGTGAAAGTGCGCCTCCGCCAATTCGGGCCAAAGCGCCCAATGCAATTTTTAAAAAAACAAATTCTGTCCAGTTACAGGTAACAGATTTTAGGTAAAACAAATTATTTTTAAAATAAGGTGGGCAGGTACCGATTCCGTACTTGCTCTCCCTGTGCCTGCCTCCGCTATGTGGTCGCAGAGTAGCCGGTTTTGTAGAGCGCTGCCAGAGAAGGTCCGCCCCCTCCTCCCCTCTTGCCCGGAAGTGCTCCGCGCTCCGCTCCTCCCTCCACAACAATCGGGAAACTCCCGTGGTGGACCGGGGAGGCGCGGGGGGCCTGGGTGTCCAAGGGTGCAGGAGGACAATGGTTGAGTGGTAATTACAATTGTGAAAGTGCGCCGCCGCTAATTCAGGCCAAAGAGCCCAGTGCCATTTTTAAAAGGCAAATTCTGTCCAGTTACAGGTAACAGATTTTAGGTAAAACAAATTATTTTTAAAATAAGGTGGTCAGGTACCGATTCCGTACTTGCTCTCCCTGTGCCTGCCTCCTTATGGCTATTTTATTGGGGCAACTCGGCTCATATGGTTATCAGACGCCATTTTGATTTCTTTTGATCGAGCCCACTGTGTCTCAAGATGACTCCTCCTAGCTCAGCTTTCTACTCATGAGAAACAACTGACTTTTACCTCATTATGAAAAACAAGTGAGAATCTTCATCTGTTGATGCTCTGTTGCTTTTGCTTTTCTTCTAGACATGTGAGAATTGCGACCTGCCTTCTCTGAGAACAGCCACCTTTTTGTGCTCCATGGGACACATTCTATGAGGTGAATACTCACTCTTTATCAGTGGTCAGCATATTACTACTTTTCTTGGTTTTGCAGGTCTTCGGCTTTCCTTGAATTTCACCACGTTTCCATGATGGAGGTTTTCTAGATTTCAAATGTTTTTGAACTTGTGTACAGTGCTTTGAATTAGGTACTACTTCCTCAACTGAAGTCCTTAAGCTTACTCTTTTATTTTAACATATTTTTTATTGCAAACCCTTACAGTGATTTAAGAGATTAAAAACTCAGTCCTTAAGAGTTTAGTTTAATACTCACTAAACTCCACCTTCCTTATATGGGGAGACAGAGGAATCTTAAACTTACTGCTTCTACCAAAGTTACTGCGTGCTCAGACTCCAACTCCAACTTTAATGAAATGGAAGACCTTTCTTCTCAGAAACCTGATCATTCTTCAGGCACCATTCCAAAAATGCAGCTTTCAAGCAAATTACCTGTAATTTCTACCAAACGACCAAAAAAGGATCCTCCTTCTCTAGTAAATTCTTCCTCAGCCTCCATGGATTTAATCCTTAAAGAGATTCGTGCCCTGAAACTTTCTTAAAGGAAACTAACAAAACTCTACAGTTTCTGAATGACAAATGGTTTTCATCGGATTCACACGTGCTCATTGTGGAACAAAGGACAAAGTCTCTTCAAGTCTCTTGCTCTCGTATTTCATCCCTAGAATCTTAAATTTCTCTACTCAAGAAGCAGGCTGAGTATTTGGAAAACCGAAACTGCACCAACAATTTCGGAATTCATGGTGTCCTTGAAAATATTGAAGGTTCCAACCCAAACATCTTTTTTTAAGTTATTTTTGCTTAAGCTCTTGGACTTACCTACTACTTCTTTTCTCAACATTCAAAGGGCTCATAGACTTGGACCTAAAATATCTGCGAAATTTCTGTGTAATTATGATTTTCCTGCAATACACAGACCTTCTACAAGTTCTGACTGCTGTCAAGTTTTTTGGGAAGCTCATCATCTATTTTTTTCTCAAGATGTAGTTAAAATTACGGCAGACCATAGGAAGAAGTTTCTCAATTTACATCCTCAACTATGTTCTATTAATGCCAGATTTGGACTTCTTTATCTTTGTCTCTTAAAGGTTACATATAAAGAGAAGACTACAATATTTGAAGATCCAGCGGAGCTACTGGAATTCCTTCATAATCATGGAGTTGATACCATGGATACATCAAAGCCTGCATAATTGTTATTTTTTGCCTCGTCTTGTGTAGATGTTTTCTTGTCTCGGTTACACATTGAGTGTAGTGTCCCTTGTATTTTCCTAATGTTCTAGCATTGTATTTTGTTCAATATATGGCTCTAATATCTCTCTCCCTAATGTTATTACTTCTTTCATAGTTCATTTTTCTTCCTTTCATATACCAATGTTTTATTCCTACTATTCCGTTACCTATTTGATCTCCCTGTTACGTTAAAGTTTTGATTGTGCTCCCTTGGGAGTTCGGTGGAGCTTCGCTACTGTCGTCGTCATCTTCTGGTGTAGCCATTCCCCATTTGTTTTGTATATGTAGGCAGGTTTTTCAGTCTTTTATATGACTTGTACTGTCTCTTCTTTCTCTATCTTCTCCCTTCTCTATTTGTTATCTCTTGTATGGCTCCTCTGCTACATTTTCTTTCTCTTTTTTATCATATTTATTTATCCCTTTCATCTCCCATGTCCACTTTTCTAACACGAGTATCTAATTTCTATTACCTTTTCTCCCAATATATATATCTCAATCCATTTTAATTCATGTTCTTGTGAGCATAATGCTTGTTCATACTTTTCTTAATAAGTTATATTTCAGGTCACAACCTGGAATATTAAAGGTTTAAATAATCCTATGAAAAGGCAACGGGTGCTAATTCACCTAGCAAAGTTAAAAAGTGATATTGCTTTACTCCAAGAACCTCATATTACTGAAGATGTGGGATGGTACATGTGTTTAACTCCCCTGCTTTGGGTAAGAAACACTGAGTTTTGATGTGATGTCATAAAACATTACATGTTTCCATTGTTCAACAGGGAGCTGATACTGAAGGGTATTTGAGCGCTTTATAAATCTCATAAATAAATAAATTGTTAAGCTTCTTGTAGATAAGATTCTTTTAGCTATTTTTATTGTAGATGCCCCTACTTTGGTAGATAAGGTTTTCTGTACTAATGTATCCGATAAATTACTTACATATGATGACTATATTATATTTGGTGGTGATTGTGATCAAATCTTTGATCCCATTTTAGACATTCTAGAATAAAGTTTCTTCCCTCTAAAATGCACTCAGATTTCACATCCACAATACATCGCAAAGCATTGGTGGACATTTTGAGACTTTGCCACCCTGACCTTAGAGAATATAGTTTTTATTCGGCCTCACATCATTCACAATCCGGTATTGATGACCTTTTCCTTAGTAAGTCCCTGGCCCAACATGTCATTCAATCTGAAATTGGTTCTATCTTAATCTCAGACCACGCCCCTGTACTCGTAGATATTGATCTTATCCCTTTTTCGCCTCAACTAGGAAAATGGCTTTTTAATAATTCCTACTCCTTGATCCTATTTTCTGTCAAAAATTCAACTTCTTTGCCTCTAAATTCTTTTACTATCAACAATACCCCGGATTCTCCCTTTGTTATGGAGTTGGATTCCTTGAAGGCTGCTGCCAGAGGTTTTATCATAAATTTTGTATCACAAAAGAAAAAATCATTGGAAGCTCAATCCTCTCAACTACTTAATAAAATTTGAACAATTAGAATATACATATTATCATTCTAATAACGAGTCCTCTTTGAGAAATCTTAGTGATGCAACACCTTCCTTTAATAGACTACCTACTGATGCTGCCTCTAATTACTTATTGAAAAGTATTTCTCGCTACAATGGGGGCAAAAACAAAATGGGAAAATTACTGGCTAACTATTTAAATGTAAGAAAAGAAAGAACAAAAATAGAATCTGTGCAAGGTCCTGCTAGTACTGCTATCTTTAAAGATATTTTAAATAAACTTGTCACATTTTATAAGGATTTATACAATCCTGAAGCACTAACGGAACAGTCCGATCTTCTTTCCTATTTTTAATCCATTCCTTCTCCTCCCTTAAATCACATTGATTTTGAGCCTTTGGGAACTGGTTTTTCCTTGGCAGATATTTCCCACGCTGTTTTGGTGTTGCGTCATGGAAAAGCACCCGGACCAGATGGCTTTACCATTGAATTTTTTTATCACTTTGCCAAAATCCTTTTGCAAAACCTTTTACTTCTATTTCAATCTTTTTCTGATATTGACTCTTCTTGGGGGCATATTTCAAGAAGCATTGCACTGCTTAATTCCCAAGGATGATAAGGATCATTCTCTTTGTAAGAACTATCAGCCTATTTCTTTGGTCAACACAGACTAAGATCTTTGCAAAGATTTTGGCATTCCGTATTGATCCTATTCTACCTGATCTCATTGGCCCTGAACAATCAGGTTTTGTTAAGGGAGACACTTGTATCTGACAATTCACGAGTTCTTTTTAATGTCTAAGCAAAGCTTCTTCCTTGGATCATCCTATTGCCGCGATTACCTTAGACGCTGAGAAAGCATTTGATAGGATTGGTGGGGATTTTATGTTTCATGCTTTAAAATGGGCTAGTTTTCCTTCTAAATTGATTGATTTAATTTCTTTATGATACTCTGGTCCCCAAGCTTCAACAATTGTTAACGGTAAGACTTCTGATTACTTTTCTTTGCGTAGGGGCGTTTGATAGGGCTGTCCCTTATCTCCTTTATTATTTGTTATAGCATTGGAGCCCTTTTTAACTAAAATTAGACAGGATGATGGTATTACTGGATTTCATTTTGGTCCTCATCAGGTTAAAATGTCAGTTGACGCTGATGAAAATATTTTATATTATTCTAATCCTGAATCCTCTCTTACTCATTTTCTTCAACAGGTGACCTCCTTCTCTAAACTCTCTAAAAGGTTATCGTCTTAACACTGATAAATGCAAAATTCTGCCTTCAAATGTTTTGTGTGTAAAACATCTTTTCGAACACTCCGGGTTCCCTTGGCAACCACTTAAGGTTTGTGGTTCACCCCTTTATTATCTGAATCGTTAAAGCTAAACTTTGATTATATTATTGAAAAACTGAATGATACTATTACTCGCTGGCATCCCCTCTTTCTATCTTGGTGGGGTCGTCTGGACTCAATTCTCTCCTCTTATACTATATGATATCTCTATCATTCCTATCCACATTCCTGATAATTACTTTGATAAAATTCTTATGGAAGGGTAAACCTTCTCGTATAGCCTTGACCGCTTTAAAGAAAGACAGAACTAATGGAGGTCCTAGGTTTCCTGACTTTAAATCATACCATTCCGCTTTTTCATTAAAACAAGCTACTCGATGGATATCTACAGATCTTCCCTTATATCCCCCTCTTTGGTTAAAAATGGAGAACTTTTTATTGCCCCTTTTGATTTTCAGGAAATCTTAACCTTCACTTCCAACACTACTTCTTTGCGTTCTCCTGTCATATCCCATTCCCGTAAACTTTTGGTTCCTATATGATCTTCATCGTATCCCTCTAATAGCTCCCTTCATCAACAACCCATTTGACACAATAAATCATTACGGATTGGTAATCGTTCTATATACCGGAAACTTTGGCATTCTAGAGGTTTACATTGGATAGCCCAGCTTATATCTGATAACCAAAACCCTTACTTTTTCAGGTCTCCAAATGCAATTCTCTACCTTCGTCATCTAGATCGCAATACAATCTTCTTTATCCTTCTCTCCTCCAATATCTCCATAATCTACCTAGTACTAATAATCCTCCTATTTTGTACTGAAACATATTCTCATTATTAGACAATTTTCCCTCCGCACCTACTATATACAGAACTTTATAACTCCCCCAGACAGACAATAGAAGGGTTGTACCGACATGGGAAAAGGATTAATCACAGCAATGTCTTCATTTATCATGGAGTATTATTTTCCCCACTGTCTCTAGCATCTTTTTCATCAGAAATACCCTCTACTTGTTGGTCTTGCCCACACCCTACTGCTGACTTACATCATATGCTGTTCAAAAGTCCTCCAATCCACCAATTTTAGAAACTAGTCTGGTCCCAAAGCAAGAGACTTTTTAAAGCCCAGATCCCTTTTTCTTTCACAAACATCTTCCTAGGCACTTTATCTTCCCCATGGTCTCAATCCCCACTGAGTTTTAAGCTTTTAGATTTATTATTAGCTATTGCATTTAATTTAATAACCTCAAATTAGAAACAAGCTGATAAAGTCACTTTCAGATCCTGGTGGAATGCAGCCCGTTTTCATCATCGACTGGATACTAATTTTGTCTCCCCATCTCTCTAGCAATAAAAATGTATCTTCTAGGGCTCCCTTGACAACTTATTTATCTCTATCTGCCTCTTCAAATGTTGCATCTAAAAATGTATCAGATGATGTACAGAAACCACCTTAATTTCTCCACTTGTCTCCTCATTTCCAGATGATTAGTTGGTCATTTACTATTAAATGTTTATTTATTGTTATGCTTACAATGCTAAATACTTTACATAATACACCTGTTATCTTCAATTGTTATACATTTTGCTTCATCTCCCTTCCCCTTTCTCCTCATTGTTTTATATGATGTATTTTCTTTTATATACAGTGTGATAGCAATATCATTATATTTTTCTACTTTATTTAATCATCTTTATGTTAAATCGGTTTAGCTTGTGTCGTTTTCGGACTTATATCTTCCTGCCCGGATAAGAAACTAGTGACAGAGGGAACCTTTGCATTTTTTAACATAAGAGACTATATCTTAAGAAGAATACAGTAAGTGTAACTGAAAGTTGAAGAATCTATAGAGGTCTGTGTTGAGCTATTGTGGGAAAACTCTGCTATAGGAATTCAATTAACCAATTAATTGGGCAAATCATTAGAAAACACCTAATATTTTTTTTAATGCTTGGTTAATGCACTCCACCTGTGTATCCATCTGGTAATGAGGACTGGTTAAGATGAAGTTAATTTCCCCAGATAATTAAGGAGAGCATCTCAAAATTGTGAGGCAAACTGCGAGCCCCTCTTCATCCCCATAATGTTTGGTAAGGCATGTACTAAAACAATTCCTTTCAGAAATTTCTGGCCAAGTTGTGATGGAGATGGTAATTTATTCAAAAAGCTACAAAGTTTGCTCAATTTTGTTGAAGAGTCCACAACTATCAAAGATTAATGTAGCACTAAAATGGGAGGCAGATGAAAACCTTAATTCTTCTCAGGATCTACTTGCTGTGAAAGACTGTTGGCTTTTCCGTGTTGATGACCTGGTCACAATTAAGTTGCATCAGCAATTCCCTAATTAGAAGTGTAGTTTCTCCCCTTTGGCGTAAATGTGTGAAGGTATCAGAATATTTAGCCACATGATGATTGTTTCCTGTCTGAAAGTGTCTGTAGTAAAATAGCACTAAAATCAGATGGCTCTTCTATGAACAGTAACATATAATCTGGGAACAGAATCAGAGCGGTGGTAAAGACAATCTTATGTGCTTCAAAAGCTTGTTTAACAATCCATTGGAACACAACTCCTTTCAAAATCATAAAATGAGAGGAGCTACAATAGTGGAAAAATATTTAATAAAATCTTTGTAGAATTGGAAAACCCTTGAAACCTTTGACGTTCTTTCACAGTTTGGGTATGTGGGCCAATCCGTTACCTTTCACTTCATCATAAGTCATCTGCAATACTGTTTCTGAGATTTGAAATTCCCAAAAGAAACCCTGAAAACCTCAAAACAGTATTTCCCAATTTGGCATGCAGTTTTGTCTAAATTCTTGCACCAACTCAAACAAATGTCCTTTTAAGAATATCATCCAAATATATAATTAGTTATGAATTGAAGGTGTCTTTTAAGTTATTATTGACAGAGCGGTGAAATGTCACAGGGGCATTACACAATGCAAACAGAATCACTAGAAATTCAAAATGGCCATATCTGGCGTTAAAAGATCATTAATTCCTCTATGAGATAGGGATCCAGGGCACTGCACTAAATAGGCTTATAGATTTTCTTGAAGACCGGACTCAAAGTATTATCGGCCCTTTCAATCTAAGACTATCTCTAGGCAAGGGGATTCCTCAGGGCTCTGCTTTGAGCCTTACACTTTTTAACATCTATGTTGCTCCCCTCGCTCAGCTTGTCAAGTCCTGTGGTTTTGAAAAGTTCTTCTATGCAGAAGAAACCCAATTATTCATCTCTTTTGAACAGGACATTGAGAATGTTCAACATTGCTTTATTGACTACATGAGGAAAACTGCCACTTGAATGTGCCTGAACCGTCTTCAGTTAAACAGGGACAAAGACAGAGATTCTAATGTTCGGCAAAGCACAGCTCCACTGGACAGATGGCCTGTCAAGCTTAGACCTGCTTCTTCACCCAGAAACTCAGCAAGAAACCTGGGCATTCTGCTAGATAATAAGTTATCAATAATGGACCCGGTGACATCCATCTGTGGCATGTGTTTCAGGACAATGCGCCTTCTCAGGAGGATCTTTCAGTGGCTTCTGCTAAATTCTCAGAAAACCCCTTATCCAAGCTTTGATAATTAGTCGCCTGATTATGGAAATGCACTAGATGTAGTGTCCAATGAGTCCCTTCTATCTAAAATGCAGGTGGTACAAAATACTGCAAGCCGTTTGGTTAACAAACTGCCACCTGGCACATCTTCAGTTCCTTTGCTCAAAGCCCATAATTTGCCCTCATGAGGAAAAGAGCACTATTTAAACTACTCTGCCTAACGTATAATGCTTTGACTTGCAATGGACCCAAATATATACAGGATAAACTGGTTCTTTATCTTCCTAGAAGAAATCTTAGATCAAAGAGTCAACTTCATATTTGTCACCGGCGTATTCGTACGTCTAGGTATGGTGGACGAGCTTTTTCTTATCTTGCACCTTACCACTGGAACAAGCTTCCCTTGTTCATTCGGCGTGCACCGAGTTCTCAGGTTTTAAAAGACATCTTAAGACCTGGCTGTTCCTATGCATGCTTTTCTATTTGTCTGTGATTCAGCACCGAGACGCCCCTTCGGGGTCAAGTCGTTGCGCTATACCAAGTATCTATTAACATAACATCACAAAAGTAATTTTCCTCTCATCACCTTCATGGATATTCACCAAATTGTATGCATATCGTATATCTAATTTGGAAAACAAATAGCTACCCTGATTTGTTCCAATATCAACAAAATCAAGTGTTTTGATTAGGGATAGAAGCCCTCCATCTGATTCATAAACAAATAAAATGGGAGCTCTGGCTGGAGAAATGGAATGGGAAATTAATCCTTTCTTTAGGATATCATCTAAATGTTCTTAGCACTGCATCTTCCTTTGTTGTCAGAGGATACATTCTCCCATGAGAATTATTGCATTTGGTAAAAAGTCATTTTATCAATTTTTAGTGCAATGAAGATGCAAGGTTTCAGTGACTCCCTGACTGAAAACATTAGCTTTTGGAAGACCATGTGAAGACTATGGGACTCCTGCACCAGACATGTTAACGGTGTAAAGATAGGAATGAAGTGAGAAATTCTTCAAACAATATTTTGAGGTGAACTGAGCCGACCCCCGTTGGGGGTAGCCGCGCGCTTAATAAATGTCAATAATAATAATAATAATAATAACCCTGTTGTTCATCACTTTGAGGATTCTGAAAGCTTAAATAGGGTGTGAGCAACCTAATAGGTTGAGGCATCGGGTAAATAGCATACCAATCACTCCACATTCCTTTTTTAAGTGGCTAAGACTAACAGTCTACCTCTGATTTAAGAAATAATAGACACTATTCAGAGGAGTGCGATCAAGTCTTGGATGAATTATGAAGGATCGGTCTTTGTTATATTAAGATGATAGAAAGGATGTTCGGCAGCTGTACTGAAGATTTGCTTAAAATGTAGAAAAATATGGCGATGGGTATCATATTTTAATTCTGAGGCCATTTGTGGTGCTAACATTAGGTATATGGGATATCTATACAACATGGATGAATTACTATACCTCAAAAACTCTCAATAAGGTTAATCCTGGAATCCTGCCTCATTTTATCAGGTGCTGCCTCAGTATTGGAGATTCTGTCCCTTTGTTTGAGAAGCCATGATGAGAATATACACGTCAGAAGAAACAAGGTCAGGAGTTTTCCAAAGTTACAATGCTTCTGAAAAGATTTGTTTTTGTTTTTCTCACAGTTAAATCAATTTTCACATTGCAAATCTCCAAACACTATGAATAGTTTTACAGTACACATAAAGCAGCAGGAATGGACTGAAAGAATTTCTATTTTTTGCCAAACTTTTGGATAGATCAGTAATGAGATCCAGTGGATTCAATGTCATCTCATATGCTGATGACACTCAAGTGATGATCTCCCTACTCTTAAACATGGACGCCACTAAACTTAAGTTCAGAGAGTGCATGAGGAAAAGTGCCTTATTGATGTCCCACAAATGCCTACAGCTTAATGGCGACAAATCAGATATAGTGCTGTTCGACATAGCACATGACTACTGAACGAGCGGTTGGTGGCCATCTGAATTAAGCAGCCCCACCCCAAAAAGGTGGTAAAAAATGTGGGCATTCTAATCGACGATAGCCTCTCAATGCAAGTGAAATCTACATGTGGCACCTCTTTTGGGATAATGCCCATGCTAAGAAAAGTATTTAAATAGCTGCCTCTCCACTCAAGAAAGACTCTCATGCACACACTAGTGGTGAGCCGCTTAGATTATTGCAATTTACTCAGTGAAAAAGCAAATAATGCGATAACAGTGGTGAATGGTGTGCAGCCACAGAAACTCAGGTGATCAGCTTACAATACCTATCTACTGGTGTGCATGCACAATAGTGGAAGCACATGACACTTAGAGAGAGTGGCAAGTGGATGAAACAATAAGTATGGCAACATCTCTAAAATGTGACTGTGCTAGCCTAATAAGCATGTGGGGCAAAAACATACCATACATAGAGGAACATATGTGAGACTCCCTATCCCACCCAAAACGTCTGAGTAATATGAAACCCGATTGTTAATATTCTAAAGGAAAAAAGGTGACTTGTTTGGTACATATTATATGTAGTTCAAAACAAATTACCTAAAAAACCCAATTATTCAGAAAGCAAATAAGCATGAATTGGGTTTGAAAAAATAAATGATGGTTAGGATTAGGGTGAGGTGGGGAAACACCAGGAGGGGAAGCAACAAAGGAGACATGGGAGGGGTGAGGAAACATGCGTGGTACGGCTGGGGTGAAACCAACACAGAGGGTGCAGGGAGAAAGCAAATTAAAAGAGAGGGAGCGAGTACAATGGGGGTGAGAAAAGTAAATAGGCAAGAGGGGAACAGGTGTGGGAGAACAACAGGCAAGAAAAAGATCGCCCCAAGAGGCATGGAGGGGTGAAGAGAAACACTGGCGAGACAGCTGTAAAACACATGCATTCTTATGAAGTGGCAAAACAAAAAGAAAGAGATAGCATCTGAAAAACGAGCAGTGGAAGGACATACGTGAAGTGTCCATGCGCCAAAGGAGGGGCACACACAAGAAGAGGAAGAAAGCTAATGAACAAACAAGCATTAGCAAAGGCATTAGGTCTCGTCTATGAGAGCTATTGGCTTTGGCAATGTTTTGTAGCCATGTTGTACAGCAGCACATATGCTTTGCATTGTGGCTAATACTAATTTTAAAAAGTGTTATCACAGAGCCAGGACTAATGCCTTAGATTTTAAGTGCATTAGTGCCAGATGCATCATAGTTCTTTTTTATTACCTTTAGCCATGCTGCACAGCAGCCACACTGCTCACTTAAAGCTAACAATACATCCTGCAACTGAGAGTGCATAGGAGTCCTAAAAGGGACAAATCACTGAAATGAGAGATGTATCAATCGACGAGCTTCGGAGTAGAAACAAAGTTTGGGGCAAAGGAGATTTGGGGGGAGAGGAAGAAAACACTTGCACTCTCATGGAAGTTCTGAAAGAGAAAAGGTAAAAGCAGTTCCCGATGTGATGTCATGGAAACACCCAGGTCATCCATTAAAAAGGATGGTAAATAAGCTATGCTAAAGTAGAGGCATTCAAACAAACAAAAAGGAAGTAAAAACATTGAATAAAGTGTAAGCAAATGAGACAGACACGGGAGCAAACTAATGATAAGCAGTAGACTCACACAAAGAGCACTGTGTCTACAATAAGTCTTTAAGGTAGAGGCACTACTTAATTTGATCCGGTGGTTTCTGGTGCTCGGCACTGGCACCCAATTGTCAGTGCTGGTACTTATATTCTACCACACAGTGGCGTCGTTTGTCTAATTTAGAGAACAGCACGACAACAGCCATTTATTAATTCAATATAAATTAAAAACTACTAAAAACAGGCCTTCCAATCCAGTCTTTTAGCTTTGGGGGAATGTGATGATTAAAAGTTGTGTTCGTACTGTCATTGACAGTGCTGTCAGGGGCAATGGCTGGTGGAAGCCTAAGTGGCTTCTTGATGAGGGCCCTGGCACATATTTATTTATTTTAGAAATTAAGTATTTGGTAGACAAGAGCTAAAAAAAAAGTTGTTAATCTCGTCTTGTAATTGTTGTTTGCTACAACACTAATAATACTGAATGGTATAAACATGAAAATGTCAATCATTCGAAAATGCCTTGGTGCACGATGGCAACAAAAGATAAGGACTATATTTATTGGCAACACGGCATTTTATATTTAACTCCCCATTCACATACTGTAAACTACAGTTGTAGATGAGCATATACATGTGAATGGGAGCTTTAAAGGGGGCCTTTCCTTAATCTATTTGCTCACTGAAGGCTAATGAATGCCCCTGGTGACCCCATTAGGGGCCATTATGCTGTCTCTACATTCACAGCAACTTATTTTGAAACAGAGATTAATTAGGGAAGCAGAATTGCACGGTCGGCCTTTCCTCGTCTTGTTTACACATGGTTTGCATTGCCCAGCTGAATAAACAACAGACTAATGCACATAACCCCAAGTGACAGATAAAACGTCTGCTCTGGGAAGAGAAAACATTTATTTCACCTCCTCTTGGAACGCGCCAGTGCCAGATCACTGCGAATAAATAGCTTTAGCAGCGCGAGGAATGATGCAGGCCTCACATAAATGCAGCTCAGGCTACCAGAGCGAACCACACACAAGGACAACTTTTTAGATTGGCAAACAAAACCGTTTTCCCTACAAATGAAGAAATATTGTTTTGGCGATAGGCGTCCTGGAGTTCTTGCCCGGCGTCCTTGCTCCATACGTTTCATTAGAAGGATTCTTACTTTAAGACAGCACAGGGCCAGATTGCAGTCTACCCTTAACAGCAGAAAAAAGCGCACTGAAAACAGTGCATAATTTGAGCCGGTGTTTTCCGGTGCTCACACTCATTTATGGTGGGCATGGAGAGATTAAATGATGTGTCCAGAATCACAGGATGTTGAGCCAAAGCAGAGACACAAACCTGGATCACCAGCTTCGAAGCGGACAGCTCTGATCATTGCACCACATCCTCTCCCTACTTTCATGGTGAGAGAGCGCAAATTTGAATAAAAATTATGTATAGGCCATATTTACAAGCACGTCGTATAACGTAGGAATGAAACGCATATTGTAATGTGAAGTTGACACTTATAGTATAAAGTTAACGGATATAATCCAAAGTAATATAGGAAATGTAACTGTATTCACTTTAGAACATGTATTAGATTTAGAAGGCCCGTATACGTAGTGGGCTGATGTAGAAATACTTACGAAATGTAGAACGTGCAAAGTAGAATTCATGTACGTGTGTAACCTTAACGGAGAAGCGGCGAAGAAATGAAACGTGAAGGAATGTGTAGAACATGTATAAAACGATAGCGAATGAAAGTATAAAGTTATACCCTATGTAAATAGAATGTATTCACTTCCATGTAAAGGAATTGCTAAACAAGAATATATAAATGTGTGTTAAAGGTTATACTGTGTAGAAGGCTTTTTGTATGAATGTTAGAAAGGTTTAGGTCATTTGTGATTTTAACCTGACTGACCAAGGGTTCGCAGGAGTGTAGTCCGCTGTATATAATTTAGTGGGCTCACAGGAGTCGTGAATAGCCTTGCTGTGAATGTGCGAGCCAAGGAGTCTAGCGCTTACTGGATTTAGGGTGACAACGCTGGACAAGGTTTATTGCCTGAACGTGATAAGAGGCGCTTAGAATTTGAAACTTGTTTTTGAATGACCATTCACAGGACCTAGAAGGGTCAAGAATAGCAGTTGTAAGTTAAAGTCTTGTTTAAGTTCATATGACTTTTGATCTGAAAGTGTCAGTTGAAGTCTCCAATAAGAAGACGAAGATGACATCTAAGGAGAAAGGTCAACTTAACGGACGGCGAAAGTGACGAAGCAAGGAAAGAGCTGGAAGATGACATCAACGGGGAAAGTCCGTGGTGGGCGTCAAGGGGCGTTCCACCCACACTGTGATTGTGTATTTTAGGGACAGCACCCCGGGGAGGAGGTAGCAATTGGAGACTAGGAACAGCAAGGGAATTGCTCAAGAGAGAAGGGCAAGGGTAGATGACTTGAGCAGATGCGCTGAGAGAGATCAGAGCGCAAGAGAGCAGTAGGCCGAGGACCCTTAGAAGAGCGGATGGGTAGGCAGAGAGGGTACTGCTTCTTAAACCTAAGTTACCTTTAGAGGCTAAGAGAGTTTGAACTTCTTTGGAAGTCAAACTGCTGACACCTTTTTTAGGTTAGGAACTTGCGAAGTAGGGATGTCACTTAGCATAGAGTAGGGACAGATTTAACGTGATACTTTTCTCTTTCTGTAGATGACGCCAAGGAACCACTTTACATCGAAGCTTTAAATTGCTGATATCGGAATTGATTTTGTATTTTTTTGTATACTTTGAGGTTTATCCTGAGCAGATTGCAATTGCATCCAACTTTGACTTTTATATAAAACTTTCAAACTTTATCAGTTGTAAGTGGTTCTTCCGAGTGGCGTCAGTTAATGGGGTTTGTCTAACCTATGCGAGGGTTGTCTTTTACTCAATGACAGATACTAGCGGTCCAAAATAGATGAATGAGATAAGTTATTAAATTGATCATAAATTGATATCAAAATCTCATTCCCCGCAGTTGGTAGCAGAGGATGGTTATCTTCTTGAGGAAGACGACCTAGGCTAGGTTTAGTTTACCCCAAGGTCCCTAGTCATCGACGACCAGAAGAAGAATTGCAGCCGAAGACGGTGCTGACGGTGCGACGAGAGAAAAGCAGCAGAGTCGGTCGAGAGTGAGTATAAGGGTCATGCGTTGTAAGATTGCGGTGTTTTATGTTGTTCCTGTGTTGTAATGTCAAGCGGAGTTGAATGCCTGTAGTGTGATTGAGGGAAGGTTGTGAGCGCGCGCAACCGGATGAAATCTTAAGCTCCAGGGAAGGACTTAAGTGGTTCGGGTGTATCGAACACCCAGAGTAATTTGTCTACCATTGAAAGGGGGTCATGAGGTACCATTGATTTCCCGACAGACCGATGATAGGGGGAGCGTAAGAGTGAGTGAATGAGTAGCGGACGCTGGTCGTACGTTTACTGTGTGTAAGTAACCTATCAGTTGAGGCGATCGTCTGACCGTAAGAGGGAAGACGTTTTCGTCAGTTGAGGTGACAATTACAGTTAGACTGTGGCCGTACAGTCAGAGAAAAGTGATCGCTTGGACGGAAGTAGTCATTTTTCAGTGTATGAATGAAAACGCATGCGAAATCGTGAGACAAATTGAGAAAGAAGGAGAATTGCTGCAAGAGGGAACGAGTGACGTCAGCATAGAACCGAGCTGAGATTGGTTAGTTTGTCAGACGTCAGCGAAGAGTCGCACTGAGATAGGCCGAATAGCGAGAGCCGCGTAGGGATTGGTTGGTTGGTTTGTCATCGGGACGTAAACAAGGAAGAGTAAAGGGAAAATTGTAGATTATCGAAAATGAAGTGTTTTAAGAGTTTAAGAGCACTCTTTAGGAGGAATAGAAGAAACTTATATGCCGGAGAAGAAGCTCCACCAGAAGGCACACCAGCTTATTATATGGCAGTGAATGTAGGCTTGCACTCGATACTATGGATCTCCGAGTGGAATAAGCTAACTGAAGGGAATAAGGAACTGACGTTTCCGAGATTCGGAACGTTTAAGCTAGATGTATTGAACGAACTAAAAGCGGTAATGCTCGCAACAAGACCTCTACCGAGGCCAACACAGTTCGAAGCACTTAGTGTATGGTTTAGAACAGCACACGAAAAAAGCGTAAAGAGGCGCCAAGAAAGAGTGAGACGATCAGTAAAGGCAGTACAGGATGCCAAATGGGATGAGGAAGCTAAGAAATGGAGGGTGCAGAAGATAGAAGCAGACAAACTGTACCCGATGTTAGAAGTTACGGGAGAAAAGAAACCTCTAGAGGAAGATGAGGAAAGCGAGACAGAAGAGGATCTGATAGAGAGGCTATTAACAGATAGACCACCTCCGTACAGCGGAGGGGCCGCAAGTCCTATATTACCACAAGAGGACGGAGCTAGATGGGGGGAATATAAATCGATCCCAGTAACAGATTGGGATGCCAAGAAAGAGGAGGAAGTACCTCAGTCTAGTTCCGAACAGAGAGTAGTGGGAAGATTCGTGGTCCAGAAAATGCCAGAAACGCAACATGCAAGGTCCTACCAAATGCCGGATGCTCTACAAGTACCGGTTACCATAGGCCCTATTGTGTCAATCTACAACCCAGAAGGGGTCCAACAGGAGGAACAGGCACGATGGGACAGGGAAAGGACAGAGATGGAGAATAGGAATACCATGATGAATCCTCAGAGACAGATACTAGCACCGATGAGTCGGAGTACCCCATTAGATGCCGCAACAGGTCCCTGGGTAGAACAAGGGGGTCAAAGAGGGCCAATGGACTTAAGGGGACCAAAACCGAAAACCCATAAGGAATTAAGGGAATACCTGAAAGAATGGGATACTGCCGAAGAGAATCGGAGTAAAAGTTTAGAAACAGGAGCAGAGTGGAGAGACCAGGATAACAGGATCCTCTCTCATTGTGGAGCTGGCGAAAGCAGCCCGGAGTGGGAGAGAGGGAGTCAGGAAAGCAGAGGAAATAATTGTCCTACTATCAGCGGCAATAGGCAAATGTGCGACGACAGGAGTACAGGGTGTGGCGAAGTGCCTTGCGTCACCTTTAGTGAAGGGGAACGAAGGACGCAGGAGTACCGAAATACTTTCAGATGCACTCACCATACCCCGGGTGAAACAGTGCAACATTGGAATCATGGGAACATGGAGAGTCGTGAAGGGTCTCGCCATGCATCCGGTGAACGAGAGCGAAGTCACGAGAATATAGGGAGTCGCGAAACGTCTCGCCATACTTCTGGTGATCAAGAACGAGATCGCGGGAGCATGGAGGGCCATGAAGGACCTTATCGGTTATTGAGCGACACCAGACAGCAAGCGAGTTACAGTGGTTTAGGACAGAACGGTGGATCCTATCTCGTATCTGGAGAAACCGAGCCAAAAAGACGGAATGTAGGGATGGGGGATGAAGTGATGTTCCACCACACCCCACGGGAAGATGGAAAGGCTTGGGATCTAGAGAGGTGGGAACAAAGGGATGGAAAGAAAACTCCTCATAACTCACCTGTGTTTAGGCGTAGGGCGCATAGTGGAGGTGAGAGGGGTATGAGCGAACCACCTAGGACTGACATACTGAGAGCTGAAATAAAAGCAAGACGGATTGATGTAATGAGCTTAAAATCAGATTTGGATGAAATAATAGACGGCACAGTGGCAATAGAGAGGTTAGAGTTGTACGCACCAGATGAAATATTGTTCTTATCAAAGGATGTTACTCGGAAAGCAAGGGCAGCTCATGAAAAACTATCTGAATTAGCGGAAAAATATATGATAGACATGTCACGAACTAAAGCTTTACAGCCCAATCATAGGCTAAATTGCACAGATCGAGATTTGGATGAACGTAGAACGATTGGACTAAGAGTACACATACGGGAACTAGTCATGTGTATCAGAATATGGAGGGATCTGGATAGATGGGAGGAAAAGTGGTCTAAGAGGGGATCGGTCAGAAGAAGTACAATTGTGAAATCCCAGGATACAGACCTAATGAGAATGGAAGCTTTCCCTTTGCGAGAAATCGCGAACGGAAATTACGTTCATGTGCCCTGGAGTAGGGGGGATTTAGCGGCATTCACTAATTCCTTCCCGAAGCTTAGAGAGAATCCCGTTGAGTGGTACAAGCAGGTAGAGAGGTTCGTGAAGATCTCTAAGGTGCTGTGGATCGATTTGAACACATTGTTCGATATCGTAGTACCCGGAGATTTGTGGACGGCATGCAAGCTTAGTGTTGAATGGCCTACTTGTGAGCCTCCGAGAGATACCCGGACGAATGGTCCGTCAGACAGAGTCATGGAAAAATACGAAAGAGTAATAACATGGCTGAAAGAGAAAGTGCCAGTACAAGACATAGACTGGGTTAAGATAGATCGAACAACTCAGGAGCCCAAAGAGACAGTTCACGAGTTCTATGAGAGGCTACTGAAAGCATTTAAACAATACAGTGGGTTAGACGTAATGGATCCTAAAGACATAGGACAGTTTGTGTCGAAGTTTGTTTTAGGATTAAGACCAGACATAAGCCTGATGATACAACAGCATCTGATCTGTTGGCAGAACAAACCTTTAGACGAAATTCTGAGGTATGCAAGGTACTGTAGCGATGAGATAGATTCAAAGGCAAAGAAACTCAAGGAAAAGTTAATGCTGGTACAAATGCAAGCAGCTGGAAAGGGTGGACAGCGGCAACAGGGAACAGGAACGCAAGCAAAGAAACAGAATAATCAGAGCAGAGATGAGGAAGAAAGACCGAGACCGAGAATGGATATCGCGACACTGAAAAAGACAACGAGATGTCACCAGTGTAACGAAGTGGGACATTGGAGACGCGAGTGTCCTTACAATGTTGAGACAGGGGAATTAGAACAAGAGGAGGAAGAGGTACAGAATAACGTGGTTAAGGGAGCCGCAGCCCCGAAGGGAAAGTTTATCAAGGGGGGGACTCAGACTCCTCGAGCCCCGTTTCCTCAACCCCCTCGCATTACAAATGGAGGGAAAACCTATAGACAAATGCCATTGTTCGTAGGAGGAGAAGAATGCTACTACGTTGATCCTCTTACAGGGCAACGAGCGAATAGGGGGGAAGACTGTACTCTAGGAGCAGCCCTGGAAGTAGATCAGAGAGGACCATACGTAGAGGCTGAAGTAGCTGGATGTCCTACAACCTTTTTGGTGGATACAGGGGCCACTCGATCCACGTTGAGATCAGCGGTAGTCCCAGGTTTGCCAATATCGGGAGAGACGATTCAGGTGGTAGGAGTCGCAAACAAGAGGATGACTAATCCTCTGACCGAACCAGTGTCAGTGAAGATAGGGAATTACAGTGACGAACATCAGTTTGTGATCTGTGATTCTAGCCCTGTGTGTTTGCTAGGAAGAGATCTGTTGTGTAAACTGAACTGCACAATACATTGTACACCTGAAGGAGTAGAGGTACAGACCAATGATGAGGATGCCGATTTTAAAGTTGTAAACTCGCAAGAGTGCGTGGAACTATATCCTACCTTAACAGTGGAAGAGCTTCCACAGGATTTGAGGGAGAAAGTGTCAGCTGAGGTGTGGGATTTTACTGGAGAAGAAATAGGACTGATTAAAGGAGTAGAACCAGTAAAAATCTTGGTAAGACCCAATGCTGAGTATCCAAGAACTCCACAATACAAGTTGACTCCAGAGACGATTGCAGGGATAAAGCCTGTGATCGAATACATGATTAAACAGGGAATACTGAAGGAGATCGTGGGAAGTCCATGTAACTCCCCGATTATGGGTTTGCAGAAGCCTAGTGGAAAATACAGAATAGTGCAGGATCTTCGGAAGATTAATAACATTGTTGTCTCATGTTGTCCAGTGGTACCGAATCCATCAGTGATATTATTTCAGATACCGTTCCAAGCTGAATGGTTTACAGTGATAGATTTATGCCAGGCTTTCTTTTCGATACCTTTAGATGAAGAGAGCCAGTATCTTTTCGCTTTTAAGCTGGAAGATCGCGTCTTAACATGGTGTCGTATCCCTCAGGGGTATACAGAAAGCCCATCGATCTTTAACCAGCTATTAAAAAGAAATCTTGAAAGTCTAGTACTGCCCAAGAATTCGGTTCTAGTCCAGTACATAGACGACCTCCTAGTTGCGTCAGAAACTGAGGAAGCTTGCAGAGAAGACACCATAACCTTGCTAAATCACTTGGCCGAGAACGGACACAAGGTGTCTCCAAGTAAATTGCAATATTGTATGACTGAGGTGCAATACTTGGGCCACAGGATTGAAAAGGGAAAGCGGAAGGTGTCTCCAGACAGAATAGAGGCGATCATGAAAATGAACGCGCCTACAACACAAAGAGAAGTCAGGATGTTTCTAGGTATGGTCGGTTATTGTCGGCAGTGGATAGCCAACTTTTCACTGAAGGCAAAACCTTTATTACAGCTGACGCACAAAGGAGTAAGTGATCCGGTACCATGGGACAAGGATTGTTTGATGGCGTTTTTGCAGCTGAGGGAGGACTTATGTCGTGCCCCGGCTTTAGGAATGCCTGATTACACAAAACCATTTTTGCTTTACTGCTGCGAAAGAGAGGGATGCGCTTTAGCGGTTTTAGCTCAGATCCACGGAGATGCGCGCAGGCCAGTGGCGTATTTCTCGGCTACATTAGATCCAGTAGCCGCAGCGTTGCCCGGATGTCTCAAATCCGTAGCTGCAACGGGTGTCAGCATTGAACGTTCTGAAAGCGTAGTAATGGGACATCAGTTAGTTGTGTATGTACCTCATTCTGTAGAATTGTTGATGACCAGGACTAAGACTCAGCATCTGACAAATAGCAGGCTCACACGCTACGAGCAAGTCATACTGGCTGCCGAGAATGTGACCCTAAAAAGATGCTCCGTCTTGAATCCTGCAACTTTGATGCCACTTCCAAACGAGATTGAGGACGAAGTTTGTACAGATCATGACTGCCTTGATGTGACTGAACTATGCACCAAACCGAGACCCGATATTGTAGATGAGCCATTGACTGACCCCGATGAAATTTTCTTTGTTGATGGTTCATGTGTAAGAGACAATATCGGTCAGCTGAGAGCAGCATATGCAGTTTGCACAATTACGAGAGTAATAGAAGCCGCTTGCCTGGAAGGAGTACACTCCGCTCAGGTAGCTGAGATTGTTGCTTTGACTCGTGCTTGCTTAGCGGGCGACAAACTTCGAGTCACCATATACACCGATAGCCAGTATGGTTTCGGGGTAGTTCATGATTACGGGCAGCTATGGTCTCAAAGAGGTTACATGACCTCCTCGGGTTCTCCCATTAGGAATGGAGAATTCGTGAGACTTTTGTTAGAGGCATTGCAAGGCCCGACAGCTATAGCAGTGGTCAAGTGTGCTGCGCATACGAAAAACGTAGACTTTGTATCACTAGGTAACCGCTATGCGGATGAAGTAGCGCGTTACTGCGCAGAACAGGGATATTCTCACACTGATGTAAAAGTGGGGGGAATCCAAGAAAGAACTGAATTGACAATGTTGTTGGATACTGTAGATACGTGGGATGAATTAAGAAGTGTTCAGGAGAATGCACCAGATGATGAGAAAAAGAGTTGGGAAACAGCGGGTTGTTCCAGAAGCGAGATGAATTTCTGGATCTCTGCCGATGGGAGAGCAGTTTTACCAAATGAACTTGTTAGTCCAATGGCAAGGAAATTGCATGGATCAGCACACATAGGTAGAGATGCTATGGTGAGAGTATTCAGACAGACATGGTTTAATCCCAAGTTTAGAGTAGCGGCAGAAGCAGTGTGTCAGCGATGTGCGATCTGTCAGCAACTAAACGTGGGAAAGAGAACACCAGTTACATTGAGTCACATTGGGAGGTCTGGGGGGCCTTTCAATAGAATGCAGCTAGATTTTATAGAAATGCCTAAATGCAATAGACTCAGATACGTTTTAGTGATTGTTTGCATATTTTCTAGATGGGTTGAGGCTTACCCTACACGTAGGTGCGATACACTTACAGTAGCAAAATTGTTACTTAGAGAGTTGATACCGAGGTTTGGGGTGCCATCCTCTTTGGAATCGGACAGAGGAACTCATTTTAATAGCGAAATAGTGAAGATGCTATGTTCAGCTTTGAGTATCGATCAGAAGTTACACTGCAGCTATCGACCAGAAGCTTCAGGGATTGTAGAACAAATCAACAGCACGATAAAGTCCAGACTTGCCAAAGTTTGTTCATCAACATCCCTGAGTTGGCCAGATGCACTTCCAGTGGTTCTTATGAGCATACGTAGCACACCTGATAGAAGAACAGGTCTCTCTCCGCATGAAGTGCTAATGGGGAGAGCTATGAGATTGCCATCGGTTCCGACTGCAGCTCTAGTGAACATCACAGACGATTTGATCTTGGACTACTGTAAGGGACTATCTGACGCCGTTAATTCTGTGTCCCTCCAGGTCCAGGCTGCAGAGGTTCCATCAGCACAAGATTTGTGCCATGACCTGAGTCCGGGGGACTGGGTCCTGGTGAAGAAGCATGTCAGGAAGAACTGCTTAGACGTGCGTTGGAGAGGACCGTTTCAAGTCATACTTGTGACGAATACTGCAGTTAAGTGTGGAGGTTTGCCAAACTGGATACATGCCTCACACACCCGAAGAGTGCCAACACCTCTAGAAGAAACAGCTCCTCTCTCGGATGAGAATCCAGCGGAAAGCGGAGAAGCCACAGAGGGGGAAAGCCAAGCTGTGGAGGTGATCGAAGAGGCTGAGACTGAGACGGAACAGGTCGACGAAGGTCAGGATATCAGTGAGACCGAAGTCGCCTCAGGAGAAGAAAGTAATTGGGAGTCCGACACAGATATCGAACAAACCGAGAGTGACCAAGAGACTGGTCCAAGAACTAGGAGCAGAAGGACAAAGAGAGACGAAGCCAGTTGGCCGGAGAGAAGGAAAAGGCCAAGCTCGGAAGAAAAGCAAGAAAGAACTCTTGTTCCGATTGCAGAAGAATCAGACCAGGAGGAGGAAACTACAGACTCAGGAACTGAAAGTCCAAGGAGATCGAGAAGGGTACGTGTGCCCTGCAGAAGGTACGCCACCCCAGAGTGGACTTATCTAGCAGATGTCTTGGGGACAGAAATCTGGGAGAGTGAAGAAAGTGAAAGTAATCGATCACGATCCATTTGTGGCAGTGGAGATATGGATGTTGACGCCTGGACTCGAGACTGAGGGGTTACTGACTTTCACACTTCCCATACCCCCATATTTGAGTCAAATTCAAGATCTAGTGCTGAAAAGATTACAATTTCCAACTTTTGGCCAGCAAATGCCAGAAGAAGAAGAAAAAGTTATTCGTTTTGAATTATTAGAAATTGTTGTGAAAGCTGCAGGTGCGAGAATAATTGTTGATGCATAAGAGACTTTTGTGTATAAGCTATAAAGAAGAAGATAACCTAGCGCCGAGTGGAAAGAAGAATAAAATTAGGGATTACATTTAGAGGACGGAGAAGGGTTAGGGTTGTCTGTTGCTAAAGGAGAAAAGACATTGTGCGAAAAAGAGACTTTGTTGATAAAAAGCACTTTACAGATTGAGAAAGCGAATAAAGCCAACAAAGACTGCAGAAGGAAAAACTTTTTCGCAAAAGAAGGAGCTACGCTGTTTGATAACATGGAGAACGGCAACCCAAACCGAAAAGCTAGATGCATAGTAGGTACACTAGTAGCAGTAGTAATTTTTCTCATAATTACAGTAGTGACAATATCATACATAATAGGACATGAAAGTGATAAAGAAACAGCAGATGTAAAGCCTGTAACGACTTTGAAACCTGCTCTTGTGGGAAAGAACGAGGAGAGCAATGTTATACGTGAAAAGGCGTTACTGGCAGAGGAAGCTCGTAGATTACATGTAGACGAGTCACAGGGAAACTTTAGGTCAAACGCATATGCTAAACTATTGTACGAGTATATCGATGCCATGGAGGCCAAGGATTGCTATGTTTGTATGCAATTGCCGGCTTCTGTAGACGAAGGCATTAGATACCATCATCTCCCACTGACTTATGGGATAACATGTAGTTTACTGCTTAGTATATTTTATGGTAGGGAAGGATTTGAGTACTACTTTTCAAATTATGATTCAGTACTGCCTGAAGTTCCGAATTATAAGCAAATGAATAAGTGGGACTATTACAAAAAGGAGGATAGACTAGCCAAATTCTTTCTTCCTTGGGATACATTAGATACATCATATGCACGCAGAAATAATCTAACTTGCAAAGTGTCAGAGGTTGAGAAGAAGTTCATAGGACAAGTAGATGATAGATACAGAAGGCAGAAGATTCTAAAAATGTCAGGACAATGGAAAACTGATTGGACCGAAGAAGAAAAGGCACATAAAAAGAAAGGTAGCAATGGTCCAATAGCATTGGATAGAACGCAGAAAGGAAAGTTATGTTTAACTCGAAGCAAAACGTATTACGAGAGTGTATTTGTAGGTGAAGTAAATTGCGAACATGCTTTTCGTTTAGAGTACTATACGAAAGATTTTATGAAAGGAATGCAAGCTATTCCGAATGTGTATTTTGTATGTGGAAGAAATGCCTATGTAAAACTACCTGACAATTGGTACGGTTCGTGTTACTTGGCAATTGTCTTCCCCAAAATATATCATGCAAAGGATGTAGCGATAATAGAAGGAAAGGCTTCGAGGAGAGCGAAAAGGGAAGTAGGAGATGCAGAAGTAGTAGGAGATGTATTTGGAGCAATGTTTCCTATGTTAGGTTTAATACTTAACGATGTTAAGATCAGGAGACTGGCTACAGTTGTGGATAGATTATCTGCAAGTACTGCAAGGTCATTAATGTTGGTAGAAGGCGAGATGCAGTCGATTAGAGCAATGGTTCTTCAGAACCGACTTGCTTTAGATGTACTGCTAGCAAAAGAAGGCGGAGTTTGTAAGGCTTTGAAGGTCCAGGAATGTTGTACTTATATTCCTGATAATTCGAAACCACTTGAGAAAGTCATACAGAACATTACACAGATTCATCAAGAGATCGAAGATTTATCAAAAATAAATGTTTGGGAAAAAGTTGGTCATGGAGTAGGAAAGGTTGGGAGTTGGTTTGCCAACCTTGGGAAAAGCATAGTATGGTACATAATAAAGCCTGTATTGATAGTATTAATTTGTATAATCACATTGTTAGGTTTAGTAAAATTGTATAAATGGTATAGGTCGAACCGGTTACAACGAACAATGAGAGAGCAAGAAAGGAGATTAGCTGCTTTACAAGATCAACAGTACAAAAGCTTAAGAGCTCTCGAAACGATGAAAAGAGGGCATATTGTAACTAGTCCTGTTTAGAGATGTTATTCAAATTGCATTTAGTGATGACTCCTAGAAGTCATCAAAGGGGGGACTGAGAGAGCGCAAATTTGAATAAAAATTATGTATAGGCCATATTTACAAGCACGTCGTATAACGTAGGAATGAAACGCATATTGTAATGTGAAGTTGACACTTATAGTATAAAGTTAACGGATATAATCCAAAGTAATATAGGAAATGTAACTGTATTCACTTTAGAACATGTATTAGATTTAGAAGGCCCGTATACGTAGTGGGCTGATGTAGAAATACTTACGAAATGTAGAACGTGCAAAGTAGAATTCATGTACGTGTGTAACCTTAACGGAGAAGCGGCGAAGAAATGAAACGTGAAGGAATGTGTAGAACATGTATAAAACGATAGCGAATGAAAGTATAAAGTTATACCCTATGTAAATAGAATGTATTCACTTCCATGTAAAGGAATTGCTAAACAAGAATATATAAATGTGTGTTAAAGGTTATACTGTGTAGAAGGCTTTTTGTATGAATGTTAGAAAGGTTTAGGTCATTTGTGATTTTAACCTGACTGACCAAGGGTTCGCAGGAGTGTAGTCCGCTGTATATAATTTAGTGGGCTCACAGGAGTCGTGAATAGCCTTGCTGTGAATGTGCGAGCCAAGGAGTCTAGCACTTACTGGATTTAGGGTGACAACGCTGGACAAGGTTTATTGCCTGAACGTGATAAGAGGCGCTTAGAATTTGAAACTTGTTTTTGAATGACCATTCACAGGACCTAGAAGGGTCAAGAATAGCAGTTGTAAGTTAAAGTCTTGTTTAAGTTCATATGACTTTTGATCTGAAAGTGTCAGTTGAAGTCTCCAATAAGAAGACGAAGATGACATCTAAGGAGAAAGGTCAACTTAACGGACGGCGAAAGTGACGAAGCAAGGAAAGAGCTGGAAGATGACATCAACGGGGAAAGTCCGTGGTGGGCGTCAAGGGGCGTTCCACCCACACTGTGATTGTGTATTTTAGGGACAGCACCCCGGGAAGGAGGTAGCAATTGGAGACTAGGAACAGCAAGGGAATTGCTCAAGAGAGAAGGGCAAGGGTAGATGACTTGAGCAGATGCGCTGAGAGAGATCAGAGCGCAAGAGAGCAGTAGGCCGAGGACCCTTAGAAGAGCGGATGGGTAGGCAGAGAGGGTACTGCTTCTTAAACCTAAGTTACCTTTAGAGGCTAAGAGAGTTTGAACTTCTTTGGAAGTCAAACTGCTGACACCTTTTTTAGGTTAGGAACTTACGAAGTAGGGATGTCACTTAGCATAGAGTAGGGACAGATTTAACGTGATACTTTTCTCTTTCTGTAGATGACGCCAAGGAACCACTTTACATCGAAGCTTTAAATTGCTGATATCGGAATTGATTTTGTATTTTTTTGTATACTTTGAGGTTTATCCTGAGCAGATTGTAATTGCATCCAACTTTGACTTTTATATAAAACTTTCAAACTTTATCAGTTGTAAGTGGTTCTTCCGAGTGGCGTCAGTTAATGGGGTTTGTCTAACCTATGCGAGGGTTGTCTTTTACTCAATGACAGATACTAGCGGTCCAAAATAGATGAATGAGATAAGTTATTAAATTGATCATAAATTGATATCAAAATCTCATTCCCCGCAATGGTTAGTAGCTGGTTCTGTTTTAGGCGGCACTAACAAGAGAAATGGGCTGATGGAAGCTGCCTCCTGACGAGAGACCCAGCACTTATATTTTTTTACAAATTAACAACTGACTGAGAATCCATGCTCTTGGATAGGGCTCCCAGCCAATCTGCACCAACCACCTCGCTTTTAAATCCCAATTCCAGATCTCCTTGGAAAATGTTAAAGGTGCACCACAGGGCATGGATACTGCTAGACCTTCACCCCCCCCTCCCCCCCGCTCACTTTTCTGGGGCTGGATTCCACAAATATCTCCCGTACAGGGGCTTATGCTCGCTGTGGAGCTGTTTGTTGATATATTACGTTCATTAGGGCTTTATAATGTGGAAGGTTTAAAAAGAGTTTTTGTGCGACTGAGGGCATGTGTGCCTGTGAATGGTTCAACACATGAAGGATGTAGTTGTGCACAGTGCCTGTATGCTATATGAATGTACAGGTTTGTAGCAGGATAAAAACACCTATTTTTGTATCTTATCTATTTAGACAAAAGTCGATCATTATTTTGTTTTTGCTCCTGAAAAAACAGCAGTCCCACTTCAAACCATCCACCTCTGCAAAAATCACCAGCGGCGGCTCTTCCACTAAGGCGGAGGAACTTCACCCCACTTCTTCAACTGCTGGCTGAATTCAATAAATACAATAATAATGTTCCGTTATTATCATTTTGCTCTTTGTATTAACCCCTTTGCTGCGGCGGGGGCAGAGCGGCGGCCGCATGCTCATGACGGAGCGGTTCCGTCATGGCCCCGCCCGCATAATAGAACGCTCCGCGCAGGCGCGGCGGCAGGGCCATGACGGAACCGCTCCGTCATGAGCACAGCGCAACCGCGGCTCATGACGGAGCGGCTCCGTCATGAGCATGCAAGGAGTTAAGCTTGCAGTTGAAGCCAGGTGAGTGGGGCGGGGCTGGGATCCCACGTCACAGGGGGAGGAGGGAAGGCAGCACCTTAAGAGCACATGATGGTTTAGTCGGACGTCTCGGGCCGGCCAAACAGTCATCTGCACTGTACATGTTCTCCACTTAGGCTGCATTACAGCCTGGGTGGACAACAAGCACAGCCTGCCAGTCCCTGTCTGAGGGCCAAACCACGGAGCTCAGACCAATCACAATGCTGCTGTAAGGCAGCGTCGTGATTGGACAGGGGATTCTGGGAGGCTGTGTGCTTCCTGATGAGTGCAGAGGAGGACGGAGAAAGAACAGGCGGCGACCAGTGGTTTTAATATAAGTGTTCTTTTAAAAAAATGATTTCCCACCACCTCTCCATCCCCCTCCCCTGTAATCCCAACCCAACACCCCTATTCAATTGTAGCCGCTACTAAAAATGAGATGCCTGACAAGAAATATGGTGCTAAACAGGATCTTGATGCAAATCAGTCCCCTCTGAGCATTTTATATAATGCAGTGCCTGGTGTTCTGCATCCCTGATGGGCCATGAAATGCCAGTTTTATGCAATGTAGGTAATGTATACCATACGACTCAATAGCATTAAAAAAGTGGGTTAAATTCACACAGCAAGGAAGGGATGGTGTATGCATTCTTTAACATCAATCACATATGAAACAAGATTTGAGGAGCCAAAATAGTATTACCAACAGTACCAAATACAACAAGCATTGGCAAAATCAATCGATCTGGTGTTGGCTGCTGGCATTTCGCCTTTGACAGTGCTTGTTTTGTCATGGTTTTCTTGTAAAACGTTGTCAGCTGTTGCTTCTTGGACTTTGGCACTCCCCAACAATTAACAATGGCTAAAAGCACAAATTGTTTTGGTCTGAAAAAGCATATATTGCCACTTTAGTCTGGTACTCCAGGGACTATTCTGCACGTGTTCCTTGTGAAATAGAACCATGCCGTCATGCAGAGTGAATTTAGCCAATGGCTTAAGTGAGCTCACGCACTGCAGCATGTGGTATGCTGTAGCGGGTGGAAGAGAAATGTGAATGACAACAGAGCAATGAAAGAAGAGAGCTAGCTGAAAAGTGTCAGTAAAATTGCTCTCCCACCCTCGCAGCTCCACCATTAAGTGAGGCTTGCATCAGAGCCCCTCCACTCTCGAGTGGTGGTGTTTCGAGGCCCCCCTCCCCCCGCAGGTTTACCTGCGCCTAATCCCTGGTGGTCCAGGGGACCTCGGTCTCCTTTCTCTCGCTCCACTTTCCTCTCGGTTTTTACTCATTTCACCCTATTTTTCTCTTTTCTTTGCACTTTTCTGCTTTCTGCACTTTTCTGCTGTTCTGTGCATTTCCACTCCCTTGTCCTTTATTACTAATTTTCCTTTATTCAATCTTTTTGCTCACTCCGCTGTCCTCTGTTTTCACTTGGTTTCACCCTCTTTTTCTCTTTTCTCTGTACTTTTCCGCTGTTCTGCTCATGTCCACTCCCTTTCCCTTTATTCCTCCTTTCCTGCCTGTTTTTTTTCCCCCGCCACTGCTGCCCACGTGGCCTCTCCCCCCAGCACGACCAGCGCGACCGGCCCAATCCAGCTCCCTTCTACCACCTCCAAGCTGTCCAGCCCGCCCTGACCCCTACTTAATGGCGGCTGCTGCACGGCTGCGCCACTGGTGCGCCTAAGGCAAGCCTGTCTGCGCCCGTCCGTGACCAGACCACGACCAGCACCAGGAACCCTGGACCTCCGCCCACCAACGATACGACCCAGTGGCACTCCACGCACTCAACCCATGCCGGAAAAACAACTGCAAGCTAGCGTCACCGGCTGACACCCACCGACCCTTCAGCTGTCACTTCTGCCGGCACACATACAGCACCGCCAAGAACACGGACCCAGCAAAACCTGCCCACAAGAACACAACCGAACCGATGACCCTGCAGCGCTCTAGTTGCCAGTCATAAGACCGATGCTGAGACAGACGTGCAACAGATCAAACTCTGGATTCTCTTACTCACGCCGGCTACAGGCATTTATTTCTGAAGTTCAAAGCCTAAACTAAGGATAATCTACATCCTGATATTAGTTGTGTTTAACTGCCTATTTGCACGTTTGGGGATATTATTAGCCTCTTGGTTCCCGAATCGTTTTTTAACATTGCACTTTAAAATTGATAGATTTACTTACTGCTGTGTACCCTGTTCCCGCGCTCGCCTCCCTCAGAGCCTGCTTTCCGGTTCACCACAGCGGTTGCTGATTGTGTGGAGAAAGCATTCCGGCTCCACTGCTGGCGAGGGGCGGGTTAGCACTCTAGTTGCTGCCCTATCTCCTAGTCGAAAGACTGATGCTGAGATAGCACCCGACCGGGGCCAGGAGACAGGAACCCTGGCTAAAAATTTGTTTACTCCTTTGATGAACTTAATAAACTAAAAAGTGCACCCCATACGCCGGTCTGCTCGGATTCTCTAGTAGAGAGGCTCAATTCAGACAATCGGTTAGTGGACAATGGGGAACCACAGCTGAGTGGTGCGCAGGTTCAGAGGGCTATGGACGCGGGACCAGACGTGTCCTTTGGCTTAAGGGCTGCTTTGCTAAATACTCTGCCCGTACAAAAACACAACCTGGAAATGTTCACGCTGCTTCAGGAGAAGGAACTTGGCATCCTTGCACTAACACAGACATGGTTAGAGATGCTTTAGGTCCCAACATAGTGGCTTCCCTTTCCCCAGACTAGGACGCCATGGCTTACAATCGGCAGGGGAAAAAAAGAGGTGGTGGAGTTGCAGTATTTAGCCGCAGGACACCTACAACTGAGAAAATACTTGAGGAGAGCCTAGATGGGGCAAAGGTACTTGGTATTAAGATCGGGCATTAATCATCCTGCCTGGTATTGGTAGTGGTATATCGCCCCCACGGTCAACCCCGCTGTTTAATGACCTGTTCCACAAAGTGGTCAGTGATCTGTGTTCGAGATACCAACAGGTATTAGGAGATTTCAGCTACCACTGAGATCTGACACCAAGAGATTCTGTGTCTAGCAGGTTTGGAGAAGCTATGACCATGTTGGGGATACAACAAATTGTGGCGGCCCCCACCAACGAGAAGGGTCACACTTTAGACCTTATTTGGACGACGTCTGCAGCTATGTGACAAACAGAATGCAGATAATTATCTGATTAGCTTTGTGATCCCTGTGGGCAGCCGACCTAACCACGTAACTCCAATGTGGAGGGTGGTATGGATTTGGGACAAGGTAGAGGACGCCAGGCTGAGGGAAGCATTAAAAGAGACAGTACACTCGGAAACACAGTCTGGCGATCCGGAATTGGAGTATGAGAAATTCTCACACCGGCTGAACACAGCCATTGACATTGTGGCTCCTGCCCGGAGGGAAAACATAACATACAGAACAAATGGTGCCCCATGGTACACAGAAGAACTAAGAGGGGAAAAACAGGCCCTCCATCAATGTGAAAGGCACTGGCAGAAATCACACGACCCAAAAGCCAAGGAGACGTATAAAGCAAAACGAGTCCTCTATAAAGCATCAATCATCGCTACCAAATCTGCGTATTATGAACTGAAGATTAGGGAGGCCACGGATACTCAGAAAGAGACCTTTAATGTACTCAGGAAGTTGAGTCAAAAGAAAGAACCGAGGACGGTCGGCAATCAGGTTAACTGTGAAAAGATACAAGACTTCTTTCTAGGTGAGATTAAAGACATTATTACGGACATCGGCAACACTTGTATGAATCCCTGCCCTCTATCAGTGATGGATCCATGTGATTTTCAGGGCAGCTCTCTCTCAGACTTTCCTGCACTCGACTTAAACTGTATAGCCCATATTGTGGCCAAAGTAAAATCTGGGTCACCAGAAGATCCCTGCCCTCCCAGGGTTTTTAAAATAGTCATTCCTGTGGTAGGTCCAGAGGTGCTGTCCCTATTAAATCTGTCTTTGGCAAAAGGGAACGTGCCATGCAAATTTAAGGAAGCTATGGTAATTCCACTGCTGAAGAAAGCTGGGGCAGACAACAATCTGAAAAACCTCAGATCCATCTCCAGACTTCTGTTTTTGGCTAAAGTACTCTCGCTACATGTGCTTAGAGTTCTTTCATCCTTCTTGGAAGAACATCATCTGTTATATGCACAGTAAGTAGTATTTAGGGCCCATAACAGTACTGAGTTGGTGATTCTCTCAGTGCTGGATGAACTGAGGCTCGCAGCTGACAAGAAGATCCCCTCAGCTCTGATCCTATTAGACCTCTCAGCCCCGTTCGACACAGTGAGCCACTTGCAGCTGTTGGCCCGTGTTCGGTGGTTGGGAGTCACTGGGACGGTCCTTCAATGGATAGCCTCCTTCTTGGAGGATCAGTCTCAAAAGGTCCCATTAGGGGAAGGTACGGCTAGGTATGGCGCCATGCTATGTGGGGTTCCTCTGGGCTCTGCGTTGTCCCCCCTGCTCTTCAATATTTACCTTCAGCCATTGGTAGAAAGACTGACAAAACTGGATTGTCAGGTTTTTAATTATGCCGATGACATCCAGTTAATTGTACGAGTTGATGATTCCCCTCAGGCAAAGCTTAATGTTTAGAACATCCTCCGGTTCACTATGAACGGGATGACCTTAAATTTACTTAAGGTAAATCCCGATAAGACAGAGGTGCTTGTTCTCACAGCAGGGGCCAACCCCTGGTCCAGCCTCTTCTGGCCACAAGAGCTTGGCACCACCCCAACACCGGTGCCAGCCGTGAAGAGCTTGGGTATCAGGCTAGACACCAAATCAACTCTAAACAATCAGGTGCTGTGGTAGTGGGGAGCTGTGTGGGCCTGATGCGACAACTCTGGAAACTTGCGACCCTGTTGTCATTTCCCACCATGCGTACCATCATGTCGGCACTAATCTTGTCATGCTTTGACCATGGTAACGCAGTATACATATGGCTTCCTGATAACTTTCTGCGGAAACATCAGGTGGTTCTAAATGATGCAGCAAGATTAATTTTTAAAGTGTCAAGAAGAGCACGTGCCATCCCCCTGCTACAACAGCTACACTGGCTCCCTATCAAGCAGAGGGTCAGGTTCAAGGGCCTCTGCAATGCACATAAAGCACAGTATGGAGTGGCGCCTAACTACATCAAAGAGCGTCTGAAGTTTTATGTGCCAGGCCTATGCATTCGTTCATCTGGGTCAAGCTTGTTGGCCTGCCCTCACTTAAATAAAGCCACCTTGCGGGAGGGGGGGGGGGTAGGACGGGCTTCTCAGTTGTGATTCCCCAGCTCTAGAACAAGCTACTGGATAGTATGCGTGGGGTAGCCACCTTACTCACGTTCCGTAGGAAACTCAAGACCATTTGTTTCACTGAGGCATTTAAATAAGTTCATCTTAATTTGTGCGGAGCCCAGGGGGAATAAGGGATTGCCGGGTTCTTGGTCTAAGCTGCAAGCGCTTAGAGACCTTTGGTCATTTGGCGCTGTACAAATATAAATTAACATGACATAACAATTCATCCACCTCAATGTCCGATCCCTCCACAAACACGCCACCGAAATCTGGGACCTCCTCGACAGCACCACACCGGATGTAGCATTCCTCACAAAAACCTGGACCAACACCATCTCGGGACCTGACATCACCATCCCCATTCCCCAAGGATACAAGATCTCCAGGAAAGACTGCCCCACCCACCCGGTAGAAGGAATCGCCATCATCCACAAATCCACCCTCCGCCTGAGCACACTCCCCGACGAGCCCACAGACCTGATGGAACACCTTCACTTCAAAATACTGTCCGGCCCCACCACCACCCTCCGAGGAACCCTCATCTACCGCCTCCCTGGGCCCCACTGACCTTTCCCCAACTCCATAACAGACATCATCTCCCCGCAGGCTATTGCATCCATCAACTACACCCTGCTGGGAGACCTTAACTTCCACCTCGACAACCAACTGGACTCCAACAACACATCTCTCCTGGACAACCTCCACAACATTGGAATCTGCGAGATCATGACCAAACCCAGTGTAAAGTTGAAGCTACACAAATAGAGTTGTAAGTGTAGTTTATTGAAGGAACACAGTAGCAAGGTAGGGAACAACCTACACAGGACTTCTTCATCAGCAACTACCATAGTTGCTAGGGAGGGGAAACTAGGATACAGTAGAATACAGAAACATTCTAAAAGAATTAAAGGGCAACATAACACATCTTCCCCTTTTATAAATGGAGAAAAGAAAAAGAAAACAAATAAAACAATCAGCAAACAAAGTCTTCTAGCCACTTGGGTTTAGAGCAAATGCGTTTCCGGTTTGCAAATACATCACTGCTACATGGAAGTTCATTAACAGATGTTGAATTGAAATCATGATTCGGTGGAATAGAATCAAAGGTAGCAGGAACACTAGAGGACGGAACTGACCCATCTATATTGGAGGGAGGGTTTACTACATCTGCAATGGGAGGAACATTAATTACATCGGAGGAGGAAGGGTTTGAATTGGAGGAAAGATTTTCAGAAACACTAAAACCACCATGATCCTCACAAGGAGTAGAATTTGGAGTGGTAGTACATGACAGATCAGGAGAAATAACAGAGTCATTTGTTAGACAATTTTTTCCTCTGTAGATGGCAATTCTTTTAAGATTCCACACTTTACCATCGCTAAGAAGGACAGCATTGCGAAGTATCTTCTTGACCATAAGAGGTTCAGAAAACTGGGAATCCCCCTTACGGACTTTCCAGGGTTTTTTCACCTTAACCCACATACCAACATTAACATCTGCAGTGCTAGAGCAACATTTCTTATCAAAATTTCTCTTATACTCTAGGTGCTTATCAATAACATCAGTTCTGACTTTATTCATGCAAATGTCTAAACAAGATTTTTTGTGTAACCATTTGGGATTACATTTAGTTCTGGCAACACGACCTCTCATGATCTCGAAGGGAGACATTTTTAAGGCATCATGAATATTGGTCCTATAGGACCAGACAGCTTTGAAAGCTGAGGTTTCCCAATCCTCACCATTTTGTACAGCTATTTGTATTGCATTCTTCAAGACCCTGTTGAACCTCTCGCAAAGTCCATTACCGCTTGGGTTGTAAAGAGAGGTAGTCCTATGGACAATACCAACACGCTCAAAGTAGGATTTAGTTAATTTGGACGTGAACTGAACGCCATTATCACTAATGACTTGGTTGGGCAGGCCTTCTTCAATAAAAACTCTGTCAATAAAATTCAAAACAGAAGAAGAATCAATCTTGTCTACAATGGTGATATTAGGCCATCTAGAAAATACATCAATCATAGAGATTATAAATTTATGATCGTCTCCAATTGGTCCCATAATGTCTATGGCAACAGTATGCCAAGGACCCTCTGGAACCAAGGGTTCACACATGTCGGGTTTGAGCGTGTTGAGAACTTTATCAGAATTGGCACAAGTGACGCATTCACGAACAATTCTTTCTGTAAGGACATCAATACCTGGCCACCAATACCATTGTTTAACATTTTGTTTGGTTTTTACAATACCACAATGATCTTTGTGACACAGGTCAATAATGCCTTTCCTTAAAGAAGAAGGAGGAATAGCTTTTTCACCTCTAAAAATAGTATCATCACAAACAGTTAGTTCATTTCTAACCTCCCAATAGGGCTTAAGATCGGACGACAAATCTTTCTTATCTGTCCAACCTTCCCGAATGAAGGAGATAATAGAAATTAAAATATTATCTTTAAGATAATCATCCTTCCACAACTTTTTATCTATACAAAAAGGATTACTATCAAGAATATAAGCAACGTGAAGGGAATCCCACTCATTCACTTCACATTCTTGTAGATCAGTAGGCATCCGGGAGAGGAAGTCAGCAATAACATTGCTTTTACCAGGTAGATATTCAATTTTAACAATAAAATCTTGTAGCCGCATGGACATTCTTGCAATTCTAGCAGTAGCATTGTAAAGGCCTTCAGTAGAAAGGAGTTTAGTGAGAGGCTTATGGTCTGATCGCACTATACACTCCCTTACCCATACAAAACTGCGAAAGTGCTCAAGAGCCCATACTACAGCTAAAGTTTCCTTCTCAATAACTGAGAATTTACTCTCCGGAACAGAAAGTGCTCTTGACGCAAATGCTACAATGCGTTCTTTACCTGAGCTGTCAATCTGAGATAAAACACTTCCCAGGCCTTTGTTACTAGCATCAACTGTGACTACAGAACTTAGATCTAAATCAAAAGGGCATAACACAGGAGCATTAATGATGTCCAGTTTGATACTGTTGAACTCATCTTCACAAAAAGGAGACCAATCAAATTTAACTTTGCTTTTTAAAAGTTGTCTAATGTTGAATACTTTGGATGAGAAATTTTTAACAAATTTAGAATAGAATTCTACCATTCCTAGAAATGATCTTACATCATCTCTACTGGTGGGAGGAGGAGCATCTTTTATAGCATCAACCAATTTAGCCTTGGTTGAAACACCATCACAACATAACACGTGTCCAAGATAAGTCACAGATTTGACTGCAAAATGGCATTTTGAATATTCAATGGTTAAACCCTTATTCTCAAGAATGCCTAGAACTTCTTCTAGAATGGTATTATGTTCATCTTTATCTTTACCGTAAACCAGAATATCATCCTGAAAGAATTTAACTTTAGGATGTTTCCCAAAAAGTTGGTGCATGATGCGCTGGAAAATGGCAGCGGCAGATGCTAAACCAAATGGCATGCGTTTAAATTGGAAACACCCCATGGGAGTGATAAACGCAGTAAGTTGTCTACTCTCAGTGTCTAGGGAAATCTGATGGTATGCGGAGGATAAATCTATTGTGGAAAAATACATAGCACCATTAACTAGAGATAACATTTCATTAATTTTGGGTAAGGGGAATTTGTCTACGACAATATTCTCGTTTAAGTGGCGGAGGTCCACGCAAAGACGGATTTTGCCATTGGCACGCCTTGCGATAACCACTGGGGAAATCCAATTAGAGGACTCTATTGGTTCAATAATGTCTTCTTTGACAAGTTTTTCTAATTCTTTTTCAACATCGCCCCGAACCAGAATAGGAATGTTTCTGGCTTTAAAAATTTTAGGGTTAGCATTATCTTTCAGGACGATGTGGTGGGAAAAACCTTGAAAATTTCAGATTTTACCACTAAAAACTTTAGGACATTTTTTAAGCATAGCATCACCAATTTCAGTTCCCTCATTAATAACTAAAACAGGATCTGGACTGTTGGGATTCAAGACGATATCTAAATCCCACTGATCTCTCCATCCTAGGACAGAAGGTCCAACTTTAGCAACATACAATTTGCACAAGGATTCTCTACCTTTAAACTTGAATAATAAAGGTTTGTAACCAATTACATCGATCTTACCACCGGAAAATCCTTCAGCAGAGATGTCAGGAGAATAGAGATAATTTCCTAAATAACGAACAAATTTAGAATTCCAAACATTTTCATTGATGATAGTATATGGGGAACCGGAGTCAGCATAAATATCAATAGGGACCCCACCAATAAGCATATTACAAATAGGCTTCTTAAGGACATTCCTTTTCCCTGAGTCATTAATATTAAAAATGTAAACTTTCTCAAGGGGTTTAGGTATGCAGATCTCATTCATAGAACAAGGTGTAATACTCTTCACACAATCATTATCAACATAACAATGCATAACTTTGTTACTTAAATCTTCTTCATCATCAGAAGATGAATCATAAACAATTTTAACTTTTTTACTTTTCAGTCTATTGCAAGCTCTGGAGTAATGTCCAATTAAACTGCAATTTGAACATTTTTCCTTCAATGCTGGACAAAGCTTGTAATTAGCTAAGTGCGAACTGCTCCCACAACGAAAGCATTTTAAATTATCACTTTTTTTAACTTCAGTAGGTTTGTATTTAGATTGAAGCCTTTGTTTATAGTTGGATTTTCCTTGAACTTTTGAAACAGTTTGATCACAAGTAGTTTTGGAATCGGAAATAGCCTTTTCTTCATTTTTAATCGCTTTAGCGCTGCGACCAGAAAGTTCTGCCTTTCTAACAATGGCTAAAATATCTTTGAGGTCTGAGTCCCCATTAATCCACAGTCTGTCCTGAATGGAAGGATCAGAAGCATGCATAACTACTTGGTCTCTAATAAACTGTTCCTGAAGATGGTCGAATTTACAATCTTCAGCTATTTTTTTAAGTTCAGCAATATAAACATCGATGTTTTCTCCAGGTCGTTGCTTTCTGTGAAAAAACTTATAACGAGTAATACCTATGCAAACCTTGGGAGAAAAATGACTGTCAAAGTCTTTTAAAATATCATCAAAAACATTAGAATCACCACTACCACCACTTTTAGGCATTTCTTCATAAACTTTAAGACCACCAGCGCCTAGAGAGTGTAAAAATAGTTTTTTCTTTCTTTCTGGTTTCATTTTACCATCCTCATCAATTGTGTCAATAAAGTTCATGAAATAAGCTTTCCATTGGAGCCATTTCATACATGGTTCTAAACCAGAAGGCCAAAAAGGTTGTGGCGATTGAATTGTGAAGTTTTGAGAAGTCATTGTGAATTAGAAGAGTGATAAATAAATAAATAAATCTTACTTGGAGTTTCCAGAAGACAGGTGCAAGAGGACTGCTTGAGAACAGAACGCTTTTAAAATAATGAAAAAGGAAGATTAGTAAGTTGAGATTAAAATTATTTCTCAGTACTTGTAAAAAAAATAAACAATTCCGTTTAATTAATGAGCGAAATATGCTCAAAAACGCTCTTCAAACGCGTTAAGAAAGCGAAGCGTTACTGTGGAGAAACGTTGTCATGGAGATGATTTTCTTTCCCTGAAGCGTCAATGCGTGGAGCGCTCTTTAAGACGAGGTAACGTCACAACGCGCTCAACTTGACGAGCAAACGTAGCTTGACGAGGTAACGTCACAAGTGGCAGAGCGAGAAATGAAGGGCGAGCCAGTTCAGAGCACGCTGGGAAGGAGAATGTCGCGCAGAAGGTAACGGTCTCGCTGGATTTTTAAAAGACGCATGCACAGTGGTTTTAAGCCTCGAAAATGAGCAAGAGGTCAATGATACAAACGGAAAGAATATTATCCGCTGGGGGTGCGCGGAATGAATATTAGCCGCTGGGGTGCGCAGAGTAAATAAGTGAAAGTTACTCACGAAGTTCTTGCAGAGCTTTTACTCACGAAGTTCTTGCAGAGCTTTTACTCACGAAGTGTTCAGAGAGGCTTAAAACGATGAAAAGGGAAAATTCAACTGTGAATAGATAGAAGATTTGAGTAGATGGAAATTTCCTTTTCAAAATATCGTCAATTAATTCTTCTGAAGCCTTTTCTCCATGTAAATGGGAAATAACGGAATTGTAGAAAATGAAAATAATAGTAGAGTTGGGTTCTTCAGATTCCTGGTGTTCCTTGAAGCCAAGTCGCCAAAATTGTAAAGTTGAAGCTACACAAATAGAGTTGTAAGTGTAGTTTATTGAAGGAACACAGGAGCAAGGTAGGGAACAACCTACACAGGACTTCTTCATCAGCAACTACCATAGTTGCTAGGGAGGGGAAACTAGGATACAGTAGAATACAGAAACATTCTAAAAGAATTAAAGGGCAACATAACACCCAGGCACTCAGCAGGACATACCCTCGACCCCCTCTTCCCAACAGGAAACTCCATCACCTTCAGCCACACCACCAAACTCCCAGGGACTGACCATCGATGCGTCCACTACACCTTCAGAACACCCACCATCCACAGACACCAGCACCTGCTCCCACAAAGAAACTGGGCCAGAATCACCGATGACCAGCTCACCTCCTCACTCAGCAACTCCACCCCAACCATCTTGTAATACGATGACCCCAACACCGCAGCCCGAACCCTGCACAGATTGATCTCCGACAGCGCCAACACCATAGCCCCCCTCAACAAAAATAACGCCATCCATGCCAGGAAAGCCAGATGACTTACCACCGAACTTTGAGAGTCCAGACACACTTGCTGCCGCCTCAAAAAAGCCTGTAGGAACACCAGATCCACAGAAGCCCACAACAAATTCAGAGCGGCCACCAGCGCCCACCACCAACTTATCAGAAAATGAAAAACAAATTGATTGAAAACAGAATCTCCACTCACGCACACAACAACAAAGAACTCTTCAACATCTTCAAGGAGTTCGCCCAACCCACCAGCAAGTCGACTGACATCCCTCCCTCACAAGACCTCAGAGACAAACTTAGCACCCATTTCCACCACAAAATCAAGAGCATCTACAACAACTTTGACAAGACAACCAACACACTGAACCGTCACCAACGACCCCTACACCCTGAAGCCATCAATTGACAACTGGACAGCCCTCACCATCAAAGACGCACTGAAGACTAAGTCAATCCACTCCGGTGCCATCACGGACCCCCGCCCTCACCGCATCTTCAACAGAGCCACCAACACCATTGCACCCATGCTCTGCCACACCATCAACCGCTCCCTGGAGACAGCCTTTTTCCCCGATGACTGGAAACACGCTGAGGTCAACCCCCTTCTGAAGAACCCCTCGGCGGACCCCACCGACCTCAAAAACTACAGACCCATCTCCCTGCTCCCGTTCCCAACGAAAGTCATTGAGAAAGTCATCAACAGCCAACTCGCCACATTCATCGAAGAGTACAACATTTTCGACTCCTCCCAAATCCTGCTTCAGAAATAACAACAGTACGGAAACCGCCTTCCTCGCCTCAACAGACGACATCTGCACCCTACTGGACAAAGGAGAAACAGTAGCCCTCATCTTCCTTGACCTCTCAGCGGCGTTCAACACAGTTTCTCACTGCACCCTAATATGCAGACTTCACGACGCAGGTATCCAGGACAAAGCCCTCGACTGGATCCGCTCCTTCCTCTCTGGCAGAACGCAGCAGATCAGACTCCCGCTTTTCTCTCTGAACCTACACCAACAACCTGCGGAGTCCCCCAGGGGTCCTCCCTCAGCCCTACCCTCTTTAACGTCTACTTAGTGCCGCTCGCCCCATTGTCAGAACCTACAGACTCAACACTGTCATACGCAGACGATACCAAACTCATCATCTCCCTATCCAACGAACCCAACACCGCCAGACAACTTTCAAGAAGGCATGGAAGCCTTCTCCAAATGGATGAAAAACAGCTGCCTACAACTAAACATCAACAAAACAGAAGTACTCATCGTGGGCCCAAACCCCAATGCCTGGAACGACACCTGGTGGCCCCCGCGCTCGGAAGCCCGTCCATGGACCACGCATGCAACCTGGGAATCATCCTGGACTCCGAGCTCAAAATGGACCGCCAGATCAACTCCGTCTCCTCATCCAACTTCCACACCCTCCGCCTCCTATGTAAGACCTTCAAATGGATCCCCCTCGAACACAGAAAGACCGTCACTTACGCCCTGGTCACCAGCAGACTCGACTACAGCAACGCACTCTACGCCGGAATAAACAAAAATCTCACCGCAATCTACAGAACATCCAGAATGCAGCTGTAACACTGGTCATCAACCTGCCAAGACACTGCCACATCTCCCAGCACCTGCTCACACTCCGCTGGCTCCCTATCGAGGCTAGAGTCACCTTCAAGATGCTTACCCACGCACACATGGCCCTCCACAACACCGTACCAGAATACCTGAACAGCCGACTGAAATTACACGCACCCCAAAGGACCCTACGATCAGCCCAGCTCTTCTACGCCGTGATCGCCCTCACCAGAAAGAGCAGATTGTGAAGCCGCCCCTTCTCCTTCCTGGTGGCCAGAGCCCGGAACGCCCTTCTGCTCCACCTCAGACATACCACATCGCTCCCCATCTTTGCAAGAGACCTCACAACCTGGCTCTTCGACAGACCCCTCCTTGATGGACTGGAACCTGGACCCCTCACCCCCAGCGCCTTGAGACCCTTACGGGTGAGTAGTCACGCTTAACAAACCCATGATTGATTGATAGAAGCCATTGCAGGTATATTATGAATCTTTAAGCACTGGAATTTGGGGTGCTGCAACAACTGAAAATAATCATGCTGAACTTTGGAGGTGAATGAGCAATAAAGATGCCTTTAAACTCTTGTAACGTTTGCTGTGCTTTCAAAGACACAAGTCAAATATCAGGTTATCGTATTATAAATTGCTGCTTATTCTTTTAACATAGAAACTGGTGTTTACTTTTATTTCTCGGACTGAAACGTGAGATGATTTTCTAAAATGAACTATGTTACAATCTTGCTGGTGTGAAAGGAAAGGCTGTAGGATGTCAAAAGTGTAATACCTATAAATGAGCTGTACAAATACTTCAAAATATGTCAGCAGTAAGCAAAGCACAAATGAAGCACTTCTTTGTAATACTGAAGTGATATGGAAACAAAGATTTTAATAGGATCCAAATGGTTGAAACATTAAAGTCCCTTGCATGCTGATGGAAGTGCACCCCTGCCCTGAATGCCTCAGCTGTAATGATGTCTGCAGTCCAAATGCTGATTTTTGTTAAGGGCAAACAAGGATCATGCATGTGTGCCCTGACATTGGTCTGTCTCATGGATTGCAGTCTTTTTGGATCAGAAGTGGTTCCCAAAGCGCTACCTTCATAGTGGTAAATGGCTACTGCCTTACTAGGAGGTAAGCCGCACAAGCGCAGTGGAAGCAGCATACCTTGTAGTAATCCGTAGGAGTGGACAGGTCCTTTTTAGCTCTATCACTTGAGTGAGGCCTACAGGCTAACTCATTCAAAGTTCAGCTGCTGTGTGTTTGACTTACCTTTGGAATACAACAGGTTTGTGTGCAGTGCTGCACAATGCATGTTTGGTGCAGATGTGCTGGGCATATGTGTGCCCATGAAGGGTACAATACATGAAGGATGTAGTGCTGCACAGTGGCTGTATGCTATATGCATGTGCTGGGTGTATGTGTGCCTATGAATGGTATAATAAATGGAAGACGCAGAGTTCCATTTTGGAAGGCCCACAGCTGACTGGAGAAACATGGGGAGAGGAGGTACAATAATCTTCCTAGACACATTTGTGGATTACTGCATGCTCAAAAGCTGGTAGAGAGGCACTGGAGGAAGTGAGTGCCAGGCTCTTCTCTTCACTTCAAAGAAGGCTCTTTGATTCAGGAAGAGGTCACTGGGATGGTGCCTGGGCAAATCTCAGAAAGGACTGATAGGAGAATCATAAAGAGTAGGGCTGAGGCCCTGGGGTAACCTTTTGCTACATATCACTGTGACTGACTGTGAGAAGTTGGCCTGATATGTGGTGTTTCCAATTCTGGAACCACCTTGTATGAGTCCAAACAATCCCTTATGGTGTCTGGTTGTAAGTCAACCTTATTAGACAAGCTATCCTAGGGGTAGCATGGACTAAACAGCCTTAAAGGCTTAACTTAAGAGGTTGTGTTAAGCAAGCTGTTTTACCACATACAATCCTGTAATACCAAATAAAAGGACACCACACAAGTATATATTATATAAATATATGTGTTTATTTCTAAATTAATCTCCAGTACTCTTTATGAGCAAAGGGGCACAAGCGTTAAATCAAAAGCACAGTATAACATACAAAGTAGCACAATTATGGATGAGGGCGGGTGGCCACTCAAACCATATATTAAAAAAGTGGTATAAGAGATACCAATCGAACAGTGGTTAGGCCTAGGGCCTAGAGAATCGCTGGGAGCAGTCAGGACTAGCAATGCTGAAGTCGGGAGAAGCCTGCAGAACTCGGGTGCAGCACGTAAAGTGCGGCTTGCACCAATGCAATGTCAATGGTGCGTAAAAGTTACTCAAAGTTAGTTTAAAGATACTTCCGCTGAACCTAGAGGAACAAAACTTAAGACACAGACCCTAGAGGTGTGTACCAACGTGGGCACACCGGCGTTGCAATGTTACCTCACCCACAGGAAGTGGGTGCACAGGGTCGAAGTGGCGTCGGGTTTTGACACACAGGCTCTTGGTGCTTGGAGCTGGAGAAGCTGCAGGCGATGGGAAGCAGAAGTGTCCGGTGTGATCCAAGGGTGGATCGAAGTCGAGATGAATCTGAAAGCAGAGGGGACAGAGTCTGGGTCACTCAGCAGTGACGAGGGTGGAACCAGGACGGAACCAGGCAATGTCGGGCGCAATCAGATGGTTGTCGAGAGGCTTCTCTCCGCTGTCACGTGGGATCTGGGGCATCTGCGACATCCAGGAGCAGGTCAGAATCTGTCCCACGCAGGCTCTCACCGTCAGCACCGTCGGCTTCAAGATTGCAGCAAACAGCACTTGGCAAAAGCAATCCACGTGGAACCGGGAGATTGCTTCTCACTCAGACGAGGAGGGTCAGAGTGGGGGCTCCTTTTCACAGGAGCTGGTGCAGATCTGGAGCAACCAGAAAAGCAAGTCGGTTTTGGGTTTTTGTTGGCGCAGGGGCCATAAGCCAGCTGGCAAGTGACCGGGCCAATCCGTCAAGCCAACACAAGCAGAAGGGCCCCACGCAGCACTCGTCGAGTGTGGAGGGGGTAGCTTTGGTGCAAGTGTAGCTCAGGGTTGGGGCTTCTCAAACCCCGGTGTACAGCTTCGAGGGTCACTTGTGGGCTGCACGGTCAGTGTCTCGTGGCCTTTTCAAGATGGCGTGCCCCACGCTTCTGGTCGCCTCCACGGGTCTCAGCTCTGCAGGGACTGTGGATCAGGCTGGAGGAAGGCAGGCAAGCTTGATCTCGTCAATCTGTTGCTCGAGTTCCGGCGGGAACTGCAACAAAGCAAGGGTCGAGGTGCTGGGTGGTACCGGTTTGCACAGGGTGGTCACTCCTTGACCACAAGGGAGATTCTTCAGTCTTCTACGTTGAGTAGGATGTCGAAGGGTCCAGAGTTTCGTTTCTTATGTTTCTTCAGGATTATCTGAGTTGCATTGGCACTGCTCCCACTCTTATTCGAATCTGGTGGGCTGGACATCCTGCTAGGTCCCCTCCTATGGGTGGGAACCAGGAAGGGGGTGGATACACCCCTTTCCTTTGATCCAGGCCGCGCTGGGACTGGGGCTGGTGTGCCCCAGAACCGGTTTGGCCGGATTATGCAAGGGGCAGCCTTGTGCTCCCCAGGCAGTGTCCGGTTTCTTTGAAACCTCCCTGCTACAATCCACTATCTCCGGTCTGGGGTGGTTTGACACCGCCCTGTGACAGGAAACCCTTTGTCCAGGCCACCATTTGCTGAGTTTCGGTCAGCAGCAGGAGGCCAGACCCGTGTCTGTGGCAGAGGCATCCATTTTGTGGATCTGAGGCTCTTTTAAAATCAACCGCGTTTCAGTAAAGCAACATGTCTGCTCCCTCTAGAAGGGTGGAATGCTACGCCCGTCGCCAGAACTGGCGAGGGGGTAGTATTCCAATTCGTATGACACCTTACACGACATGTTTTGATAAAGCCAAACCAAAGTTGCTATATAACCGCGAGGATTAGAAGGCACTTAAGAGTATATGGTATGGCATTATCCCGGATCAGCTTAGGGAGTTGTTCCCGACAGCTGCAGACAGACATAAAACCACGCACTCTGCCTCCAGGATTGATAAGGCCTTCCATAGGAGTGACTCACAGGTTTATATGTGTCCAGATATAGGTTTAGATATAGGTATACTATATCTAAGCAAGGGGTGATTACATCCACTTGCCCCAGCTGAATGATCAGCCAGTTGTGTCAATTTAAGAACCAGCCAGGGGTGGCAAAAGCTATGCTTCAGCCCCTGGTAGGCCTTGGTGGCACCTATGCCCTGAGCACCTATAGTGCATGGTACAGGGGCTGACAAGGAGTCCATTTTCCAATTGTGGTATGTACCTATAGCACATGTATTAAAAATTGGGGTGACCATAGGATAGCAGACCCTACTCTCCTACACTGACATCCAGGTGTGAAGCTCTAGTCACGCTTGTGGCATGTGTTGGGGTGCTATGAGATTTGGAGTCGCTCCTACTGGAAAAAGGGCTGGTCGGAGGAGAAGGCACTTAAAAAGGGAGCAGACCCCCAACAAACTTCAAAGGCTCAAACTGTAAATCAAATTTGGTGTCTGGAAATGGATTACGAGAAGGGGAACTCGAAATGTTCAACTGCCAAGCATCCATCTGTGCTGTGCTAGGAGGAGAAGCTCTGCAAGGTTACTGCCTGCGACCAGGACTGGAGTCCAAGGCCTGCCAGTCTCCCAGCTGGTCAAAGCGACATCTACCATGGACTTCAAGCCACCTGCAGCCTGAAGCATCAGCGCCTGCCTGCTTGCCAAAACCAGTGTGCGCTGTGAGGGAGAGGAGAGCGATGCAGGGATCGAGGTCCAGTGGGGATTGACTCCATATAGCAGGGTGTGATGAGGCAGTTGTGGCACTGATCGGGTTGTTGCCCATGCACACGGAAAACTTGGCAACACCTGTATGGCAGGAGAGGCTGTCATGAAGCAAACTTTAAACTTTACTATGCTGAATGGGTCATTTTTCTTGTGTAGGTTGCAAGTCAGCAACCCTGTATGACAGGAGGCACAGCCTTGAAGATTGCTGCAGTGCCGATTGGGCCATAGCCTGTGTGCAGAGTGACTCTGTATGACAGATGAAGGCCCTGTGAAGATTGCTCGGTGTTGACTGGGCCCTAGCATGTGTACAGAGGAGGAACAGTAGCCCTGTATGCAGAGGAGGGGGGGGGGACTTGGGTATGGAGCATGGTCTGTCGAGACCAGAGGAAGAACAAGGCCACCATGGGACCTGATCAGGCCTAAGCCACAACTGAGGACCTGCATTGGGAGCATTTTAGCCCTCCTCCCATACCTCTAGGGAGATTCCAAAGGAACTTACCAGCATCAGAGGAGCATCAAGAACACCCCCGGGCTGCTGCCATTGCAGGACCGTGTGTGAGGAACTCAAGGACACCTGACCACAGTTCTCCCAGACTACGTGTGAATGATGTACCTGAGGGAGCAGCTGCAGTTTCAGTGTCGCGAAGGGGGGCACTCTCAGAGACTCCAGTCGCTTGGATGCTGCTGGTCCAGATAAGACTGATTACGGCCAAATAGACAGTGCTTCAGCGATGGAACACTTTCGGCTTGGACTCCTGAGACTCTTACTACTAGTGGGGCTTAACCTGAATATCACCTATAGTGAATAGAAAATAACCACTACCACTAGAGAAGGGAGTTGGACTAAGGCACTCACCTACGAAACACAAGATGCCTGACCTTAGGGGACTGTGTTGTTTGCGACTTTAGTAGTTTACTTTGGGTTTGTATACAAATACTCCTTTTTTCATAAACACAAGTATTTGACTGGATAATAGCTGCTGCTGAGTGTACTTTGAGTTGTGAGCCTGTGTTCACTCTGCTGTCCCTACCTCCTCCCCCCCCAACCAAGATGCCTTTGACTGCTTAATCCACTCCTGAGCGACGAGGGCTGAGGGCTACTTGCCTCAGCTGCTCAGGATTCACAGTAGGTCAGGCCCTGGAACATAAAGAGTAAAAAGCCCCAACCCCCACGGTTGTGCCCAGTAACCACTGCCTGCCTTGTAGCCCTTTGAACAGGGTTCTGACAAAACTAATCAAGGCACTGTACTTAGTGTTGCACAAATGTTACACAATGTTAGGCGATCTGAACTTACATGTTGACGATTTTACTTGCCCGTTCAGCTCCAATTTGATCTCTACACTAGCCAGGTGCAACATAATACACCATGTATCCCAGCCAACACACAAGGCAGGCCATACTCTGGACCTGTGAGACACAGCAAAAGGATGGCAGTAAGGTATTAAGTGTTGCACAACCTAACTATACACCACTGTACACAGTCAGAAAACAGTAAAATGCTGCCCACCCCCTAGTCCACTGCCACAGGACTATAATTAGATAAACATAAAACAAGCGAAAGGAGGGGCAACAAGAAAATCCACCTGAATCTTTTCTGCGCCGAGGAAGCCCATATCGGGCGAAACGCGTTGGCTGTTTCGTGCTGTTTCACTGATCATCGTATATTGAGTTTCTTGGCCGTTTTATCATCGTGTCAAGAGAAACCGATTAAAATTAGACTTTTTTCACATTCATGAAGGACATGTGTCTCAATTTGTCAATTTGATACATTACATTTCACAGATTTTCTTGTTGCCTCTCCATTCGCTTGTTTTACATACTCTGGACCTGATCTGCTCTAACCTCTCCAATATCACAGTCCATTCTCCACTGCCAGTGACTTGGTCAGATCACTTTTTGATCCCTTTTCAATCTCACTTGATAAGTAGGGCTAGAGACACATCTATCCCTAAATAATATAGAAGGAATTGGAGGAGTGTTACTTCTGAGTCTCTAATGCAACATCTGAAGGACTCCAAGCCTTCTCTCTCTAACGATCTTGAGGTCAGAATCTTAAATCTGAACTAATAGATCGGTCATCCGTTTGATTCCTTGGCCCCTCTGAAAGCAGTAAAGTCTCCTAGATCATCCCTCTCCGCACCATGGTACTCGGAGGAGCTTAGATTAAAAAAGTCAGAATGTACATTTTTTTAACGCAGCTGGAGACTTACCCATTCTGTGGAAAGTAAGATAGGTTATCGTGCATCGCTTAAAGACTACCGCAAACTACTTATTGAAAATAAAAGAGACTTCCTGGCTGACCGAACTAATACTGCAAAAAAATCCTCCAGGGAATTTTTTTTAATTGTGAAATCGTTCACCGACCCACTAGCACTTACCCACTCCCACCCGCCTTCACAGATCCTATGCAATAAACTCTGAGTTGTTCGAGGAAAAAAATCACTTTGATTTCTGCCTCTTTTCCTGAGTCACTCGATGCCTCCCACACGCTTAATGACTATCCAGAGAAGGCTCCAAGTATTGTGCTCTCTGAATTTACAGAGATATCTGTCGAAGCCTCAGTGCTTGAATTGCAGAAGTGCAAATCTGGATCTCAGAGTGATCTTTGGCCAGCCAAACAATATAGCGCCCTAGCAGAAAGCCTCAATCCCCATTAAAATTCCATTTGGAACTCTTCACTCAGACAGGATTCGTACCCTGTAGCTTAGAAACACGCCTTTCTCCTGCCCATATTAAAAAAAGCAAACGCTTATCCGGAAATCACTAGTAACTATAGACCTATCTCACTACTACCCGCTCCTGCAAAGGTCTTAGAGTAACTAGTGCATCAGCAATTGGCTGGTTTCATTGAGACCAACGACCTCCTCCATGACTCTCAATCCGGAGTTCGTTCCGGTTTTAGCACGGAATCAGTCCTGATTCAAATGGCTGACTCAATACGTTGGTGGGGGGTCAATGGAGGCTCTAAGGTGGTGTTAGTGCTGTTAGATTTATCTGCAAGAAAATTACAAAAAACAATTTGATGGACAGAATGTAGATCAATGTCTTACATTCACCCCAGTACAAGGATCTGGGCCTAAATCCATCGTTTTTTGCACTCCACACCACCCTGGGTCAGATAATGGCTTTATGCAAATCAGCTCTGACCCTGTGCCCCATGGGAACAGTCCAGTCCGAACTACAACAGCCATATCTTTCCCAGACCGGAATCAAGCATCCGAGGACCGGACCGGTTTCGAGGTAACACCTCTCATCAGCCCGGCTAGCTTGACTCCATGGATTTGAGCCCAGATCTTTGGACTGGGATGAATGTGTGACATTGATCCACATTCGGTCCATCACCTGTTTTGTTTGTTAGATTTATCTGCAGCATTTGACAGTGTCCCACCCCATCCTCTTGAATCGACTAAAGGATTTAGGCATTCAGGGAACTGTGCTGAACTTGTTATCATCTTTTTTATCTGACCGCAAACAGCTGCGGACCCACCCTTTCATTTCTCCTGTCAAAGCCCTTAATTGGGGTGTGCCCCAGGGCTTGTCCCTGAGCCCGCTTCTTTTCAATGTTTACTTAACCCCTCTGGCAGAGCTGATCTCCAAAACTGGGATCAAAATAACATCTTACGCTGATGATACCCAGTTATTGTTCACCTTTAGTGATGTGTCAGTTTCCACCTTTGACCCACTAAAAGAGTGCCTTAAGAATACGGCGGCCTGCTTGAACCGCAATTTCTTAAAACTTAATGCGGATAAGACCGAGATCTTAATTTTTAACCAACCCTCTCCTCTTTCTTCGAATTTGTGGTGGCCTGATGAATTAGGCATTGCCCCTTCACCCAAAGACTCGGTCAAGAATCTGGGCGTTAGATGGGAGAAACATCTGTCCCTATCAACGCAGGTTCAAACGGTTTCGGCCCCCTGCTTTGGTAAAATTTAAAATTATTAGAAAATTCATTAACTATCTGCCCAACGCAACTCGTAAAACCATGTCCATGCGTTGATAACCTCACACCTAGATTATGTGAATAGCTTATACCTGGGTCTCTCACTGGGCTTGCTAGGTAGACTTCAGATTGTTCAAAACGCTGCTGCCCGATAAGTCTGCTGTATCCCGCCTCGACACCGCATATTTCCCTATCTTCGACAACTTAATTGGCTGACTGTTGCTAAGCGAATAGAATTTAAAGCTCTGGCCTTTGCTTTTTGGGCAGACAGAGGAAAAGGGCCGACCTACCTAAGGAGGAGACTTCGTCCCTTTCAACAACCCAGATCCTTAAGGTCCAACAGCAGACACTTCCTCGCCATCCCTCGGTTCTCGAAAGCCAGAATGGGAGGTAAATCTTTTGAGGTGGGCGCCACTAAATGTTGGAATAAGTTACCCTCCCATTTACGCTTGATTCACTCTGAACAAGAGTTCCGCAAGTCTCTCAAAACCTGGCTCTTTAGTCGAAATGACTAGCCTTTGTACATTTCCTCGCCCTGCTCTCTGTCTGCTATAGCGCCGGGACACCCCGTTTGGGGTAGCTGTGCCCTTAACAAATACCTTTATTATTATTAATGACAAATATTTGCCTATGCCCAATTTCTCCCCCAAAAAATTGTGTGCTATTTAGTTTTATCAGTAAAACTCGGACTTTGAAAATGTAGTGGCCAGTTCAATGGAGAATATGCTGCCTGTAAATGACAGTGCCCTACCACACCATATTCTTTAGTAATATATTTACAACACAGCAAATTTCTGTAATTTTGCATTACTCTGAGGCAGAATTACAGATAATGTGATTAGCCCTCTTGCGAAATTAGGATTAAATTGGGAGAAACAGTCCTACCATGAGAACAGATTTAGCAAGTGCATGCTGCTGGTTATGTTTGTTGCATTTAGCGCTATTTTCTTAGCGCAAAATGCATCCTTGTGTCCATTTTGGATGAAAGGGTGCATTTGCGCTAAGAAACTAGTGCTAAATGCTAGGAGTAAATTGGGGGAAAACCATACATCCTAGCTCAAGTGCACATTCAGCAAGTGTGCAAGCAGCTGTTCATGCTCGCTATTCACTCCCTGTTGCATTTAACACCATTTCATAGCACAAAATGCATCCTTGCACCCATTTTGGACATGAACTGGCATTTTAGAAAATAGTGCTAAATGCAGAATTACTCTTCACATGTAATTCTGAGTGATCTTGCTGAATATTTAGGTAATTTCATCTACAGAAAGTTACGCCTACCCCTAACCCTTACCACATTCTTGCCTAATGGGTATGGCCCATTTGCTACATTTGTGTGATGTTTTTTTTTACCACAATCTCCCCCGCCCCCCTGTAAATGCAAATATTTCAGGCTCACATTGTAATAAATTAGCAGACTTCTTCTCTAATAAAATACAAGACATCTACACGTCTTTTTCATTGATGGACGTTCAAACAGGGGATCCCATTTCCCTCAGCTTTGATTTCCATCTTGAGGTAATCCCCCCCATGAATCTCAAGGCGTTTGAAAGTATCTCCTCAAGGGTAAAGAGTGGCTCACTCAGAGACCCAGCACCGCTTCACATCCTGAAACAAGTGGAGCTGACGAGCTCAGGGTTACGCACCTGCGCGCCGCGAGAGGTATCAGGGCCTGTGAACATTTTCGGCAGCCTACGCAGCAACCCCATTACACTCAAGACTCAAGACTCTGGTAGAAGTGCACCCTCTGATACTGACTTCACCGGGGTAACACGCTGGTGGGACGAGCAGTGTGCAACCCTCTTTGGACTATTATTTATACAGGCTCCCTTGAGCCGGTGGAGCTGACGAGCTCAGGGTTACGCACCTGCGCGCCGCTAGAGGTATCAGGACCTGTGAACATTTTCGGCAGCCTACGCAGCAACCCCATACACATGCCTATTCCCTGCTGATGAGAGGTAACAACCTCGAAACACGTGTCCAGGGATGGCCAGCACAACAGTGATTACACTCAAGACTCAAGACTCTGGTAGAAGCGCACCCGCTGATACTGACTTCACCGACCATCATGCTCCGGGGTAACACGCTGGTGGGACGAGCAGTGTGCGACCCTCTTTGGACTATCCTGAAACAAGTTGCCACAACCATCTACCCCACTATATTGGAACTGATCAATGCCTCTATTTCCACTGGAGTGGTCCCCCCTCCATGGAAGAAAGCGATGGTGAAGGCACTCCTAACAAAAACCTAACCTCGATCCTGACTCCCTGGGAAACTATCGCCCCATCTGACTTCTCCCAGGGATCAGTAAAATAGCTGAAAAATATGTTAACTCGGTGCTGTCTACCTTCTTAGAAACCCACAATCTCCTCCACCCGTCACAGACTGGCTTCTGACCAATCCAAGGAACTGAAACGGCTCTACTATCTGTAGTCAAAGAGTCTAGAAAAATCTTGGACGCTGGAGGCACTACGGTTATCATCCTCCTAGACCTTAGTGCCGCCTTTGACACAGTCAACCATCAAATCCTGGACCACAGACTTATAAGATTGGGGGTGAAAGGGGTTGAGTTGACATGGCCGCAGTCCTTCCTGGACGATAGATCCTTCCAGGTCTTCTACCCTGAAGTGTTCTCAAAACAGATGCCTTTCCCCTGTGGAGTACCTTATTTAACATTTACCTGAGCCCCCTAGCGGAGATCGTACTGCCTTTTGGGGAACACATAGTGACATATGCAGAAGATACACAACTCGTGGTAGGACTCAATCAAGCAGACAACTCCTCCTCCAGCCTTTCTCCATGCCTGAAAGATGTGGCCAAATGGATGAATAACTCCTTTTTGAAATTAAATGGAGAAAAAAACGGAGATGATGATTCTGAGGAATCAGTTCCTATTTGATTCCAACATAATGTGGCCGGCGATCCTGGATCCCGTTCCGGTCGCCAAGACCCAAATAAAAAGCCTGGTTGTTTGGTTGGATCATGATCTGACTTTCAAGGTCCAGGCACAAAATGTGGTAGCTTCATGCTATGGCATCTTAAAGATGCTCCGCAAAGTTCTCCCACTCCTCCCCTTCCAGGCAAGGAAGCTCCTAGTTCAGGCACTTATTCTATCACAACTGGACTATGGGAATGCCCTTTATCTTGGGGCCCCATGCACCACATTCGTAAAACTCCAGACAGTACAAAAGTGGGCAGCCAGAATCCTTTTGGACATCCTGAAATGCCAATCAGCAAAATCCGGCCTGAAACTTCTCCACTGGCTACCCATTAGGGAGAGAGTTAATTTCAAGGCTATGTGCATAGTACAGAAGTCCTTAGTGGGAAAGGGTCATCTTATTAATCGTTCGGCCCTACTGTGCTAACAGGCGGATTCGTTCAGATGATCTACATCTTGCTGCAATTCCTAGGATTCGGAAAGCTAGAAGCGGGGGTCGTCTGTTCTCCTACAATGCTTCCATGGTCTGGAACACCCTCCCTCTTCACATCTGCAAGGAACCCAATCACCTTGCCTTTTGTAAGTCGTTAAACCTGGCTATTACCCAAGTTTGGTCAGTTCTCTACTGCTTGCTGCTACCAGCGCTGGGGTTGCCCTAGGGTAGCCATGCGATTAATAATTGTATTTTTCATTTCATTTCATTTTTCATTTCAGTGATGTAATTTTGATGTCAGCACCCCCATTTGGAAAATTGTTCTATCATCACTGAATACATCAAGTTTTTGTAAAATCCCATGGTCTTGGCTAAAGCCACGCCTAAAACTGATGTGCCAGAGTCCCATACATGATAATTGAACAAGGAAGCAGCAGAAAGTTCAGGGAAAAATCAGGTGTGTCAACCTGATGACATCCATGAACAAATCAATGTTTTACAGAATCCAGACAAAAATGCGTCCAAGTGGCCTACACTGAAAACAAAGGATGTAGAGCGTCCGGCTACCCAATCAGATCTTCTTTTACAGGTAAAATGAATAAACCATAATGCAATACTTGAGGGAAATCCTTGCAGAGAAAAAGCCAAACAGGAAATCAGAACCGCCATGTGACCATGATTGAGTTAAGGCCAGGGGTGAGGAAGATTGAGTACTTTTTGGCATCTGCCGAAATGCTCGAAATCCACATGTTGATAATTAACAAAAAAAATGGACTCTGACATTCTCTCGGCTGCAGTCACTGTTTTCGAGCACATTGGCATTAGCAACCAGGCAGGAGATGCACGTGGTTCACACGTGCCCTGTGAAATGACACCCATGTGCACGTCACATTGATGTGCAACAGCAGTATTGTCCACCCGGTCAAAGGTTGGCAACGTGGCACTGGAAGACAAGGGCAGCCCCTTCCTTCAGTCCATGTTCAAAATAACATTCCACCATTTTGTATCCCCGAAATTACATAAGTTCTAAGTGCCGTAAACCCACAAGAACAAGGCGCACAGTGGCAGCCAGATTCTACTCAAAATATTTTGTGGTAATCTTTGCTTACCAACAAAGGCATACAAAACCTATCTTTTTTTGCAACTTAGCAATGTTTAGCAATGTTTGTGAGTTAAGACTTTAAACAACTCAACGGGGAGGAAAATCTACACAGGCCTAGTCAAGTTATTATGTGGAAATAAATAAACTATAATAAGGAAATGCCATAAATGCGTAGATAAAAAAAATATTTTCAGGTACTTGTGTAGAAAAATAAATAATTCGAAACAATATATTTTTGATTATTATTTTAGGCAACGTGGTGACATTAAGGAATACAAATGGGCAAAGCCAAATGGCCTATCACTTATATATAGTATAGTGGTTTCACACAAACACAACACGCAGGCACCCTTCAGTGCGCACACCTATTCTGAATGCCTCCACCTTCCAGATGCCTGTAAACACGCAACTGTCCTGCCATTGCTGAAAAAACCGCCCATGGACCCTTCAATGCTTGCCAACTACAGACGCATCTCTCTGAAATTAAGCATGCTACGACCGTGGTTAGGTCACACTGGCAAAACAAAAACAATTTAATACATTCAAAACGTTCCCAACACTAACCGATATCTTAAGGGAAGAGAAACCTCCTGCTTACTCTTTCAACAACTGCACTCCAGACATGTACAACTCAATAGAATTGTTTTTTTTAACAATAGCCCACAGAATCATGTTCTTTTGCTCACCTGCATCGGCACTTCCAGTTGAAATTCTTCAAAATGATACATCAGGTACACTATGGAAAGTTTTATTCACAATACATGCTTCATAATACTACAATCTATTTGCATCACTGCACTCTGTGCTCCACGGAAACAGTTGGGACAGTTCTGTTCAAAAAGCTTTATTCGAATTGTAAAAACAGTTCATAAAAGCATACAATAAAATACATCTATTTGAATTTCATCATGATTACAAACAAAGTCATAAAATACATAGTGATTCATTAAAATATTAAGTATCTAAATTAAAATAGCGAAACCACCTATCAATCTACACAAAAATACATTAAAATTTTGGGATGGGAGGCCAGTTAATTTAATACAATAGAGCGTCGTAATCTTAATACTACTTTCAAAAACGCAGTTACTGTGACAATTGTATGGTGATCGGCCAGACAACGCAATCTATTATAAGCCTCACGGGACTTTCGCACTCCCCAAGTACGCAATAAGGGCCTTAAAATTTGTCTCCTTGGATGTGCGTAAAAGGTACAATAAAAGGTCAAATGAATGTTAGACTGGAAGGAAGACATGTCACACGGGCAGATTACTTTCTCTTTGGACCATTCCTTACATATTGGGAGCATAATTATCCTAAAAAATGTTTCCAACCTAAAATAAGTTAGTAGTCTACGGTCATAAAAAGGCTGAACTATTAAGAGATAGAGCTGGATAGTGTTATGGAGGATGACAGCATCATGATTTTTTACTGTTATTTTTAACCTCTCATTACCCCATCTCTTAATTTCCAGGTGCTCCATCAGGAGCTTTTTTAAGGTTGACCTCGACACCAGGTCCAATGATGAGGGATTTTGGAAATATTCTGGGTGGCCGATGTTGTTTACAAAGCTCTTAATATAGGAGAACCACTTTACGTTTTTTACTCCCTGACTTTGTAGACAGTCCTCTATTATCATTCTATTAAGGGAGGTGGCCGTATTGGTCCAGATGTTATGCCAGAGTAATATTGGTGCCACCCTTATGATGTCAGTGATATACATTACTGCCAGTTCCTCGTGAAGTACGTAAGTAGACGTGCTCGGCGGTAATGCTAAAAGGTAGCGTAAAAATTTGTTTTCTGTACATTGAATTACTTCAGCCGATAACCATCCCCACAGGCCAGCACCGTATGTACCTATCGAAACACATTTTGCTCTATATACATGAAGGAGCTCCCTAGGAGGTCTTGAGCCTATTTTTTTTTAAAGTTTAAAAGAGCTCCAATGGCTTTATTAAACAAAAGGGCTCTGGCCTTCACTGCTGGTTTCCAGGTGCTGCGACGATCAAAGAGAACTCCTAAGTAACAGAAAGTGTCTGTTACTTCCCGTGGTTTATTTTCTAAGAAGATGCTACAAGGAGCTCTCACTTTCTTTATACCACAGGACATTGTGAAGGTTTTTGATATGTTTATGTTGAGGCCCCGTTCAGTCATAAAAAGTGCAAAGGTATCAACGGCCCTTTGAAGTCCCCTCTTGGTCTGTGAAAGGATAGCCGCATCGTCGGCATAGAGCAATATCGGTATGGGTCTTCCCTTAATAACAGGGTAATCGTTATAACTCTGCACCAATTTAGCGCCCACACCGTTAATGTACAGATTAAACAACAGTGGTGCCAAAATACACCCCTGCCTAACACCTCTGTGGATCCGAAAGAAATCTGTACATTCCCCCTTCTTTCCATATCTAACACGGGCCCCCGCACCAAAGTAAAGTTGTTTGATGAAATTTAAAATGTTTATGTCCAGCCCTATGTCCCCAAGTGTTTGCCATAAGAGGTCATGCCTTACGCAGTCGAAAGCGGAGCTAAGATCTACGTATGTAATGAACAAGTTATTAGCTCTAGCGTGCGTATATTTAGCAGTTATGAGGGCTAAATTCAAACCCTGCTCTATGGTACCCCGCCGACGCCTAAACCCATATTGGAGCGGAGAAAGAATGTCCTTCTCTTCAAGCCATTCCTGAATTCGGAATAGAATGATCCTGCCTGCAATCTTCATAAGGCCGTCTAGAAGAGAAATCGGCCGATAGCAGGCAGGATCATTTCTATCCCCTTTTTTGAATATAGGAACAAGGACCGACTCCTTCCAGGTTTTTATGAAGCCGACCTTGTTAGAGCAGTTAAGGACGTTGGTAAGAATAGGAGCCCAGAGATCAGGGAAAGTTTAAAAAATGTCAATTGGGACATTATCAGGACCGGGGGCTTTGGCAGCCAAGCTTTCTTGTAAAGCTTTTTAAACCTCATGTAAATTAAAACAGATATCTATCTGGGTTTTAGATCCTTGCGTTTCTGTAAAGGCTCCTGTGATAGTGGGAACTAACAAGCAGGGAGAAATGCTATAGAGTCGCTCGAAATGGAGAACCCATTCTTGCGCTGAAATGGCATTATCTATTATAGGGCCAGTGCTCTCCTGGTAGTAAGGTGCGTTTACGGCCTTCCAAAAGACCACATTATCCCTACTTTCTAAAGCCTCCCGTAATGTATTCCATGCCTGAGTTTTAAGATCTTGTTTCCTGACCAATAGTGCCTTGCGGTAGTTTAGCCTCGCAAGCTTAACCTCGGATCTACTCACTGTGGATGAATGAAGGGGTGCACAACTGTTTCCACGGATTTTTTACAACGGATTCCATGACCACGGATTTTTTACAACGCAGGTCATGTTACAAAGGATCCTTTTACAACGCTATTCACTACAACGCAGGTACTATTACAACGCAATACCATTACATCGTAAGTATAATTATAGGTAAGTTTATCTTTTTTGGGGTTTTGGGGTACAGGGGTATTTTTAGGTTTAAGGGCTGGGTTTGGGTTTTGGAGTACAGGGGTATTTTTAGGTTTTAGGGCTGGGATTGGGTTTTGGGGTACAGGGTATTTTTAGGTTTAAGGGCTGGGTTTGGGTTTTGGGGTACAGGGGTTTTTTAGGTTTTAGGGCTGGGTTTGGGTTTGGGGGTACAGGGGTATTTTTAGGTTTTAGGGCTGGGTTTGGGTTTTGGGGTACAGGGGTATTTTTAGGTTTTAGGGCTGGGTTTGGGTTTTGGGGTACAGGGGTATTTTTAGGTTTTAGGGCTGGGTTTGGGTTTTGGGGTACAGGGGTATTTTTAGGTTTAAGGGCTGGGTTTGGGTTTTGGGGTACAGGGGTATTTTTAGGTTTTAGGGCTGGGTTTGGGTTTTGGGGTACAGGGGTATTTTTAGGTTTAAGGGCTGGGTTTGGGGGTACAGGAGTATTTTTAGGTTTTAGGGCTGGGTTTGGGTTTTGGGGTACAGGGGTATTTTTAGGTTTAAGGGCTGGGTTTGGGTTTTGGGGTACAGGGGTATTTTTAGGTTTTAGGGCTGGGTTTGGGTTTTGGGGTACAGGGGTATTTTTAGGTTTAAGGGCTGGGTTTGGGTTTTGGGGTACAGGGGTATTTTTAGGTTTTAGGGCTGGGTTTGGGTTTTGGGGTACAGGGGTATTTTTAGGTTTAAGGGCTGGGTTTGGGTTTTGGGGTACAGGGTTATTTTTTATATATATTTACAATTTAAAAAATTAAAATTAATTGTATTAATATACGTTTTATTTTTTTAATAATAAATAATTAAAATTAATAATACATTACTAATTATTTACATTAAATATTAATTGTATTTACTTACCTGTAATTATACGTACGATGTAATGGTATTGCGTTGTAATAGTACCTGCGTTGTAGTGAATAGCGTTGTAAAGGGATCCGTTGTAACATGACCTGCGATGTAATAAATCCGTGGTCATGGTATGCGTTGTAAAAGGACGCGTTGTAACGTCATATATCCGAATGAAGGACCTTCTTTAGGGTCCTCAGAGCCCTTGTACATTTTGCGTCAAACCATCCCCTAGGGCCCTTCGCGGGATTAGAAAAAGTTCTTGTTAGTAGGTTTTATATAGAAGAACAAATTTTACCAAACGCCTTGGTCACCTTCAACGGGTCACCCTCTAAGAACAGGCAGACATTAAACTCACTAAAGGATGAGCTCACAAAGTTTTCTAGAAAGGATTCCGGGACGATTTTGTACCACTTAATGGTAAAACCATTTTTTTGGCCCAAGATTGGATTAAAGTCATAATTTGGACATATCGCAGGGGGTTTGCTATTTAACTCAAAGATAAGTGTCGCTAGTATGGGATAGTGATCACTCATTGGGGAACGAAGGGTCTCCCAATCTGCTACCAGAGAAACATACCGTGATGCGTATAGTATGAAATCTATTGTTGTCTTCGCACCCCTACCATTGAAAGTTGGAGAAAATTTCTTGGGTGGATTACAAAGCTCGTTAAAGAATACAAGCGAGAAATCCCCCATTAATGTATTAAATAAGTCCCCCGCTTTTGTGTGGGCAAAGTGATAACCTGTTGCCCCCTGTTCATCCTCATCTGTGCCACATACCCCCTTAGTGCTCATAGGGCAGGTTGGACAATTAAAATCACCTGCCCAAATGACAGCCAAATCCCCAGATGTTCGGTCTTCTAAAGAGTTTAGTGTATTAATCAGATTTTTAAATGTTTTGTCCAGATCTAATGCTGGGATGTTATTGTAGAAGTTTATAAAGGCCAGGTTTTTATGGTAACCCCAAGATCCCAGTAAGATTTGGAAAAATGACTTATCCAGGAATGACTTCCGAATAATTGGTCCCGTGGTAATAGACACGTATGTGGCTAGACCTCCCTTTGCTCTACCTCTATTACTGGGATAGCGGGAGTAAAGAATGTCTGATAGCCCAGTAAGTGTAGTGGTTCTATTGCCCACGTTTCTTGGGTGGCAATAATCGAGTGGGTTGAAATGATCGAATGCCACTGGGAATCTTGTATTTTGGTGGCTAGACCTGCCACATTTCATGTCATGACCGTACCCCGAGTTTCTAGGTTGGGCAACGGTAACAACTCTGGTTGAGAAGGAATAGGAGAAGCAACGTTGATATTTGGGGGTAATAAGTTGGGACAGAACACTCGCTGTTGATTGGAAGGGGGAATGCACAGGATAACGATGAGCAGAACACCAGAAACTGCACCCATTATAGTTAAATGGTGTCTCTCTCTAAAAAGTGGCTGAACTATGCTACATCATTTACCGCACTTCAAAACAAGCTAATCCTATTGTCTTTAGGAGGGAGTAGCTTGGTCAGTAAGACTTGGGGGTATGAGCTTCAGGTATTACGACAATCATGCTGGCATATCATGTTAAGCATTATAATAATAATACAGTTTATGAATCGCAGTCCCTCACTGGAAGCAGGTCTCTGCATCCTATATACCATGTTCAAACTCTCGAGCATCCTGATCCAAAAAACAAGTGCAGGAGGCTGGCTTAGTATATGGTGCAAACATATTTAAGTGATGCACCTTGCACTAATCCAGACAACCCTTATGGTGATTTTAGTGGTCTTTGATAACCTTTAAAAGCTCTCGAAGTGGCACCTGTGGAGAGCAGCCGTAGGCGTATCTTGAAGGGGTGTAAAGCAACTTTCTTTTACGAACTTTAATCAGTGGTGGAGGTTACATAAAAAGAAACCACACAGTGTTTATAAAAAGAATTCTTATTTATTACACACACTATCAACTAACACATTGGTATATCTCCTACCAGGAGGTATCAACACAATACACAAGAATACTTTGTAAAAATCAGGTAAGTAGCACAAATACACACTGGTCTCAAGGGGGAGACCAAACCATATATTAAGAAAGTGGGATGTGAACTGCAAAGGAGAATGGGACTTGGACCAGAAGAGCTGGGGACACAAGGACCCACCCAAGGTAACTACCCAGGAACCCCACAGAGGATTAGTGCAGAGTGGAAACACAGCAGAGTGACCAATGGAACTCAATGGACAAGTTGCGATTGCAGTTTTAAAGAAGAAGAATACTTCGCAGAGGACCTTGAAGAATCCCTTTTGAAGACAGAATGTTGGAGAGCCGTAGATGCCACGGGAACCAAGTTAACTGCACCAGGGTAGTTACGTGCATAGGGGTGAAGTGACGTCGGAACCTGCCACAGACAGCAATGGAAGACTTCAAAGAACATGTCTGGAGAAGATGTTGAAGAAGTCTGGTGGAATACAAGGGTAGATTCTGGAAGCAGAGGGGATAGAGTCTATGCCACTAGGAGGTGATCAGGAAGCATGGAAGCGCAATGTCGAGATGTTCTGAAGAGTCGACAGTGACCTTGTTGCTGCAGCTGTGAGAACCAGTTGATGTTGGGGAAGACCAAGATCCATGCATGAGATATTCTGCGTCGGATGTCGGGATCTAGGTGGTTGATGTCTGCGGGAGAACCAACTAGCCTTGGTGTTGCAACTGGCGTGGAAGACGACAAGGAGAAAACGTTGGGACCTGCAAGCTCCAAAGGATTCACCAAATGCAGGAGAGTCAGAGCAGACCCTGAGCAAACAGGGGAGCCCATTAAAGCAAAGGAATACCCTTGAGATGATCCACAGGCCAAAGGCATAGGCATCGCAAGAGGACAGTGAGCAGCACACCAAAGATGAAGGCCCACGGTGCAGAGGATGCCCTGAGAACACTGATCTTCAAGGGATGAGGTGGTGAGTGCTGGATCTTCTTGTACTTGAAGATCCTTGGAATGCAGAGCAAGCCATGACAATGACAAATCGATGCAGTGCACAGGGGGTTGGTCACAGCGGCCCGACGAGGGATACTGTCCTCAAAATTGCTGAGAAAACAGGTAAGGCCACTAAAGAACTTCAGAACCACCACCTGTCTTGCTGGGCCTCGGGAAGTCAGTGGGACGACAGGTGCAGCAGATGGTCAGCTTCACTGCGGTGCCTGCAGATGCAGGGGAGTGACTCCTTCACTCCAAAGGAGATTTTTTCGGGTGCCCTTGATGCCCACAGGTCTGTTGAAGAGCCTGGATGAAGAACAGACATAGAAGAAGAAGAAGCCTTGAAGAACAGCGAGACCAGGAGCAGCAGGAATCTTCTTCGATGCAGTCTCAGTTCCAGTCGCAGTCCAACTAAGCCCAAGTGCCCAGATGATTAAAGAGTGACCTAGTTAAAGGGTTGAGTCTGGTCCCATGACGAATCTGAGTACCGGGGAGCCCTTAAGTACCCTAAGGAAAGGGTTGGAAAGTCTCGGCACTCCCTCTTAGAGGAGGTGCTGGAGAGAGGGGAGGATACTCCCATGTCCTTTTGTCCAGTTTCACGCCAGAGTGGGAACCAAGGGTTCTTGAACTGGTTCAATCTGGAATATGCAAGGGGGGCACCAAATGTTTGGAGCCATGGACCGGCATACCTTAACAATCGTATCTGCTTTTACAAACCTTCAAGACACCTCCACTCGTGCGGACTCCTACTTGAACATTTTCCATATATATGGAAACCAGATCCAGTGATTGATCCTTTTCCTACATCACTCGTAAAGCGAGGGACAACCTTGCACTGCACTAAGAACCTACAGACTCCTTGAATCCCACTATAAGCTCAATACCCGGCTCACATCTTCTCAGCCCAGATTACCCTTCCACATTTTATGGCCACATGCATAAACCTTTTTTCCTGTCCCAAACGGTCCGATTCGCAGAATGGGTTGATTTGCGATTGGAAAGAGGGCTTTTCTGATGCATGAACCCATTTCCATTGGCAAATTAGGTAATCGCAATTTTATGTGATTACCTGAATTGCAAATGCATTTAGGGAATCGCAATTTGCTATTCCCTAAAGGTGATGCTTCAAGTCTTTCCTAAATGCAAACTGTGCATTTAGGAAATGCTAATTTCCATCAACTTCAAATTAATGGCAATTTCAGCTTTCTTTGAAAAATGCACAAAAGTGCATCTTTCAAAAGGGCATGCGGCACACACAATCAATCAATCAATCAAGGCATTTGTATAGCGCACTACTCACCCATAGGGTCTCAAGGCGCTTGGGGAGGGGGGTCCGCTACTGCTCGAACAGCCAGGTCTTGAGCTGCTTCCTGAAGGCAAGGTGGTCTTGGGTCAGGCGGAGGTGGGTCGGGAGGGAGTTCCAGGTCTTGGCGGCCAGGTGGGAGAAGGACCTTCCTCCTGTGGTGGCTCTTCGGATGCGGGGGACGTCGGCGAGGGCGTGGCTGGTCGATCGAAGCTGGCGTGTGGGACTGTAGAAGTTGAAGCGGCTGTTGAGGTATCTTGGGCCTTGGTTGTGTAGGGCTTTGTGTGCGTGGGTGAGGAGACGGAAGGTGATTCTCTTGTTGATCGGGAGCCAGTGCAGGCCTCTCAGGTGTCCGGAGATGTGGCTGTGTCGGGGGATGTCGAGGATGAGTCTTGCTGAGGCGTTCTGGATACGTTGGAGTCTCTTCTGGAGTTTGGCTGTGGTTCCGGCTTAGAGGGAGTTGCCGTAGTCCAGTCGGCTGGTGACGAGGGCCTGGGTAACCGTCTTCCTGGGCCAATAGGCCCACAGGAATGTATGAATGGAGTAACATTACCTTCATAGAGATTCGCAATTTGTGAATCGCTATTAGGTAACGTTAAGGAGTCGCAATTGTTTTTGGTATTCCTACATGCATAAGGATATGCTATTCCCAAATAGCGATTCCTTAAAAATTGTTATTTAGGAATCACAAATTCGTATGTTGATGCATGTGGCAGATAGTGTGTTCTTCAAATCTGCATAACATAACACACAAACATACCCATGCTGACATTCACAGCAAAGCCCCTGAATAAAAAAACACAAATCAACCGACACAGGCACACAAATGTGCACATGCAACAGGAATGCACAAAAATACACAAAAATACACCTTCGATCACTCATTCCATTAAACATTGGAATATATACCTGTCGAAGTTAGACGGCAGTCTCACGTGCTCAGCCCCCACACGTATGCATAAGCATGTGCTCACTTGTAACCAGCCCAGAGCCCTTTACCCAGCTGCACAGCACCGGACCTCATCTTCAAAAGCAGACAATCTCTGTAAGCACTCTAACCTCATTTTCACATTATTTGCAGAGACTGAGACTCACTCACTGTGGAAAATGTGGTAGTCAATAAGGGAAAAATCTAGGGGATTAAATTGGCAGAACCAATTTTCTTTTGTTATTGCTGGTACAATTAATTTTTTTTGGTAGCCTTTTATAATTCCTTAAATAAAAAAACAGTGAACACTGTGGGACCTTTACTTGAAGACAACATTGTTACAGCCAACTATGTTGGCAAGCACAACTGTAAATCAAGACTGAGAACATTCATCAGATCAGTATAGAAAAATTGATTTGGACAAGTGGCTGCTGCTGGGACCCTGGAAAAGGGACGAGGAGTGGCCCCTTGAATATGGCAAACAGCAAGCCAAAAACTTTCCTCACTCCTGCCAGGGTGGAAGCAGTTATTGGGAAGTGGCTGTAAAATGTACCCTTGCTTTTTTCTGTGCTTCTCACCAAGATGGTGCTCTCATGCTAGAAGTGGTAGTCAGGGCAGTGGGTGTCAGCCTGGCTGTACAGAGGGTAGTTAGTTCTCCCATACTTGACTTTGAGAATAAATAATGGTTGGCCTAAATTGCAGTTCAAAGATGTTCACAGTCTAGGCCTTGCAAAGAAGCACTGCCTAATTGGTCCCATCATCTCTTGCACCAATAAAACAGTTGCCGGCTGTATGAGGAAGCACCACTCTGGTTTGATGCAAAATATGATGGACATTGAGCTACCAAATGGTTGAAGAGAAGTGTCCCAAAGCCAACCTTGTTTCTGTGGTATGTCAATGACATAAGCCAGGAAAATAACTAAAAACATACCTAGACAGATGTAAATGGGAACAGACTTGAAATGAATCTTAGGGTAATAAGTATAAATAATATTTTCACTGGTGTAAGGGTAAATGTCAGGGTTGCTGCTGTAATTTTGTTCTGATGTCATCTTTGAGTGAGAGGTTTTCATGGTCAACGTAATGTACAATGAAAACATTGCCATGATGAAATCCACATCATGTATGTTCCTTGTTTCCTGCTCTCCCTGTTGACGAATCAAGTTTCACAAATGATCAGGGTCATTATGTCCTCGTCGAACACCGCACTGCCTTAAGAGGATGAAATGACTTTTAGAAAAATATATTTGGATTTTCCACTTAATCCCATCCACGGTGAAGCCTGTAACAAGAGCTCACAACAGCTCTTACCGACTGCATTTTGAGGCTTACTTTACCCGCTCTGAATAAAAGTGTCAGCTGAAAAAACACATCCTGCTAGTTAATGCAACCATGCAATCCTACCTACAAATCGAATCACACAGCTAATATATAAAAGAACTCCACATGGATTTTGTTTCTTCAGGTTTCTCCTACTTTGCATCATTTATTGATACTGATCCTGCTGGAAAATATCTTTTCCACCACCACCTAATTTCACTTGGACTTAGAGCTGAGCTGTTTTCCTTAACTCCAAAAGATTTGTGATCCTTTTTAATGACGCCAAAGTCAAGCCTGTCTGAAACCATTGTGCCTGGACTGCACACAGCGCCAGGAACCCCGGGCCACCCCACCAGCCAATATCCTGATACACTCCTACACATTCTCAACATCTGCCTCCGCTCTGCTGTACCATCGCACCACACAACAGAGAGGGAGCGTTCACATGAGACTCCTGCAAGCTCCTATGCACCCACCACTCCTGCATCAACAGCGTGCTGAACACCACTTGCTCACATAAACCAGCCACCAACTCATGCTCAGTCAAGCCAACCACCACCCACGTAATGCACCATACTCTCATGCATGCTCCACAACACCTGCTCGGTCAAAAAAGAGGCCAAGGAGATATAGGGCCTTCAGCATGACCATGCCCTTCCTCACTGAGAGATGGCTAAACCCAACCTTGGCACCGGACATTGTTACAGCCAGCTTACAAGATGGACAGGGAAGACAGTAAGGATAAGCCCGGAGACAATGTCGCCATCAGCTGCACCACATACACAGACATCCCCACCAGCTGCACAAAACACCTCATGTTGAAGATCCGCATACCAGCCAACTTCTCCCTCGATACAACCCTTGTGTACAGACCCCCTGGAACCTGCACCAAACTTGCCAGTGACATCATGGACTTTGACACACCCTTCATTATCAAAGTCACTATCTTCATCCTCCTTCAATACTAACTTTCACCTAGAAGACCACACCAAACCAAACTCTACTACCCTTCTAGAAAACCACACCCAGCACATTACTAACCCCACCCACATCACAGCACACCTTTTGGACCCAATTGTCTCCTCAATCAGCAACATCACAGTTATCAAGTCAGAAACTATGGCCTAGTCAAACCACTCCCTCGTCAATTTCAGCATATTTATCCCACACCACCAGGGAACTATGACTACCAGACTTGCCTACCTCAACTGGAAATCATCACAGAAGAGGACTGGCATTCCAACCAACTTGCCGAAAGCCATCAAGAATCTCAAAAGCTGGATGAATGTATTCACTGAAACTCTGGCTTCCTTCGAGTAGAATTCAACGACAACAGCCCAACCACAGGTCTAAGAACCAGAGAAGAATTAAGGCGGAAGAAACTCCACTGCAAGCAACTGGAGCACCAATGGAGAGTAAGGCAGATCCCATGAATTCAATTCTGCCCTATGACACTACTACCAACAGACATGGCGCACAAAGTGCACAGCTCTTGCAGACTGCATCGATGCCAGCACCAAAAGCAGCAATGACATCTTCACCATCATTGAACATTTCACTGCTTCTCCTGCCACCTCCAATAACATCACCTCGTCACAAGAGCAAGACCTTTCTAACAAGCTTTCGAAATTCGTAACAAAATCATCTCCATATGCAGCAACTTCACCATCAACTGGACCCTGTCACTGTTGCAAGTCAATTTCCCATCACGGACAAAGAATGAACATAGGACTTGTGGCCCACAATCACCACTGTCGAGACAGCTGCTACTATGAAGACGATCTACTCGGGTGCACCATCGGACCCTTGTCCCACCACACTTTCCTGCTGATCTGTAAAACAATAAGATCCATCCTCAAAACCTTAATCGACTCCAACTGATGGCTGCCAAAACTTGGACCCACACTAGGAACCTCAGAATCATCAACAGCAAACTGGACATGACCACAAAGTCAACACCATCAGGTGATCCTTCTATCACAACCTGAATATGCTGAATAAGATCTTCAAATCAAACTCCTCACACACACGTTCAAGGCGTTGCACAACTTGAGCCCCACCTATCTGAACAGCTGCATCTCCTTCCACAGATCACCCAGATACCTTCGCTCTGCATGACTCCTCCTCGCACATAAGCCATGTATACACAGAATCGGATCAGGAGGACATGTGTTCTTTTCCATCACTCCTAAAGAGTGTAACTGCCTCAAACTACACCTCAGAGTCTCCTCCCCTCTCCTGGAATTCCAAAATTTTTTGAAGACCTGGCTTTACCATTAACCAACCTACCCTAGTCGGGGCTAAACACACCTCTGCTTTGCAGTTTGCTCAAGGAACATCTTACATGGGCCATAACACATGGAGGATAAAAACAGTTCCCTTCACCATGTCCTGCACCTGTTACAATCATCTACAACAGGCATTCTAGAATGTTCGTTTGCCTGAAGTTATTAACTGGGGCCTTGAGATCTATTAAGACATCAACACTGGAAAACATCTTTAAAGTATCTCCCATCCTCCTAGCCCAAAGGTGCTAGCCTGATAAAAGTATCCTTTAATTGGCTTTATAAAATCGTACTTTGAGCACTTTGGAATTACATTCCTTGGAAGGTGGTCTTGGTTACATTAGGGTGGATTTTCCATATATGCCAACATTTTAAGACTATTTCAATTCAATTCAAAGAGCTTTATTCGATATATAGTAATGAATTCATAAAAGCATACAAGTTAAAAAGAGACAACAAACCCAGCATATCACAGAAATACAAAAGGTAAAAAGCATGATATGTTAAAGGAAACGGGCAGATCCGATTAAAAACAATCGCTTTAAGAGCATTTTAAAAACATATGAAAATGGAAAGCTTTACATTGAATTTCTGAACCTAATCAATAATTTTAAAAAGCTAGACATGGCCTGAGCCACACAAACGTTTTCCAGTTTTTGCAATCTAACATAGGCTATTCTGCAAGAACGGTGGCCCCATGCTTTAAGGATTGGTTTCAGAATATTCGTCCATGGAACTACATAAAATTTACAAAATAAAATACAGTGTAAATTTGATTGAGGGGATAAATCATCCCAGGGGCAAGTGGGCAAATCCCTCGACCAGGTGTTACAAGATGGGAAAGTAATAATATGAAAGAAACTTCCAAATCTGAACTGTGTTAATAGCATTCTTGAGTAACAGGTGAGATCACTAAAAAGATACAATTGAAGCCCTGGATTAATAGTAATTTCCTGGAAGGCCAGTACTGTTTTTTAAAGTTTTTCTATGGACCCTACTTTGTTGGTTAGATGATTCATGGCAAGTTGTTTTAATGATTTTCTAGTAATTGTTTCCATGCTAAGTGGTCTAGAGAAAAACTCAGGGTGGCCCAGCTCAATCATCAGGGCTTGCACATGGGATAACCATTTTATATTTCTAACTTCGTCCAATGTAAGTCAGTCGGAAATTAAAATGTGGTTAAAAGCTGTCTCCGGGGTAACCCACACCTTGTGCCATAAAAGAATGGGTGCAATTTTTATGGTGTCAGAAATAAAAGGTAAACCTAATTCAATGTGGGTAAGATAAGTTGCTGAAGATTTAGGGGCCCCCAGCAGATATCTGAGGTATTGATTTTCAATTAATTGAATGGATGTTGCGTTTTCAATACCCCAGATATCCGAACCATAGATGGCTGTAGATATACCCTTCGCCTGGTATACTGCGATTAGTTCCTTTACTGGTCTAGCCCCGAGTTTCACCGCAAAGTTATGAAGAGCACCGACCACCCTCAGAAAGGCTAATTTTCTCATTTTGACAGCTGTGTGCCAAGTGCATTTCCTGTCAAAGGATATTCCGAGGTAAGGAAAGTGATCAATGGTTTCTATCTTCCTACCTTCAAGATATATGGGACATGCTGCTGTCTTGGTACCATGCCACAAGCCATAGTGTATGTTTTGGTTGTGTTGACTTTTAGCCCCTTATCTTTCATGTAAGTATTACATTTTGTGACCGCCCTCTGGAGACCCAGCTTGGTTTGTGACATGATGGCCGCATCGTCTGCGTACAGGAGTATGGGGACGGGGCGGCCCTGGGATGAGGGGTAGTCCTAGGGAAAACCCTTCAGGTGGTCGCCAATTGAGTTTATCTATAACGTGAATAACAGGGGTGCAAGAATGCACCCCTGTCTCACTCCCCTTTTGATAGAAAATGTGTACGAACACTCCCCTTGCTTGCCAAAGCACACCCTGGCCCCTGCATCCCTATACAATTCCTTGATGAAGTTTAAAATGGTTACGTCAATTCCCAGGTCGGATAATGCAGACCAAAGTTGGTTGTGCTCCACACAATCGAAAGCAGAGCTTAGGTCAATAAAAGTAATAAAAAGGTTCCCTTTTCTGGCCTGGGTATACTTAGAAATTAAAAGATACAAATTTAAGCTCTGCTCAGCTGTTCCCATGCCGGTACGAAAACCATACTGGAAATTAGATATATTTCCTTCGTCGGCCCACAATTGGATTCGCTTTAAAATAATGCGACCGGCCACCTTCATTAGGGCGTCTAGAAGGGAAATAGGCCGGTAGTATGTTGGGTCTTGTCTATCGCCCTTTTTAAAGATCGGGATCACTATGGCCTCAGTCCAAGTTGATATTAATCCAACCATGTTTGCGCTATTCATAACATTAGTCGTGAGTCCCCAGTCTGAATCAGGAATGTTGGTATGCATGATTTGCACATCAACTTACATATTTAGCAGCTAACAATGAAGGAGAGAGCTATTCGTCTTTCACATACACATTAGTGCATACAGAAATGACTTTTGTGCTCCTTTTGGAGTTGTGAGAAAAACGAACTCGGAAATCCATTCAGTTTCGAAGTTGTAAGAGGAATTTTGCTAAAGTTAACTCACAAGGAACTAGTACCACCATTTTTAGACACCAGCTATCAATGATGAGGAAATGTCAGCTTGTATGGAAAATTTACATTAGTGCACAGAAGTAGATAAAGGGGTAAACTCTTCAAACTAAGTGTAGGCCTTTTACCTACATTCCCTTCTTCCTTATCACATCATTCATGTACTTACAGCTTGAGGAGTGTCCCACCCTCGAGAGAAGAATTCTCGTGTTCAGTAGCAAACAGTTTTAATGTAGAGGTTTTCCCTAATTATGGATCTGTAGTTGTGAGTGGGTTCTCTGTAGGGGTTGGGTCTGATGGATTGGCTAGTGCCATCTAGAGACTTGCTGCTGGTATATGATATGAGAAGGTCATGCGAGTCATTGTCAGATAGTCCATCCATTGCCCTCGTAGGACGATCCGGGGCGTTGGGGGAGGGTATTTTACTCTGTGTTGTATAGGTTGTGTCAAACAAAAGTGAGCCATTATGTCCATGGTCCCCAGATTACAAGCACACTTGTCTCCCTCCAGCAGGCATCATGAAGCACCTCGAAGTATTTCAATAGTGCCTGCAGTGCATCAGCAGCAGAAGTTGTCGTGCAGAATCCAAAATTGGCTGCCACTTCAGCTCATTTTAATGACCCTTCAATCTTTTTATCCATTGATCAGATGGAAGCGGGCGTTTAGGGGTCAAAGAGGACCTATTCCCCAATAAAGAAATGACCTATTTTGATTGAGGTAAATTTGTACTGAAGTTTGCAAAAAGATAATAGCAGAGAAATATTAGCTATGCCATCTTATCTATGTCTTTCTATTGTTTTGACATAATGCTTTTGGCTGCATCGTGCAGAGATAAAGCCTTGAACAAATTTACCCTTGTGTGGCTTTGGTTCTGTATCCGGATCCATGGATTGATCTGCTCAAGGATACTTTGGGGCCAATTATGATGGCAGCCTGACTGCAACGGAGCATCTCGTCGGTTGCGGTCTGACTGCCATCTGCTGCTGTGATCCGCCATATGCAATACAATGCATGCGGTCACAGGCAGCAGGCAGAGGGAATACCCTCACTCACTCGACTAGCAAATTTAAGTGTGCACTAATCAACTGCAGATCGTCTAACAAACATGCTACGGTCATTTATGATCTCATCCTCTCGAATGATCTGGAGATCATCATCGTCACCAAAACATGGCTAAAGAGTTCCTCTGCTCCCATCCTTGACCTCCTGGTCCCCCCTAGTCATTATATATTTCGCCTGGATAGAGCTGTGAAACCCGGAGGGGGGTTAGCCTGCATCTATCGCAACACAATCACAGTTAATCAAGCAGACTCCATCTCCTCCTGTGAATATCTCTGCACCAACATCTCTGATGACAAGGGCATCATCTGCAAACTTCACATAATATACCACCCCCTGGTGAAAATCTGAAGTTGATGAACTAATGGAAGTCATTACAAGCAACGCCAACTCACAAGTGCTGCAGATCTTTCTGGGAGACTTCTTTCTCCATTGGAATAATATTGGCGATCATGATGTAAGAGGTCTCAAATCCTTTCTGTCAGACCAGGATCTATCCCAATTCTGTGACAGCCCAACCCACAACAAGTGGAGACATTAGACCTTATCATAGCAAAAAACAAACACTATATCACTGGAATCCATCTCCCCATGTGACTAGACTGATCACTACAGCATCTTCTCCATCAACAGTGAGATAACTCCAAAATGAAGGCAACCTACAAAACCAAAACAATGGAAAAGGAATATCCAAAATATCAATCTCAACGCCTTAATATCCCAATGCAATTCCGCCCTGATCCCATCCGCAGACATGGCTGACGTCCATGATCTTACAGACTTTCACAATGTCGCTATGCTTGAAATCCTTGATACCACAGGGCCACTCCGAGAAAAAAAAGTCTCCACCAAAATCTCAAAACCATCGTTTAATGAGAATCTAAACTCGGACCGGAGCAAGTTAAGACTGTAGGAAGGTACATCCTGACTATGGTTGCCCCCAACTTTTTGCCCTGTGTTTTAGCTGGTTTTTGACATAGTCTACCTGGGATCCTGCCAATCAGGACCCCAGGCCTACTGCTCTCTCTTTAAAATGGATTCCATGTACCCTAGGTACATTTCCAATTGGTACTGGGCCACCCTATCAGACCCTGTAACTCAGGGCATGGGTGTACCCAGGGCTGCCAGGGGCTGCAGCATGTATTATGCCACCCCTGGTTGGCCTCCTAAATTTGACACAACTGGCTGCATGACAGCTGGGGCAAAGTCGTGTAATCACCCTTCGCTGTAGATATAGTATACCTATATCTAACCCTAAAATGGACACGCAGATTCCTATCAGTCACTCCTATGGCAGGCCTTAACAATCCTGAAGGCAGAGTGCTTGGAATCGTGTGAGATGGTGCTCTGGCATGAGCTGAGCCTGTCTGCAGCTTGCGGAACCAAGTCCTCATAGCTGTTCCATGATATCGCATACCATATACTCTTAAGTGCATTATAATCCTCGCGGTTAAATGCTATCTTTGGTATTGCTTTATCAAAACATGTCGAGTAAGGTGTCATACGAATTGGAATACTAACCCCTCGCCAATTCTGGCGACGGGGTTAGCTATCCACCCTTCTAGAGGGACACGACATGTATGTAACTGTGAACCCCGGTTAAAGTTAACTGAAGCCTCAGCTCCACAAAATGGATGCTGCCACCACAGACACGAGTCTGACCTCCTGCTGCTGGGAGTCCTTCCAGCGAGGGAGGCCTGGACAAAGGGTTTCCTGTCCGGGGCGGTGCTAGCACCGTCCCAGACATGGTTTTGTGTATCCTGGGTAGGCAGGGCTTTTCAGGAAGGTGACTGCTGAGTGGCACCCCGGTGCTCACTACGCATAGGCCGGTCAGAACCAGTTCCAGGGGCACACCAGCCCCTGGCCTGGGGAAAGTCCGGCATGGCAGAGGGGTGTAACCACCCCCCTCCTAGTCCCACCCATAGGCAGGACCTAGTCACCGGGTCAGCCCCCTTTTTTAGTATAAAGATGGGAGCGGGCCCCCTGTTCAAATTAGATCATCTTTGGAATCAAGACACGACTTTCTGCAAAAGGACTTCAAGATTTCCTTCTTCAAGATTCTCCCTTGTGGCTAAGGAGTAGTCACCCTGCATCAAGCGGGCACCATCCTAAGAACACTGCGGTCTGCTGCAAGTCCTTCATCACGAATCCGACGACCCAGCTCGACGAGACCCGGCTTCCCTGGCACCTCTGACCTCTACTCACCTCTACAGCAAAGCTGAGAACCGTGAGTGCGACGAGACCTCGAGGGACCGACGATCGCCAAGACTGCACGACTTCTTTGCAACAAGCCCACCGAGTCTTCCACTGGTGAGTGCTTTGGGGTCCGAGAAGCCCCAACCCTGAGCAGCTCCAGCACCGAAGATCAGCCCTCCAGCATCTCCACGATCTGCGCGGGGCCCTTCTGCTTTTGCGTGCTCACCGCGCTGTGTGGCTACTAGCCGGCTGGCTTGTGGCCTTCTTCACGATGCCCGACGGCATCACTGCTGCTGGTCTGGTTGCTCCAGACTGGCCCTTGCTTCCTTCTTCAAGAGAGGCACCCCGGACCCTCCTGGTCCACTCCAGACGCCATTTTAGGTCCACCGCGTGGGCTTGAATTTGCCAAGGCTTTGTTGCCCAATCCTGGGTCCAGCGACGCCGACAGCTTCATCCATCGTGGGACAGATCGCTCCTCCATCCTGGTCGCCGACAACGCCTCCTGGTCCGTGAGATCTGCGGTCACAGCGTCACCCACGCACCTAGTCGAGGTGGCTACCATTCGGTGCCCTCCTGGTGCCCACTGACTATTGGCTAGTAGTCTCGAACTTGGTCCCCTCTGCTTTCAGGTGTCATCTTCCATCGATCCAGGCTTGGATCCACCGAACTTTCTTCACTGGTCGCCTGCCAGCAACTTCTTTCTTCCAGGCTCCTGGTCCGTCTACGAGGATTCCCGACGTCTTTTGAGTCCTATGCAGCTGCAGCCCCTGGGCTAGGTAACTTCGGCATTTCGGTGCCCCAGCATAGCCTCACTATCCAAGGGTCAGAATCCACTTTCGTTTTCCTCCTACCAGGTCGGGTTCGGCCGAGAACACTAACTTTGCAATTACTAGCTACCATAGACTTTGTCCCGCATCACGCGTGAGAGTGCACACTCTGCACCCGAGTCCCCTGGGTCTCCTAGAAGTAATCTAACGATTCTATAGTCAAGTCCTAGCGATTCCAAAGGCTATTAGTACTGTACTTACCTGCTAGTAATTTCGCATTCCACTTCCTGAGTATATGGTTTTCCGTGCCCCTCGGGCATTTGTATATACTGTGCTAATTTAAGTATTTTTGTAAGAGTTTTGGTTTGTGCTTAGTACCCTGTCCTCATAAAGAGTACAGGGCTGTTGTGATTCTTAATAAATAACTGTTTATTTTCATAACACTTGTGTGGTGTCCTTTCACTTGGTGTTCAAGGGGTATATGTGGTATAACAGCTGGCTTAACACGCCCTCTCGAGTCTTTAGCCTTAGACTGCTCGTATCCACGCTACTAGGATAGCTGGTCTATAAGGTTGACTTACAACCAATCATCAATAAGGGTTGCTGGACTGATACATAGTGTTCACTAGAATAGTGAGCACTGCATATCAGGCCACCTTCTCACATTGGTGAGCAGCGGTTGGGATTTGAGCTTGCTGTTGTTTTACCACACGTATCCTAAGAATATCTTGTTGAAAGATCACATAAGTACTGTTAGGACATATAACTAAGCTTAGAATACTCTGAGTTCTACTGAACCAGCTGTTGCAGCTCCTCAAGGCTTAGCACACCTTGGCTGCAACTCTTAGCAAGGGATCAGTAGGTAAACACATAGTGTAGGTAGGTGCACCACTTACACCACACTAGAATCAGCATGTCAGACAAAGGAGGAAACTCTGAGTATCCCCTTGTGTCAGTGGACCTTCCACAGGTCCTTACTTCAAAATATGCTGCTCTTAGCTTCCATGAGATGAGACAAGTGTGTACCCTCAGGAAGCTAAAACAGGGGTCTAACCCCACAACCTCCTTTCTGATTGGTCTCTTAGAGGCTTATGATGCCAGTAGGGCTGGTAACCCAGACCCTTCTAATCCAGAGGGGAGTTTGCCCTCCTTACAGGGACCCTTTGATAGCCAGGACCATCCCCTCCAGGAAGCAGATGATGCTGAGGATGAGGATGAGGACCAGTTATCAGGGGATGAGGCAGATAAGGGACAGGTAGAAGTCAATAGACTAACCAGGTCCAACTTAAGCAGGCATGAGCTTGGTACTAGGGGACTCCTGGGCCCACTCTCAGGTCAGCTTAACATTGGGAATGGACGAGTTAGGTCTCTATCAAGAGGCTCTAACAGATCCCTTCGAACCAATGGCTCTCTCAACTCTTCTCACAGAGGGATGTCTTCCCCTAAGAGGAGAGTGTATGAAGCTGAAGAAAGGGCAATCAAACTGAGGATTGAAAGGGAAGAACTTGCCCTGGCCAAAGAGAGACTTGCCCTTGCTAGAGAGCAAGAATTATGTGGGCTACAGCCCACTGGTGGCAGCAATAAACCTAGCAATAGGGAAAGGAGTTTTGATACAAAGCACCTGAATAAGATAGTGCCCCCCTTTAAAGAAGGGGATGACATCCACAAATGGATTACTGCTTTGGAGAGAGCCTGCACTGTGCAGGGTGTTCCCCAAAGTCAGTGGGCAGCTATCTTGTGGCTATCCTTTGATGGTAAAGGTAGAGATAAGCTCCTCACTACTAGAGTGGAGGATGCTAACAATTACCAAATCTTGAAGAATACACTGGTTGATGGGTTTGGTTTAACCACTGAACAATACAGGATGCTGTTCAGAGACACCCAGAAAACTCAGTCTCAAGATTGGACTGACTTTGTTGATTGTGCCACTAAGGCTTTTGAAGGCTGGCTACTGGGTAGTAAGGTTACTGATTTTAAAGGATTGTACAATCTAATTATGAGGGAGCAAATCTTAAATAATTGTCAGAACCAGTTATTACATCAGCACCTGGTAGACTCTGATCTGACCTCTCCACAGGAATTGGGCAAGAGGGCAGACAAATGGGTCAGAACCAGGGTCAGGCATAAAAACCAGGGTGGTGACCAGAAAAAGGAATCAACCAAGCCTCAAGAGAAGGGTGGGGATAAATCCACAGAGAAGACTTCCCAAGGGCCCCAAAACTCCAACAAGGGTGGTGGGTCCCAGAACACTCCTTCAGAACAGAAGAAACCTTATTGCCATACCTGTAAACAGGTGGGTCATTACAAAAGTGATGCCAGTTGCCCTAAAAATGGTAATAAGGGAAATATACCCCCAGGTAATACTCCTAAACCTCCTGTTACCACTAGTGGTAATCTCCCAGGTGGTGGGAGTGCCCCCAAGAATGTGGTGGGCATTACTCTGGGCCAACAGGAGGACTATGGCCTAGCCAGGTTCCCTGACCACACTCTTGTCTGTGAGACTGGCATGGGGTTTGCCAACTTCACTACTGGACCCCACCTTTTGGGGAAGTATAGACAAGAGGTTTTAGTGAATGGTCAGAAAGTTGAGGCATTCAGAGACACAGGGGCCAGCATCACCATGGTGATTGACCATCTGGTCCCCTCTGCTCAACTGACCCCTGGTTTTACTTATCAGGTGACAGACATTCATGGAGTGAAGAGAAGGCATCCCATGGCAGTAGTCAAGCTCAGTTGGGGTAATGTCACAGGGCCCATGAGAGTGGCAGTGACAGATAACCTACCTGTAGATTGCTTACTGGGGAATGACCTGGAACTCTCAGCATGGGCTGAGGTGGAACAAGAAACTCACTCCAGAATGATAGGCCTATCCAGACAGGTTAGTGGGGCAGTAATAGCTACAGCCCCAGTCCAAGCACCATTCCTCCCTGAAAAGGTTGGAAGGGCAGTGGTAGCCACTGCCCAGGCTCAGACAGACTTTCAAGAACAGGATAGGAGGGCTGTGACAGTCACAGCCCAAACACAGACTGAGTGCCCTCCTGAAAAGGTTGGCAAGGTTGAAATGGTCTCAGCCTCTACTCAAACAGATAGTGAGGTTGTGAAGCCTGAAACAATGGATCACTCCACTCAAACAGAGAGCATTGAGGAGGAAGAAGAGTCTTCCCCCTCCCAGACACTAGGTGAGAGCCAGCCTCCTCAGGGAACTGACTCTACCCCTGTTGAAGGAACTGCCCCAGAGGTAGTCAGGCCTAGCCTGGCAGAACCTCTGATGTCAGTGGACCCTTCCCAGGTGGGACCCAGTCTGGAGCAGGTAACCTGCACCTTTCTACCCTGCCTCAGTCAGCCCAGGGCTGTGGAGGTCAGGGAGGCCAGTGGTGGACCCCAAAGGGCCCCCTGTCCAAAAGAACCCCTTAATCAGAAGATTAGGATCACTGAAGCTGGTAAACCTAGCCAAGTGAAAATAGAACAGACTCCTGAGGGATCCCCCTTAAAAGTAGTTAGGGACCTCCCACAGCTGGACACTGTTGGGCACAGCCAAACATGGGGCCTAAAAACCCCAAACCTGACCTGTCCCTCCAGTAAGCCAAACAGAGGGACTCAGCCTCCAGCTTTAGGTAGCCAGAGGCTGACCCTGAGAGCTCAGTGCATCTCAGCTAAAGAAAGAAAAGCACACATGATGAATGGTGATTGGAGGAAGTTGAGCCCAAAGGTAGAGGAGCATCACTTCAGTACTCCATCCCAGCATCAGCCTTCTTCTTTCCCAAGGCACACCAAAGGCAGAGATTCCCTATGGTGGAGACCCTCAGATACCCTTAGGGTGAGGGGTTGCCTAGTGGACCATGACACAGGGGGAAACCAAGCCAGAGCTGGTCCTTCCTTATATGGCCACTTAGGTAATAGAGGCTTACCTGGACAAGGATAGCCTTATCTCCTTTCGTTTGGGGGGGGGGGGTTGTGTAGGAAGGTACATCCTGACTATGGTTGCCCCCAACTTTTTGCTCTGTGTTTTAGCTGGTTTTTGACATAGTCGACCTGGGATCCTGCCAATCAGGACCCCAGGCCTACTGCTCTCTCTTTAAAATGGATTCCATGTACCCTAGGTACATTTCCAATTGGTACTGGGCCACCCTATCAGACCCTGTAACTCAGGGCATGGGTGTACCCAGAGCTGCCAGGGGCTGCAGCATGTATTATGCCACCCCTGGCTGGCCTCCTAAATTTGACACAACTGGCTGCATGACAGCTGGGGCAAAGTCGTATAATCACCCTTCGCTGTAGATATAGTATACCTATATCTAACCCTAAAATGGACACGCAGATTCCTATCAGTCACTCCTATGGCAGGCCTTAACAATCCTGAAGGCAGAGTGCTTGGAATCGTGTGAGATGGTGCTCTGGCATGAGCTGAGCCTGTCTGCAGCTTGCGGAACCAAGTCCTCATAGCTGTTCCATGATATCGCATACCATATACTCTTAAGTGCATTATAATCCTCGCGGTTAAATGCTATCTTTGGTATTGCTTTATCAAAACATGTCGAGTAAGGTGTCATACGAATTGGAATACTAGCCCCTCGCCAATTCTGGCGACGGGGTTAGCATTCCACCCTTCTAGAGGGACACGACATGTATGTAACTGTGAACCCCGGTTAAAGTTAACTGAAGCCTCAGCTCCACAAAATGGATGCTGCCACCACAGACACGAGTCTGACCTCCTGCTGCTGGGAGTCCTTCCAGCGAGGGAGGCCTGGACAAAGGGTTTCCTGTCCGGGGCGGTGCTAGCACCGTCCCAGACATGGTTTTGTGTATCCTGGGTAGGCAGGGCTTTTCAGGAAGGTGACTGCTGAGTGGCACCCCGGTGCTCACTACGCATAGGCCGGTCAGAACCAGTTCCAGGGGCACACCAGCCCCTGGCCTGGGGAAAGTCCGGCATGGCAGAGGGGTGTAACCACCCCCCTCCTAGTCCCACCCATAGGCAGGACCTAGTCACCGGGTCAGCCCCCTTTTTTAGTATAAAGATGGGAGCGGGCCCCCTGTTCAAATTAGATCATCTTTGGAATCAAGACACGACTTTCTGCGAAAGGACTTCAAGATTTCCTTCTTCAAGATTCTCCCTTGTGGCTAAGGAGTAGTCACCCTGCATCAAGCGGGCACCATCCTAAGAACACTGCGGTCTGCTGCAAGTCCTTCATCACGAATCCGACGACCCAGCTCGACGAGACCCGGCTTCCCTGGCACCTCTGACCTCTACTCACCTCTACAGCAAAGCTGAGAACCGTGAGTGCGACGAGACCTCGAGGGACCGACGATCGCCAAGACTGCACGACTTCTTTGCAACAAGCCCACCGAGTCTTCCACTGGTGAGTGCTTTGGGGTCCGAGAAGCCCCAACCCTGAACAGCTCCAGCACCGAAGATCAGCCCTCCAGCATCTCCACGATCTGCGTGGGGCCCTTCTGCTTTTGCGTGCTCACCGCGCTGTGTGGCTACTAGCCGGCTGGCTTGTGGCCTTCACGACGCCCGACGACATCACTGCTGCTGGTCTGGTTGCTCCAGACTGGCCCTTGCTTCCTTCAAGAGAGGCACCCCGGACCCTCCCGGTCCACTCCAGACGCCATTTTAGGTCCACCGCGTGGGCTTGAATTTGCCAAGGCTTTGTTGCCCAATCCTGGGTCCAGCGACGCCGACAGCTTCATCCATCGTGGGACAGATCGCTCCTCCATCCTGGTCGCCGACAACGCCTCCTGGTCCGTGAGATCTGCGGTCACAGCGTCACCCACTCACCTAGTCGAGGTGGCTACCATCCGGTGCCCTCCTGGTGCCCACTGACTACTGGCTAGTAGTCTCGAACTTGGTCCCCTCTGCTTTCAGGTGTCATCTTCCATCGATCCAGTCTTGGATCCACTGAACTTTCTTCACTGGTCGCCTGCCAGCAACTTCTTTCTTCCAGGCTCCTGGTCGGTCTACGAGGATTCCCGACGTCTTTTGAGTCCTATGCAGCTGCAGCCCCTGGGCTAGGTAACTTCGGCATTTCGGTGCCCCAGCATAGCCTCACTATCCAAGGGTCAGAATCCACTTTCGTTTTCCTCCTACCAGGTCGGGTTCGCCCGAGAACACTAACTTTGCAATTACTAGCTACCATAGACTTTGTCCCGCATCACGCGTGAGAGTGCACACTCTGCACCCGAGTCCCCTGGGTCTCCTAGAAGTAATCTAACGATTCTATAGTCAAGTCCTAGCGATTCCAAAGGCTATTAGTACTGTACTTAACTGCTAGTAATTTCGCATTCCACTTCCTGAGTATATGGTTTTCCGTGCCCCTCGGGCATTTGTATATACTGTGCTAATTTAAGTATTTTTGTAAGAGTTTTGGTTTGTGCTTAGTACCCTGTCCTCATAAAGAGTACAGGGCTGTTGTGATTCTTAATAAATAACTGTTTATTTTCATAACACTTGTGTGGTGTCCTTTCACTTGGTGTTCAAGGGGTATATGTGGTATAACAGCTGGCTTAACACGCCCTTTCGAGTCTTTAGCCTTAGACTGCTCGTATCCACGCTACTAGGATAGCTGGTCTATAAGGTTGACTTACAACCAATCATCAATAAGGGTTGCTGGACTGATACATAGTGTTCACTAGAATAGTGAGCACTGCATATCAGGCCACCTTCTCACAAAGACTAGCTGAGCGAGCATGGAAATCAGCACCCTGCACTAATCACCTATACCAACTTAGAGCACTGAGAAATACTTACTACAGAAAAATCTTAAAAGCTAAAGCAGACTTCCTCAGAACACAGCTGAACCAAACCATTAACCGTCCCCAAAAAACTATTAAAAATCATAAAACAACAAATCGCACAACTATCCAAACGTAGTGGAGCTAAGCAACCTGGCTACCCCTAACTGCAAAGATCTTGGCAAATTTTTCCTAGAAAAGACTAGAACCATTGAAAATGACATTCAATCCAAGAAAGAACCCCAACAAACTACGGACCACGAGTCTATTTTTTACACACAGACCAAGGACCTTTTTGGCTTTCCGATCGAAGTTCCAAAAAACAATGCCAACTGGCACTCTTCTCACCCATCTCAGAACACGAAATCTATTGCACCCTGCTAGCGATCAACCCTGCCAATCATTTCTCCGATCCCCTTCCCCCATCTGTATTCAAAATGATAAAGGCCTCTATTCTACCCCTATGGGCAAAAATTGTTAACGCCTCTCCGAGGTAAGGCTCCATACCTGACTGCCTTAAAATAGGGCAGGTCACACCTATACTAAAGAAAGCCAATTCCCTCTCCACAGACCTCAAAAACTATCGCCCCATATCCAGCATCCCCACTCTGGCATAATTATTGGAAAAACGTGTACAAATTTAACTTTGCAACCACATTGAGAACTTCAGCCTCCTAGATAAACACCAATCCGACTTCCGTCAAGGCCACAGTACCGAATCAGCACTCACCCATACAATGGATGACATTTTAAAAATGTTAGATCATAACAAATCGTGCCTATTGATACTTCTTGACCTATCTTCCACTTTCGACATGGTTAAACACGACAATCTACTGTCCCTACTTGAACGAAGGATGGGCCTAACTGGTCCAATGTTACAATGGTTCACCTCCTTCCGAAGCAACAGAACCCAAAGAATCAAGATGAAGCAATCATTCTCTCAGCCATTCATGGTCACGCTAGGAGTTCCACAGGGGTCAACACTAACACCAATCCTTTTTAATCTACTCATGGAACACCTTGCTAAATGAATTCTGCAAACATTCTATATCACCTATACGCGGACGCCACTCCACTATATATGAAAATCTCCTCACCAGATTACTTCATCTCCCTCAACGCCATTCTTCATAATACCCAAAGTTGTCTCAATGGCAACCACCTCATGCTCAACACCAAGAAAACTGAATTCCTCCTCATCTCCCCTCCCAATCACACACCCAAGATAGACTTTTGGCGGAAGCATCTAATTTCCTTTGATTGTGCCCCATACATCATTGACTCTGCAAAATCCCTGGGAGTCACCCGGGACAAAGATTTAAAAATGCAGGCACAAATCTACAATGCCACCAAGGGAGCCAATTATCAGTTGAGTATCCTAAGGAAACTTAAACTCTTCCTCCCACAGACTGATCTAAAAATGGTGGTTCAAGCTCTAGTACTACCAAGACTGGACTATGTAAGCACCACTCTATGCGGTCTTCCAAAATACAAGCTAGCACCGCTCAGGGCACTGCTTAACGCTGCGGCCAGGCTGGGGTCCGGAATAAAAAGAAATAACCACTTCACCCCGGCCCTGAAGTCTATGAACTGGCTACCCTATGAGTTGAGAATACAAGTAAAGATCGCCTGCATGACACATACAGCCCTACATAGCAACACCCCCCTATTTAGCACAAAAACTAGAGCGGTAGGGAGGTTGCAGACATTTGCGAAGCTCAAGCTCACTACTACCAAAACATCAATCCTTCCACAAAAAGAGCACAGGGTGCAGAGCTTTCTCAGGTATCACACCAAAGATTTGGGACACCCTTCCCCCAGACGTACGCAGAATCTCCTCCTTTACCGCCTTCAAAAAAGAAGCGAAAATGTTTCTAATTAACAAATTAAGATCCTAAAACTTTAACTCTCTGATGACTATTTGCCACCGATTATATCCAATCACCAATGTCTACCTCTTTTGTATTATATGCGATTTCCGATTGTATGTATAATATGTGATAACAATGTACTGTAAAGCATTCTGATACCACTGTAGGTCATGTTCGCACTATATAAAACTTTATAAATAAATAAAATAAATAACCCCGACAGTCTGTGTGCAGCAGCGACCATATCAGTCGGTAGAGCAGCTAGTAGGAGAAACATCAGGGTAAGGTCAAGGAAGCCAAATGTGGCTCAGTGATCTCTCTTTTTCCACCTGCCATTTGATGGGGAAAAGTCCTTTAGCCCACAAACTGAAGAACTTCTTAAGCAAGCGGCAGAAGAGAACTACTGCACCTTTAAGCTCCAGGCATAAAAAACCCTTTCGGTTTCCAAAATTACAACAAAAACAACCCTTTCATGGACAGACCCGTGGTTGGGGTTTATCCCAGAGTTAAACACCAATTTATCTCTTTTAAAGCAAGCCTATGCACACACTAGTATTTCAAATCTTAAGACGTTTATCAAACTTCTTCACAAATTAAATTAATACATATATGATACAAATGAGATCAAAACAGTGTAGTCATGATTTTCCTGTCTCCTTTAATCCGAAAATTGCCCAGCCAATACGTGTTTCGTCTGGGGTTGTACCCTACGACTTCTTCAGGGCTGAAAAGATGCACAATGACACATAATGTATCATGGAGTGGTGACATAACACATTACAAAATGATATGTTATCCACATACCATACACCAAATCCTGGAAAACCCTAGGTTCCAGTCAGTGCGCGAAAACTCACAGTGCACCAATGATGTGTGTGTTGGGAAAACATTTTCTATTCAACCCAAAAAGACGAATACAGTGGCGTCATCGGAAGATCCAAAGTTAGAATTCTGAGGACCTACTAGTCCAATGGGTGACCATAATTATTGTGCTATATATTGACAACAGTAAGCTAAAGTTTATACGAAACCGTCAAGATGGTGAAAAGAAGCGAGAGAAGAACAAAGATTTAGAAGAAAAGATGCTTGCTTCATTTTCAATTCCAGAGAGAAGACAAAGTAAGGTGTACCGGGGCTAATAATCGTCCCAAATAATATAGTGATTTGAGTGAGGAGTATAACCCCTTCACTATTTGTGGTTCATGCACACAATAAAAAGGATCATGCGGTGGTGCGGCGGGGATTACCCTACCTTAATGAGGTTAGGCGTCTGTTAATAGCCCCAGAGTGCTGTAGCTCATAGTGAGTACTACTAACGCTCACCCTCAGTGATTCATGCACTGCAAAAGGTGTTCATGCTGTGATTTATTTATTTATTTACTGACATTTATAGAGCGCAAACGAATACCCGTCGGCGTCTCGGCGCTAGACTACAGTAGTGTCCCTCCCCAGTGGCTGAAGCTCATGCGGAATGGTGTGCTGTGTTATTGGTTAAATAACCATGTCTTCAGACTTTTTCGAAACTGTAAGAGTGAAGGACTGGTTTTTATGTGGTGTGGCAGAGTATTCCAAATTTTAGGAGCCGCAACTAAAAAGCGGCGGTCACCCCAAGAGACTGTTCTGGTACGTGGGACCACTAATTGTTTAAGTGATGTGGATCGGAGCTTTCTGACCTGGTTATAAGGTGTTAGTTGGTCTTTGAGAAAGCGAGGCCCTTGATCCTGCAACACTTTATAAACTGTGCACAGTGATTTAAACTTTATCCAGTTTTGAATGGTCAGCCAATGGTAAGTCCTCAAGGTGTCTGAAATGGGCGCGAATCTAGGTATTTTGGACAGCAGGCGTGCAGCCGCGTTCTGTACAGTCTGCAGCTTTTTTATGACTCGGGATTGTGCATTAAGAAAGAGTCCGTTACAATAATCTAATGATGTTAAAACCAATGAAGTAACCAAGGTCTTGGCGGCCGTGTCCAGCAGAAAAGGAATGATTTTTCTTATCATTCTAAGTTTAAAATGGGTGGAGGCCGCTACCTTATTTGCATGTGCTATAAAGTTTAGCTGGTCATCAAAGGTAACTCCTAGGTTTCTGACCTTAGAAGTAGGGCAAGGTGGGGTGCCAAAAACTGATGGCCACCAAGTTGCAGACCAGGCTGGCGAGAGGGTACCAAAGATAACCACCTCTGTTTTATTGGAATTGAGCTTCAGGCAATTTCTCGCCATCCACTCACCAATAGCAATCATTCCATTTTGGAACCGTTCTGCTACCTCCTGCCCATCACCCTTGATGGCCAACACCAATTGCGTGTCATCTGCGTATAAGGTTAGGCTCATCCCATGTGCTTTGATGACACTAGCAAGGTCCGACACATATATATTAAATAGTGTCGGACTTAGGGATGAGCCTTGAGGAACCCCACACGGTAATGACAGATTGGCTGATTGGAATGGTCCTAATGTGACCGCCTGAGTTCTGTTGGCCAGGAAGGAGGCGAGCAGGTCTCTGGCAGTGAGCAGAATACCCATCTTTTCGACACGGTCGACCAAGATCTTGTGGTCGACCGTGTCGAAAGCTGACGAGAGATCCAGGAGTACCAGCAATGCTGTTCCTCCTTGGTCGCGGATGATTCTAATGTCGTCTGCTGCTTTGATGAGAGCGGTTTCCGTTCCATGGTTTTTACGGAAACCAAACTGAGTGTCATCAAGCAAGTCATTTCTTTCTATATAGTCCGATAGCGGCTGATTCATGGCCTTTTCCGTCACTTTAGCTAGAAAAGGGAGACTTGCTATAGGCCGGTAATTTTTCAATTCCTCCCTATCTAGATTTGGCTTTTTAAGCAAGGGTTTGATCAGCGTGTTTTTTTAAAGAGTCAGGACAGGTCCCAGTGATGCAGCGGGGAGTACCCTACCTTTATGGCAGCTGTGAAAATTGATGGACTTCTAAGGTAACAAGTAAAATGAAATGCGTATGAATATTAGATCGTAAATGAAGTCTGTGCTACTAGTGAGAAGGTGAGAAAATCTCACTTCTCCGCCAGTTGTAATTCCACCCAGGCTGGTGTGTAGATAAAATGTAACTGTTCTAGATGGGTACATTTTATCTACACACCATCCGGGAGGTGAGATGGTTTTCTCTCCTTCGCACTAGGAGCACAGACCACTTCATTTGTGATCTAATATTCCTAAGCAGTTGGGGAGTTGACTCTCCGGAACCATAACACATTTCTGGTGACTGTTTCTTGGCCTTTTCAGGCAGTGATCATGGTATCGTCTGAGCGGATGACTGCCCAAGTTCCAAGCTCAAATTGGGTTCAAAACTTTCACCCCAGTCTCCTGTCCTTTATCAATATCTTGTTGATTTGAGTGTGCTTGGCCTGGGTACATGTGGATCATATAGAGGTGGAGTCCATCCTGGAGAGACTGGGATGGTGTCACGCCACTGCCAGTTGAATATTAGGGACCATGGGGATCGTTGCGTGTTGCAGTAAAGTATCCCTCTGTATTCAATTAGAAACCTGCATGCTGTATGTGCATGCTCGGTTGTGGATTGACACCTTTGGCAACATCGATTCTGAGGGTTTTGTTCATGGTGCACATTAAGCGATCAACTTCAGCATTGGCTTGTAGCCATTGAGTTGTAATGCTGAGGTGTTTGATCCCCAGGGTGTCCAGAAGTTCTTTAAACTCAGATTCCTGGAAAGGTGGGTCATTGTCTGTCTCTGTTTCATGTAGGAGGCCAAAACTACCTAACTGAAGGGTGGTAGGGTGCCTACTAGGGCACATAGTGGGGCATGAAGATCTTTTGACACCCTTGGCGTAGGTGCTACATTAGCAACATCTGGATGCGACATGGTATCATCTTCTGGCATGTCCCTTCACTCTCTTTCACTTCGTTTATAGTTTTTTTTCTTTAGAATCCCTTATCACATGTAACAGCTTATTCTAACTGGTTTTTTTGTTTGTTTTCCAGGTACTGGTGTTTCACAGTGTCAGACTGCTGCTTGTTCCTCTGATAGGCGCCCTGGGGCAGAGTGCGGCAGCGTTTGGGTGTAATGATGCAGAGGGAGGGGGTGGGCCCTCTCAACAGGGTGTCCATAGCGTGCAAAGGTACAAAAAGAGGAGGGCCCCTGACCGCTCTGTGTGGCTGAGCTGAGCCGGGCAGCTGCAAATTGGTTGGCCAAGACTAGTGCTCTGTTGTGCACCACACAATGTGGCAAGGAGGCCGGGAGCAGAGGCTTGCAGGACCAGCCGTAGGGCAGAAGCAACACTGAGTGTTTGACACTAGTCGGGTGCAGTTCCCACCTCTGAAATCAGGCAGGTGGCTTGGTCGGCGGCCTGTCATAGCAGGCGCTGGATTATGTTGTCTCTGCTATGCGTGTTCTGCACACTGCTGACATAGTTGACTAGACTGGATTCAATGCAGACATCGTGGGCTCCACCACTGAACAGGCTGATGGCGCCTAGTGGGAGTCGGCAGTGTCGTACCCATAGAGTCATTGTAATGCCAACAGGGTGGTCCTCGTTGCAGGTGGGGCTGGACATCCCACCCTCGTCGCCAGTGTAACAGGGCCGCCCCACTTTGGGCACCAAGCCTGAGCGCGCAGCGCTGGATCCATGACACTCACACAGAGCTATAGTGTGAGCCAGAAGACCCTGTGCCATCTCTGCCCATTTATTATACAGCCTCTGCCTGTTTCTCATTTGTTATGTTCTTTTCAACTCGAGCAAACATATTAAGTATTCATAATGTGAGGCTGAACACCAATAAATTGTTATTTGGAAAACTATGGAGTCAGGGGTAACAGATATGTTTTCCAATCTGGCAACCTGAACATGCGCAGATTATTAGTTCTCTAAGGTTTTTTTTTTTAACCCAGTTTGGTGATAAACGTTTGGCATATGTGAGAGTAGGTAGAGCATTATTCTGCAGTAGAAGTGAAGTACTGGCTTAATAATCGAATACCTTTCCTCCTATAAAGCACTATTTAATGGAGTGTATAAAAATATACAAATCTGAACCAGATATGTTTTTGGGTAAAAGCGTTTTAGCTTAGTAGATTCAGTGTGAAAATGCTGCCTAAAATCAGAACCCAAGGGCAGTCTCAATTAGATATAACTGTCTGTTTAACAAGCATTTTCTTAAAGGTCGGCCCTCATCAAAAGAAAGAGAAAATACATTTAGTGGTTAAAAATGCAAGACTATACTTTGCACTTTTGTTCTGCAAGCCCAAGATTTCATGTTACCAATTATAGGCTAAAGAGATGAAGGAAACAATGTGTAGGAAGTTTAACAAGAGGAAATGAAAGTTACAATTCTGTTTGGCATACATAACTGACAAAGTACTGAATGATTTCAGTAATTACTGTAAATGTAAAAGAAAAACAAGCATATAGATAATTTCAAAGCAAAGACAAGCCAGGAAATAACGTCGGAAACATAACACTATGACCAGAAGAGAATCGTCCACATTTTCGATATGATTCATTTCGAGCTCTAGGAAGAGAGGTTCTTCTTTCCCAGAATAGGAGGCTTGGGTTCACAAAAGTGAGATACTCTGTTGTATGGGGCATGCAGGACTCAGCCTAAACATAGAAAGGATGCTTCAATCATTTCTTTAGCTTTTACAGTGCATGTATTGAAGCTGATGTAGACATAATGGGACCAAAAGCACATTCAAAAGAAACCGGAGGAATCTTGCAATCATTCAGACAGCTGGATTGCAGTAAGATTTAGAAGAGGGAGGAGGATCACTAACTTTGTTTGAAAAATGGAGATACAGGTCTGAGACCATATGAAAAAGCAAAGTTCCATTGCATCAAGACTACGAAAGAGAAATCGAGGACTGGAAGAGGATGAAAGGATAAGTGCATAGAATGTGAAGAAAACAAAACAGGTAGAGGATGCTATAGACATGGAAACCTATTGAGGACATTATAAAGAAACACATTTTAAAAAAAACAGAGTTCGAGTCAATGAAATTAGGAAAAAACTGGAAGGGCTTTGCACGCTGAGCGGAAAGTGTAATAGTACAGGTTGTAGAGAACGTGAAGTGGTCAGGTGGTAAAAAAAGCAAACTTAAAAGCTAAGAATTAGAGAAGAATCATAGTACAAAATCACCAGAGATAAATTTGGCAGGATCCAGTTAAAACAAAGGATTAGTAGAGACAGATAGCTAGGGAAGAACTAAATATCACTCATATATCAAGAGGAGGTCTATGACAGAAAGAAGGGGAAGAAATGAGTTGAGTCATGCATAATAACAGTAAAGAAGAGTGGATATTGGAATGTAGGTCAGGTTAGAACACCAAAACACAAGAGCAAATGGACACAAAGAAAATCTGGAGATATTTAGCAAAGAGGTGTTGAGACCTAAAGAAGATAAATAGGACACCAATGCAAGAAATGGAGAGATAATAGAAGAGTGCGGAGGACCAATCCTTGTGGTTTACCAACCAAGGATAAGCCAGAAAGAGAATGGGTGTTAACCAAGAGAACAAACTAAGACAACAGACTTTCTTGCTACATGAAAAGGGGTTCAGAGGAGGAAGGGGTGATTCTGTGACAAAGTGCCCAGGTTGAAATATTCTGCCCTACAGGTGTATATCTTACAAAGGGAGTTAGCTTATTCCCATTTCAGAGTTATTATCAGGGGGCCTGTTTAGATTTGTGTGCAAGGGTTCTGGACGGCAGGTGGCACGATTGATTCCTTTCTTTAAAATAAAATTATGTTGGCACTCAACTGCCCGTTTTTATTAAGGTTCCGAAATTTCCCCCCAAAACTATATTGAAGGTTTTATTAGATTAAAGTGTTAGAGTCTGAAGTATATATCGCGCTCATGATGTTTCCTCAGGCTGAATACTTCTCACACTTCAGGAATTAGGACACTTGGGTTTAACCATCCCCCGGGCTAAAGTTAGACTATGGGGCCATTCTGGGTTCAGAGAGTTGGGGCAATTTCTTTTGCAAGGTAGATGGATGACATGGCTTGAGATTTTGGCTTGGTGTGGTGAAGTCGGGCTGCAACTTTTTCTGGGCTATCATCGGATCTTTTGTTTCTCAAAGGTTCAACTCTTCGATCCTAGTTTAGATAACCATTTCCTATCCCAGCCATCCTAGACCTAAAAAAAAGCTTAAAGTACAGAATGGGTATCGATTGACATGGAATTTAGACCGAAATTACTAAGAATATTTTAGAAAAAATCTGTGTAACAAAACATTACCATTTTTCAGAGGGAGAGTGGCAGACCAGATCACTTTTCGGACATAAGTCATTGAGAGCTGAAAACTTTAGGTGCATGTCGTTCCTCTCTAGTTGGATGGCATATCATGCACCCAAAGCCTTGAATAAAATGCATCTGGCACTGAATAATTGTTTTTGCATTTTAAGCACAAAGGCGAAGGGGGCTGGTTATACATTTTTTATTCCTGTCCTATGTTAATGACCTTTTAGTATTAAATCTTTTTATTGAGAAAATGTAGCACATACATGCATCAGTAGCATCATTCGCCGACATCACATCATTGCTATCGTACAATGACAAAAGGAGACATAGCTCCACTAAGCCAATCGTATCAGTGAGAATTGGACTGCGGCTAAATAATCTGTGCTGCTATCATAATTTCGACAGAACCAAAGAACATAGAAAGGAAATGCAAAACCCACCCCCCAACCTTACCCTAACCCCCACACCCGTGTTCCAAGTCCAACACCATCACGCACACTATTGCAGCTTTATTCCTTCCCCTGATGCTCAAAGTTAGAAAGGTGTAGCAGCCGGAGGTAGCGAGGACAGGTAACCTCATGGAATTCCGAGGCCAGTAGGGACAGAAAGGGTTGCCAAAGCTCCCTATACTTGGAACCTACCCCAGCCAGGGTCAGTAAAAGCTTCTCCATCCCAAGCACGTACCATAGGCGATGAAGCCAACCATTGAATGTAGGGATGCGCTCTGTCCTCCAGTGTGCAAGTATATTCTGCATGGCAGAGCCTAATGCAATTGCAATCAGCCGGCCTCTGCAAGACCTTAGAGCAGTGGTTCCCAAACTTTTGACTCCTGAGGACCCCCATTGAGTCGCCACTAGAAGCCGGGGACCCCCAAGCAACTTTTTTTCGTTTCATTTTCTAAGAGCAGGCAGAGGTCCCTGGGACCACTGCCTGCCCTTAAAAAATAATTTTGCATGCATTTGCAAAGGGGAAGGGGTCCCCGGAGGACCCCTTCCCATTTGCAAATGTATTACCATCTACTTGAAGTAGGTGCTAATTTCGAATGTTTTGCGACCGCAAAACATTTGTACATGGTTTTGAGACTCGCTATTAGGAAGGAAATGCCCCTTCCAAATACCAAGTTGCAAAACGTATTTAGCGAGTCGCAAACAAATTGCAAACATGGCCCAATAGATTTTTGCATGCGCAAACGGTTCGCGAACCGGTTCGCATATGTAAAAACTGATCATACATCTGGCCCTTAGTATTTTATATTGAAGTAATAGACCCTCTGTCACATGCATTTCATTTGTTTTATAGCATCTATCATACCATTGTAGGATGCCAGAGCACTTTATATCACACACATAAGGAGACATTTAATCATACATGTAAATCAGTGTGTATATAAAATGTTTAAAGAGTGCTTGGTCTGGAAAAGCACAAACTCAGGATTCAGAACATAACACGGTGGCTAGCACTGACTTTAACATTAAAAATGTATTTCCACCCAAATAAACTTTTTTTAGCACCATCAGGATAGTGAATAACTGGGGAAAAGCTTAAGTTACTAACTGGTACCATGCAGTTTACAAGCAGCTCTTTGACGACAGTTTACATGTCCCTCTGCTACATTACAATTGTCACTTGTGAAGTGCACAGTAACGAAAGAATCTCTGTGACAAAAGCTGTAACCACGAACATATGCACATAAAATACTGCGTTTCAAAATGCATGTTACACGTTCCCTGCAGTAGGCACATTAACCCTCTGTGCTACATTAGTTAAGTCAAAGCTGCCACTGAACAAAACTCTCCTCAGCTCCAGCAGGCACATTAATCACTGGCATGATCTTGACACTTTTATTGTTGCTGGAAAGCTGCTAATTACACAAGAAACTTTTCTGTGCTTTTAAAACTGTTGCCTACGGACCCCCAGAGAATGCGTCACGGACCCCTGGGGGTCCGCGGACCCCAGTTTGGGAAACACTGCCTTAGAGGATAGGTTAAGGGATTAGGGAGTCCCAGGAGAACGTACGCGGGGAATCGCGGAATGTCTGTTTCAAAGTGTTTATCTATCTCATCCAGTATTTGCTTCCAATATGCCTGTAAGTGCACACATTCTTACAGTAAGTGGACCAAGTTACTCACCTGCCCGCATCCCCGCCAGCATGTCGCCTCTTTGGAGTGATCCATCGCGTGGACACGTTCAGGTGTATAGTACCAACATGTAGCAATTTCAGTGAGAGTGTCAGTAATGATACCCCGAATGTCGGGCCCAGTAAAATATTTCCTCTCACTCTTTATGGCTCAGTGTCCTGCCTAGATCCCATTCCCAATGCACCTTACCCGCATTGTATGTATGAGCGTACCTAGCCAGCAACATCTTATATCATTTTGAAATTAGTTTTTGGTCTGTCCTGCGAGTAATCAGCCAGCGTTGGTAGGGTAGGAGAGGCCAGTGGGCACACCTGCTCACTGAGTGCACAATGTCACACATAAAGGTAGCGCAATCTCTCAGCCTCTGGCATCCCGTACGTTTGCCGGAACTGGTCAAAAGGGATCACACCCTCTGTGGAGTACATGTGGAAGAGGCAGCGACAACCCGCCAGCCGCCACCTCGCATAGCCACCGTTTTAGTACTGGGCGTGAAGTCTGGATTCTCTATCAGAGGGGTCAGCGGGGACGGGAAAGTTGAGAGTAGAGTCTGCTGTCTCGTTTATTTAAAAATAGGAAATCTTCAACTTTGGTACAATAAGGACAGAGGTTATTGTCAATTGTTTTGATTAAAGCTCGTTCTTTGATTTTACAGATGTGGTTAACCCATAAGGTTCCTGTCCATCAAGAATGGCGGAATGAAATAATCAGAACAAAGCAATTTGAGGAAGCCTATTCAAGGAGGGTTGGGTGTTTCAAGTAATTTAATGCCTCCTGGCAGTATTTGGACTTGATTGAAGACCAGGAATTGGGGGTCCAGTATACTTTGAGATCTCCTAAGGTTAAAATATATCTTTAAAAAAAGGGATATGGGCTACTGGCCGAAGGATCAATCTAATCTAGTAAATATAATTACTGGTTTCTGCACTTTATAGTTGAAGTGACCTTTGGACACTAGTTGGTTTTGCTCACAGACTTTATTATATTTATAAGGAACTGTAGGTATTGAATATTAATTATTTTTATATGTCATCGTTGTCGGGCCACAGTTCTTTATTATTCCACACTTCAGTTTATCTAATCCCGGGTGACTGAGAACATCATTGTTGACTTGCTGTACTTTATTGTTGAGGTGTTTTTTCATTTTGAATTTATAGAGTGATGAAGTCATTTTGACACTATTCTGTTTTTTGCATTAAACACTTTATTATATTTGTAAGGAACTATCATAATGAATATTATTCAACTTTATATGCACTTTATAATCTTTGTATATGCACTCCCACTCAAAATAGTTGATTCTTGGTGACCTTAATCTCTGGGAGAACTGCACTTTAGACAAGGCATTAAATGAGCTTTGCCAGGCCTGTGAGAGTGTTAACCTTCATCAATTGGTCACACATGCCACTCACCAGAAGGGTCATGTACTCAACCTTGTATTTGCAGACAAAAACGATATTGTTATAGAGGATGTATTACCCCAAAGTTGGACAGACCACTCCTTGGTTCTCTTCACCTTACAGTTTCCGAAGCAAGGTCAACAATGTAGTCACTCTTCCGCAGCTCGTGTTAGAAGAGAGTGATCAAAAATGTTTAAATTAGCAAATCTCCCACACTTAGTGCATGAAAACTTTGCTATGCAGGATTCAGTGGAGGAGAACTATCTTATCCTCTGTAATCAGATTTGTAATTCATTGGACCAGTTAGTGCCATTAAGGAAAGCCAAGACTGGCAAAAAGCCTTCTGCCCCGTGGTACAATGAAGAGCTAAGATTATTGAAAACTATAGTTAAACAAGCTGAAAGACAGTGGAGAAAGAAATATCTGGATGAGGATAAGAAAACCTTCAAGGGTGTGCTTCATGCCTATAAAATATCTATTGGCAAACACAAGGCTAAGTACCTTGAAGAGTTAATCCTTCAATCCTCCAATAAATCTCAAACTCTATTCTCTCTGGTGTGGGGATTATCTAACCCTGACTGCACCAAGTCCTCTATCCCGGCCTCACAGGCCTTGTGCGTTGAGCTTTCTTCTTTTTTTGAGGATAAGATTAATAAAATCTTAATTGGCCTGAAACCTTCAGCTGATGGAAAGGGTGATTAATGCACTCCTCATATTAATTGGCTAAACAGCAATTCAACTAACAGGGAACATCCATCTGCCCTGGAGCAATTTCTACGCCATCCTATGAAGACTTTGTTGTAATTGCCTCTGGATTTTCATCAGGCTCTCCTAAGGATCCTTTGCCTCATAGGTTCTGGAAGCTGTTTGGAGATGAGCTTTTCCCACTTCTCCATCAGATCTGTGGACAGTCCCTAACTACTGCTGTAGTGATGGATTGTTGGAAGAAGGCAATAGTTTCTCCCTTACTGAAAAAGGCCTCTTTGGATCCGCTAGGTCCGAGCAACTACAGGCCTATCTCCTTGTTACCCTACCCGGTAAAAATATTGGAAAGAATAGTGACTAAATCCCTTTCCAAACACGAGGAAGATAATCAGTTGTTGGATGAAGTCCAATTTGGATTTCGCCCCGCACATGGGACCGAGACCGCCCTGGTGGCAGTCCTCGACAACCTACGAATGCAGGCCGACAGTGGTCAGACAGTTTTTCTGGTACTGCTGGACATGTCGGCCACATATGATACGGTCGACCACCAGATTCTGATTAGCAGATTGGAGGAAGGAGGGGTGATGGGTAAGGCTTGTGATTGGATAGCCTCATACCTTTCTAGCAGGCAGCAGGCAGTTACTCTGTCCCCTTTTTTTCTCAATATAAAGAGGTTAAACAAGGGGTTCCTCAGGGCTCGGCTATCAGCCCCATTCTGTTCAATCTCTACCTTTGTCCACTCATCTCCTTAATAAGAACCTTTGGAATCAATGTTATTAATTATGCTGATGACACTCAACTTGTCTTCACTCTTGAGGGTAATAATGCAGTGTCTGCATCAAGTGGGAGTTTGGTTGAAATGGAACTCTCTACAGTTTAACGAAAGTAAAACTGAGGTTCAATGCTGCTCGGCAGGTAGTATTCAAAGCCCCCTTCCCACAAATTTCTGGCCTGCCTCCTCCCATACTTCTTTGGTAACCGCTAATAAAGTACGTAACTTTGGAGTACTGATGGATAGTAATCTCCAATTGGACTCCCAGGTGAATAAAACGGTTGGCACCTGTATGTCCCTTTTAGGGGCCTTGCGCAAGATTCTACTGTTTCTGCCCTCGGACGCTATCGCTCAGGTGGTTCAGTGTATAGTCTTGAGTAGAATCGACTATTGTAATGCTCTGCTCCTGGATGCTCCGACCTCCTTACTTAAGAAATTGCATAGAATACAAACTATGGCTTCAAAACTTGCATTGAATCGGCCGTGGAGAGCGTTCTTTTCCATGGCCCTCAGGGACCTCCATTGGCTGCCGGTTGTGCAGTTGATACAATTTAAGACTCTCTGAATTGTACATAGGGCAGTCCACGGGATTGGACCCAGAGTGCTTCAGAGAAAATTCACTAGGTATGTGCCCACTCGAGCACTTCGCTATTCCACGCCACACTTGATCAGGGTCCCAGAAATCAAGAGAGCACGTATGGGTGGCCGATCCTTCACTTTTACTGCCTCTAGACTGTGGAATGCTCTTCCTTTAGAGCTTAGGCAACTTAATATTCTGTCCAGTTTTAGGAAGAGGCTGAAAACCATTCTGTTTCCAAGAGCCTAGATTCTGTCCCGTTTTCCCCCTGGCTTTTCTTCGCCCCTGCTGTTCAGACAATCTAAGCACCAGGATACCCTTTGGGTGACAGTTCAGCGCTATATAAAATTCCCTTACATTACATTACACACCTGACAAGAACAGCAGTAATGAATATTTTTGTTAAGTTGGTCTTTTTGTGCATTTTTCAGAAACATTGCTAATTATATATATTTTTAGATATTCTGCATTTATTAATGGCCTTAAAATGTCTTTTTCTAAATGTTATTTTTCTTTGTTGGTTTATATGTTTACCTTCATTTTGTGATTTGTAATTAGGATTGATGAGTCAAATGTTTGTTTTGAAAATTTTGGTCGATAAAAAAAATAAAAAATAAATAGACGGGAAACAGTCTTTACAATAAGGTTTAAGGCTTTTACCTTGTTGTGCCTTTAACACGCATTATTTAGCCCACATATTTCTACCACTTGCATGCCTTTACAATGCATGCCTTGACCACACATTTAAGGTAAGTTGGGAGTGTGGGGGGGCTCTCCCCCCCACAAATACATTGCTTTTATATATAAAAACAATGTGTGGCAAAGGCAGGCATTGTAAAAGCATATGTGGTAAAAACATGCATGGTAAGAAATGTGTGGTAAAGGCATTCGATGTATTTACCTGCGTTGTACCGTAGTACAAACAAATAGGCATGCATAGTCAGATTCGCAGCATGTTGAACTTTCTTTCTGATTATATTATTTTGTGGCATTATAGGATAGAAAAAAAGGAAAGAACATATATTTGTAGTGTAGGGAGAGTGACTGGTCGGTCCCGATTAGTAGCAGAAGTAGAGAATCTTACTTCTGCTGTTGCTCCTTCCAACCCTCCCATTACTAGTAGTTTAACCATTATTGTGGGGATTATAACATTAATGCGGATGATCAGGCTACAACCCATGATATGAAACGTTATTAACTGAATACGAAGAAGACAGAACTTTGCTGGTAAAGGAGCCCATCCACTTGGGTCAACCTATTCTCAATCTATTCATGACTGCTAGATTGCTAAAAGCAATCAATGTAGTCCAAACACTTGATTATACTCTGTCACCACTACTAATGACTGAAGAAGAGTAGTATGCAATCATGACTGGCAGAATGCAAATGCTAGGTCCTCAGAATTGAAGCAGAGCTCCCCATTCTAGTTATGGAAGGAGGAGGAAGGTCATTGTACCCTCATTTCTATGTCTAGAATGGCACAACTTTCATTGTCCGAATCACAGGCTATACCCAGTACAATTCGATCTAAAAGAGCACCTTTTTTCACTGAGCAGATGGTAGTTTTGAAAACTACCTGTAAAAATATGGAGCGTAGATAGTGGCGGTGTGACAAAACAAAGGATGAAATCTCTATTCATGGGAGCAAACAGAGGAAAGCTGGTTTTCTCCACTATTTATTGAATATAGTATCAGAGTCAAAGCAGGTGTTCAAGGGGATCCAACATACTACTGCTCGAAATACTGGAATAATGCTATACCCTCTATTCTTTGACGACCTTTCACCTTTTTTATGCTTGCAAGGCTGAATATATTAGCATGGCCATCAGCCAAGGGCTTTCCCTTCTTCTATCCTTGCTCTTAGCACCTTACCTTGCCCCCCCCCAAACAGAAAGCATCACGTTTAACACTAGCAATATAATCCTTAAACTTAGGTTTGTCATTGTATAGGTGCCCAGTTAGCATTTTCAGCTCTACTTTCCTCGAATTTCCTTTATTTTATAATCTGTCATTCAAAGTTTGTCTTAGTCCGATCCCTTCCCATTATCAACTTAATGAGATCCTGTCAGCAACTAGCAGGACTGCAAGCTACTTTTGCAGTTGTTAATTCAGATCTTTGAATGCATGCGTGCACAACCCCTTTTCTTCTTGAAAATAGAAGCCAATCGGTGAGCCATTTGGCCGTTGTCTTGACGGTCAAGAAGATGGTATTGTGGATGGAAAAAACCTAAGTATTAATAATAATAGAGTCACTAGGACAGTAATGTTATCCAGTTTGTGTGTTAACTTCAAAGATATATAGCATGAGAAAAGAGGAATTAGTATTGCACAGCTTAGGCCTCAAAAACAAGTAACAACTCCACAAAAGCCATGAAAGCGTAATGGTTGCAGAATGTAGCTGATCTTGCCACGCATCTGTTATATATGCATGCCTGAAGAATGGTTCTAGCTTGTTAAAATGTGACCAGATGCAAGATGAAAGTTGGGCACCATGATGAGTATATGAATGGCTGATGCAGCGTGGCATACATCTGGCAGTGTGGCCCTGGTTGCCAGATAAACACAGATCCATTGATCTGCTCTCAGAGAACTGCAAGACATTCTGTAAAAGATGGTGTGCTAGGTCTCAGTTGAGGAAGCATTAAGAAAACAAAATATTCTCTTGGTTCAGATGGCAACTCAGACACTACCTTTGGAACAATGGTGGAATGAGTCTTCAGATCTACTTTGCTACTTTGGACCTCAAAGAAAGATTCTCAGGTAAAAAAGTGTTATGGCCGTGAGGAAAGAAATATATTACGGTGTAAGCCTTAAGTCACATGAGGCCGGTGGCTCGTGCATCAGTCACGTACAGGTGCTTGAAGATTGTGGGATGTGTTGCGGCAGAGAATCGGTGCATTTATTTTGTCTGATTTTTCATTAAATGTAAGGAAGGACTTCATAGGCCATTTACTATAGGAACTAGTGGCCAATAGACAAGGTTTGCAGGTATCCACCTTAGTCAGGTAAACAGACTGTAACCTCATCCAGAGCCATTGTTGTGGTATATTCTCTACATTTTTGTGTCTACAATGAGGTCTGGTAGAGGACTTCTTGGTAGCCACCAGAAATACTAAATTCTCTGAGAAGACACCTAAATTTGCAAAGATTAGATAACCCAAGCGTAGTGAGGAAAGGTATTCATACAGCATGACCTCCCTCAACTCAATGGACTGAAGCTCCAGGCAGCGGTCTTTCTGAAGTAGAGGAAGCAAATACGATAATGAGATTTGATAAACCACACTGGGACTACAATTTAGCTCTCTATACTATTATATTATGAAAGGAGGGAATCCGAAAAGTTGGATAAAGGTATGCAACACTGCATCCATCAAATCCAGCGTTAAAACATCGCTTATGGAGCTTGGCCCCCAGAACATCCAGGAGGCAGACTGTTTGCATCTTGGACGAGTTACTTTCCCTTTTTCCCATGGCTACTCACACCATTTTTACAGTATTAGTGAGGATGACCACTAAACAGAAGAAAGAGGTTTGTGTAGAATGTCTTGTGGCCTCACAGAGTGAAGGGTAACTTGGATCCCTCACAGTGGTTCAGATGCTGTACTTCCATCCCAATTCTTATTGTTAGGCCATCAGAAGAAAAACATCTCCTGTGGGATAGATGCACACTCAGTCTGCATACCATGTACCAATAGGAGAAATCAGACTGACTGGTGTAATGCAGGTGAGCTGCAAATAGTGAGTGACATCATAAGCCCTGCTTATAGCTAAAGTGTTGCGGTATAAGCTATCTAAGCTGAATGAAGAAGGGAGGTGGAGGCACACAAATGCTCATGGATGGTAAGATGCAGTTAAAAAAGTAATTTCATCATGGATTCATGAAGAGGATGAACCTACTTTATTAAAGAAATTGAACACTGCACAACAATCCGGAAAAGTGCCACAAAGTCTAGTTGGAATGATCTTATGATGACTGAAATTAAATCTTAAGGGCGTTTGAACAGAGTGGAAAAGAAGGATGGCCTTTCTGATCTTCTATGAGCAGTTCAGAGGGAGAACATGAGCACAAGATAGCTAATGGAAACAGACAAATAACCAATGTGATTATTTTGTTGCTCTCTTATTGCCTAGGAGTTCATTTACAGAAATAGAGGCCAGATATTCTAATGCAACTAGATGCATCTTATACTTGAGTCCAAAACAAAACACTTACAATAGAATCCTTCAAACTTTGATTTAGCAGTTCTAAGAGATTCTATCGAAAAATATATTTTACTATTCAAAGATAGCTCATACTTGCACTTTGTGCACTACTCATGTCACGGAAGAATGGTTAGCACTTATTTGATCATCATATCTTCCTCTTTTAATGAAATTATATATTTGCAACAGAAAAGTACAAAGTTAGATGCAATACATGTGATGGCAATAACTCCTAAAAGAAGATGACTTTCCCCTATTTTATGGAAGTGACCTAGCGAAAAAAGAGTTTGGTTCTGTCAAGTATAGTAAATATCTAAGACGACAAAGCACCAAATTCATCACAAGTCTCTGAATTATTCTATAAGGCAAAGGAAAGAAAGCAACATACAATTTTCTTAAAAGGAAGTTTCTGTCTCAATAATGTATAGACAGTGTGGTGCTCCTATCATACTCAATGATATTTTTAATTATTTAAACAGATATAATGAATATAGTATTTATCATCATTTGTAACATTTTTACCTAAAAGAGACAGCTCGGTGAAACATTCACTCACAGAAAGATGGTACCTAGATTCAACACTGAGAATCAAATCAACTTTTCATCCAGAAAACATGTCCCCTGACAAAATACAGATTATTGCATATTGTTGGAGGGCAGTAACAATAGTCTACTTTTAAAAAGTGCAATATAAGCATTGAAGCAAGAAGTGTGGCTCAATGATTAGAGTGGCAGACCCTGATGCAGAGGTCTAGCCCGGGACTAGGCTCAAAATTACACGGACCTGATAATTCTCGCCTCGGCGCCTATCCCAATCATGGAGTCCCACTCTGCAACTCTGGGCAATAGCTTGCTTAACCTCCACAATGCTAGGGATGCCTGGCCTCCACTTTTTGGGTGCCCAGGAGTGGACGCCTCACAGGGAAAGCCAGGATGGGTTCCACAGCGGTATTCGTACAAGCGCCTTGAGACCCTTGCGGGTGAGTAGTGCGCTATACAAGTATCAATTTACATTTACAATTTACATTTACATTGACGTGCTGCACCACATGAAAATTAGTAGTATGTGAATGAACCTACTAGGGACATATTTACACTTTTAATAAAAGAGTGCATCAGTAAGTCAGTATGCTAAATGTGTAAAATTAATATTGACGTAGTAGCTTAATGTTGGGAACATTTGCGTGTGAAGTTCCAATCTTGGTTGACTCCCAACTTTGCATATTTCTTTTTTTTTTAAAAATATTTTTATTGAGAAGTTTTTTTCCCTTTTTACATACAGGGCACGATACTATTTACATTAATCAATACATATCATACTTTGAGAAGAGAAAGAAAAATGAGGGGTAAAGAAAAAGCATAAAAAAATAAGAAAGGAAGTAAAAAGAGAAAATAAGAAGAAAAAAGAGAGCAGAGAAGTCGACTAGCACCTAGTAAGGTAAAGAAGAAGAGGGAGAGAGATCGCCAGCCAACCAGAGGGGGTGAATATGAAACATAATTACACAGATATTAAGAATCCAAGCAAAATTACACTCATGTGCATCCCCGATTGGGCCAACATCGGCATATTTCTTTTTAAACTTTGCAAGCTTTGCTAAGTGCTAACAAACCTTGGGAAGATTTACAAAAAGTTCAGCTTTTCCATTTTTGCTGGTTGGAAAACTATTCCTGCTGGTTATCAACAGCAGTCACCTCTACAAGGAGACCGCATCTTCTCAATGGGACTATTTATATAAGGTGGGTGTCCACCCATAGCACGCAATAACATTTTTCTGAAGGTTTTCAGGCACTAAAGGGTGGAATATTCTTTAGTAGGAAATATTAGCTGCTAGGATGCTGGGAGAGCAAAACTCTGCTTATGGCTAAATTTGATGATGTTGTAAAAATTTGTCAATGTTCGCTAGAGGGGGTGTTTCTCGCCTTCCTCCAACATTTCAGACAAACCATAATCATATACCACCACAAGTTGTGATACATTCCAAACGCTAAAAGCAATGAAAATAAAAGAAGCATTTGAATCAAGATCAGATGGCCTCTATATGAAAGCAAAGCAGTCAGCCGGATCTCGCCTATCAACATAGAAGTCCGTTAGATAGTGTAAAGCAAATGTTTCTAATGGCTTTGACAACAACTGTTGGATTTCAATGAATTTACTCTAAATTGGAACATATTATACTTAGACATGACAAAGCATGAGGCAAGACAAGTATCTGTGAGACACAATGTTCACCATCAGAGATCTCTTCAGAGACTTGCAGTTCATCCGTTTCCTTGTTTGGTAATTGGGAAGCAATGGCATTGAGTTTACAAACAACAGTAATATTGTGGTTTGTGAAACACACAAGGAAAATACATCTACAGCATAGTTTACAAGAGAAAAAGCTTTTTCCATAAACATTTATGATTATCTCTGTAAGCTTTCAATTTAAATTGCCTTCAGTTCCTCTTTATATGTTGACATTTGCAAGATCAGTTGGAAGAGGAAACAAATGAACATGTCTGATCTATGGCTAATGCATCACAGATGGAAGGCAGTTTTACTTCCCATAGACTAAAACATGGTAAACTAGCCCTTTAGAGCACAGAGCAAAGACAGCTAAATATCTAAAAGTAAGCATGTGGGTCCAAGGAAACTAGCACAAATCCATGCCACAGATGTTTGAAACAGAACAATCTAGTGCCTTAGGTTTTGGCTCTATAATATGCCCATTAAAGTAGAACCATTTCCTTGAACAATTAAAGTAATCTTATTCAGATGTAGAGTAAAGTCTCCAAAAATATGACTATAGTTTTTATTTTTCCCAATACTTGGCAACCATAGAGCAACACTCATGATGTGTACAATCCAGGTGTGTGTGTTTGGGAATAAACGCACAACAGGATGACCCTACCGCACAGGTTATGGTGTATCTCAGGCATGACTCGAGTCTGCGCAAGGCGCACAACACTGGGTGTATATAATTACGAAGAGTGCATTTATCTGCGTTTAACTGTTTAGTTGTAAGTCATGTGTCTGTATGATTCTGCTGCACAGAAAGATTCCCCCTCCAACCCAAGTAGAAACCACCAGTAACATCATCACTGGAGTATAATAAAGACACTGATCACTCAGTCAAATAACTTACACCCAAGCACTGTGTTGGATTCAGACACCGAAACAATTGAGTGCAGTTCTAAGGGAAGAACACAAAAATATCAAGTGAGCGATTCTGAAAATTATATTACCATATGTTTATATAGAAGTTTTAAATAGTAGAGCAGTGATGGAGCATTTAAAGTGTGACAATTCCATTATGTGTGAGACAGAGTGTGCAAAACACAATTTTGTAACCTAATTTCACAATTAGGCCATGTATTATGTGCACTTTTTGCGATATTCTCTACATAAAGATTGAATTTGAGAGCATATCTCTCAATCATAGGTCATGGGAGCAACCAGAAGTAGACTGATTCAAGAAGACAATGTCTCCTACAGGCATTTTTCCCTTAAATGAGTCACCTGTTAGCAATAGTTATGCAAACTTTAGCAACCGAATATATTGTAAAAGTTTGAGTGCATTGTAAAAATTTCACATAGGCCCTTGTGTATGCTTAAACGTGGTTCTAAGAATTCCTGTTAAAGGAAGAGGCGGGGAACTGAAGCACAGTCTTGTCTGGAATGTATGGATTTATATCAGAAATCAATTATAGCCAAATTCAAATTCATTTTTGTACTTAGGAGTAGTTGAAAAAAAATGTTTTCTTGCAGATTTAATATCAAAAGTTCATCTACATCCATTGCGTTGTTGGAGTGTCATCAGGCAGAGTCAAAAAAGCAGACTGTCATGCAATGAAGTTTTCAGGTATCGATTCAAATCATTAAAATACTGATGAGTGGCAACCTTCTGATGCCTCTAGTATCAGGTTCAGTCGTTTAATTGATGGGTAGAACAAAGTTGGCAACCATGTTGGCCATTGAACAGCACCATATGGTATTGCTGCTTTTTCAGGAGTAATCTTTCATTGTACAAACAGAAATAGATTGGATTTGAAGGAAGAGAACCAACTCACACCTTGATATTGAAAACCTATGCAGTGATCAAGAATTTAGAGCAGACGTCAATGGTCAACAGTGTTGAAGAAAAGTTATAAAACAAGCATTTTAGGGGTAAGTAGGCCTCTTAACTACTCCATATGAATTAATAATAACCAAAATTCAAGTTGTGTCAATGCTAGAGCCAATATGAAAGACCCATTAGCAGTAGGCCAGAAGATGATTGTCATTGATATAGGAGATCAGTATGCTGCAGGCACTTTTCACAGCTGATTGTCCTAGCAAGGGCAAATTGGAATCCGGTCTGCAGTCAGCAAAGATGTCTAGGTCCAGATTTGTGTTTTTGTAAGATAGGAAAGATGTGTACAGTTCATAGGAAAACGGGGAAAATTCCCTAATTCAGTGAGACATTAATTAGCAAGCACCACACTTGCTAAAAAAGCTGGATCTCTGAGTTTATGACAGAAGCTGGGACAAAGTCTAAGAAGTAGTTGGTAGGTTTACATCACTTTATCCAGTTGTGAAGCTCAACAGAAGTTAAGGTCTTAAAAGTAAATCAAGCACTTTTAGTTTTGGGAGATGGAGGCACAAGTTACATTGAAGTGGATTACTATAGTGCCAAATGGAGATGATTTTATTGCTGAAGAGCAATAAGCATTTACCAGGTTTGTCTGTGTATGCTCCAGCCAAACTGCAGACAGCCCACAGGTGACCTTCACAAATTTGAATAGCAAGCAGGAAAGATTTGTTAAGATAATCTTTCAATTGCACATAAATTACTATTTACTTAGAAAATGGCTCTTATGTAGTCTTATGCAGTCAGAACTCTGAGGATGATCTGTAGCCTCAATGATTTGAATCACAAATAAGAATACTGTTCATTTATCTGCAATGACAACATTGAATCCAGGTTGCTATGGGATGGAGTGTTGGGCTTTTAGATAAGTGCAGTGGTGCCTGCAATGTCTTTAACACCACCATTGTATCAACATTACTCATTGGTTTACCAGAGACTTCAATGACACCAATCAAATGTGTTGATCAAGTATGAGCCCAGCTCATCACATTAAAAGCTTGTGGTTGTACCTATTAAGTCAATTCACACTAGTATACAATGCTATCGTGAGTTTAAACCTAACTGGTCAAGTTGTGCTTAAACTCCTAGGATCACATCAACAGACAAATCCAAAACATTCATATAAACCACCACCAAGAGGATTTTTTGCATATGGAATGAGTCTTTGAAGCAGCATACTTTTTCACCACAGAACTTTTCCTTATAATGTAAAATTCAGAAAATGCCTAAAAAAACTTTTTAAAATCCTCCTGTCATCTTAGACCTCTTCCATTTCAGCCTCTGCATTTACAGTGATCTCTTCTGTATTAATGTATTTACTTATGTTGAGGTTTTAGATTGACTGTAGCAAACCTGGGTAAGGTAAATCGGCATTCTTTACAAAAAGAATCAACGAGGCCAAAATCTCGACTAAAGAACTGTTCAATACGGTCAAAAAACGTACAAAACCCGCACCTAAACAGGTTAAAGGCAGTACGTAACTATGCAATAAATTAGGACAGTTTTTTTCGGATAAAGTGCGGCTGATATAAGAGTCCTTCCCACAAAGACATATCGAGCCTCTTACGGGGAGAACGAGTCATCCTGTTCTCCCCCTGCAGAGCAACACCCCTGACCCCGTGCCTAAATTCAAGTTTACAGTTCCCTCAACGGAAGAAATCAGACAACTGATTCTGACTACCAAATCAGGGGGGCCAATGGACCCATGCCCTCCCAAGGTCCTACACAGGATCCCAGACTTGCTGAGCACCCAACTCCAGATCCTGTACACTAATATAATTGAATCCATCTGCTTTCCTAAAGCGTGGAAGGCAGCCTTGGTTCTTCCTCTGCTTAAAAAACCCAGCCTGGACCCCTCGATTCCAGCAAATTTCTGGCCAATCGCTAGGATCCCCTTTCAGGCCAAGATACTGGAGAAATGTGAGAACTCCCAATTAGCAGGGTTTGTCAGGAATACGCAGGCCCTAGATGAATCCCAATATGGATTCCGGGAGGATCACGGGCCCGAGACCGCCTTGATGGCAGCCGAGGAACTCAGGAAGATTCTGGATGCAGGTGGGAAGGCCGCCCTCATATTGCTAGATTTGTCGGCAGCCTTCGACACTGTTAATGATGAGATCCTTATAAACAGGCTAAACGCTCTAGATCTTCATACTTCGGCTACGAATCTTCTGGCCTCATTCTTGGAAAACAGAACTTTCTTGGTGGAACTGGGGGAATTCTCATCTATGGCCTTTGATCTGCCTTGGGGGTTCCCCAGGGCTCCTCATTGAGCCCATCCCTCTATAATCTTTATGCGGCTCCACTAGCCAAAATCATCAGGAACTGTGGGTTAATGCCACTGTCCTACGCGGGCGATACCCAAATTGTGGTGGCCATCTCCAACAACTCCCTGGAGACCGCAAACCGATTTAGGCTCTGTATGGAGCAGGTTAGCAATTGGATGCAGGACAATTGCCTAAAACTCAACGATAACAAATCGGAGGTCATGCTATTGGGGGCCAACTGGGACATTTGGTCCAATCTCTGGTGGCCGGATAGCCTAGGCAGATGTCCAACGCCGGTGGATAAAGTGAGGAATCTTGGGGTCATATTTGACTCCAAACTCACCTTTAAAGCGCAAATTAACAACCTGTCTTCATCAATATGGTATACGCTTAAACTCATCAGAAAACTGCTGCCCTACATCCCACATGACACTGACAAAACCCTGGTTACCTTGTTGGCTCTATCAAAACTTGACTATGGCAATGCTCTATATGTGGGGTTACAGAAACAACTGCTACTCAAACTCCAACGCCTCCAGAACGCGGCGGCCAGGCTGGTTCTGGAGATACCCAAGTTTGAACCCGTAGCGTCAAAAATGCGAGGCCTACATTGGCTCACGGTTGAGAAAAGAATTGAGTTTAAATCAGCGTGCCTAGCGTACAAAGCTTTTCACGGCTCAGGCCCTAGTTTCTTAAGAAGCAACCTAAAACATTATAAACCTACCAGGATGCTAAGATCTAGCACTGCTAAACTCCTGGTAACCCCCAGATTCAAACAGCTTAAGTGGGGGGGGGGAGAAGTTTCATAGGCAATACGACAAAAACCTGGAACTAGCTTCCCGCCGAACTCAAAAACAGTCCCTCTTTATGGTCTTTCCGCAAGAACCTGAAAACCTGGCTGTTTTCTCTTAAACTAGAACGGCACTACTTCTTCTGGCAGACAGATTCAATCTCTTCAGCGCCAAGACGCCTTGGGGCATTCGAGAGCTCAATAAATCCCAAAATAATCAAAATCAGAATCAAATCTGTATATGCAACCACTGGCAGCGGTGGCTAAAAACAGAGGGCTTACGGTGGTGTCGTATGCAGATGATACCCAGTTGATAGTCACTCTCACCGACGATACTACTCGAGACGCCTGCAAGTTTCGCAGCGATCTCAAGGCTATCGCTGGGTGGATGACGGACAACTGTTTACAACTCAATGCTAGTAAGTCCGATATTCTATTAGTGGGGAGAGACCCAGAGCTGTGGTGTGAGCACTGGTGGCCCGCCGCTCTGGGGTTGGCACCCTCCCCCAAACATGTGGTAAAGAACCTGGGGGTCTGGCTGGACTCTGGCCTTAAGTTTAGAACTCATACTAAGAAGGTGGCTGGGACGTGTTTCGGGCTGCTGCGGGGGTAACGTAAAGCAAGCTGTTGTCCAAGCTCTGATTTTGTCCAGACTGGACATGCTAGCTCCCTCTGCATCGGAGCTAATCAGACCGAGATTGTTAGGCTTCAAAGGGTTCAGAACGCTGCTGCCCGGGGGCTCCTTGGCATGCTAAGGCGATGCTCCATTGCTATCCACCACCTCCATTGGCTTCCCGTTGCCAGGCGTATTGAATTTAAGGCCCTTTGTATCACTTTTAAAATTCTCAACTTCTCATCGCCCAGCATTCTGTCTGACCTGCACTCTTTCTATACTCCCTCCCGTCAACTCCGCTCCATGGGACAGAACCTGGTGGTTGTCCCTAGGGTGAGGAGGGCGCGTGCTGGTGGCCGCTCCTTTCGAGTGCTGGCTTCTCAACTCTGGAATTCCCTCCCCATCTCCATCCGTAGTCTCCAGCTTTATTTGCCCTTTCGCAAAGCGATCAAAACATTCTTGTTTCCTTCGTTATAAGTTGTTCTGTTGTCTCCAGTGGCACTAATCTGTTTTCAGCGCCGGGACGCCCGTGCGCTTTACAAATCCGCCTAACATAACATAGGATATTATAGTTCAGAACTATCTTTTAAAAAAACATAGAAATTCACTGAAGAATCCAAACGTTACAGGGATGCTTGGTTCAGTCCTAGGGAAGAACTTTTGACACCAAGAGAGAAGAACGACGTATCTCTTCAGCGTCTGATTTGTGTGACAACTTTCTCCACCAGGAGCAATGCTATAAAGAAGGTGATTAATAAACACTGGAACTTGGTCTTCGAGGACATTGCTTAGTCTGCACCACCCATGCATGCATTCTGGAAAGCAAAGAGCATCAAAGTTCATGTGGTACATTCTTTTTTGGCAGTGGAAAAGGCCCCCACAATCCAATCAATGTGGAACTTGCCACCGCTCAAGGGGCATCACAAATGTGGGCCGTGCAAAGCATGCTACATCACGATCCAGACAAAGAATTTCACCCATAACCAACAAACGATCGAATTACAGGCTTTTACAAACTGCAACTCTATGAAGGTCATTTATGGAATTCTTTGTCCCTGTGAACTACTATACGTGGGACAGACACAGCAGAATGTCAAGGTTAGAATACTCCAGCACCATAGCAGAATTAGATGGACAGTGCCAGGGCCCCCACTCATGGAACACTTTTCTGCCAAAGGACACAATCCCGACCAATGGTTTGTACTAGAGAAAGCGGAACTAGGGCCTAGAGGCGGGAACATTGGCACAATCCTGAATACACGTGAATCGAAATGGATGATTCGCATGGACGCGATCTGTAATGGGCTTAATGAATCGGAGACAAGCAATGCCCAATTAGCTTGCCTAAACATGGAATGACGAAACACCTAGCTATGTAGAACATTTTACTACAAGTGCTACCCTCGTGTTCCTGGACCACGATTACGGTAAATTCCCTTTGCTATTCATCACTGCCAGTGCCGCCTTCATGTTCCTTGACCAGGACCATGGCCTAATTCCCTTTGACTCTGCGCCCATTCCTAGTCTATGTTTAGTAACCACCACAAAGCAGCAAGACAACTGCACTTCTCATACACACTTCTCCGACTGCTCATTCACAATGCTGTTGCCCATGATGCATTTTTGCCGCCCCCTTGGGCAGGTTCTTTTGACTCTGTGAACTCAACTGCACATTCTCATAACACAACTCCGTATATCACTGTACTATATGTTGCATACTTATATATATGCAGGGACTATGCTCCCCATCATGAACCAGTTGGTACATCAGTCAGACATGAGAAAATGTTTATTTATCCCATATTTGTCGTCTAAATATATCTCATGCACCACATTAATGATTAATAACGCACAGGTGTACCACACAGTTAAAGTCTAGCAAAACCCACGGAGTGAGTGTTTGCTGCCATTCCCTCCCCCCTAGTGGTTGTTCCCCAATGGACGGTTCTCACTTGTGATTTGAGTTCTATGGAAGACTGGGTAAATGTGTGGGAGGGGGATGGAGATGGTCTCGACCTAATTGGGATGTTGGAGTGGGTGGGGGTATGTGTTGTATTTTATTTGTGTGATTGTAGCATTGATGTCAGTTGGAATTGGAGCTGGTCGCTGTGGTGAAATGGGCGCATGTGGTAATGGCTTTTCCCTACTGCTGCTGATCGCATTGATTATTAGGCTGCCATTGGTCCTCAAATACCAATATGGGTGAGCGATACTGGTTGTTGACTTGGAATGCGAGGGGTCTCAATTCTCCTAAGAAAGTACTCCAGGTGTGGGCCTATTTGACTCGCCATGACATACATATAGCTCTGTTGCAGGAAACACACTTGACTAAACATACAGAGCAAGGTATTGCTGGAAGATGGGCGTGATTTAAACTGCTGGCTTCTTTCTCGTCATATGCTAGAGGTTCGCTGATTCAACGGGGTGTCGCATTTACGCCTGCCTTGACATATATAGATGAGGAGGGGAGATGCTCAATGGTACAAGAGAAGCTAGGAGGCTCATTGGTAACTATAATCAGCATGTACGGGTCTATTGTAGATGACCCGGAGAGTTTTGTACGAATGTATGCTAAATTGAGGGTCTGGCCAGAAGCAAATATTTTGCGGGGTGGTGACTTAAACACATACTTGGACCCTGAACTAGATAAGTCCAATCCAATGTCACAGCAAACTCCTAGAGTAGCCCAGTGCGTGAAGAGCGCTATGCTTGAATTTTGATTGAGTTATGTCTGGAGGGTGCAAAATGCCCTGGTGAAGGAGGGAACACATGCAACACCGCTACACAACAGCTGGTCGCAACTAGACTATTGGCTGCTGTGTGGGGCTGCAACAGATTGGGTACTGGAGGTTGCAAACTTGCTGCGCACTTTATCTGTTCACCATCTGGTACAGGTAGACCTACAGATCCAGACGGCCGTGTGTCACCCATTCACGTGGCGGCTGCGTTCGGAGGCGTTACTCGATCCGGTGTATGAAGCTAAGGTGCAAGAGGACTTAGAACAATACTTTCTAATTAATAAGGGTTCAGTGGATGATGCTTCCACTTTGTGGGAAGCTTTTAAGGCGACGATTAGAGGGGTGTGCATAGGTAACGCAGCGGGCATTTTGAAAGATATTAGGGCACAGCTTCTTAAAGTTGAGACTGCGCTTCTGGGATTGGAAAGTAGTTACACAGAGGCTCCATCGGCTGATACCGTGTCCAACATACATGAGCTGATCTTGGAATATAATACCTTAGCTGAAACTGAAATAAGATACATTTCTCGTAGGCACAAGCGAGAAGATACGGAGAGGGAGGGAGACCAGGGCGTACACTAGCAGGCAAGATTAGAATCCGTATGGAGCAACCGAATATAGATAAGATCACGGACCCACAAGGGAAGGAGCATTATTGCCCACGCACCATTACCAAACAATTTTACAAATTTTACGTGGACCTCTATACATCCAAATGGGGGGCACCAGTGGCCGAGCTGGAGGGGTACTTGGAAGACGTGGCATGCGCTTGGCTGTCTGATGTTCATAGAGAATATTTAAGCCTATTGACGTGGAGGATATTACGGCTGCAATACTAGCCCTTCCCAATGGGAAGGCGCCGGGGCTGGATAGCCTCATGGTTGAATTTTATAAAACATATGCTGATTTGATCGCTCCGTATCTGCTAGAAGTGTATGCTGAGGCGCATGAGTCCGGGATGCTACAGCCGTCACTGCGCCAGGCGCTAATTATAACATTGCTCAAGAAAGACAAGCCCCCAGATAACTGACTCTTACCTTCCCCTTTAACTGATTAATATAGATGTCAAGATCCTTGCCAAGATTTTAGCTGTTAAGTTACAACCCCTGATACCGTGCTTGGTGCTGCCGGACCAGTCGGGTTTTATACCTGATATATCCACATCTCACAATCTTAGGACTATATTTTCTAAGTTTCATATCTTGGACCACAGCATGTCGGCTGCAGAAGTAATGCTGGACGCAGCTAAGTCTTTCGATTCGGTGGAGTGGAAATATATGTTTTTCATCCTTCAGCACATGGGATTTCCGCCTATATTTATACAGTGGATCAGGGTGCTATACGCGTATCCATCGGCCAGGGTTGGCGTTGGCGGTTTGACATCAGACCCGTTTATTATACAGAGGAGCACTTGTCAAGGCTGCCCTCTGTCTCCGCTGCTTTTTGCATTATATTGGTGTCAATGGTGTGCATTATTAGGCAGAGACATAGGGAAACCGCACTAAACTTGAACTATCGCCCAGTTGCTATCTTGCTATATGCTGATGATATGGTGCTTTTTGTTCGGGAACCATCCAGGTACCTGGCCCAGCTACTGCGGGAGTATGTGCGGTTTGGTCGTTTGTCGTGCCTAATCGTAAATTGGGATAAATCCGTTGTTATTCCTCTGACAGAGTACTCGGTACTGCCGGACATTGATTTCCCGTTGGTATGGTCTGTGGACCCAATAAAATATCTTGGACTTTGGGTCCACGAGACCCGGACAAGGTGATACATGAGAATTATGGGAGGGCGTACACCAAACTGGAAGAGCAGGTGGATGTATGGATAACATTACCGCTTTCCTTGGCGGATTGTATTGCGTTAATTAAGATGGTGGTTCTGCCGCAGTTTTCGTACTTGTTTACTAACATCCCGATTGTGTTGTCGAAAGGGTTCTTTAGCACTCTTCGGGGGACCCTGCTCCGGTTGGTCTGGGGAGGCAAACATGCCCGTGTAAAATATTCGGTTCTCACCAGTGATTATGGTAAAGGAGGGTTTGGGGCACTGGACTTCTATGTTTATTATTTGAGTGCGCAAGCCCAATATGCGTTTTATTGGATGAGACCGCATGAGTTTACTCCACATGTTGCGGTAGAGGAGGGGTATGTATATCCAGTTCCGTTACGCAGCATGATCACATACCAGGCACGTGGAACCCTGAGAATGGAGATAAATGAAGTGAACACGACAATAGCCGCCTAGCAGGAAATAGAGCGTCTGGCGCGTAAGCTGCCCTTGTATGCGCCAGCCATATGCATAGATCATACTGCACTGTCAGTGACACATGAAGAACCATTGATGCGTTTGCTTAAAGAGGCATGTTTTCAGCTGATGCAGGATATCTACCCAGAGGGGTCGTTTGTCACGCCAGACGCCCTGCAATATATCATATATCAGTAATCCAACGTCGTTGTTTAGATTTGCGATGCACAGATTTAGACACGCGGTTAACGCTCACTACGACACCTACCCTCTGGAACCTTCCACATTGCTGTCCCTAGAGTTCGTGCTTACTACTCCCACTAATAAAAAAACTGATCTCCAGGCTGTATAGTTTGAGAAAGGAAGAATGCATGAGTCAGCCAGACAGAAGTTGGGAGAAATGGAATGCCTGTTTGCCTGATCGGATAAAGGAGATAGATTGGAAGTATGTGTGCGACTTAACGGGTACCCTTATTATGAACGGGAACTTACGTATCATACATTTTAAATATATACACCAGGTGTAGCACACTCTTGCAGGTTGTATAGATATGGACTGCGGCTGTCGGGCTGCAATGTGTGCGATGCGGACAGGCAGATGCTGATTTTTTGCATCTCGCTTGGGGATGTAGGAAGGTGGCCGAGTTCTGGGCGCTTGTAGTGCGAGACTTAAAGACCATGACAGATGTGGAGCTACAGTGCACTCCACTAGTTTCCCTTTCCATCAAAACCAAGTTCAGCCTTATACCTTGGTGGCGTCACCATCGGATCCTCCATATATTATGGAGGAATTTGTAAAATGTGACTAACACGACCATGTCTGCCGGGCTGAAAATAAAGTCGGGTCCCCTTCTGACCACATCACCCCATAACTTTTTTCTATACTTGCTCCGGCATTAGTGGATCATCTCACAAATGTTTTTAATAAATAATTTGCAGATGCCGACTTTCCAGCAATATGGAAGGCAGCAAAAATCAGACCCATTCTGAAACACGGCCGACCCGAATATCCTTCTAAACTATCGGCCCATTTCCCTTCTCCCATATTTTGGGGAAATGTTGGAATCCCTTGCCAACAAGCAGCTTGTGAGCCATCTCGAAAATCATGAGCTCCTGGACCTTTCTCAATCAGGCTTTAGGGCTCTACATAGTACAGAGACTGCTCTGGTCGAGGTTGTTGATAATATCAGGCTGGCGTTGGAAAAACGCCAGTCAACCATCCTCGTCCTGCTCGATCTATCGGCGGCCTTCGACACCATCTCCCACCGCATTTTAATTCAATGGCTGTGGGAGATTGGTGTCAGAGGAAATGCCCTACTGTGGTTTTCCAGCTATCTATCCAATCGTACAACAATTGTCCAGATTGGGAAAAACAGAGCAGGTGAGAGACCTGTTAAGATGGGCGTTCCGCAGGGCTCCATTTTGAGCCCAACGCTTTTTAATGTTTATATGATTCCTGTGGCCAAAGTGATCAGAGCCTATGGCTTTGATATTCTGTCCTATGCCAATGATACCCAGATTCTAGTCACACTGGGCTCTGATCTTAATGAAACAAAACAACGTTTTCAAAACTGCCTGATTCATGTTGAGGAATGGATGACCACCAACCACCTCCAGTTAAACGGCAGCAAATCGGAGATTATGCTCTTTGGCAAAGCGGCTGAACACTGGACAGTACTGGTGGCTAACCAGCCTAGGTAGCTGTCCAATGCCAAAGGAATAAGTCAGTGAAAGATCAAATTAACGACATCATAGGTACTTGTTCCTGACTAATGCATAGTTTGAGGAAGATCTTCAAGTGGATTCCTGCTCAGGCTCAAAAACCCTTGGTCCAAGGTCTAATCATAAATAGAATGGACTATGGAAATGCACTTTTGGCACCCATAAATGAACACCACCTGAGCCGGCTTCAAGTTCTTCAGAACACTGCTGCGCGATTAGTTCTCAACCTCCCGCAAAGAACTTCATCAGCTGCATGCTTAGGAAGCCTTCACTGGCTCCCGGTAAAAAAGCGCATTTTGTTTAAAACTCTGTGCTTGGTCCACAGACATATGTATGAGAAAGGTCCCAGATATTGGTAAAAAAAAATAAGATGTATAGGTCGCAAAAAGAACTTAGATCCAATAAGGAAATTCTATTGACACCCCTAAGAATACAAACGTCTAGAAGCAGAGGCTGTGCTTTTTCTTTCTTGGCTCCCGCTTCATGGAATAAAATGCCCCTTCACCTCCGTAGTATCCCTGAACACAGCTGCTTCCGCAAGAAATTAAAGACCTGGCTCTTTGCAAATTAACTGCCCTACCTTTTTGTCAGAGATGTCTGCAAGCGCCATGAGACTCCCCAGATGTGATTTGTGCGCTATATAAATATCCCTGACTTGACTGGACTTGACTGGTCTGCTATCTTGTGTGCCCCACATCAAGGGAGTTGGTGGTAGGTTTGTCCGACTGGCGCTGCTCATGGCTACACAGAGAGTGGCTATTACGTGGGGTGGTAGGCGTGTACTGAAAGTTGAACACTGGATAAAGGACTTGGTCTATTGTAAAGTTAACATAGAGACACATGTGGAAGAATTATCCACAATATCGAGACCAAATGACATTTGGGAGCCCCAGAGACTCTTTCTGCTGAAAAGGGCAGCTGAACAGAGTGATGCGAGCTAGGTGTTACGGGAGGGAGTAGAGTGTGGCCAGGATGTGTGATAGGAGTGAATGAAAGTGAGATGCTCTATTATTCCAACACGACTTTGTAATTAACACTCAGGAAGTAAGTGGGGATTTATTTGTTTCGGTATTATAATTTGGTGTCTTTGTGTTGGCTTTGTGGGAAAGTTTATGTTTATGATTCTTCATGCATATTGATGCTATGTTACATGAAGAGTCATCCATCATTTTGAAAATTCGAGATCCTCAAGGTGGAGTAGAAACTCAGAGTGAAGGAATTGCTAAAATATTTCTGGATCATTATGAGAGAATTTACTCCACGGAATATCAGGTGGAGGATACAATGATTCAAGAATATTTTGCTAACCTAGAAATTCCCAAAATCTCTGATTCCTGAAGTAATCAAATCGGGGGTGAAATAAGCTCTATTGAAATCCACGACAGCATAAAGGCAACATCGGGAGCAAAGGCTTCCGGACAGGATGGGTTCCCTATCGAATTTTATAAGGTGTTTACTAAGGAACTTGAAGAACCTCTGAAAAATGTATTTAATTACATTAGATTAGGTGGAAAGGTCCCTCCAGAATTCAAAGAATCTACAATTATTAGCTTCGTCAAAAAAGATAAAAATCCTGAAGATGTAATTCTTATAGACCGATCAGCTTACTGAACTCCGATTACTGATGAAAATCTGGGCGCAAAGATTTGTATTAGCAGCTCAGGAGGTCATCCATCATGATCAGACGGGTTTTTATCGCGGGTCGGTATATGGCAGCTAATACAAAAATTTTGATACAGGTTCTAGATTATTTTAATATTAATTTGACAGCTGCGTGTATTTTATTGATTGATGCGGAAAAGGCATTCGATCTAGTTAATTGGTCAGCACTTTTTTTCTCTCTGGGCCATTTTGGATTCCCTGTTTCAATTATACAAATGTTAAATAATATCTATGAAGGGGGATCAGCCCAGATAATTATCAATGCTAAACAAGCTGGAAAGATTAAAATAAATCGGGGAACAAGGCAAGGTTGCCCATTGTCCCCCTTGCTTTTTACTTTTTTTATTGAACCCCTAGTAACAAGAATAAGGAATAATATTGCTATTTTACCCCCCATCGTCGGGATGTCTAAGTTAAAATTGTTCGCCGACGATATTATCCTCTATCTGGCTCCTGAAAAAGAAAACATCATACGTCTCATGGAGGAGCTCAAGGATTATGAAAAGATAGGGGGGTATAAGGTTAATGGAAAAAAAACGGAAGTTCTTGTATTGAAATCAAGTATAGATTTTCTTCCGATTTATCTTCAGCCCTAAGCAGAAAAAAGGGTCCTGATTAGATACTTAGGTATATTTGTGACTGGAGAGTATGAAAAACTCTTTGCCTTGAATTATATTAAAATGAAGAAAAAAAATAAGGAATCTGCTAGATCAATGGTGTTTGCTCCCATTGTCATTGATTGGTAGAGTGTCACTAGTCAAAATTATTGTATTGCCATTGCTTATATTTTTGTTTAGCAATATTCCAATTAAAGTTAATATTATTTTTTTAATGAACTCGAATCCATGTGGAGAGGTTTTATTTGGAACAAAAAGGCCTCAAGAGTCAAGCTTTCGGTGTTCCAACTGGCTGTTGATCAAGGTGGTCTGGCTTTCCCCCATTTCAAGACATATTATGAAGCAGCCTTTTTTGGTATTGTGGTAGGATTATTAAGGACTAGACAGATAAGAGATCATTTCTTTCTAGAAAAAATGATACAGGAAGCAGGTTCTCAAATTCCTATCTTTTTAAAAACTGCAAAGCTCCCTAAGAAATCAAGATATAAGACGCTAAAAGTGTATACAGCGAGATTACTGCTCCTTTTTAAAAAACATGGCTCTGATGGCTCTATTTATTTGAGCTTGTCTGAATGTGCCAAAATGGGTCTTAAGATAGCCTTGAATCATCTCTAAAATTGGGAACTTTCCGGGTTTAGGGAATTAAGACATCTGTTTGTACAAAATAAGGTAATTAGCTGGCAGGAGCTTTTAGACAGAATTAATAATTCCAGGCAATTTATGTTTTTAGAGTACCTACAAATGGTCTATTTTATCAAAAAAGAGTTAGGTGGCCTGTTCATTTCTCCAACCGCCTTGATATCAGCTCTGTACGGAGATAAAAATAAAGAAATAGGATTTTGGTATAAAAAGCTCTACTTTGCTAGTTCTTCTCCTGTAATTGATAGACATCTAGAGAAAATAAGCCTCTCGACACAGTGTGTTCCTACAAAAAAGGATTGGGAGCTATTGTGTCATCTGGGCAATAAAGCACTTCGGGCGGCTAATTACAAAAGAAAGTCTTTTTTATCACGTTGGCTTGCGTATTATACCCCAGAGGCCCTGGAGAGGATGTTCCCGGAAGTTGAGAATAAGTGTTTTAGATGTAAAGCTATGGGTCAGGGAGGATGGTGTCATATCTTCTTTTCCTGCCCGAAGTTGGAATCTTTTTGGAAGGGGATATTCGTAGATATGGAGTTGGCAACTGAGAAAGTATTTTTGCCGGAAGCAGAGGGGGCCCTGTTTGGCATATGTAAAGAGAGGAGCAGGTTTGACAAAACAGAAGAAGTATTTATTTTTATTTCTTGTGTAGTTGCACGGTCTTTAATCCTTCAAAATTGGAAATCGGTGGCGATTCCATCACAGTTACAATGGTTCAATAAAATAAGAAGAATATGTAATTTCGAAAGAGCTTATGCAGGCAGGGTGGGAGCCATTGCAAGATTTGAAAGAAATTAGAAATATTTTGAGAATCTGGAATTGTTGAAAGGAAGATGATGAGGAGGGAGAGGGGAATGTGAACTTTTTGCAATTGGTTTGCAATAGTGCTGCTTTATAATAGCTGTTTTTGCACTTTATTGCACTAAGCACTTTAAAATTGCACTTTATTGGATTATATCTCATTTTGCAGTTGCACTTTATTGCAGTTTCTGCACTTTTTTGCAGTGATATTGTTTACTTAAAATTGCGTTTTTTTGCACAAGGACTTTGTAAGTTTTTATAACTGTCTCTTTCCCTTTTAAACCTCTCCTTTTATTCCAGTTTTATCTCTTGTAAATTGTCTGAAAATTGTCTGACTTGATGTGAATAATGTCTTTTTTTTCTTAATTCTGTACCAATGATTTCCTACTGCCCTGTTCAATAAAAAAAAAATGTTTTAAAAAGATTATTTTTATGTTATTGTAGATGTATTGTGATGTCTCTTTTTTTAAAAAAAAGCAACATGCAGCACTAATGGAAGGATGCTCAATAGTTACCCCGCAAACTGCTGAAGAGCTTGAGTGACTTTCCGAGTAATCACCAAGGACCCATACAGTATGTTGCTCGCACGTCACCACCACAGGGTCCAATGTACTTGACTTTTAGCGGCAACTGCTAGAATACGCCATGGCTATGGCAGGCATGAACTGCCATGGCACCCAATATGCAGTCGACAACGAAGATCTGCTACACCCCCACACACGATAAGTGGCTGATATAGCACCTTTATGTTTTTCTCTTCTTTATCTGCTCATGTATCACTCCTTTTTTACAAAATATTCCATCAAGCATATTTCCTTTTCTTTCTTTATTTGATATTTACAGTTTTGTCTATCCGCATTTCAGTGCAGATTGACTATTGCCCGTTGGCAAGCCGGCCTGAGGAGTTGGGTATCACAAATGATTATTGCAGTCTGTTTGTTCCGTCACACCACACACTATGCACAGTATGCACACTATTGCCGTTATAAAAATCAGGAGTTGGACGCTGGGGCGATGATCTGGCCGACATGGGTTAGAGTCTGGGTGCAGGCGTACTTTCTTACTCTCAGTCTCTAGCACAGAAGATGACAGTAAAATATCTATCTCCTATTAACCTGGAATGTGAGGGGACTAGGCAGTTGTGTTAAATGTCACAAGATTTACCAACAGTTACGCAGCCACAAGATTTCAATGTCATTGATCCAGGAAACACATCTCACCGGGTAAACTCTTGCATCATTGTGCAAGCATTGGAGAAGCACAGTGGTAGGAACCACATACTTGTATTGTATGTATGTATTGGCATTTATATAGCGCACTACTTACCCGTAGGGTCCCAAGGCGCTTTGACCGCTGCGAAACCCTTCCTGGCTTCCCTGAGAGATGGTCCCTTAATGGGTATCTCCAGGGTGAGACCAGGCATCCCCGGCTGTCTGGTTGGGCCGTTAGTGAAGATGAGGCAAGCTAATGCCCAGAGTTGCCGAGTGTGATCACTGATCAGAGTGGGCACCGAGGCGAGAGAATTATCGAGTCCGCTGACCCTGGTCCAGAAACCTGCCGCGCCGGGAATCGAACCCTGGTCCCGGGCCGTCCTCTGCTCTCGGGTCTGCCGCCCCTAACCAGTGAGCCACACTACATACTCAGGATATGCTATGGGCACCCTGATATGGATAGCGCCAGGAATCTTCCTACAAATATTACACATCCGAGTAGATCCAGACGGCCCCTATGCGATCCTGGAGGGACTTCTGGATGGTTCCCCAATGACTTTAGTCTCACTATATGCTCCAAACTCAACACAATCTTTATTCCTACAAACGATAAAGCCGTCATTACTTAGCGACCCAATATCGACGACATACTGTTCTAAGACTGCCATATCTAGGGTGTCGCATGCAGAGTATTTAGTCTGCAGGATATCGGATTATAGTCTGCTACAATTGCAGCTGTCATGGAAAACACACAAAACCAGCATTCCGACCTGGCTCCTCCCCTTAGAGGCACTCAAAGATGTAACACTTCACACAACCATAACGCAATCCATCAACTCATACTTCCAAATGAACGCAGGCTCTGCTTCATGCGCAGGCATCGAATGGGACGCATTAAAGACTGTTTTCCATGGACAGGTAATCAAGGCAGTTTATGGATCTTGCATGGCGCTCACGGCAGAGCTCCAGAATCATGAGACAGACATACAGCGATGTGAACGACTCTCCCCTACTGATCCACATATTATACCCACATTGGCCAAAACCAGCCTGGCATACAAGGAGACGTTAGGCAGTCTTTGCGCTTTAGACTAAAAGCAATACTTGGCTCGGAAACACATGGAACGAGAAAGTGGGCAAGATGCTGGAATGGTTGTTAAAAACTGATCCCTCACAATCTTCTATACCGACAATACGCGCCTCCGACGGACATTTGGTAAATACGCAGGAAATAATCAATTACTCTTTCTATAACTACTATGCCTCTCCCTATAAAGCTCCAGACACTGGTGACCCCACGTCCATTCATCAGTCCTTATCCCATGTAGACCTCCCCCACATAACGAAAGCCCAATACGAATTGCTTGAGACCCCCATATCAGAAGACGAGATTTCTGAAACCATCAATCAATTAGATACAGGCAAGGCCCCAGGGCAGATAGATGGCCATTGGAATTCTATTCAACTTAGTCTGAGCACATTACTCGTAGGTTATGCACTGTATACAGGGAGTCATTCAAATGGAAGGAGCTCATGCCCTCCCTGCGAGAGGTGATATTGCTAGTATCACTAAAGCCAGGTAGGGACCCACTCCAAATGGGCTCCTATTGCCCAATGTCCCTACTGAACTCTGATTACAAAATCTTGGGCACAATACTAGCTAATAGATTAATGGGTGCAGTACAAATACTGGTTCACGATGACTAAAATAGGTTCATCCCAGGGAGAAACACCGGTTTGAACTTCCGTCAGCTTTTTATTAGAGTGGGCCCGGACAGAAGCAGACTTGCCTTGGATAGCTGCCTTAGATATCGAAAAGGCATTTGATACTTTGGGCTGGCAATACCTACTAGCTGTGCTGGCAAGATTAGGCATGGGTTCCAACACTCCCTAGATGGGTGAGGATGTTATATACAAAGCTGCAGGCCAGAGTCAAGACAGGTCGCATCTTTTCTCCCTCTTTCACTATAGAACGCAGAAAGGGACAAGGATGCCCTCTATCCATCATTATTTTTGTGTTCGCCATGGAGCCCCTGTCGTGCAAGCTCCGCTGCTGTGTCCTAGACTGGGTCATACATGCGTATATGCAGTGGCACATTGCTTCTCTCTATGCAGATGATGCGTTAATCTATCTGTGTGGACAGAACACAGTTCTGCAAGAGCTAATGGAACTACTGGACGAACATGTCAAAATATCTGGTCTATGGGTCAATTGGTCCAAATCTATAGCATTCCCAATGAAACCCCTGCCCATAGACTAAAGACTTACTCTACTCTGCACGCTGCTCACATGGGCTTATGACACCTTTAAAGGTTTGTGAGTCCAAATTTATCACTTTCAGGCAGATCTGATAGAAGGTAACTTGGGGAGGGCGATCACTAGAGCCCGAGCTGCCCTCTCATTCTGGATGAGTCTGCCTTTATCCCCCATGGGTTGTGTCACCACTTCTAAGATGCTCTTACTCCCTCGACTTATATTTTTACTCTACCGTATAAGCTACTGAGAGGTTCTTTACAGACTTAGAGTCACTTCTTGTGTATCTGATTTGGGGTGGTTCTAGACCCAGAGATGCGTTCCAGAAATTTTACCTCCATATATCAGTAGGGGGCCAGGGTCTCCAGATTACGAGCATTGTTATGCAGCTGCGCAACTACAACAGCCCATGAGGTGGCTCGCAAACAGTAATCTAACTGCGCTAGGTACCTGGGGGTTAGCCCTGCAACAGCCAACCATGTTGGAATGGCTATTAGGCTCCAAACATTGCTACAGAAAACACAGGATAACTGCCTAATGTCAGTGGCTAGACGTGGCTGACTGAGCTATATATTGCCAAGTGTCCAGCCCACACCACATGCTCCAAATCTCCCTCTCGAAGTGCTTCTGGGCCTTTATACTTGCCACAAGTCTCAGGAACTAAAAATGTGGCGAGTGGTAGGACTAGATACATGGGTAGATCTATATGTAGGTTCAAATGTATCTGACTTTGCAAGGCTGATGGATGACTAAGGGGTAACGCCAGGGACATTCCTACTCCACGCAACACTGTCACAGCAATTTTTCCAGATATGGGGTAATACATGCACGGAACACACTACATCTAGGGTACTACACACTCTGCTAATGCATGAACAGGGCAAAAAGGTGATCACAGCAATTTACAATTCACTCAGACCCTTTTCGACACTCCTGCACTCGGCACTGATGACCAGTATCACTGATTAGCAGTGGACACAATGCATAAGCCATCCTAAAATTATATCCATGAACGCTAGCTTGTAATGCACACAATTTAACTACCTCCACCACACGTACCTCACACCCCACAGATTAGAATGCATGTACCCTACTTCCACCGACATTCGCCCTAGGTGTCTGGCCACAGACGCTACATTCCCCACACTGTCAGGACTCTGGACCTTTTTCAAACAATGTGGCTGGGACATTGTCAGACAAAGCGGGCACCCCAATAGTAGCCCAGAGCTCACATAGTTTACTCGGAATAACAAAGCGCAACACCCAACACAAGAACCTTAAGTTTATAGATCTGGCATTAGGCATGGCAAAACGCAGGCTAGCCATGGTTTGGAAATCGCTGGCGGGCCCCAACACACACATGGCTCCTAGACCTTTGCAGGGCACTTGTAGCAGAGCACGAGACCCAATTGACCAGTGTATCACGGATCCCTCCATTGACCAACACAATGCAATGGAGCTATTATCTAACCACAACAGAAGCAAAATTGAGTACAATAAACCCACGGCAACTTAAAATATACCATCACCCTGCACCTTTAGAACAACATGCCCTAATCACAAAGGATATGATGCGATTACTTATCGACTGCAATCACGAAACTAGGCTTGGGGTTTGCGGAATCACATGTTTACTAGAATGATGTGCAGTTTTGGCCCCTTTAGTGTTCCTAAGCATATACCTGGATACACATACCTGATCGCTCACAGATAGTCACAAACGATAGATACGGCAGACATGAACGGACATCTTTAGACAAACACTATTATTAATGTTGTTGATGGTAATATTGGCTTAAGGACACTGTTCGTATTACGGCTTGGCACCCCACCAAAGCTGCTCTTGTAATCGCTTATCTAACAGTGTGCATATTATCAATGATATAGTTGCTTTGTATAAATTGCTGAAAATCAATACAGATTATAAAAAAAAGAAAGGTATTGTCAAAGCCAATGGCTCTCCCATAACGGAGACCTTTTGGCACTGGCAATGCTTGTTACTGTGCAGTGTCCTTTAACAATAAAAATGTGCAACAATTAAAAAATAAAACAATCTGGTGGGGGGTGATTTTAACTCTGTGGTCTCTGGGGCCCTTGATAGGCACCCCTCCAGGGATATACCAACGGGTCACATGTGGCTATCTGATTTCCTTGAGGCATTTGGTTTTACTGATCTATGGCGTCTCCGCCACAGAACAAACACGCAATACACTTTCTTTTCTGACCCAAATCGTTTGTTCTCCTGCATTGACTACATATTAGCACCTTTGCAGCATGACACTACAAATCATGAAGTTACACATCTAGCAAGGTGTGTATCAAACCACTCACCGCTGCTTGCCCACTTCAAAGTAGGGGACAGACAAGAGGGCTGCATAGCGCCGATCAACGCCTGGTACCTCCGTAGTGAAGACCTGAGGAAGAAGCTCACTCTCTCGATTGACCGCTATTTTGAGAACAATGATGGTACGGTAGCCTCATCAGTGGTACTTTGGGAGGACTTCAAAACCGTGCTGAGAGGGGAGGCACTGTCTGCGATCGCTGGCCCCGCAGGGAACGGGAGGAGCAAATGGTTAGTATGGATAAAGACCTTCTTGCGCTTGAAACAGCGGCACAAACAGAGGGTGACCCGGGGACAGTCCACCTGATGCAAATCAAGGCGCGGAATATAAGGCCTTGGCCACCGACGCTGCTAAGACTATAGCTAGAGATCGGGAGGGCAGAATATATGATCAAGGAGACAAGGGAGGCAAGCTTATAGCCTGGTTAGATAAAAAGCAACAGGATCAGAGAGTAGTGGCAGAGCTCAAGACTTATTCAGGAGCCGTCATTACGGAACCCCGTGAAATAGTCAGGGAATTTATGTTGCATTACCAAAGGGTCTACAGTAAGGTTTCTGACAGGCCAGAAGAAGACTTGCTTTCCTTAATGACTGACATCTGTCTGCCCACCCTCTCGGATGCTGAGCGAGACGCCCTGGAAGTGCCGCTCACTGCAGAAGAGCTGGGCCGGGCGATTAGGGACTTTCGGCCGGGGAAAGCCCTTGGGCCTAATGGTCTGCCGATCGAGCGGTACAAGCTTACACCGGACGGCCTTAGTCCACATTTGAACGTATGTTCGAGGAGAGCAGGGAGAAGGGTGTTCTAGCGCGAGACCAGCGCATTGCCACAATAGTGGCCATCCCAAAAGAAGGGAAACCGAGAGATTCCTGTGTTAAATGCAGAGCCCAAAATCTTGGCCAAGGTCATTGCAAATAGGCTCAAACCTGTCCTGACCGCTCTGGTGTACCCGGACCAGTCCGGCTTTATGCGCCACCCCAACACAGCGCTCAATCTCCGGCGGCTTCATGGAGGGCTGGGACGCTGTCACACTATCCAGGAAGACGCGGTTGTGGTGTCGTTAGACGCCGCAATGGCATTTGACACGCTTGAATGGCCCTAAATGATGGCGGTCCTTCAGAAACTGGGCTTTGGACCCAGCTTCATTGGGTGGGTGCATCTCCTTTACTCTGAGCCCCTTGCCCAGGTCTCGGTCAATAATAAAACCTCTGAGGTGTTTGCGCTTGAGAGAGGGACACAACAGGGGTGTCACTTCTCACCCCTACTTTTTGCCCCGTCGTTAGAGCCCCTTGCTGCCTGGATCAGACAAGATCTCTCCCTGAAGGGGATCCGCTGGGCTGATGGGTGGGAGGACAGGATTTCGCTTTACACGGACGATATCCTCCTATACCTAACGAGACCTCGTAAGTCCCTTATAGTGGCCATGGACATCTTCACCAGTTTCGAGAGAAACTCAGGGTATAGTATCAACTGGAGGAAAACCAATACTTTATGTCCTACAAGGAGACCCCCGAAAGCCCCCCGAAACTGCCCGATTACAGTGGTCATGGAGGGGTTCCGGTATCTTGGGATCTTCATTTCTAAAGAGAAGGTCACCAGGTATGAGAGGAATCTCATGCCGCCCCTGCAGCGGTTTAAAAGGGACTCTGCCTCCTGGCGGAAGCTCCCGCTGTCCCTCCTGGGAAGGGCGGCGCTCTTCAAAATGATGGCGTTGCCGAGATTCTTATACGCCATACAAAACTATCAGGACCTGGTCCCGCACTCATACTTCGCGTCCATTGAAGCCACACAGAGAGAGCTGCTATGGTCTGGGACGCCTCACATATCCCTTCAGCATAGCGCTCCCGGATATCAAGTATTATTGGGCTGCACATCTCTCGGCCATTAATCAGGGTACATAATGCGACGGGAACGACCCTGGATATGGAATGGATAGGTGGCTCTTGCCGGACGGGAACTTCGAGGCGGCGCTCTACTCTAGGCCTGGTAGGTACCCACTCACTGGACCCACACAGCACTCGGTTCAGCTATGGCACATTGTGCAGCGCAAACTGGGATGGACCGACACCCTTACGATGGCTACCCCGCTGTGGGTCTCAGAGAAGCTGGGCACTCTGGGTCGAACTGAAGTGTTCCGTAACTGGAACCTCATTGGCATTTCCTGCATTAAAGACCTGTGGGACCCGGAAGGAGTAGTGTCCTTTTCCTTACCCTAATGCACTTACGAACTGGCACACACAGAACATTTCTGATACCTGCAGGTCAAACACTACCTCCACACGAACATCCCCTTAGGGACCCAGCCCGCAGACTCCTCCCCCCTGGAGGATAGACTCCTAGATGGCCACCTCCCTGAACATGCCATATCACTCACGTACAAAAAAATTATTAACAACTCTCCAGACCTGTTGCTGCCCCTCAAAGGGAAATGGGAAGCTGACTGTTTAGAAATAGAAGAGGAAGAGTGGAGGAATGCGCTTGCTTCCCCTAAGGAAGTAGCCATATCGGCTAGACTACAGTTGATTCAGCTAAACATTCTCCACCGAGCATATTTCTCCGGGACTAGACTGCAGCGAATGGGCCGCAGTGAGGATGGGTTCTGTAGGAGGGGGTGTGGGGAGGTAGGGACCTACTTCCACATACTGTGGGAATGCCCTGTGCTGCAGAATTACTGGAACCGGGTGACTCGCTGCATGCAAGAGGTGTGGGGGGGTGGAGCTGCGACTAGAAGCAAAAGCCTGCTGAAAATTTGGGAACCCACAGATCTGCCACCTCGTGGAAGGCTATGGGTGACGTTGGGATTTGCAATCGCCAAATGGAACATAGCTAGGCCACTGAGATTGGAATTCTGGAAGACTGATATTGACTGGTGCATGCTCCAGGAGAAAACGGTGTATGTGGCATGTGGATGCCCATGGAAATGGATTGAAGTGTGGTCCAACTGGAACGAGTATAGATGCAACATATGTGAACCCCCAAATTGCCCCGGTTGACGAACCGCTCGCTCTGTGAATTGTACTGTGATGCACTGCTATGTCTATTCCTACAATATAAATGCTTTGTTTGCTTTGTGATTTCCCGAGATGCACATGTGACTATTATGTATCTTGATTGTGATGACCACAACCTATTCTATGTTGTTAATAAAAATATTTTTTTTTTAAATTGTTGGAAAGGAAGAAAGCGCAAGCCCTCCAATGCAAAATGGAAAAAGGGAGTGACTGCAGCCACCCACATATCAATGTTTCCTTCACCTCAATGGGTTTTGCTATGGTAACATGGTACAATTCCTAGTTTTATTTAGCAATATCTAATTTAATCACTACTATCAACAGATAAAAGAAACATTTGCAATGCAATAGGTTTCGCATTTGCGAGAGTTTGGGCTATTGGCATTGTAAATAAAAATGCCTTTTATTTATGTGTTTTGAAAACCTTTGAGCAGTGCATAAACATGCACTTTCTACTTATAGCAGTTGCTTACGAGAAGCAAAGCAGGCAGTTACTGCTTCTGTTTTACTGCTAGTCTTGCTTCTTGTAAGCAAGGACTATTAAGTACAAAGTGTGTGTTTATGCACTGCCTGCAGGTTTTCACAACACATAAAAGGCATTGTCATTTCCAATGCCAATAGCTCAAACTCTCGCAAATGCAAGACTTATTGCATTGCAAATGCTTGTTGAGCCATAGGAAGGCAGGGAACATGAGGCGAGGTTGTGAGTTTCAAAAGCAGAAGGGAGGAGGAGGCAGCTGCAGCCAAAACAGACCTCAGTCTTTGAATGCACAGCAAATGTGGCAAGATAAGAGCAAGATTCACAGCCCTGTTTACAACAGAGCTCTGTAGACTACAAGCACAGGCCACCAGTGCTGCAGCTTAAAGAAAGAAATAGTGCTTACAAGCTCTGACTAACAACACATGTAGCAGGGCCGTCCTTGAAAATGAGCCGAGCTTTTAAAGCCCATATCCTGAATAAAGCATGTGTCACTGACAGGCCCGGACTGGCCATAGCAGGCACCGGGCAATCCCCCGGTGTGCCGCAAGGGTGGGGGCCGGTTTTGAGCCCCTGGGGGCCGATTTTGTTACAGGGCCGTTTTTGCAGCATAGCTGCAAAATCGTCTCTGCAACAAAATCGGCTGAAAACCCGCCCTAGCAAAGCGTTCGGCGGCACCTCCAACCCCCCCCCCCCCCCCCCCCCGAGTGGGGAGGGGGGTGGGGCGGCCGAGCATTTTGCCAGGGACGGTTTTGGTTCCCAGTCCGGCCCTGCTCACTGAGACAGTGCAAGCACTGGCTAGGTGAGAACTAAAAACTGCCGATCTAAAGTTTTTTAAAAATCATCCTGGAAAGTCCACACAGAGTTCACAATGAGATTACATATGAAATGTGTGTTAAATATACCCAAGTAACGAATATAGAGTTTGCTAAAGCACCCTACCAAAATACACTCTTCACAGATGCAATATATGTATAAACATAATTTTTAAATTAATCAGGGCAATAAATAGCCGATTATTCAACAGTATGATTTATCTCATAATACAACTTTCCTGTCTGTAATTACTCTATAAAATTCCTATGTAAACAACCGATGGAAATTAATACTATAGCTTAAAAATACAATAAAATAGCTGCATTAAACCCAGCAATCAGAAATATGGGGAAAGATGCTGATCGAATTATAGGAGTAACAAAAATGTAACATTGTAAAGTGAGAAATTAATGTAATTTCATAATTGTGAACAGATATATCAATATCATTAATCACAGTGAATTATATATTTAGAAAGTAATGCAGTCCCTTATTTCTCTCCTTGAAACAAACCATTTTATGAGATTGAGGTAGACATGCTTATCAATAGTCATCTCGAACTCTATATATGTGCAACTACCTTTGGTCTTAGATTACACATTCTCTGGTATCTCATGTACATTGAGGTTGTCCTGAGACTGTAGTAAACCTTTGTCAGGATTGCATAATTTTTACTCTCACCAATTATTCACTCACACCTTAGATACAAACATATAAATCACAAAGAATCACTAATCTCTTAATATGTTGAAGATCCTTTCTATTCCTCAAGTATTCTTCAATTGCGAAAAGGAAAACAGAAATATAGAATTTATAATCCATCGGTGTTTCCCTGGTTTTATTTTTTAAACTAAATCAAGTTTAATTTCCAAAGAGAATTTATTTTCTTGGAACACTTTTCTGTATTCAGCTTTGAACTTTCTCTCAGCTTTCCAAAGGCAAACTCTATTTTCCAAGGTACGGACTTGAACAACAAAGTATCTTGACAGCCTAACAAGGACAATCTGGACCTGGGAAAACAATACTAGATGTCTTCAAAGTGTCCACTGATACTTCCTTAAAAGCAAACAACTCTATGGCCTGATTGGAAGTGGAGTTTGAGTCAGAGTTTGAGTGCCTTATGCCTATTCTGTCCTCCAGAGATGGGAATACTTCATCAGCAGCACCAGTGTTTTGAATGTACCGCCAAACTTTCCTTCCCCGGAATATATGTAAGACTTGTAGTTTCGGAGTATTAAAATCACTCGTCCAACTAGTGCGGAAATGTAAGTTCAAATCCATAGAACGGACAATGGCACAGCAAATGAAGTGTTCATTCTTCAGAACTCCAATGCACCTGCCTGCCACAGCAATTTGACTCACAGACAGAAAAGTACAATCGAAAGCAATTTGGCAAAATTGTTTTTGTTTTTTTGTTGACTGAAGTCTAAGTTTAGAAATTTAGAAATATATGACACGTGCTCATTTATAAAGAGACAACTCAGATAACATCTGGTAGTTCGAATTTAATACTGAAGAGAGAAAATATTGATATATATGTGGCAGTCTATCCCACAAGGTACTCCTTTGTGATCTGTGTCCTTAACACTTACCTCATATATTGAATTCATTGAATTAATTATACTATAGAATAAATTCGATATCAGAAATTTGCCCACACAAGTCATGTTTTACAATATTGTTTTACACCTCAGAGAGTCTGTCTAAGTTATATCTAACGTAGGATTGAAATCATGGGATGTGTGAAGAATTTTCATTAAATTGTTGGTGCCTCTAAAGAGTTAACAAGAATGAACTGAGATTCAAAGAACACTTAGCATACTTGAATGAGGTAGTCTATGAAGGCACTAACTGTGTGAAAATAAAAGGTGTTCCGATGTATTTTTTCCATGTGGGGTGCCAGAGGATTAAGGGCAACAAAGCCATAACCACTATATGCTAAATATGACAGAGAAAACAGTTCAATAATATTAGACAAGGACCATTATTTCCATGAGCAGTAGTCCACAGAGGCTATACTGAGCATATTAAATACAATTTGTACGGCCGGATAGAATTAAATAAATTGAGTGACATCATAAGTGTGTTATGAAAGATATGTATGATAAGAATGACTAACCCCCAGTTGGTATGGAACCAATGCTGTATGAACGTATAGCACCAAGATATAAAAAAAAGTTATGCTTAACTTTTGTAAAATTATCTTTTGCTGTTTGACCTCTTAGTGCTGTAGACTGCATTACAACAAATCCAGGTTTGTGATAAGGACAAGAGTAACGCTACTTCAGAAACACATTGGTTTTCAGGAGCTTCCTATACTTCACCCTATTATCTGTTATCCAAACATCATAACTCAAAGAATTCCATAATTTTGGTGCATGTTCAGAACGCATCCTCAGAGAGAATATTCTGTCATAGGGTTTAAGCAGAAGCCGGTCTTAAAGATTTAGGTGGAGGATGTCAAACTAGACATTAATTTAGGGAGACGGGACATTTTCCATGCCCTGCTCGTCAAGCCAAGGATAGCTCATTGAGATATTAGGGTGACACTGTATTGCTCAAAGACTTCTTCATTAGTAGCCACAACAAGAAAACGGGTGTCCTTTGGAAGGGAAAATATTAAAATTGAGCACAAAACTGGGTGGATTAAACTCAATGATGGAAAGGAAGTCCTCATGATACAAACATAGTGAACACTGAAGGTTGTACTACATACTACTTTGAGCTGGAAGGCAGAATAAGTGATTCATTTGCACAAGTAGGCCGGAGAGAGAGATGGGATGTCATGGCAAGGTCAGATGAAAGAGAGCAAACCAATTCCAACCATGCTACTATCCTACTAGGAATCACAATTACTTCATTTAGGTATGTGATTTAAAGTGAACCACAGGATACCAGTCTAAGGTACTTAAAGTATTGGGTAACCAGCTAAGGAAAAAAGCTACAGGAAAGGCTTGGACACAGATAAAACCTAATGTCGGCCAAGAGTCTTCAAAACACATTGTAATCAAACATGTGCACATAATTATGAAAACATATTGTGAAATAGTAGGAGCCTGGTGGGTTTCACATGATTTCACCCATAATTAAAGAAGCACTTTGGTTATCATTGAGAGAATAGGATTTCAAATATCTTTGACAAATAGAAATGTACAATACCCAGTATTTTTGTTTATTTTAAAGGATTTGATCAGAAAATGTCATTTCACTGAAGCAGTTAAAGAATATGCTCAGACAGGTATAGTTCTATTATTCCCTTCTAGGTATTCCCCCACTTCAGGCCTCACATGATATTTTATAAATATAAGACAAATATAGAAAGCACATTCATAAAATTCCCTGTGTTTTGCAAAATGATAATCAAGTCTGCTCCAATATATTCAGTGGTTGCAGTCCACCTGGCTTTTTGTGACTAGAAAGCAAATTCAAGGGCCGTGCCCTGGAACATCTGGAAAAAATGTCCAGACTGGTACTCACAGTTATCCAAAAAATTAACCATCACCCATACTGCCACGCCAGCACATCTGACTACGAAGAAAAATAAATTACTAATATAAAGAAAAATTGTGTGGTTAGCAGACATAGCAGATACAACTGTTTGAATGATGTGCGAAGGTTAAGGTTTTTTCATAGATGCCAAATACTGAGGTAATCCAGTCAAAATGCCCTCACAGAACTACTGAAAGCAAAAAAAAAAAAGACATACATTCAGTACAAAAGAGACAGGCAGATGTATTGTTATACAGCTATGTGGATCACAAACAAAACAGACAAACCGGGAAGAGGTGGTCTAGGGACTCGATAGCACCCACTGTTGCATATCCCCATTTGGTGCCTGGACAAGGTACAATCCACTTCAGTCATCACCTGGGACAGCTACCTTTTGAGTTAAATAAGTGCCAATATGCCCAAATGTAGTGTTTTCTAGGGAGTCTTTGGCTTGGCTTCGAGGGCCTTTATTACATAGGGTGCACAGTTCATGTTTGTGCAGTGGCAAAGCTTTAAACAGGCACACCCAGAAAAGACTGAGACTGTGCACCCATCCCCAGTGTGGCCTGACCTCGCGCCTGCACAGCGGACAGCATATTAGTAAAAGGTAGACGAGCAGTTTAAAGCCTCTAGTCCACCTTTCACTGTCCATGTACCCAAGTCCCCTGCATTTGAAAGCACCCACTAGAGGAGGTGTCTGGGTACTCATTGGACTGTCTGCCCTTTCCAACAGGCTCCTTAGAGAACTTCACTGTGTGCCATCTGTGTATGATGCACTTTGTGTTCTACTGGCAGCCTGTTCATCGTGCCCACATCTGGAATATGAAGAGGGTGCAAACGCAATGGACTACCTTATTGAGATGATGGCACAACCCCATGCATATGAGGAATGTCCACTTGAGAGCGTGACGATGCACATATAGCACCTTGCTGTTTGGCCTCTTAGTGCTACAAAGACTGTATGCATCACAGCAACTCCAAGTTAGTGATAATTAGAGACAAGAGTAATGATACTTCAGGAACAGCGTCAGCAGTCACTTCTGTAATACCAAAGCACCCCAGGGGCACAAAAAGCAGGCACACCCCCACTGCTCACCCAGAGCACTTTCTGAAACAGCACAAGTTAACTCATGATGAATTATGTTGATAGAACTCTAAGAACATTTTCAAAAGTTAACTTGTTTGGGGAAGAGAGGTGTGGTGCAGCGGCCAGAGAGGCTGACTCCAGATCGCGGGGCTCATGGTTCGATCCCTGGCGCAAGCTGCAGCTCAGCTGAGAATTATGTGACTCTGGGCAATAGCTCATTTAATCTCCCAGACGCCCCCCAGTGCTGGGATATTTTTAGGGGTAATAAGTCGCACTTTACATATCTGGGATTATTATTATTATGAATACTCTATTTGTCTTGTTTATTTTTATCTAATTTATGCATTGGATTTATATCAAAAGCTCATGTACAAGCAGCAGTTTTTCGAGAGATGATTTTTATTGTGATATAAGGGTCTTTAGCAGTAAATAATTGGGCAGAAGTGTTGCATCAAGCCTCCATCATCTGCTCCATTTCTTCTTTTTTTTTTGTTAGTCCTCATACCATCGTAACATAATAGACCCTGTTGGTCCTGAATGCCCTGGGTCCATGTTCCTGCATTCGCTTTCGGGCCCACCAGGCCAGCTTCTTTGTACAAGGCTTGGTGTAAATCATCGGACTATCTTAAACCAGCCTTAGTTCTTTGCCCCAACATACCAGGGGCGACCAGATGTTTCTTTCGCTTCGATCAAGTCTTGCCATATTCAATGCCACCCGAACCCACTTCTCATATGAGGGGGCAACCAGATCCTTCCATAATATACAGATTTCCCTTCGGGCTAACAAGATCAAGCATACAAATAGGCCCATTTGTAATCTAGGTATACGGTTTATAAGATCAGGGCTCAAACCAAATATAACCAACGCTGACAAAGCGTTCGACCGCGTCAGTTGTATCTTCCTTTGGGAAACCCTTCGAGTAATGGGATTTGGCCCGATGTTTATAAGATCCCTAATTAAATGCTATGAGGGTACTTCGGCCACTATTCTCCTTAATGGGCTATTAACACCAAGGTTCGAAATTCAGAGGGGTCAGGGGTGTCCTATTTCACCCCTGTTGTTTGATATATACATTGAACCCCTGACTCAAGCGCATAGATTAGACCCTCAAATTACCTCCTTCTGTGTGCAAGAACTCAGTATTAAACTCACTCTCTATGCAGATGATCTGTTAGTTTATACGAGTAATCCTACAGAGGTTTTTCCTAAAGTGGAGAATACTTTATGTGAGTTTGGACAGTACTCTGGGTATGCAGTTAATCCTTCTAAGATGGAGATAATGTGTTGGGGGATTTGAAGTTTGTTAAGTCCACCTCCTTGAAGAACAATCATTTTTTCACTATTAATAGGTTGTACTACACCCCCAAAAAAATTACCAAGTTTGCCTCAGATCCTCCTCCTCGATGCCTTAAATGTGGCATGATAGAAGCAGATGATATGCACATGTTTTTTGAGTGCACTCAGTTAAAGGGCTATTGGCAGAATATAGAGCTGGCATTGACTGGAATGTTTGGTTTCGAGATTAATCTAGTTCATCTGCTCCATTTCTAGCCTGACCTTCATTTCCTCACACCCGCGTTGGGCCAGGTTCTTAAATGAGGTATGTACAGCTCAGCAGTGAGCAACAAGGGGAGAAAGACAACTGGTCTGAAAAGGTTACCTGGGGGGCTTGAAAATTTAATTAGGTTCTATACAGTGAACATTGAATCAGTAGAATCACCAGCCAGGTGCACTGGATGCACAAGTTTATGTGATGGATTTTACCTGCCCATGTTGGGTATTGGTCATGGTGAACTGATTAACAGGTCCATATGCCTGTATGTCTCTTAGTAAACTAATTCTGCAAAAAGATCACCCATGAGGGGTTTATGAATCCATAGTAGAATTTGATGCAGTTTTAAATCGCTCCAATTAGTTCTTAATCAGCAAGAATCACCAACAGCTTGCTCACCCTTTATGCATGAATTTGATGTTCGAGGAAAAGTCACCTGTCACCTTCAATAGTTGATACAAGCATGAGATATTGCTGTATCTGAGGTAACAGCCATTCCAAGTCTCAGTGAGATTTGATGGATATTTTGTTCTTTTCTGCTTCAACTAATGGTATTACATCGTCATAAACATGCTGGACAGATAACATTCCTCTGAATCGACCTCAAAGACAGCTGATTTAAACTTGTGAGCATTCTAGTAGCTTAGTCTCCCTTCCCATATTCGTTTGTTTAGTTAAAGGAGCAGGAGCCAGGCCTTCCATTAACACGTCTGATGATGTCACGGAGGGTCTCTCTTTACAAACACATTCATCTGCACGTCCATATAAGTTGCCCCCTGCGTTTGACCCCCGATTCAAACTTCTTCAGTACATTTGGTTGTAAAAATACCAAATAAAACTCACATTACAGTAAATCGGATACTCTCATCCCAGGCATCTGGAACAGATCATTGGCTTTAGTAACACAATATTCTATGTTCTGCTATTACTAAAGTCCACGACAAGAACAAGATTTCATCTGAGGATACATTCTGTGGGAATACTAATGTTCAACTGAAAGAATGATACCGAAGCAAAAATGTCAAAACCTTTTCTTTTTTAAATGTAGTTAGAATCAGCATTTATGTATGGTACCGTAGACTCATGCACTAGTGCTAAAATGGCTACTAACACAGCCTTAACCCATTTTAGTACAATTAACTATGAACTGTGACTTGCCTCCACTTTTATTTGTGGGGCCAATCACCACTGGCCCTCGCTTTGTGGATCCAAACACCACTACTGATAATAAAGCATATAAAATAGACGAAAACAGAAAGAACTTTTGTGCAGTGTTATCCACCAGATGTCAAAATCTGGTTCAAGAACACCAGAAGCATCCAGCGTTAAGGTACTTGTGTGTTTTGCATCCAATTTAAAAGTCATGAGCAAACGAGCGTGTGGTAGAGTTTTCATTAGTCCGTGGTGTGTGATGACAAAAATGTCCTGACCTCGCAAGTTTAAAATTTTTGTTTTAAAGTTCACCTGTTTTGGAAACATCAAACTTGAGGTTGTATAAAAATAGGGTTAAATAGTGACCGCTGAAGTGAGGTCAGGGCTGCAAACACGCTTTTAGGCTGCTACTTACCTCTGTTAGATCTGTGCCACACACCTATTTAGTCTCTGATACCAGAAGTGCTGGGCAAGGATGTAGCCAGCATTGCCAGAGGGAGGGAGAATTATATAAATTGACTTGGAACAAGTGCTTAATTTGAGCCAGTGGTTTCCGGTGCTCAGCACCAGCACTTAATTATCAACACCACACTTATGACAGTCTGCCACATGGTGGCACTGTTCCTCTAATTTAGAGATGAACAGAACAACAGTTGTTTATGAATACAATATACATAAAAAATAAATAGTACCTACCTCCCCAGCGGATCACTGAAATAATATCGACTGACAAAATATCGACTTGCCAAAATATCGTGGACAAAATATCGACAGTCAAAATATCGAGTTTGTATCTACAAACAGGTAAGTACAAAAATATCGAGTACAAAATATCGTTAACAAAAATATAGATGTAAAAAATATCGACTTTATTAAAAACAGTGTTAAATTAAATTAATATTAAATTTTAATTACTAAAATATACTTAAAACGACTTAAATTAAATTATAATAATAAAATAATAAATGAAAATAATAAAAATATTTTTTTTAAATCTTATTTGTTGACCCTGAACCCTAAAAATACCCCTTTACCCAAAAACCCAAAACTGACCCTGAACCCTAAAAATACCCCTTTACCCATGACCTGAAAACTGACCCTGAACCCTAAAAATACCCCTTTACCCATGACCTGAAAACTGACCCTGAACCCTAAAAATACCCCTTCACCCATGACCTGAAAACTGACCCTGAACCCTAAAAATACCCCTTTACCCATGACCTGAAAACTGACCCTGAACCCTAAAAATACCCCTTTACCCATGACCTGAAAACTGACCCTGAACCCTAAAAATACCCCTTTACCCATGACCTGAAAACTGACCCTGAACCCTAAAAATACCCCTTTACCCATGAACTGAAAACTGACCCTGAACCCTAAAAATACCCCTTTACCCATGAACTGAAAACTGACCCTGAACCCTAAAAATGCTCCTTTACCCAAAATTTATCAATATTATTTAATTACCAATTAATTATTAATTAACAATAACAATAAAGTAAATATATTACAACATTAGGTGTAATTATTTTAATAATTAATATTATTTTATCAAAATTAATTACTTAAAAATAACAAAATTATATATATAAAAAATGTACTCTAATTAATGTAATTAACTAATTACAATTAATTAATTAACAATTATTTACTAATACAAAATATATTCAAAATTATATTAATTAATTAACTAATTAATATTAATTAATTATCAATTAATTATTAATTAAAAATATTAACAAACATATATTAATTAATTATTATTAAATTACTTCCCACCCTATTCCCCTATAAACCCACAACCCGCTACAGAATTACATTACGCAATTATTATCAAAACAAAATTCATGTAATAAAATATTTTATAACATTAATACACACTATTCACACATATTACATAAAAATACACTATAAAATATTATATATTATTAAAAAATCGATATTTTTGCTATCTATATTTTATACAGTCGATATTACTTCACTTACCTGAAAAACGATATTTTTGTAGTTGATATTATGTCCAGTCGATATTTTGTCCAGTCTATATTTAAAACTCGATATTATGTCCAGCCGATATTTTGGAGTCGATATTTTGTCTCTATACCCTCCCCAGCCATTTCTTTAGCATTGGGGACCTGGAATAGTCTGAACTGTCACACTTGCAGGTGAGAGATGGTTAGTAGTTGTTTTAGTACCGTCATTGGCATTGATGACGGGGCAATGGGTGATGCAAGCTGCAGTGCCCTCCTGGTCAGGGCCCTGGCACTTCTTATTTTACAAAATAAGCACTGCATGGAGCTGTTGGGCACAAGAGTTTTCCAGGTGCCTAGCATTCATGACTGGGGTTGGACTGAGAGAAAATAAGCCAGGCACCGAAATAAAAGTGGTCCCATATGTGAATTAGATAGCTATAAACGTGACCCATGTTTGGAAATTGGGTCTGTTTTGAACTTGTAAAGATACTCTGTATAAGTGTTTTTTGCAAGGTATGGGGTACTGTATGGATTAGAGCCTGTGGCTGGCAATGTTTGTTTTAGTGTCAGGGACATGAACAATAACAGCAAGCACAGCAAACCACAAAACTTCCCACATACAGCCAAAAAAGCCCTCACACTGACCTATCAGGCTGGCCCTTCGAGGTCAAATGAACAGATTTATATGCGAAAACAATATATACATTGGTCAAAACATGGCATAATGTAATGGCCTTTTTACAGAGAGTTGTTTATGTTCAAATTAGTCAAAGTGACTTAACATAGGGGCTCGAGTTCTAAAGCATTTGATCAAATGCACTGTAAATGCTAACACTGCAAAACATGTTCTGGTTTTCCTTAAGAAAGTAGAGTTTTTATTAATGTTTTCTCTTGAAGCCTTCAAATAAAAATATCGTTTGAAAAAATTCATGTAGACTAAAAGTGTCATTGCATTGAAGCACACGATGCATATCTTGCCATCTCTGATCTGTAGCTTTCTTCCCAGCATGTTTGTTGTGTTGTGTGCTGCTAATCCATCTCTCCTGAAACTTCTGCTACCATAGGCACACACAAACCCAGCCTTTTTCCTAGGTGGTCGCAGTTTTCTTCCAATTCTAGCCATTGGAAAGGTCAGCAATAAATATACAAAGTCTTCCCGTTCACCGTTCACAAATTAATGTATTCTGCCAGTCAGCACAAAAACAAGACACGATACAAAATGTAAGTAATAATTGTGTTAGAGATACTTTAATTAACAAATTATCTTTACTTAGTGACAAATGTTTTTCATTAAAATACCACTTTCTAGAACTATGTTTTTCCGAGATTGGCATAACTAGGGTCTTGAGTTTATATTGTAACCATGTTTTCATCTCTCACTGACTCTAAATGCTGTTAAATGTGTACTAATGCTTTGTGAGGACAAGCTGTTTTTGGTGAGACTCGAAGGAAGCTTTCCTACAAAATGTAACTTTTCAAGTTGTTTCCTGCCTATAACTCAATGGGTCCGTTCCTTCATAAAGTCTTGTTATTGTTTATGTTTAACTAGATTTGTACAGTCACATCCAACTACATTAGGTCAAGAGGGTGCTAACTAACATTCATTTAGGGGATGATGATGCATTCATTTTGTGTCCTGATTCACTCATCCTATGTCAACTTTTGATCACTTAATGCTGATTGCATGATTTTCACTGCGCAAGAGGCTTAGAAGATATTGTCCTAACAGAGCTCTGCGTTCTACATCAGCTTATCTGCTATGCACGACCAAGTTCAGTCCAGGCAAACGGGGGCCGGACCTTTATGGTTAGCACAGCCAAGCTTTGGAACTCACTTCCTTTTTCACTGAGATCCAAGACCAACTTGTTACAATTTAGGAGGGCGCTTAAGACCTGGCCCTTCCCTAAGTAATTGGTTGAGTCTCAGCTCGCTATAATTCTATTTTCCTTGTATTATCCATCCAACTCAATTTATCCTTGGTGTACGGTTCCCTACTCCACATGAGAAAAAATGACTATACCCCATGAGTTAAGGGTTATCTCAACCTCCTGTTTCATATCATTACCAATAGCTATGTGAATAGTACCTTTTATCACTCGATTAAAGCATTCAACAGCACCATTACCAGCTGATGGATAAAGTGAGGTCTTTACATTTTTGACAACTGAGAAACTCCTGCATTACCATAGCCTTAAACTGGGGTCCATTGTCACTTAAGAGTTTTTCGGGTACACCTCGTCTGAAAAATACAGCATCCAAATATTACACCACTGTTTCTGCAACGGATTTTTGTACCACCTCCAGCTCTACCCACTTACTGAAATTGTTTATCTGTACAATGCTATATTTGCTCTCACCCATTTCAGTCTGTACCCGCCCGACAAAACCACAGCCAACATTTCCTAAACCATTTTCGAATGCTCAATTGGCATAAATGCTAGTCTCATAGTCTTCAAACTTTTATCCGACCCAGCACATTGCACACAATTTCTTACAACCCTCTCTATGTCCAGATCCATCCCAGGCAACCAATATGAGGATTTTAGTCTTTTTTTTGTTCTAACTATTCCAAAATGTCCTCAATTACTTAATTCTAACACTTTAGTTTATAAGCCCTGCGGAGGTGCAATTCTTTCTCCCCTCATTACAAAGTCCATTTCAACCTCTAACTCATTCCTGACTTCCCAGAAGCCTTTTATCATGTCCGGACAACTCTTCTTGTCCACCCATCCTCTATGGATATATTTTGTCATCATGCCCAGTTCAAAACCTCTCTCATATGCTTCTCTCCTACTTTCCCAATAGAGTCCAAACACTCCTCTGCATAAGCAACCTGGATATCACCCCACTCACTAAATGGTAGTGACTTAGACAGTCCGCAAATTTATTTTTCACATATTATATGATAATTATAATCCTGTAGTCTCATCAATAACCTTGCAATTCACACTGATGCCTTCAAGAATCCTGCAGTAGTGAGTAGGTTCACCAGTGGTTTATGATCAGTCCTCACATCAAATTCTGTACCCCACACAAAATACCTGAAATTATCCATATTGCACATATAAGTAAGGGTTTCTCTTTCAATGACAGAATAGTCTAATTCAGCAGACATGAATCTGCACAAAGCAAATCCAATCACTTATTCTACTCCACTCATCTTTTTCGCCAAAACTGCACCCAATCCGTTATTGCTAGCATCCCCAGTATTGATGCTGTGCAATTCTGGAGCAAAGCCTTGTATGGGTATGGCCTTGCTAATGTCCTCTTTACTTCTCTAGAATGATTTTACACACTCTTCATTTTATTGAAATATACACCGACTCTTCAACATCTGTCTCATGCCATTCTTTTTTTCTGCAAACCTACTAATAAATTTGGAGTAATACTTCACAAGCCCCAAGAATGATCATAAATTCTTATTCTGAGGTCCTGGGGCTTCTCATATTTCCGCCATCAACTCATTTTTATGCAAAATGTCTTCCCCACTAATGCCCAAATAGTTGACTTGTTTCTTTGCAAATTTACTTTTTTCATACTCAGCAGCTATTCCTTTTGACTCCAACACTCTTATGACAATGTGCAACCTTCCATATTACAAAGAACAATGGTCCCTATATGGAAGTAGTATACAAAGAACACAATGATCATACACAGGATTTTTATTTTCTATTAATTGAAATTCTAGGTTTCTAAAAGATGTCAAGCGGGCACAGCCGTGACCTTTAACATACAAGACACAACAACGAGAAAAGTGGAAAAAGCAATAAATCTGTCTGTGCACTTGTACTTCAGTGAAACAGACTTGAGATGTTCAAAAAACCACAACATTGCATTATTCAATGTTACATAGAAAGTTTGCATATGGGGTTAAGGGTCGACGTTTCGATGCCTTTCCTAAAATATAAGATTTTTCTCAGGGGAAACCCATATTTCTGAAATAAGTCCCTTGTAGCACCCTATGTTTTAAACCATAAACTTTCCTAAAATATAGGCATCATCATCAGGACATTTGATGACATTATTGTTGTCGTGGACATCATTAGTAAAATTTAAGCCTTTTCGTTACATATACTTTACAAACATATTTACATTGGGAAGAAAAAAGGCGGGAGAAAGCAAAAGAGAATAACATGAGTAACAGGCATATAACACAGATCCTTTGTGGCTGTATATGGAGTGATTTCGGGTGACGCACTCTTTCATTCAACCCTGGTGGGTGTTTAAAACAGTTGAGGAGTGAGGCATAATTTGTGGCGTCCTGCAAAACAACGGCGCGGTGACTGTGAGAGTATGTGAGGGCGGTAACATGCACGATAGCATTCTCCTAGGAACGTGGACGTGCAAGACGGTGTTGACATTGGTTGAAGTAGGTCATTTGTCCGTGACAGGTGTTTAAAATAGTTGAGGAGTGAGGAGTCTGGATGAAACCTATTTTTTGGCATCATGCAAAAAAATTGCGGCGCAGTGACTGTGAGCATTTATTTAAGGCGGTAACATGCATAATAGCCATCTCCTAACGTCATGGGTGTGCAGGACGATATTGACATTAGTTAAAATGGGTCGTGTGCACTGTCTGTTTCAAAACGTGCACATAGGGGGTTGGGCGTGCTTACTGCCAATAAAAGCGGTTTGGCATTAGGTCTAAACAGGTTGTTATTAGACACCTACGTAGTAAATATAAGGTGATCCGTAGGAGGTTCAGGGGGGTAAACACCGCTAAGACAAGTTATCTGCTAAGAAATAAACTGTTGGTTAAAGTTTTAACAGCGCGTGGCGTGCACATTTACTCTAGAGGATTGAGAAGGCGTGTTACCTGGAAAGTCGGGTTTTTTATCCTTAGCTATTTGCTATTCCGGTTTCTCAATTGGTCCGGAGCGGGTGAACACAGCTCGTTCGTATTAAATAATACGCGAGGAGCACAATGGCTATCTAGAATAAAGAATGCCGAATTATACGAGAGAAAATAAAATAAAGCCTACTCGCTAGTGAAGCGGCAGTCTTGGCATGCAGCAGGGGTAAACTTACTGTAGAGGTGAATCAACGCTGCCGCGGGTGTGGCGATCTGGTGCTGGATCGGCATGGTTTCCCGGGTTTAAAACTCGAGGGGAGTGAACAGCGTGAAAGGACTGGGTAGCGAGGGTGAAGTGAATGGCAGTGTTCGCGGCGGCCATTTTACAGTGGTGAATTGTGCTATAGTGAACATGCAGTTAGCACAAGAGGCAATACAATATCTGCATTTTCTAAAACTGAATAACATGTAATGATTTCTAGAAATTTACAGCAGGGACGTCCAGTCCTCAAGTCGGTTTAACCCATTCCGAATGCTGTTGGTACGCAAAATCCAATGTAGTTCTTCTTTATTCAGCAGTTGTGACATGTCTGCTCCTCTGGGTGGTGGTTTGATAATTGTAATCACAGTCCAGAGAAAGTCTTTTTCACTGTGTCCTTTGGCAGAAAAGTGTTCCACAAGTGGTGCATCCGCTGTTTTGCATTTGATCCTACTCCGATGTTGACCAATCCAGAGTTTTATTTTTTGACTGGTTTGTCCTATATAGATGAGCATACACGGACACAGAATGGCATACACCAGGTTCGCAGAATTACAATTAGAAAAATATTTCCGTTCAGATTTAATGTTGTCATATTCAAACGTTTTTCCTTCGATTGTGGTGTCACAATAGATACAGCCCCCGCACTTAGCATGGCCTATGAGTGGTGGAAGGCCCCAGACATCATTTATAGTGTTTTTTTGTGTTTGTGGCGGGAGAGCTGCCCTAACGAGATGATCGTTAATATTCTTAGCACGTTTGAAAGCAAACATGGGCTTGTCTAGTGTTAGTTGCCCCGCGTTGAGGACTGGCCAGTGTTTCAGTACACTTTTTCTGATGGCATTGGATGCCGGTGAGAATGTAGTAACACAGATGAGTTTGTCCTGTGCATTCTTTTGTTTGGGCTCTAAAAGGGTCTCTCTTGGGCAATACCAAGCCCTTTTTAGAGATTTGCGCACCAGTTTACGAGGGTAACCTCTGCTTCTAAGTTTTTTGCTAAGGATCCTCGCCTCAGCAAAATAATCATCCCTAAAGTAGCATTTACGCCTGATGCAGAGGAACTGGGAGAAGGGTAAGGAATCGCGTAGGGCCCGGGGGTGATGGCTAGTGTATTCGAGCAGAGTGTTACGCTTAGTGGGCTTGCGATGCAGTGTGGTTGTTAGGCGGCCTTCTGTGTGTCTTATTTGTAAGTCAAGGAAAGGGATGGAATCCTTACTAGTAGACAGAGTATAGCAAAGTCCACCACTGTTGTTGTTCAGCCAATGTTGGAAGGCTGTGAGATTTTCAGGAGAGTCATTCCATAGTAGGAAAATGTCGTCGATGTATCTTTTCCACAAGGCAATGCCATTGTGGAAAGGATTAGACGTGTAGAGAATGCTGTTGGTCTCCAAATAGTCCATGTATAGAATGGCTAGGTTGGGAGCAAAAATTGCTCTCATGGAGGTTCCTTTGAAGTCAAAGGAACCTCCATGGGAGCAATTGGCAAGCAGGGGCAGAGAAAGAAGTGGCGTCCCAAAACGTATATTCTCCATGTTAATTCCCGTAGGAAACTTTAGACACGTAGTTCAGTAGTTCCTGAGAATTTTTTTTTAAAAAGAGGTAAAAAATATGCATTTCCCATAGGAAACTTTAGACACGGCTACAGCTCGAACTGCTGAACGGAATTACACCAAATTTGGCATAAAGGTGGTCCTTGCCTTAAAAATAACTTTTTCTTAAATGGTGTAAATTCGTTCAGCAGTTGCTGAGAAAATAAAAGAAAAATATATCGATATATAGAGGAGCGGTGTATACACACACCCTGCCGCTCACGAGCTGCATTCTAATTGGCTGTCAACACTCAAAACCAGGTAGAACCGAGGCACAAGAAAAGAGAAAAACAAAGGTGCAAAACAAGAAAAGGGGGCAGGGTAGAAACACCCTGACCCCTATGCCTGCTCAGGGGGTCCCACAAGAACTGCCAGGGTCTAAAAAAAAAAGCATTTTTTTTAAAATCGTCCGAATTCGCGCTGGGTGCGCGAATCCGACAGCACGAAACCGGCAGCGAAAAAAAAACAAAGCGCGGACTCCCTCGCTTCGGTATTATTTAGTCCCGGGGGCAATGTTTTTATTGTGTGGCCCCCAGCCCCGGGGACCGCCACCCCTGGGGCATTTCCTAAAATATTTGTGGGGGCATATTCCCCCCCCCCCCCCCCCCCGCAGCCCCGGGAACCGCCACCTCCCTGGGGCACTAATTATGCAAATTTGGGGGTCCATTATGGACCCCCGAGCCCTGGGAACCACCACCTCCCCGGGGCTTTGCTAATGTTGGGAGGTAGGCTGCGTGGCCCCCCTCCTGGAGCCAATGATGGCCCTGGGGACCGCCACCCCCCAGCGCCGGCTCCTGCAGTGTCCCGGGGTGCCCCCCGGTACACTGCTATTTGCAATGACAGGGCTATTTGTTTTTTTTTATTTAAAAAAAGGGATCAGGCCCGGAGGGATGGGGTCCCCAGGTCCCAAAAAAGGGGAAAGAAGGTGGGCACACAGCCCCCCTTCTAACAAAAAATTAATAAATAAAAAAGACAGCGATCATGCTAGAGGTATATATCAGTCTTCATCTGAAAACACCCATTTTGAACAGGATAGATGTACGCGGACCCAAAGTTCTTTGTGCAAATGCATTTATTAATCACACCTTTCAGCGAGCTATGGTGAACATATAGCACTACTGTCCTGTGGATGTACATTTACTTTCTTATAGTCACTATTCTGGAAATGAGCACTGCTCTTCATATGGAGTCATTACTTATATATATCTATATATATCTATATATATATATCTATATATATATATCTCTATATATATATATATATATATATATATATATATATATATATATATATATATATATATATATATATATATATATATATATATATATATATATATGTAATGACTACAAGGACCAGGATGCTATGAAAAGAAGGCTCATTAGGGCCACCCACCAGGGAGTTATAAATAGTATAATTCAAAGTAATCAACCTTGCAACTGCGTGATTCAGTATGATGCTGTAGCTTCCCTTCCAAAAAGGACAGGAGACCGAAATGCATTAGGACTGCCAGTGCTGATTAAACAACTTAGTAACATCAACGTTGTGAGTGCAGCTCTTTTCTTCTCGAGGGAAGAGGTGCAAGATGTTTAAACGGCTTGGTTCTATCGTAAGAGTAGCGCCTGTAATGTGCGCCATGGCTGCCCGCAATTTGAACCACTTGTGATTTTTCTGACAAAACGGCAAGGGCAAGCAGTGCGCCGCCAAAGACTGACTTTGGTTGGGATTTCCTGCAGCTTGAAAATGGTTTTGCGAGGAAACAACGGAAATGAAATAAAGCAGCAAAAACAACAAATAATATCTTTTAAAGCATCACTCATTGGAGGGTTATAAAGAACTAATCTACGTACTACAAGGACCAGGATGCTATGAAAAGAAGGCTCATTAGGGCCGCCCACCAGGCGGTTATAAATAGTATAATTCGAAGCAATCAACCTTGCAACTGCATGATTCAATATGATGCTGTGGCTTCCCTTTGAAAAAGGTCAGGAGACCGAAATGCATTAGGACTGCCAGTGCTGATTAAACAACTTAGTAACATCACCGTTGTGAGTGCGGCTCGTTTCTTCTCGAGGGAAGAGGTGCAAGATATATATATATTCACTGAAAAAACCATAGGTTACAGGCCTTATATAATAAATAACGAAGCAAACCACATTCACTGGATGATGTCATCAGTGATGTCATCAGTGATGTCATTTTTTGAGATGTCATCAGTGATGTCACTGACCATGTCATGAATGATCATCATCATCAGCAGTGGATTGCGGGTGCGCGAAATATAGTTAGTACAACTAACTATATAGGAGCAATTTCAATGGTTTTGTATGAGTGAAATGTCCAGCTAACTATAACACCCCTAAAACTTATAGTTTTTTGAGTGAATTTCAAAGGTTTTTTTAAAAAGCTAATTCCTAACTATATAAGGCCTGTAACCTATGTTTTTTTCAGTGAATTTGCAAGGTTTTTTAAATGCTAATTTCTAACTATATAAGGCCTGAAACCTATGGTTTTTTCAGTGAATTTGCAAGGTTTTTTAAATGCTAATTCTGAACTATATAAGGCCTGTAACCTATTGTTTTTTAATTGAATTTGCAAGGTTTTTTAAATGCTAATTCCTAACTATATAAGGCCTGAAACCTATGGTTTTTTCATTGAATTTCGACGGTTTTTTAAATGACAATTTTTAAATGTATTTTTTTTTATATATATACTGATTTACTACATTTTTGCAGGCAGTTGTTCCGAGGGCACGCCTCCTTTTTACAACAATCTGCAGCGCAACCCCTGGCGCGTTTGCAGAGGAGGAACTAATTCCCCTTGCATACTGGGGGTCCCTGGGGGGCAACTAGCCCACCAGGAGCCTCCAGTATAAGCCAGGGGGCTGCATTGCAGAGGTGTAATGAGGCCACACCCTTTTTTACACCTCTCTGCAGCGCAACCCCTGGCGTGTTTGCAGAGTAGGAACTAATTCCCCTTGTATACTGGGGGTCCCTGGGGGCCAACTAGCCCACCAGGAGCCTCCAGTATGCGCCAAGGGGCTGCGTTGCTTTGCCCCAGGGGCTGGGGTCCCCGGGGAAGTGTGGGGGGGGATTGTGGACCCCCTACACTTCTTTTTCACTATGCCCCCGCGATTTGGTCCCCCCCGGGGGGTAATTTTTTTTAAAACAGACCAGGTTTTTTAAATAAAAAATGTGGGCCTTTTTTGTCCTTGTGGGACCACCTGGGCAGGCCTAGGGGGTCAGGGTGTATCTACCCTGCCCCATTTTTGTGTTCTTCACGTTTGTTTTTCTGCTTTCTTGTGCCTCGGTCTATCGAGCACAAGATGGATGCCAACACTTCCTGGTTAGAAGTGTTGACAGCCAATGAGCATGCAGCTTTCTCGGGAAGGCATGCTGATTGGCTGCCACTGTCTGTCAACACTCCAAACCAGGAAGTGTTGGCAGCCTTCTTGTGCCTCGGTAGAACCAAGGCACAAGAAAGCAGTGAAACAAAGGTGCAAAACATGCAAAGGGAGCAGGGTAGAAGCACCCTGACCCCCTAGGCCTGCTCAGGGAGTCCCACAAGGACCCCCCAGACCCCAAAAATTATTATTATTTTTTTAAATCACGGGGTACGCGCACAGTACGCGTACGGTACACGTACGGTGCGTGTACCCCGTGATTTAAAAAAAAATGAATTTTTGGGGCCTGGGGGGTCCTTGTGGGATCAGGGGATCAGGGTGCTTCTACCCTGCCCCCATTTTGAGTTCCTCACGTTGGTTTTTCTGCTTGCCTGTGCCTGAGTCTACCGAGGCACAAGATGGCTGCCAACACTTTCTGGTTTGGAGTGTTTACAGACAGTTGACAGCCAATTAGCATTCAGCTCATGCTCGGAAGTTACAGAGTACAGTAAGCTTACAGTAATCTTACAGTAAGCTGCTATAGATATATAAAAAAATTTCTCTTTTGATTATTCTCAGGAACTACTGGAGGGATTTACACCATTTAAACAAAAGGCCAAACTGCGTACCAGTCCCTACCATTTTGCCAAGTTTGGTGTAATTCCGTTCAGCGGTTCGGGCTGTAGCCGTGACTAAACGTCCTATGGAAATTAACATGGGGAAAACACGTTTTGGGACCCCCTTTTTTCTCAGCCCCCACTTGACGAATCCCCCCCAAACTTTCAGGGAAGCAGCGGAGCGGGCCATCTTCTTTGAGAAATTCGCGGAGATTCAGCAACCGGCGCCAAAGTTATTCCCAATAGAATGTTGCAGATTTCCTATGGAAACTAGGTCCTAACTATGTATACCTACTGGCGACCGCCAGCAGGATATATATATATATATATATATACTATAACTATAACTGGTGTGAAACCTATGGTTTTTTCAGTGAATGTATTAGGTTTTTTTATTGCTAATTCCTAACTATAACTGGTGTCAAACCTATGGTTTTTTCAGTGAATTTCATAGGTTTTTTAAATGCTAATTCCTAACTATAAGTCTCAGTTTATAAGTAAGACTGTTAGCGCTCTAGTTGTTCTTTAGAACACTCTGGGACGTTCTGTCATTGGGCTATATTTGGGCTACATTTGTTTTTTTTTGTCTCTGGTGGCCATCTTTGGGCTACATTGGGCTACATTGGGCTACATTTGGGCTCTAACATATATAGAGCCCAATGTAGCCCAATATATATTTTTTTCAAAGTTAATTTTCGTAAAAACCACTGGAGCATATATCTTTAGACATAGCAAAGACACATCGGGCTACCAGTTTCTACAATTTAGCCCATTTTTTTTGTTTGTATATATATATATATTTTTTTTTTCTCGGAGCGCTCCCGGTACGCGCCCCAGTGAGCGCCCCGGTAAGCGTAGTATTATGAAGCGCCCCAGGGCGCGTACCGGGGAGCGTCCCGTTAGCGCCCATATCACGAACGAAAACGTGATCGTGACGTTTCGCGTAGCCGCGTCCGCGTGACACGCACGGCATAAAGCGCACCCGGAAGTACTCGAGCGAATACGATCGCGCATCGTAAACATCCGACGCGCTTACGCGACGTGACCCGGTTTTGGTTTCATAATGATGAAGCCCCTGGTCTTGTGACCTTAAAATAACACTTCTCATTGGTTCAGGACAGTTTTTTTTTCCAAATGATGAAAGACCCCACCTTTTTTCCTTATTCTGACTTTGTCCTTTGACTTAGGAAGACCTGTTTGTACCTCTCTGTACCTTTTTGATCTTTATAATGGCTTCAGTAGCAGCAGCAGCTGGTGCATCTGCCCCACCACCACCACCACAACCACCAAGAGGACCAGCTCAAGATTACATTGGTGGTCAACAAGAGGAGGAGGAGGAAGAGGAAGAGGAGGATGATGGAAGATGGCTGCCTGAACAAAATACCCCATACAAGCCCAAGTCACACATTGTATGGGAGTTTTTTTTCACTCCCAGAGGGCAAGAAAAAAGTGAATGCGGCCAAGGTAACTTGCCTAATCTGTAAGGAAGAACTCTCAAGGGGCAACCCAAACAAAAAATATTCCTTTGGTAACAATACCATGATTCGACATATGACCCGTAAGCACCCTAACAACTATTCTCGTGCAGAGGTCAGGGAACTGGCCAGTAACCTCCCCCAGTCTTCAAGGACCACCTCCCAAAGAAACGAACCCACTTCATCGGGACCAGAAACATCAGAGATGATGCCTTGTATTCAGCCACGATTTGCTGATTTTAAAATCACTTGTACTGCATGTGGCAAGCTTATCGCCTATGGTGAAAAGAGCGTAAAGCTCATCGTCCTTGCAGGTGACAATCAAAAGTGCCCCAAAAAGAAGTAATTTTGTTTTTTTTTTGTTTTTTTGCTCCAGTTGAGCCAGTTTCAATTCCCTTTTTTTTGTTTCTCCCCCTAAAAATCATACAAAAAAAATATAAAACTGTTTTGAAAAGCCAAAAAAAGTACAAAATGTTTAAAAAACACCAAAAAAATATAAAACAACAAAAAGAAGAAAAAAAAGTTCTTTTTAGAACTACCTCCAATTTCTAAAAAAAGGCTTCATTTTTTAAAAACTGTCATTCTTTTTTCCTCATAGTACGCTCCCTGGTCCGCTCCACGGTGCGCGTACCGGGCGCTCCCCCCGCGCAAAACGAAAAAAAATAATATTTTAAATGCCCCGCGGGGCCCTTTTATAGCCCCCACATCAAACCTAGGGGGTCAGAGGGGGTCTATCCCTGACGCCTTATGGTCATTTCCCCCTTTGTTTTAGCCACCTCTTGTGTCTCGATTTTACCGAGACACAAGATGGCGGCCGCTCCGGACTGTTTCGAATGTTTACAGACACCCGAGAGCCAATCAGCTTTCTGTGCGCACCTCGCGTGGCGCGCCGGGAGCACTCCCCGGGGGGCTGCCATAGATATATATATTTTTTTTAACCTAAATTACTCAAAGACCACTGGAGCACACATCATGAGACATAGCAAAGGCACATCGGGCTACCAGTCCCTACAATTTTGCCAAGTTTGGTGGAAATCCATTCAGCCGTTCGGGCTAAAAGTGAAATCGACCGCCCTATGGAAATTAACATGGGGAAAACGCGTTTTGGGACCCCCCTTTTATCTCGGCCCCCGCCTGACAAATCCCCCCCAAACTTTCAGGTAAGGACCAGAACGCCACGAGGCCATTTTGAGGAAATTTTCAGTTAGATTCGTCAACCGGCGCCAAAGTTATTCCAAATAGAATTTTGAGATTTAACATTGAAAAAAATCCTAACTATAACTATCTACTGGCGACCGCCAGTAGGTAATATAAATATATATATATATTTTTCTGAGTTTTACATGGCACGAACTAGACCCTAGACATCGGGTATCAAAGTGCTTTACTTGAGCTTGAGCTTGAAGGTGGACACATTCATTTTTGTTAGGCATGGGAAGATTAAGTGAACTGCCCAGAATCACACTATGTTCAGCATCATTGCCAAGACTCGAACCCGGTTCCCCAGCTTCGAGGTACATATTGTTGAGGGTTACTCAATCTCCCCGTGATGCAAGACGCTTGCTCTTCAAAGGTGAGTACTGACATATTTTAAGTGTAGCCAGTATTATAGATTACTGGGTTTTGTATGTGAATGATGGAATCCTAAAACTCGCACATTTGCCTCACTTTAGAAAGAAATCTTTAAGAGTCACTTGGACAGAAACGTAGGTCTTCTTTTAAGTTGGGGATTAACTCCCCTTGAATCCTGAGGGTCCCTGGGTTGCAACTAGCCCACCAGGTACCTCCATTAAGCACCATAGAGTTGCATTGCAGAGAGGTGTCAAAAGGGGCGTGGCCTCTGAACACCTCACTGCAAAGCATCTCCCTGGCACATACTGGAGGTTCCTGGTGGGTTAGTTGGCCCCCAGGAACCCACAGTATTCAAGGGAAAATAGTTCCCTTGAGCACTCTGCAAATGCACCAGGGGGCACGTTTGCAGAGTGCTGCAGTGAGGGGGCGGGCCTCCAGTCCGATGCCGGTCTTTTTTTTTTTTTAAGAAGTGGGCTGTGTGGCTCCCCTTTTCCTATTTTATTGGCCCTGGGAATCCCATCCCTAAGGGCCTGACCCCTATTTTATTTTTTTTAAATTGGAAGGGCCCCCCCCCCCCGAGGCCTTAATTGGCCCCGGGGACCCCATTGCCCCGGGTATGGGCAGTATTTTTTTTTACTGTATTTGAAGGGGGGCTGCGTTGCCCCCCTCCACAGGCTATTTATGGCCCGGGGACCCCATTCCCCAGGCGGTCCATGTTTTTTTTTTAATTTTTGAGGAGGGGGCCGCGTGGTGGGGGTCCCCAATCCCCCACGGTCCCCCGCCACGCGTCTCCCACGGTCCCGCCGGCACCTGCAGGAGCCGGCATTGCATTTCCACATGGAGAGCTGCTAAGATGCAGCTCCCCATGTGGAAAAGCAATTGGCTTTGGTTTTTGGAAGAGAGAGCATGTTTCCCCGGGGCGAATAGGAATTAGTGGTAGCAGCCGGGTTTTTTTTACGAATAATTTGGAGTCGCAACTCTAGTGCAACGCCCCCTGGTGTGAACACGCTGGGTGCGTGACTCCCAGCGCCGTCCCCTGTTGTGAACGCGTGTCAGGAGTCAGTAGCAACAAGAATAAAATATCACTAACCTTAAGTACGGCCAGCAGGAACGATGCCGTGAAGAGCAGTTCCGAATGCCCCCTAAACACTAATCTCACCACGATGCTATCACCACACTATGCTTAGAGAAGTATTCAAGGGGAAAAAGGGAATGGGACAAAATAACAAAGGAATCCTGTTTCGTCACAGGGATAGGTAACCATCTTCTATTCACCCTCTGGGATCCCTGTATATAGAGGAAGACAAGATCAGAATGAGAGGTACCTCTATCACACTTCCCACAAACGTACTGTAGAATACAACCCCTATCACACTTACAGGAAATACATCCAAGATCTCTCTTCAGAGGACTAGACGGTATGCCCATGAAAAGTGCGCACACCCTAGGTTTCACCAGTTACTCCGGTAAATGATTTTCCCCTTGGTTTTCAAATATAGGAAAGTTTAAGGATACCTCGAGAGGAGAGCGCCTTGATGCGCAGTCTCCGACTCTCGAGGGGTACCTGAATATCAGTAGGTTGGGAGGTTCCTGGCGGATACTGCAGGGAGGATCCATGCGTGCTGTGAGAGGAGAGCGCCTTTATGCGCAGTCTCCGACTCTCACGTTGCTCACTGCACTCCGGAGTGAACTCGCAATCACAAGAGAAGCAATTCCAGGTTCCAGAAAACAAAGTTAATCCAAATAAATGAAGTTCCTCGGTTCGATTCCTGAACCGAGACTTACAGCACCCGTCTGTCCATATGTGCTTCTGGTCAGACAGTGTTTCGCCTGAAGGGAGTGTTCAGCCACACTCCCTTGCAACGCGCTTACTTCGGCGTCTCCTGTTAGGCTCCTTTGAACAGAGACGCAGGCTTTAATCAAGTCCCGCGGTAAGCACCGCACACGAAGGAAACGTGCGGAAGTGTTCCGAAAATACGGTCGCGCTTACATCAGCGCGTTCCCAATTCCGGCAGCTACTAGAGGTTTGGCTGGAAGACTGGGGAAACGTAGAAACAGCAATACAGGTCTTGAGCTCCGCAGGCAGTTTGTCAAGCACCGACCCTCCAGGACGCGGAGCTTAAGTAGGTGTTCACTCTTTCCTGCCCTTCTGCTATGCCCTAAGCCTTGTGGAATACGTAGTTCTTTCATACGTGACAGGCGAAATCGGGAAAGGTGAGGATGGGTGCCTGTATGTGTACCCGTGATCGCGACAGAACCCCCTCTCAAGGGCCGCGGACTCGGTGGTCGACCAGGTTTCCCAGGATTGGCCCTATGGAATTCCTCTAACAGATCTGGACAATGAAGGTTCGCTACGGGTTCCCAGGTTCGGTCCTCCACCCCGAATCCTTTCCAATCCACCAGATATTGAACCCTCCCACGCACCATTCTGGAGTCAAGTAGTGATTGAACCTCATACTCATCCCACCCCTCCACTTCAACGGGGGAAGGACGTATTGGCAATCTCATATCCGATGGGCAAGGCTGTAGGAGAGAGACGTGGAAGACAGGATGTATGCGCCAGGAGACTGGCAAGGACAGACGCATGGATACTGGATTGATTACTTCTTCAATGCCATATGGGCCTACATATCGAGGTCTAAGTTTGTTCACTCCTTTCAGAGGTAGGTTCTTTGTGCTCAACCAGACCTTATCTCCCACCTGGTAGTTGGGCTCGGGAGTCCTCTTCCTATCTGCTTGTTGCTTTTGTGATCGTTGGGCAGCGAGCAGATGCTGTTTTGCATCCACTAACACTGCTTTCATGTGAGCATGATGTTCGCTGATGCTTGGCAGCCGGGACCGTATAGGCCATTCAAATGGGAGCATGTTAGGATGGTATCCGTTGACACAAAAGAAAGGGGAGCACCCTAAGGTAGAGTGTTCCGCGTTGTTGTATGTGAACTCCGCAGTCCATAACAAAGGATACCATTCGGTGGAATTCTGTAGGGAAAAACAACGGAGGTACTGTTCTAGGATTTGGTTCAAGCTTTCCGTTTTCCCATCTGTTTGGGGGTGATAACTGCTTGACAGTTTTGCTTCTATGGACATGGATTTGCACAAAGCCTTCCAGAAGCGAGATGTAAACTGCGACCCTCTGTCGGTGATTAAGACACTAGGCATCCCATGTAACCTCACGATGTTCTGAAGAAAGACGAACGCTAGTTCTGAAGAAGTGGGTAACCGTTTGAGCGGTAGAAAATGGCCCATCTTTGATAAGTGATCCACCACAACTAGGATAGTGGTAAAAACTTCACAGGGTGGCATTTCTACGATAAAGTCCATAGAGACTGTATGCCATGGTTTGGGAGGAATGGGGAGAGGGCGTAGAAGTGCTGTTGGTCGTGCATGACTTGCCTTTCCTTGTGCACATATGGGGCAGGCCAGAAGATACTTCTCCACATCACTACGTAGTGAAGGCCACCAGAATGAACGTTCTATATTAGCAATGGTCTTAAAACGTCCCCAAGTGTCCTCCCAGGTTGGAGTCATGAGCCCAGGTTAAAACCTTTTTCTGGAGAGGGGAGTGTGGGACATATATTGCCTGAAAATGGTACAAGTAGTAATCATTTTTGGTGCGCTTTTCAGGACGCTCTTGGATCCAGGCGTCGCTGTCTATGTCTGATATAGCTAACTTCAGGTCATCCAGGAAGTCATGAGAATCGAGCAACGCCAGCAGGGTTCCAGGAAAACAGGTTCCAGGTAGGATCGATGGTAGTTCTGGTTGTTCCCCCTGGCCTGAGTCTTGTACATCATTGATACGCGACAAGGCATCCGCCATACCGTTTTGGGGCCCCTGTCTGTACTTGATCACAAAGTCGTAGTCGACAAAGAATAGTGTCCATCTCAATTGCCGAGGTGTCAATGCCTTTGCTGTCTTTAGAAACAAGTCTGTGGTCTGTGTAAATTTCGATTACGTGACGTGCCCCTAGAAGATAGTGTCTCCATTCTTCACATGCCCTCTTTATCGCTAGCAACTCCTTGTCAGATATGGAGTAATTGATTTCGCTAGGAGAAAGTTTTTTCGAAAAGTAGGCTACTGGGTGAAGTTGGCTACTTGTGTGTGAAGATTTGGAATAAAAACAAGAAAGAAAACTCCTTGGCTTACTGATATCATTAATTTGATCAATATAGTTACTACATACTGTATGGTGTGCTGAACCATTGTGTTGAATTGTATACAGTGCCTTGGGGCATTGACTTTGGAAGCTTAGGGGTATGTGGCTTCAGGTTTCTGGCACCCACAAATACAACTAGACCAGGATAGAGTGGATAGAGTGCAGTCAAGTGTCTTACCCTGTACCCCTGTCTTAGTATTACTACTGGGTGAAGTTGCCCTGTTGAGGGATGTCTCTGTGATAGCACTCCTCCTAGTGCATACTGGGAAGCGTCAGTTTCTAAGATGAAAGGCTCGTGTGAATCGTTCCTTGAGCGTCTCAAATGCGGTCTCTGCTTCTATTCCCCACTTAAAGGGGGTATTTTTTCTTAGGAGACTTGAGATGGGTTGGATGATCTTTGAAAAATCCTGAATGAAGCGTCTGTAGTAATTTGCGAAGCCCAGGAAACACTAGACGGCTTTCATGTTCTGAGCAGTCTTCCAACAGGTTATCGCCTCCACCTTGCCTTTTTCCATTTGGAATTCGTCGTCATTTATGATGTATCCCAGAAAGGCTATTTCTCGGACATGGAACAAGCACTTTTCCAATTTGGCGTACAGAGAATGGATTCGGAGACGTTCTAGTACCGTTCTCACATGCTGCACATGTTCTGGAAGAGTAGTGGAGAAAATTAATATATCGTCGATGTAGACTATGCAGAACGAGTCTAGTAGCCCTCTCAGGACTTCGTCCATGAAATACTGAAACGCCGCGGGGCGTTACATAGGCCAAAAGGCATTACTCTGTACTCAGAGTCCAAATTTGGTTCGGAAGGCGGTCTTCCATTCGTCTCCTTGTTTCACCCTCACTAAATGGTATGCTCCTCGCGAGTCTAGCTTCGTGAAGTACTTGCTCCCTTTCAATTGATCAAGTAAAACCGGTATCAACGGTAACGGGTATCGATTTTTTATTGTGATACGGTTGATGGCCCTATAGTCGATACACGTGCGCAATTCATCCCAATCCTTCTTCGAGACGAAAAAGAGGGGTGAAGAAGCTGGTGAGAAGGAATGTCTAATGAACCCGGAGGCTAGGTTTTCATCAATGTAAGTACGGAGGTATTGCGTTTCCGGTTCAGTCAGTGCATATACCCTGCTACATGGTATCTCCGCCCCAGGGGTCAGCTCAATCCTGCAATCATATACCCGATGAGGGGGTAGTCGTGTGGCCAATTGTTTATCGAACACTGTTCGATATTCCTCGTATACTCCTGGCAAGGTCGTGGTACAACAGTATCCCAAGGGAGGGCAAGCATTAGCCAAGAAGACGGCCTTTGTGCCTTCACGCGGGTTCTCCGAGAAGCTCTTCTTGTGTATACAATGTTCGTGACAGTACTTTGATTCCATTGCCACTGAGCGTTCTGCCCATCCTATTGTAGGATTGTGGACTATGAGCCAAGGCATGCCTAATATTAGGCAGAATTGTGGGGCATCTATGAAGTCGAATTGGATGGTTTCGTAATGGTGCTCTCCTAGTCTCATGAGGAGGGGGACTGCGTGATACCAGTCAGGTCCCGAGGTGAGGGTTTTCCCATCTACGGCGTGGACTTGAGTGGGGGCCTTCTTCTTCTGCCACTCCACTCCTACTGTTCGAGAGTATGCTTGGTCAATAAAATTGCCGGTTGCTTCTGAGTCTATCAAGGCAGCTACCACAATGTGATGGTTATCGTCTAGATCCAACTGTACGTCCACAGTGAGATGGACCGCCGTACTCAGGAGGGTACTCGCCATCACCGAAGAGAGCATTGTCCAGGCGCCTATTGAACCAGAGACCTCCCCCTGGTTCATGCCTGTTCGTTTCCCGACTCCTCCAATCCTCTGATTACTGCTTGTCCCTTCTGAAGCGGTTTTTTCGTAGGCACTTGGGCTCGAGCTCGGCAGTCCTTGATAAAATGGCCGGTCTTCCCACAATACATACAGAGCATCATTTTTCTCCGTTTATCCCGCTCTTCAGCTGTAAGGGGACCCCTGATACCCCCTATTTGCATGGGTTCAGGTCTCTCGCTCTGTTTGGAAGGTTCTTCCGGATGGGGTCTCAGCCTGGGGGGCAAGAAACGAACGTCCGTTTTTGAACGGTCGCCTTTCCGTTAGAGTAAGCGGTGATCCAGTTGCACCGTAAGATCGATCATCTCCTCGCACGTCTGAGGCAGTTGCACCACCTGGGAGAGGACATCTTTTAATTCGCCCCGCAGCCCTTGATAAAAAAGGGAGGTCCGTTTTGCTGGAGGCCAATCGGATTCCACCACTAGTCGGTTGAAGGTGGTGATGTAGGATAGGAGATCTTGGGAGCCTTGACGAAGGGTTAGCAGCTCACGGTCTAAGGTTAACATATGTGACTTGCGATCAAACAGTTTCCGCATCTCCAAGCAGAACCCTGCAAATTTTTTTAACACTGGATCATTTTGTTCCATTAGAGGAATGGTCCAACTCGCCGTGTTCCCACCCAAATAGGACATCATGAACGCGGTTTTGGATGTTTCTTCTTGGAAAACCGCAGGTTTGCATAGGAAATGCAAGTGACACTGGTTCAGAAACGTTTCAAACTTCTTCGGATCCCCGTAAAACCACTCTGGAGGTACCAAGGGTATTCCGGTGTTCTGTAAAATGTGCACCTTCGGGACCACACCAGCAGATGGAGGGACAACAGAACCGGGAGTAAAGAACCCACCGTCGGGTGGTGTAGAGGTTGAGGGTTGTGTGGACTGTGAAGGAGGGGGTAAGGTTGCTTCACGTATGTAAGACCTGCCTCCTAGTCTCGAGATACCCGCAACCTCTCTTCTAATTGTCCCCATTTCTTTCTTGAGTTCCTGATTCTCTAGTCTGGAGGAGTGTACCTCGTGCTGCAATGCATTAAAGCTTTCTAAGACCGAGGTGAGTACCGCGTTAGTATCTATTGCTTGGGCTGGCTTTTCACTTGGGCTTGACAATCTGTCAGGAGTCAGTAGCACCAAGAATAAAATACCACTAACCTTAAGTACGGCCAGCAGGAACGATGCTGTGAAGACCAGTTCCCAGTGCCTCCTAAACACTAATCTCACCACGATGCTATCACCACACTATGGGTACAGAAGTATTCAAGGGGAAAAAGGGAATGGGGCAAAATAACAAAGGAATCCTGTTTCGTCACAAGGATAGGTAACCGTCTTCTATTCACCCTCTGGGATCCCTGTATATAGAGGAAGACAAGATCAGAATGAGAGGTACCTCTATCACACTTCCCACAAACGTTCTGTAGAATACAACCCCTATCACACTTACAGGAAATACATCCAAGATCTCTCTTCAGAGGACTAGACGGTATGCCCATGAAAAGTGCGCACACCCTAAGTTTCACCAGTTACTCCGGTAAATGATTTTCCTCTTGGTTTTCAAATATAGGAAAGATTGAGGATACCTCGAGAGGAGAGCGCCTTGATGCACAGTCTCCGACTCTCGAGGGGTACCCGAATATCAGTAGGTTGGGAGGTTCCTGGCGGATACTGCAGGGAGGATCCACACGTGCTGTGAGAGGAGAGCGCCTTTATGCGCAGTCTCCGACTCTCACGTTGCTCACTGCACTCCGGAGTGAACTCGCAATCACAAGAGAAGGGGCGTTGCAGTTCCCTGGGTACCCAACGCAATTCCAGGTTCCAGAAAACAAAGTTAATCCAAATAAATGAAGTTCCTCGGTTCGGTTCCTGAACCGAGACTTACAGCACCCGTCTGTCCATAGGTGTTTCTGGTCTGACAGTGTTTCGCCTGAAGGGAGTGTTCAGCCACGCTCCCTTGCAATGCGCTTAATTCAGCGTCTCCTGTTCGGCTCCTTTGAACAGAGACGCAGGCTTTAACCCAGTCCCGCGGTAAGCACCGCACACGAAGGAAACGTGCGGAAGTATTCCGAAAATACAGTCGCGCTTACATCTGCGCGTTCCCAATTCCGGCAGCTACTAGAGGTTTGGCTGGAACACTGGGGAAACGTAGAAACGGCAATACAGGTCTTGAGCTCCACAGGCAGTTTGTCGAGCACCGACCCTCCAGGAGGCGGGGCTTAAGTAGGTGTTCACTCTTTCCTGCCTCTCTGCTATCCCCTAAGCCTTGTGGGATACGTAGTTCTTTCATACGCGACAGGCGAAACCGGGAAAGGTGAGGATGGGTGCCTGTATGTGTACCCGTGATCGTGACAACACGCTGGGTGCATGACTCCCAGCACAGCCCCCTGGTGTGAACGTGCTGGGTTGCTTGAGTCCCTGCGCGGCCCCCTGTTGTGAACGCACTGGGTGCGCGACTCCTAGACGTGCTGGGTGCGCGACTTACAGAAAAAAAATTATGATTTTTTTATTATAAATATAGGTTATATGTTTGGATCTTGGGTGGCTCTAAAAAGAGCCCTTGTGTTTATTGGGAGATTTTGGTACCTACACGTAAGTGCCTATGCAGAGTCTAAAGTTGTTGAGAAAGACTCTGTTTCCCTCATCTGTAAAATTTACACCATCTCTCCTGTAGATGCCATCCATATTAAAACGCAGATTGTTGTTGTATATGGACCCCATACTATAATCTCTGAGATAAGCAGAAACAGCTTTCTTGACATTTTTCCTAGCTTTCTCAATCTGTGGACAAAATTGATTGGACCAGTTCCATTTCTGTCTTTGGCATATGTTAGAGTAGACAAAGGCAGTTTGGGAGGAAAAGTAACATCAATTCTGCAATGGTGTCCTTCATTAGCATTTCCAGACCTACCCCAGTCAATGTGCCTAGGTCATTGCCACCATAGTGCACAATTATGTGGTCAGGGTGTTGGAGATGCAAAAAGGATTTACCCAATGGCATCAATTGGCGCCACTTTAATCCTCTCTGACCAATCAATTTATTGTCTACATTTTGCAAAGCTAGGTCTTTGTCAATACATCTTCTTTCAGCATACCTTTTGCACCAGAAAATATAGCTGTGTCCCACAATACACACTCTAAGCATCTTGAAGGGAAGTCTGGATGCACTCAAAAGATGTCTGTAGGTGAAGTAGGCAGTTGGTAAAATAAGAGGTCTCTAAATTGGTGGACAAGATGCTGTTTTAAAAAAAGAAGAGAAGTGATTGGCTGTTTGAGAACATTATAGAGTGAAAAATAGGATTCATGTTTCTGTGTTTAAAAAGCATGTTTTTTATTGGTTAGTAAAAACTGTTTGAAAGATACATTAGATAGGATAAGCTGATATTTTGAAAAGTCAAGCACACTTGCTGTTTGAATTTGCAACATTGTATGCTGAACTTGTGACCTGTGAGTTCAATTGAGTGTTCCATGAACTGTTACTATGGTAACAGGCATTAAGCAGAATGGGGGTAGGGTTGGAAGTTATGTGTGGCATTAAAATATGTATTTCTTATAAATATTAAAGTAAAATGTAATTGCAGAGAGATTTCCCAAGTCACTGGTATAGTTAGAAGATGTTTGGTATGTAAAAAATGGTAAAAGTATTTGTAATATACTTTTGAAGTCTTGTCTAGAACCGTGGTTCCATTGCTTACAGTGCACGGACCAGGCACGACTCTAGAAAATTCCTGAAGCACCTTTGGTTCAGTTAGAGGTCAGTTGCCAAGGGTTGATGTGTAACCAATAGAAATGTGTCTTAGAATTTGAATTAATCTGGGAAGCAATGTGATTCGATATTTACATGTATATGAGTGCAGAATGAGATCGAAACTTTGCCATTTTTGGTTTTGCTAAGAGCAATGCACTATATTCATTTTGTGCATAAGAAAATCTGGTGTGTGATTCCGATACTTCATAATCTACAAATCAATTTGAAAGGGGAGTTATTAATTTGTGAGGTGTACTATGTGGCGCCTTTGTTTTTAAACTTAAAATACATAGTACATAAAATTTGAAGTTAGTCACATATATTTTCTAATGAAGAAATATTTATTGCAGTTTTTTGTAATGTGTTTAAATGTTGTTTAATATACACTTTGCATAGTATTATGTGTGTTTTGGAATAGGGATTGCTGAATATGACCGATTGTTTTTTTTTTTTCAAAACAGATTTTATTGATAAATTGCACACATGGCGCAGCACTCCGTGTTCCGGAGAAAACTACAAACAAGTTGACAGCATCGAACGATTGGTAATGTATGCATCTTTTAGAACAGCTAATATCAGTAACATCATCCCGCACTACACCCTCCCTGCCCCCTAACCCACCCCTACTGCCAACTCCCCCCTCCCGGATCCCGCCCTACCCCACTGAAAGTTATCGTCTCATACTTGAAAGAACTTTCACATACGTGATAGTGTACACACATCCTCCAGTTTGGCCCCCTCATACTATCCCCGCGTAATCCTCTTGTTCTAGAGGTGGCTCTATTCATAAGCCCCTATAGTCCACCCACCTCTTCCAAATTTTGTAGTGTTTCCTTGGGCAACCCCGGGCCTCGAAAATAGGGCGCTCCAATCCCATACAGAAATCTAGCCCCTTCTTCCACACCTGCACTGAAGGAGCCCAGGGATCTTTCCAAGCCTGAGCCACATCTCTCTTAGCGACGGTGGGGCCTAGCAACAACAGGTGCCTTTTATATATGTTACCCCCCACCCCCTCTAGTACATGTAAGAGGCCTAACTGTGGAGTACAAAGAAGCTCCATCCCAACATTTCAGACATACAGTCCCACACCTCCTTCCAGAACCTGACCAAGGAACTACAGCTCCACACCGTGTGAATCAAGGTGCCGACCTCCTGGCCGCATCGCAGACAATCCGGGGTCGCAATCAGACCCACCCGCCACAGTCTCTCCCTTGTTAAATAAACTCTATGGAGATATTTGAATTGGATGAGTCTTAAACGCATCGTGATGGCAGCGCCTCTGGGGCTTCGAGTGCTTCCCGCCAATCTTCTTCCTCCAGCGCTCCGACATCCCTTTCCTATGATTCCCGCAATTTGTGCAGTGAGGAGGAGCAGTGTGTAACTAGTGTCTGGTATATGCGGGATATTTTCCTATCCTCCAGGTCTCCCATAAATACCTTCGCCTCTAGTAGGCTGAATTCGGGGAGGAAGTCAAGGCCCTCCAGGCTCGGTGTAACGGCATGGCGGAATTGTAGGTATTTAAAGAATTAGGACCGGGGCATGCCATATTCCTCGCTTATGTCCTGAAAAGATTTAAGGGTCGTTCCAGACATAACATTTCCCAGCGTTGAAATTCCTATACTATCCCAGCCTCGAAAGCCCTGCAAGGACGCCAGTGCAGGCAGATGACCATTATGCCACAGGGGGTCTCCTCGGTTAATGTGCCCCACCATCCCATATGAAGTAAAGCCTGCCTCCAAATCCGGAACACCACCTGGGTGTCTGTGGCAACCTCTTCCGCAATCGCGCAGAGTACAGAATTGTCTGTAGAGTGTCGGACCCCATAAGATACCGCTCAAGAGCATACGCAGGGTCCCCCCTCTTCCCATACCACCATTTGTTCAGAACCAGGAGATGGGAAGCCTGATTGTACGACAGGATATCGGACGTTGCTAACCCTCCACAGTACATTGATAAGAAGCAGGTGCGCAGCGCAACTCTCACTGCACCTCCCGCCCAGAGGAACTGTCCCAGCACCGAGTCAACTTGACTAAACCAATGGGTTGAAATCGGGTAGGGGTGGTTCTGCAATTGGTATAGCAGACGTGGATGGGCAACAATCTTAAAGATAGCCGACCGGCCATATATATTGAGGGGCATGCGTGACCACATCTTCATCTCTGTTCGAACCCGGTCCCAGACCGGCGCTATGTTGCGCTCCCAGGAGACCTTGGGGGTCTCAGACAGGAACACTCCCAAGTATTTAAGTCCTCCCACCGCCACCTGCAACGCAGATGCCCAAGTCCCAACCCCAGAGCGATCTCCCAGTACCCATAAGGTTGTTTTACGCGGGTTCAGGTAAAGCTCAGAGATTTCGCTGAAAATCTGCATAATCTCTCAAATACGCGGTCCCGACCTATTAATATTGGTAATAAAGACCAGAACATCATCCGCGTTAAGCGCGATTCTATCCGATGGTCCGGTCTCCCATTCAAAGCCAAGCAATTGTGCATCCATGCGAACCCACGCTGCCAGCGGCTCCATGGCAAGGGCAAACAAATACAGAGAAAGGGGGCACCCCTGCCGTGTACCTCGCCCGTTGGAGAATTTAGTGGATATGGCCCCTGCCACCCTCACCGAAGCCGTCCAGTCTGTGTATAATAGTTTTAGGTACAACAGAAAACAGGACCCAAAGTTAAGTCGAGGCATAAGTGCAAACAGGTAGACCCAACTCAATGAATCAAAAGCCCTGTCTATATCTGCCGACAGGAGCACTGCTTGTTCCCCTGTGCCTCTAACCGCCGCCACCGCGACATGAGCGCGTCTGATATTGTGTTTCGTCGCCCTATGGGGCAAAAACCCAGCCTGGTCCGGGTGGACCAGCTCTGCTATATGGGGAAGGAGACAGTTTGCCAGCTCCTTGGCTAATATCTTAGATTCGACGTTCAGGAGAGAAATTGGTCGATAAGACTCAGGACGGTCCGGGGGCCTGCCGGACTTGTGGAACACCACTACTTCCGCATGCCTCCAGTCTGCCGGAAGGCTACCTCGCTCTCTAGCCTCCTCCAATGCTGCCCTATAGTGTGTACCTAGTTGGAGGTGGTATTTCTTAAAAAATTCACTCGGGAACCCATTAGGCCCCGGAGCCTTTCCGGTATTAAGCTCCCCAAGGACCTTGCCCAGCTCTTCTGCAGTCAATGGGAGTTCAAGGCGTTCTCGCACCTCCTCAGATACCGCACGAGGTGGTAGGTCCGCAATAAATGTATCCACCTCGGCCGCTGGAAGGCACTCCCGCTGAGCATACTGATCGGCATAATATAGTGCAAAGCTGTCCGCGTGCTCCTTTGGGTCTGTAATTGGTGCCCCGGCCCCATCCCTGATCCCGGGTAAGGCCTGCGCTTGAAACCTATTTTGGCAGAGCCTATGTAGCATAGTACCCGACTTATCACCCCATTGATAGATTCTGTTACGCGTCGCCAACCACACCTGTCGAGCCTCGTCCAGTAGCAAGGACGCATAGGACTGCTGTGCTAGTAGAAGCTGCCCCACCACCTGACCCTCCCCAGTTCCACTGCAGCGTCCCTCCAGGGCCTCGATATTTGCTGCAGCCTTCACTAAGTCATCTCTACGCTTCCTGCGGGCTGCCGCACACCAAGCGATGTCCAACCCTCAAAGTGTGGGTTTCAGAGCCTCCCATCATGTCCCGGCCTCTGCAACAGAACCAACATTTTCATCAAAGAAGTGTGCTATGGCCTCCCCCATGTGTTTCCTATAATCCTCCTGCTGAAGATGCCAAGTGGAGAGGCGCTATCGGAATGGTTGCTGTCCCATATCTAACAGAAGTTCTACCACCACTGGAGAGCTCCCGCGGCAATATGAACATCGACTCCACTCTACCTAATACTGCGCCGGGGACGAATATGTAGTATAGTGCATCATTTTAGGTGTTGATTTAAAATTGGAAATGTATATGTTGTGTTAAGTTATTAGTGATGAGAGTAGTTTTTATGAGTGTCTACGGAGGAATAGTTAAAATATGCAACATCATTTTTGGTGTTTGGTTTCAATTTGAAGCTTGTATTGTCAATTTATGTGGTGTAGATAGTGTTCTGTAGAGAGATACTCATTTATGTTTTTCAGTGATATGGTGAGACTTATAGTGAAGAAATGTGAAAGGTTTGTGCTTTGTATTTGGCTATGTGTAATATTAAAAGTAGTTGTAGAACAGAAATGTAGCAGTAGAGATGTATGTAGTAGTTTTATTCTATAAAGAGTTTGTTTGCTGAGCAGGTATTGCCTTGTTAGTACTGAGACACTCCTCCAATCACACATTGAGCACCATATACTAACTCATTCAGTGTAGTAATACCCAAGTACTTATACATTCTGTGCACAATGTATGTGGTCCCCTAACCTTTTGCAGACTAATGGGTCACTCCTACAAAAATCAAGGTAATACTCATGCTTGTCGGGAATCACACTGTGCGTCTGTGTCCACTACCTACAATGATGCTGACAAAAGCATGTCCTTATCTAATCACTCTGCTAAAATATAAGTACATATAAACTCACCTTGCTGCCAACTACTAATACTCTAGGAACCCACTCACTGTCTATGCACTTGCAGAATGACTCAGGCATTGAGAGAAGCAGTGGTACAGTGAAATGTGCACAATGTATGCGGTCCCTTAACCCCTTGCAGAGTACTGAGTCAGTCCTGCAAAAGTCCAGGTAATAGTCATGCTTATCTGGAATCACACTGTGAGTCTGTGTCCACTCCTACAATCATCCTGACATAAGCATGTCCTTATCTAATCACTCTGCTGAAACATAAGTACTTATAAACGTATCCTGCTGTGAACTACTAGCACTCTAGGAACCCAATCACTGTCTATGCACTTGCAGAATGACTCAAGCATTGAGACAAGCAATGGTACAGTGAATTGTGCACAATGTATGTGGTCCCTTAACCCCTTGCAGAATACTGAGTAAGTCCAACAAAAGTGCAGGTAATCGGATGGGGTCCCCGGGGCTAGAAGTGGCTCGGGAGAGGGGCCACGTGGCCCCCCTCCCCAAAAAATTTAAAAAAAGGAGGCAGGTCGGATCCGGGGGATGGGATCCCCGTGGGCCACAAAAGGGCCCGGGAGGGGGCCACGCAGCCCCCTCCCCAACAAAACAGTAACCAAAAACGAGGCAGAGCCCCGGGGGATGGGGTCCCCGGGGCTAAAAGAAGCCTCAGGAGGGGGGTAATGCAGCCCCACTCCCCATTTAAAAAATGAAATAAAAATTAGGGGGCAAGCCCTGGGGATGGGGTCCCCAGGGCAAAAGAAATAGAAAAAGGGGGGCTACACAACCCTCCTTCTTAAAAAAAACAAAAAAAGATAAACATCGGCACTCTGCAAACGCGACCCCTGGCGCGTTTGCAGAGGGGGAACAAATTCCCCTTGAACACTGGGGTTCCTGGGGGCCAACTAGCCCACCAGGAACCTCCTGTATGCGCCAGGGTGCTGCATTACAGAGTGGTGTTGTGAGGCCACGCCCCTTTTTACATCTCTCTGTAACACAGTTCTGTGGCACCTCCTAGAGATAGCTGGTGGGCTAGTTGCACCCCAGACACCCTCAGGATTCAAGGGGAGTTAATCCCCCAACTTAAAACGCGCCACGGGGCGCGTTTGGACAGTGGTGAAGGTAGGGGGCAGGGCCTGAGTTCACCTGTGTGCAAACACGCCCTGTGGCGCAGTTTAAGTTGGGGAATTAATTCCTTGTCAATCCTGAGGGTCCTTGGGGGCCAACTAGCCCACCAGGTACTGTAGTGTAGTTCCTATTTTCGATATAGGCCCTGCGCATTGGAATAACAAACAGCAGTGTATACGTAGGACTGCGGTCTTCTAGGTCTCTACTGACTGTTAGACTTAATTTAGGTTTGCGCCAGCTAGCTCAGAGGTCACTGGAAACTTTCTCGACTGAATAGGAAGTAATCAGCTTCCCTGGCTCAGACAAGAAGGGATTCAGCTTCCGACAACCGCATAAACATGACAACTTTGCTCCTCAGAAATAAGAGTCAATCTCTAGAGTCGTGTGAAACAATAGACAGCTATTTCACTCAGTCAGTTGTGCAGATTTACTTTCAACAGAATGCAGAGAATGAAGAGACAGCGTTTTCAATAAAAGATATTTATTGAGCAGTCTTCCTTCTCATGCAAGAGAAATGAATTGCCACAATTGCAAGACTTGTTATTATGAAAAGTGCGTACAGTAAAAGGAGTATTACGAAATAATACTGTAAAAGCATTGATATGGTTTCTTAGCCATAAGATGGTTAAAATGAATAAAATATATACATTCATATATACATTGGCTAACGACCTCAACTGGTGCTTCTAACTACGCCTACCCCAGTGTACCTGACCTAAGCCTAATACAAGGGAGGGAGTAAGTAGCAGTTTAAGTTAAGTTGGTTTTGCCAAGAGTTTGTTTCAAGAATTCTCTCTAAGAGTTTAGTCAGCACCGTACCTCTGGAATAGAATGCAGGAGGTCTGGTATCTCCTCTCAGGACCCGATATCCCAGTCACCCGCAAGGGTAGGCTGGAAACGCCAGAGCTGGATTTTCTCGGCAGGAGAAAAGACAGCGTCTTTCTCAGCGCGTCAAGGAGGAGGGGCAGCGTCCGTGGGCTTCTCGCATCTGCTGGGCTCTCTGCAAGGAGACAGCTGTTCTGCTCCAGTATTCACCACCACCGTGTGTTTGCTTAAGGCAATGTTGGTATAGTTATACCTGAAAGGTGCCCAGTTTGACGTACGTTTTTGGACATAAGACGTCAATAAAGATGTCACTAAGAACTGGTCGTTCTTACAGTGCTCGCAGGAGTTCTATTACTAATCAAAACAAAGCAAGCGGGGCTTTCCCAGTTTGCTGGGGGTTTGGTATGTTGAAAGAACTCGGTGTGCTATCTAGGAATCTAAGGAAGTGGCTTCTGCTGTGTCATGGACTGTCATGAACTGCAGAGACAAGTTACTGAAATATGGCTCTGATTGTTATGCCATTATAGGGATATGTATGGATTATAGCCGTATAGGGGCATGAGGTCACAATATCGATCGGGGTCCTAGATAAAACACATCAGTACCTCCAATAAGCACCATGGAGCTGCGTTGCAGAGTGTTGTAAAAAGGGGCGTAACCTCTGAACACCTCTCTGCAAAGAAGCCCCCTGGCGCATACTGAAGGTACCTCGTGGGCTAGTTGGCCCCCAGGGAGCCTCAGGATTGAGGATGAATTAATTCCCCAACTTTAAACGCGCCACAGGGCGTGTTTGCAGACATGTCACCTCAGGCCACACCCCTTTCCTTCAACACTGTGCAAACATGCCCCCTGGCGTGTTTTAAGTTGGGGAATTAATTTTCTTTCAATACTGATGATCCCTGGAGGCCAAATAGCCCAGTACTGATCATGAAAAGTAATTCTAACCGTACTTACAGTAACTTGAATTTCCTTCCATAGGCTAACATTGACTGGTTTCACTTGGAAATTCTTCTAGGTGTAGAGTTTGGGAACTTTAAAAAATTCCTGTAAAATCAGCCAAACTATGAATTCCGATTTACTCACCTGTTAACAGGAGAGACCTCAGTGCTGCATCTTTCAGTCCACTATTGATCCTGAAAAGTAATTTCAACTGTACTTACCAGTGACTTGAATTTCCTTCCCTGGGATATCATTGCCTGCTATATAAAATATATAAAAATTAAAAAAAATATAACATTTAAAAAAATATATATTACAATTTCAATATTTTTTTGATTTTTTTCAATTATATTAAAAATATGTAATGTAATTTAAAAAATAAAATATCTAAAAATAAATAGTTTAAAACAATGTAGTAAATCAGTATAAAACAAATATAACAATTAATACATTTAAAAATTATCATTTACAAAACCTTTGAAATTCCCTGAAAAAACCATAGGTTTCAGCCACGTTATAGTTAGGAATTAGCATTTTAAAAACCTTAGAAATTCACTGAAAAAAACATAGGTTTCACACATGTTATAGTTAGCTGGACATTTCACTCATACAAAACCATTGAAACTCCCCTGTTATAGTTAGTTCAGCTAACTATAACTAACGCACCCGCAGTGCACTGCTGATGACTTCACATATTACATCACTCATGACATGGTCAGTGACATCATTGATGACATCATCCTTGTGAAAGAGTGGCAGACCTCCTCTCACTGTAATATAACTTTTGATGCACACATTCAAAAATAGTAACTAAAATTTTCAAAACAATGGAGATACCAATACCAGTTACAACAACCAATTCAGTAACTCCAAAACCTACATACACATCCACTCATTCACCAACAGTTCTATAGAGTCACTCATACATGTACTCACTCATCACATTTACTCATACACCTATTCATCCTATTATACACCGCCACTCATCCATAGAGTTACTCACACACATAGTCACTCATGCTAATAAAGTATCAAACATCCATTTACTTGCATATACAGTTATACACACACCACCACACTTACGTCTACAGAAACTTACACATACTTACTCTCTTAAACAATCACTTATAGAAACACATACTTATTTATACAGGAACTCTTCCAATCTCTCACATATACTCACTTATATACATCAATACTCACATATATTAGTTTAAAACATATGTAGTTACTCATAAAGATACTATTGAGACAGCCATTCACTCATTAACACACCCATACACACACTCATCCGCCAAACAGTCCTGCTCACATTCGGTCTTCAAAACAAATAGAAACAGTGAGTCAGTCATTTATGCATATATGCGCTAAGTAATATCCCCCACGAACCATACAGACACTCATACTGATACTCAAAAAACCAACTAATAACCCATATACACACTGATATAGCTACTCACCAACCCATGCAGCCACTTATGCACAAAGTGAGACACTGATACAGATATTTACATATTTAAATATTACACGTTAATACATGTATTCACTAAGATGCACTTAATAAGTCAGTTATACAATCAATTTTACAAAACAAAACATCCATTTAAACACTTATTTACCTATTTATTCTTCCATCGACCTTTAGATATACATATATAAAAAATATTTATTTTCAATAAGACACATTCACTGGACGATGTCATCAGTGATGTCATTTGAGATGTCATCAGTGATGTCATGAGTGATGTCACTGACCATGTCATGAGTGATGTAATATGTGACGTCATCAGCAGTGCATTGTGGGCGCATGAGTTACAGTTAGCTTTACTAACTATAACGGTGGAATTTCAATGGTTTTGAATGAGTGAAATATCCAGCTAACTATAACGTGTGAAACTTATTGTTTTTTCAGTTAATTTCTAAGGTTTTTTAAATGCTAATTTCTAACTATAACATGGCTGAAACCTATGTTTTTTTCAGTGAATATATATATATATATATATATATATATATATATATATATATATATATATATATATATATATGATGCACAAACCTCCTTCCCGAAAAAAGGAGACAGATTCCCAGGAGGATACGGTAGGAAGCACTTGTTTGTTGACACAGAGGCGAATGCATTTCGGCAGCTTAACTGCCTTCTTCAGCGCCCAAAGTGTCCTGTGGGTGAAATGTCACGCTGCAAATAAGTCCCTCATTTGAATGCTTGCTTGTGCAAGCCAGCTCCGCCCCTGTAGAGAACTCCACGCAGGTGTGTGCTGTCCCGGGTGTAGCGCAGGGCTGCATATCCCAGAATGCAGCGTAATGGATACTGGGAACCACAGTGCAGGAGAATGACATAGAAGGTGACAATGTCATTATGGCGGGGGCAAGGAACAGCGTGAGCCCCTTAGGATGCTGTGATGAAAGTCCCGCTTTGGTGTGCCAACTGACCAGTGCCTCCTCCAATCCCCCGGTACCATCACAACCACGTCGAACAAAGAGTCCGTAAAGCAGGGGCTGAACCACAGTGAGCTCTACCCAGCATGGGATTAGCAATCCCAAAACTGCTCACTTTTCTCCTCGTTTTCGATGGCGGGCTCCCAGCCTGTCCAACTAACGCTGGCAAAACACATCGAACTGCAAGAGTCCAAGTCCCAGTGAAGCCGGTTGCCCAAAGCGCGATGGGGGTCTCTGTAAAGCGTCCCTGGGTGGCGCTGTAAGTGATGCACAAACCTCCTTCCCGAAAAAAAGGAGACAGATTCCCAGGAGGATACGGTAGGAAGCACTTGTTTGTTGACACAGAGGCGAATGCATTTCGGCAGCTTAACTGCCTTGAATGAATGAATGAATGAATGAAATGAAATTTATAAACGCGCAGCTTAGCCCGAAGGCGTCAAGGCGCCTAACCAAAAAGAATCAAAAAAGGCAAATCCAGAGCTAGGGGTAGGCTTTGGCAAATAGCCACATTTTGAGCATCTTCCTAAAGGCTTGCTTAGTGGGGAGGGATTTAATCTCAGTTGGCAGCGCATTCCACAGCTTAGGGGCCAAGGTTGAGAAGGCTCTACCACCCCATTTGGCTCTGCGAACACGGGGGATTGCCAGCAGAGACTTGTTGGCTGAGCGCAGAGTTCTGGCAGGGGAATAGGGAACCAGCAGTTCCCTCAGGCCTCTAGCCCTATTTGAAGCCAAAGCCCCATAGATCAGACATAGGGACTTAAAGGCGATCCTGGACTCTATTGGGAGCCAGTGCAAACTTTTCCTTGCAGCCGTAGCAGAAGCCCGCTTGGGTAGATCTAGTACAAATTTTGCTGCGGCATTCTGTACCATTTGAAGTCTCCTTATGAGGCCCTTGTTGATGCCAAGAAGTAGGGCGTTGCAATAATCTAATCTCGAGCCTATTAAAGCAACCATAACTTGCTTCCTAGCTTGAGGGGACAGATAGAATTTTATCTTCCGCAGGATGTTTATTATGCCCCAGCAGGTAGAGATGGTCCTGTTTACTTGATGACTCATCCCCAGGGTAGGATCAATCAGGACTCCTAAATTCCTGGCCAGCGCCCAAAGTGTCCTGTGGGTGAAATGTCACGCTGCAAATAAGTCCCTCATTTGAATGCTTGCTTGTGCAAGCCAGCTCTGCCCCTGTAGAGAACTCCACGCAGGTGTGTGCTGTCCCGGGTGTAGCGCAGGGCTGCATATCCCAGAATGCAGCGTAATGGATACTGGGAACGACGGTGCAGGAGAATGACATAGAAGGTGACAATGTCATTATGGGGGGGCAAGGAACAGCGTGAGCCCCTTAGGATGCAGTGATGAAAGTCCCGCTTTGGTGTGCCAACTGACCAGTGCCTCCTCCGGTCCCCCGGTACCATCACAACCACGTCGAACAAAGAGTCCGTAAAGCAGGGGCTGAACCACAGTGAGCTCTACCCAGCATGGGATTAGCAATCCCAAAACTGCTCGCTTTTCTCCTCGTTTTCGATGGCGGGCTCCCAGCCTGTCCAACTAACGCTGGCAAAACACACCGAACTGCAAGAGTCCAAGTCCAAGTGAAGCCGGTTGCCCAAAGCGCGATGGGGGTCTCTGTAAAGCGTCCCTGGGTGGCGCTGTAAGTGATGCACAAACCTCCTTCCTGAAAAAAGGAGACAGATTCCCAGGAGGATACGGTAGGAAGCACTTGTTTGTTGACACAGAGGCGAATGCATTTCGGCAGCTTAACTGCCTTCTTCAGCGCCCAAAGTGTCCTGTGGGTGAAATGTCACGCTGCAAATAAGTCCCTCATTTGAATGCTTGCTTGTGAAAGCCAGCTCCGCCCCTGTAGAGAACTCCACGCAGGTGTGTGCTGTCCCGGGTGTAGCGCAGGGCTGCATATCCCAGAATGCAGCGTAACGGATACTGGGAACCACGGTGCAGGAGAATGACATAGAAGGTGACAATGTCATTACGGGGGGGCAAGGAACAGCAAAAGGAGGTCTGCCACTCTGTCACAAGGATGGTGTCATCAGTGATGTCATGAGTGATGTCACTGACCATGTCATGAGTGATGTAATATGTGCATTACACGCGCAAGTTATAGTGAGTCCAACTAACTATAACGTGGAATTTTAATGGTTTTATGTCAGTAAAATTTTCAGCTAACTATAACTGGCGTGAAACCTATGGTTTTTTCAGTGAATTTAATCAGTTTTTTATATGCTAATTCCTAACTATAACTGGTGTGAAACCTATGGTTTTTTCAGTGAATATGTGAATATATATATATATATATATATATATATATATATATATATATATATATATATATACATTTATTAGGTAGTTATAGTTAGGACCTAGTTTTAATAGGAAAAGCATTTTTTGTTTTCCCAATAACTTTGGCGCCGTTTGACGAATCTTCGCAACACTTTCAAAACTAGTGGGGCCCTCCTATCAGCTACTGTCTTGAAAGTTTCGGGGTGATTCATCAAGCAGGGGCCGGGAATAAAGGGGGGTCCCAAAACACATTTTTCCCATGTTATTTTTTATAGGAAACTTTAAGCAAAGCTACCAAATTTGGCAAAAAGGTGGCACGTGGTTCAGAAATAGTAATTTTTTTGTTAAATGGTGTAAATCCATTAAGTAGTTACTGAGAAATTAGAAAAAGAAAAAGTTTCGATATCTAGGGCAGCGGAGGGTCCGCGAACCCTCCTGAGCATGAGCTTCACTGTGATTGGCTGCCAGCACTCCAAACCAGGAAGCGTTGGCAGCCATCTTGCGATGCGGTAGAACAGAGTCACAAGAAAACAGTGAAACTGAAAAAACAAGAAAAGGGAGCAGGGTAGAAACACCCTGACGCCTAGACCTGCTCAAGGGGTCCCACAAGGACCCCCAGGGCCAAAAAAAGCATATTTTTTCACCCATATTTGCGCTGGGTCATAAATCCAGCAGAGAACATTTTAAAAAGCGAAGCGCAGGCTCCCGCATTTCGTTGTATTTAGGCCCTCGGGTGGGCCAGGTGCACTGAAAAAAAATGCGTGGGGGGTCCCAATCCCCCCCACCCTACTCCAGGGAAAGCCACCTCCCTAGGGCTTCATTTATGAGTTGCAGGGTGGTCACAGAGCCCTGGGACCACCACCTCCCTGGGGCTCTTTATTTAATATTAAAAAAATGTGTGGGGGGCTCGATCCCCCACACGTGCCCCGGGGACCACCACCTCCCAGGGGACCACCACCACCCTGGGGCTTTTCAAATTTAAAGTGGGCGGCACGTGGCCCCCCCTCAGTCCCGGGGACCGCCACATCCCCAGGGCTCAGTTTAAAATAAAAAAAATGTGTCGGGAGGGCACATACCCCCCACACAACCCGGACCACCACCTCCAGGGACACTGAATATTTAAATGGGGGGTCCGTTAAGGACCCCCAAGCCCCGGGGACCGCCACCTCCCTAGGGCTTCAAACAAGTTGGAAGGAGGGCCGCGCGGCCCCCCCTCCTGGAGCCCTCCATGGCCCTGGGGACTGCCACCCCCCCCCCCCTGGAGCGCCCTCCATGGCCCTGGGGACTGCCACCCCCTCCACCCCCCCCCCATGACCAGCTCCTGCAGTGTTCCGGGGTGCCGACCCCCAGTGTGAAATCAGTGGGCTCTAGGCCCACATGCCGTGGAAATAGATAGACACCAACACTGTACTTGTAGTTGCTAGTAATGGCCATGAGTACGTGCACTCAGGCACCTAATTAATAACACCTGTGTTGGATTAGTGTAGGTGAGTGAATAGGCCAGAACTCAAATGAGTGGCTAGCAAAATATTCAACTGTGTCCAACAGGACACAACATTCCTCCCAAATCATATAAAAAGAAAAACAACAAGCAAAAGTCCAACTTGTAGGAAGGAATGAGAAAACAACTAAAAACAACTATGAGTCTCACAGTGCATGACAGCGGTGGAATGGTGCAGCTGGAAGTACCCGTGCATCTTGGCATGTGTACAGAAACACAGTGCTGATGAAGTCCGGCCCTCCAGCTTTGCATCAATTAACTGACAGTTCCCCTACATGATGTAAGTCGGTCCAGCGTACTCTTGCTGTGAGGCAATTGATGTTGTACAGTTCATACATAGGTGCATCAGGAGCCTGAGTGAAATCCATTGTAAGCACCTTAATCAATTGACGACAGTCTTGGAAATCCACTGGTGGGACAAAGTAAAATCCCTCTCTCACACTCGGGGAGGCCCTTTCGATGAGTTGCCACGGGACCCCCTATGGGCTGCACTGGGTCTGCGTGTGTCCGCATCTAGACAGCCACAAGACCACCTCAGAGCCACTGCCTAGTTCCTTTTGCAACTTCAAGGGTAGCTCGTAACCAGGACAGACATGCTCATACCACCAGAACAGGATGTACACCAGCTAGACAACTGGTCACTGGGTCTTTGAATTGGCACACAGTGCAGGACTCCATTTGTGTTGTGTAATGCCCCCTAGAGGGTAGTGATGCACATGGCTAATGATGGAATGGCAGCCATGAGACCACTCGTAAAAAGTGGCAACAGGCCACTCAATGCATGTACTTTATATGCATGCCCTAAAATGTGGTGACAGGCCAACGTAAACTCACAGGGGTCTCCTACTCACTCCGTCACATCCTTAGGACTACACATCTTCTCCTGTCACGGACCACTACCCGGTCCGGTCCTGTCAATAGGACAGGGAGTCTTCCCAGATGCGCCAGCCAGCTCAGGGACGGCAGTGAATGTATATGTACATTTATGGGTCCAGTCTGTAGTGCCTTCCATACCCATCTTCCCCTTGATAAGGTATTCTGGCAACTCGGGATCGCTGTGGGAGGTACAGGTCTCCTTTCTAATTTACGGGTGTGGCAACAGTACATGTCCCTCTCTTTCAGCGGTGGCCAAGTGCCACCAGAGGCATATGCCCTCAGTCAACGTGTCAATGTAAGAAAGTAAATGGATTCTGAATACACCAATAAATTAATATGTAATTATAGTGTGAAACTACATTAGGACCACTCCTTCCTCTTCCCAGGCACTTTCAATCCTTGACTGAATCCCGTAATGCAAGGAGCTTGCATCTCTTTTAGGCAGCCCTCAAACAAAGCATTATTTTCCAGCCTTCCCCTCCTGGAGTTGCTTTGCCAATATAAAACCTTTACAACGCCCCCCAACATCCGAACCACATGCTAAGTGGCTTTCATCTAATTGGTTAAGGTCAAGATGCTCCTGCAGGATCGGACTGCTTGAACAGACTAAATGACAAAATAGACATACTGCTGTAGATTATTTCCTTCCCCTTGTGTTTTCAAAATAATAGCAGGCTTTGTATCTCCCTAAAGTTGGAGGTCATAAAAAGTTTCTTCATCATATTCTCATTGTCCTACGAGCTGCACATTGTTTTGCATGAACATGATGCCGCTCCAACAAGCCAATGTAATCAGATTCCTTCCAGCACCTCTCCATTTCCCGACCACATCAGCCCCCTTCCTACCGCCTCTGCCGGCCCCATCGCCTTCTCCGGTGCCCAAAAAGGCAGTGAACAGCACACAGCACCAGCCCTACCACCTCAGCGCCACCCACCAGACACGAACCACGGCAAGAGGGGGGCTTAAACAACTAAGGGTGCGGTGCGACGAGGAACAGCCAGCAAGGCTTCACAGGTAGCCACCGGCACAAACGACAGAAACAAGGGTGCAGGAGTGACGTGGTGTTCTCAGTAACCACACACCTCCGGAGCACACAGTTCTCACAAGAGGAGGTAAAACAAAGTACTGGGCACTGCAGTTCATACACAGATGGAGGGACAATTGGTAGCTTGTCGGGCGCTTCTTTAGCGAGCCGCTTACTTGAGGTCGCAGTGCGGCTGCTAGGTGGTGCTGTAATCACCTCCCCACTTCACGGGTTACAGCGCTCTCCTTTTGCCACGGGCCGCATCATACCCTACAGCTGCGTTGCAGAGAGGTGGTCTGAGGCCACGCCCCTTTTAACACCTCTGCAACGCAGCTCTGTGGCGCTCACTGGAGATACCTGGTGGGCTAGTTGGACCCCAACGACCCTCAGGATTCAAGGGGACTTAATCCCCAAACTTAAAGCTTTGACATTGAGTTAAGGATACTGGATATTTAACCATGATTGTGGAAGGAACTGTGCTATTACAATATTTAACCTTTCTGGAATAAAGATTGGTATGTTATTTGTTCTGGCTCTATTTAAAAGGGGTAATATGAGTGGTTTGGGACTACACTCTATCCCTGTGACGAATTGAGGAGTCTAGACAAGGGTAGTGTTTACTCTTGTTTATTTCTATTGGCACATGTGTTGGATGTTCCATAAATTTGTTTCTTCTATGTTTCTCTCACTGCAGCCATAACAAAGCAATTGGTATTACCAACACCGAAGTCACATTCTTTATAGAAACATCTCAAACTACTGGTGTCATTCTTTTTGTTACAGGTATAAAGGTTGCACCTTTAATCCTTGATCTGATATGCATCTATGGTGAGGAATAGACGGTAGTTATTATTGTTGTTCCCGTCTTTTCCTTCCCTTACTTGATCCTCCCACTGACCTGTGCCATTACGGCTATCAAGGCTTGGGTATATCAAGAGGTGGATCATTCTGAGCAACAAACCGATCCGGAGGACAGAACAATCTGACACCCATTTTCAGCATCGAGCTGGATCCTGGGAAACAACTCTTCCCTCCACTACATTTATGGGTGCTGTATCCAATCAGGGAAGTCATAAGAGATGTACTTCATCGATGTGACCAACCCTTCATGGCTTACAGCAGATAGACTTACCAACCAGTGAAAACACCCTGTGGGTCGGAGCTCATTTGGCTCAGGAGACCAACCCAAAGGGTTTCACCTGCTGGAATGCAATTGGTCTCTCCCTGCTCTTGACTTCACAGTTACTGATGAAATCCTTTTCTGATCTGCAGCTTCTCTTAGATTTACATGGATCTCAATGCTTTGGCTCCTACAGGAAGAGGTATGCTATCAACTTGAAAGATGGAGAGAGAGATATCAAACTCTAGGGAGAACAATTATTTCTACAAAAAAACGGTACCTGATCATTCTTACGCTGGTCCCCCTCCTAGACTGGAGTCATGCCTGGAAAGAAGATATTGGAGGTCTGCAAGATCATGACTGGAGGGGTGCCCAGGTAGCTTCCAGAGCAGTCACCATTTCTTCCTGGGATTGCTCGATTCAGCTCCAATACTTAGACAAATGCTAATATATTGAAGGACAGTTAATGGAGAATCGGACAGTATTTCTTCCCCCACTTCCCTCAGGTGTCAAAGAGTCAATACAACATTCCTCCACACAAAATGGACCTGCCAGCTGTCACAATTCTTTTGGGTCAGGTAAACACCTGCCTCAAAAGAATTGTGACATACCAGCCACAGGTGTTGGGATGGCTGCCTTGTCTTCTCCAAAGCCAGCCCTTGTTCATATCCTAGAAAATAATAAATGCCAGTAGATATCATAAGGCCCTAATCCACCTGGAGCTAAGGGCTATTTCGAGGGACATTGCACATGAATGGAGGCCAAAATGTCCCTCTCCCCTCCCTGTAGTGTATTGTTTTGTATTGTAATTGGTATTTGTAGAGTGCACTGTGAGCAAGAATGGTATCCTCGAGCTAAGGATCACTATGTAGGGAGACAGGAGGTTGAAAGCTGAAAACGCTTTGCTAATACATGTATAACCAGGTTTTCCGTGCGATCCTGAATTTTAATAAGTCAGACTGAGCTCGTGGAGGAGCAGGTAGTTTGTTCCATAAACGGCCAGCATTGACAGTAAAGGTGCTGCCTTCCTGTTTGACTTTTTTGAATATTGGTACTTTAACATAGTTGCCTGTAGTAGATCGAAGATTTCTACCAGGGGTGTATTTCTTTAGTTTGTTTTGAAGGGGTTGGTCCTTTGTTTTGTAGTGCCTTGTGAACAATACAGAGAGATTTGAAGATTATGCTCTGTTTTATCGGCAGCCAGTGGAACTCCTTCAAAGCCTCAGTAGCAGATGAATACCGAGGTTTTTTCGGTGTTCATTTGGTGGTGATTATCTGGATGTGTTCTATTATTTTTAACAGGAGATTAGGTGCTTCTAGGAGTAGGGTGTTGCAGTAGTCCAGCCTGCTTAGTATCACCCCTCTAGAAATTAATGATCTGGTGACAGATCAAGCAGAGGGCATCTCTTCCTTAGGACCCGGATAAGTGCAAAACAGGTCCTGGTGAGTCCTTTCACTTGATTTTCTAGGGACAGATTTTGTTCGATTATCACGCCTAAGTTTCGGACCGCTACAGGATTGACAAATTGATTTTCCATCAGTAGCGGCCAGAAGTTAGGTGGTAAAGATACCGGAATTTTGTTGGAAGGGCAGAAGAGGAGTTCAGTTTTATTTCCATTCATTTTTAGTGAGTTTGCATTCATCCAGTCGAAGATGTCAAGAATGGATGCTTGGAAATTGCCGATGATATCCTCCTGATTATTGTTTAAAGACAGAATAATTGAGTATCATCTGCGTAGTTAATTAGTTTGATGTTATGAGTTTTTATAAGGGTGATGAGTGGCTTGATATAGATATTGAACACAATGGGGCTCAGATATGAGCCGTGAGGAACACCCTGTTATCTTTTTGAATGTAGATTGGAAAGGAGGGAGAGAGACAGCCCGGCCGTGTCCTGGCAGGTAGGATTCAAGCCACTTCAACATCAGTCCTCCCACACCCACAGCCATGATTCTGGAAAGAAGGTTGTGTTGGTTCACCATGTCAAAGGCCACTGATAAATCTAGGAGGACAACTAATGGGTTACAGGTATTAACAGGGGCCTTCTTCTAGTCAGGCCCATTTATGATGCATAAGGATGACCCCTGAAGCACGAGAACATGTGAATGGAGAGGATAGGAAAATGTGGTGCACTTTAGGATCAAGTCCGAGTGCAGAAAATTATTTTTGTCCCTCTTCAGGTGATATTGTACTAATAATGGGAAGGAAGCTATTGCCCTTTGATGGATGCAGCGCTAACGTTTTGTTCTGCTGCACTTCATGTATTGTCTTTTAAGTCTCTTAAATGTTGTGTGGCTTTTTATGTGAAACAAAGAATGATTGCATTGCCTAACTATAGGAACAGTGGCAGGAACAATTTTCCACAGACTAGTGTTGAGGGAGATTGGAAGGATGCTGGGAGGACTGGGGTGAATCCATTTTGCTCTTAAATATTTATCCATTTTACATTGGGATGTTTCCCGTGCCCGGTCTGAAAATGATTGTATGATTTTGCATGGATTGTTGGGGTTTTGTAATTTTGGTCAACACCTAACAAAACTTATTTTAAACAAGAGATCTATTCAGCAGTATTCCAACTATCTGGTGCCCTTTTTCTTTTACAAATACATATTAATGTAGTCAATTTTTAACTCCACTATTACTGTGCCTTCTTACACTGAAATGTCAAAAACATTTTAAATCTCGAAATATTCCTGAATTAATCTAAATGGGTATATTCAGTCTGGAAAAGCATGAGCACAACATTCCTGCCTTGAACATTCTAAAGTGGGTCGAGATGATAGTGAACATTCCATTCAAGACACCATCTTTCTTGAAACAAACACTGACTTCGATATATCACTCTCTTAGTAAACCATCATGTCTTATTAAATTGCACTAACCATTGCCCCCCTTGCTTAGCCGCTCGCTGAAGGCAAAGTAACCACATGCAGATCAGCATATAAATAATGAATATAAATATAATAATACATAAATAAATCCTGGACTGTCCAATAAACAGAACCCAAAGGAGGCTTTGAAGGCAGAAAAGAAACTCTCACCAAGTTAAGAACGTCCTCGGCTTCCCTTCGGCCACTAAGAGAGGAAAATAAATCCAACAAGATCCAAAAGGATTCCAAAGGATTTTTATCATGAGGGATCTTGATCATTTTTTTGTCAAAAGCAATGGTGCATTTAAAGGAAAATATTTTCCCTGGATAAGCATCAATAGTGTTAGCCTACTGGCACAAAATCACAAGTAAACCTGACAAAGTCCAAACGTTGTCTTCTCCATCTGTGGCATAAGGAAGCTAAGGGGATGCCAATCAGAGATTTCTATGGAATGGTGATATACAAGATAAAGTACCCCACACTACATTAGGACTATACAGCAGGGCACTAATGACTTATACAATCAGATAACTGAACAAGGCTGAAGGCTGCAATTCTTTATAAGGTTTTGGAACTCCACTGTAACTTGCACTAATCTTATGTACAGCAGGAAGTCATTTTCAGCCAGATTCATCAATGTCAAATTCTGCGATTTCTAAATTGCGAGAAAAAGCTAATCGAAATTTCGAAATCGCAGAATGGCATTCATGAAAATTTGCGAGAAAAAAAAGCGATTCGCAATCTGCCGCAATCGCCGATTGCGAGTTTCTAAAAGTCGGTTAAAAAATAAAAAAAAAATTAAAAAAATTTAAAAAAAGAAAAAAAAAAAAAAATCGCAGAATTGGCCGATACCCGTGTTGAAATTGCGATCTCGCAAATACCAAAATCGCAAATTGCGATCTCGCTAATAGCGAGATCGCAAAAACGGCAAGTCGCATTCAAGCCTGAAGTGGAAGCAGCAGTGCTAGAGCTCTTCTCCAGAGTGCCTACAGGAAAAAACCAGGAGACACCCCAGTGCACAGCATGTCAAGCTTCCACTGGAAGAAAAAGGAAAATTACATTTTTCGAGCAAGAGCTCGAATATTTGATAGAGGGCGTCTGCAAGGACCCCAATCGCCTCTTTGGAAAAGACTCCAGAAGGGTGCCTGAGGCCGATAAGAGGAGGATATGGGTGTGCATCTGCGCAAAAGTGAACTCTGTGGGGGTGACCCAGCGCTCAGTGGATGAGCTGAAAAAACGTTGGTATGACCTCAGAGGGCAGGCAAAGGAGAAGATCGCTGAGAGGCTGGGGGAGCGTGTTGCGACAGGTGGAGGGGAGCCCACTGTCCCACCAAACTCACCACTCGAGGACCGAGTCGAGGACACCATTAATCCGCAGGCATGCGTGGGGGTGATCCAGCTTGACTCCTCCCGACCCACCCAAGACACACAAGGTAAGTGCCATGCGACTGCGACCCCCTGTTCCCTAACAATGTCCATGACTCCAGATCATCCCATTTCAAACCCCAGTCATGCAGCCAAAGCACACCACAAAAGCGCTATTGCATTGTGGGACATGTAGTCTGACCACAATTACCATCTAGCCCCATAAAGCCAGACCTGTTTAGTGAGAGTCAATCCTGCAGAGAGTCAGGGAATAATAATAATAATAATAATAATAATAAAACCACTTATAGAGCGCATGGTTACACTAAAAACAATGTGTCCCTGCGCTAAGAAGTGCTGCTGCTCCCTGAAGAGGCCGAGGACCGGGGATAGACTGCGACCCGGGATTCAGAATCAGTTATTCCCTTGGGAAGAGGTAGGTTTTTAGTTTAGATCTGAATAATATTTCTGAAGGCTCCATGCGCAGGTCCAGGGGGAGATTGTTCCAGTGCTTGCTCGCAAGATAGCGGAAGGAGCTGCCTCCCATCCTGCTCCTGCGTACACGAGGGATTTGAAACAGCATTGCTCGAGCAGATCTAAAGTTCCGGGTAGGGCGATGAATGGTCAGAAGGTTGCGCAAATACCTTGGCCCTTTACCCTGGGCAATGCGGTGTGCAAAGCAGAGAGCTTTAAACTTGATGCGCTCCTCTATAGGGAGCCAATGAAGTTTTTGTAATGCTGTTTTGCCGGATGCCCTGCGTGGGAGATTAAGTACCATGCGGGCGGCAGCATTTTGGACGCTTTGTAATTGGTGTAAGCCTTTCCTGCTCAGTCCTAAAAGGAGGGCGTTGCCGTAGTCCAGATGTGGAGTCACTAGGGCATGAACAAGAGTCTTCCTAGCACTAATGGGAAGCAGATCAAGAACTTTACGGAGTGTTTTTAGTATTCCGAAACATTTGCCCGTAATTTTGCTGATCTATTGTTTGAAGGAGAGCTCCGCATCCAACCATATCCCCAGATTTTTAATGGAAAGTGCTGGACGGGGAACTACTCCAAGTTCTGATGGCCACCAGGCCCGCGACCAAGCAGAGGAGGACTTGCCAACCATCAATAGCTCAGTTTTATCGCTATTGAGGCAGAGGCAGTTGTTATTCATCCATTCTGCTACTGATCGCATACAGTTGGAGAAATTAATGGCATCCTCAGCCTGATTAACCTGCATGCATGTAGGAAGCTTAAATGTGGAAGAAAAATGTCACTAATCAACGTCCACTTTACATCACAGGTGACGCAGAAGTCCCCAGTACAGACAGCGATGCCCTGCAAATTGAGGCTACAGAGGGAGACTTACATCTATCCCCACTGCCAGGACCATCAGGGCAAGCTGCCGCACCAGCGGTCATTCCACCACCTGCCCCTGTGGACAGTGCCACCTCTGCGCTAACAGGTGCAGCAGTACCACAGGAGGGCATTGAACATTTGAACATTGACATGGGGGGGCCATGCTGCTGCTACAAGCATGCCCTCCTGAAGAACATGGGACATATGAGGCAATATGTCATTCATGTGACAGTTTGGGGAATCTCCACTTTATTGTGCTGTAACAATAACAAATATTCTGTCTACCTTAATCTGACTCATGTCATTATTAATGTTGTCATGCATGAGTGAAGTAATGGGTGTGGGGAGTGGGTGCACTAGAAATAGTTCATTTATTTATTTATTTATTTATTGACATTTGTAGAGCGCGGCGAATACCCGTGGGCATCTCGGCGCTAATTAATGGATGGATCAGCAACTGGGGTAAAGAAGATATACATGGCTATTGGTCAAATAACCACGTCTTTAGCTGTTTGCGGAATGTGAACAGGGAGGGACTTGCTTGGATATGTGCAGGAAGGGTGTTCCAGAGTCTAGGGGCGGCAACCAGGAAACGCCTGTCGCCCCAGGTGACTGTTTTATTGCGAGGCACAGCCAAGAAGTTCTGAATAGAGGAACGAAGAGATCGGGTTGGGACATGATGGAGAAGATTCTGTTTGAGAAAGTGGGGACCTTGACTATTGAGTGACTTGTAAACAATACACAGCGATTTGAATTTGATACGGCTGCGTATCGGGAGCCAATGGAGATCCCTAATGATGTTTGTAACTGGTGCGAACTTGGGGATCCCAGCCAGCATTCGTGCGGCTGCATTTTGGATTGACTGCATTTTATTTGTCACTCGGACTTGGGCATTTAAGAATAGAGCGTTACAATAGTCCATGGAGGACAGGACTAGTGAGCTGACCAGTGTTTTCCCGGCCGTGTTCGGTAGGAAAGGTAGTATTTTCCTAATCATTCTCAATTTCATATGAGCTGAAGCCGCAGTTTTATTCTGATCATGTTCATGATAGCAGTTCATGCTGATTTGGTTACGGCACCTGTGTCCTTCTGCAGGATTCTCCTCGCGTGCGTGACTCACATGTGCAGGTGGTCGGTTGTCCCCTTCCGACTCACTGCCAGATATGTCTGCAGGTATCCTGCGCTTGGTGGCAATGTTGTGGAGGATTGCACACAAGGCCATGATGCGGCAGCAGACCTCTGGCTCATATTTGATGGCCCCACCATCTTGTGCAGTATGCGGAATCTGCTCTTCAAAAGGCCAAATGTCCTCTCAATGCAATTTCGTGTGCGTATGTGTGCAGCATTGTAACGCTGTTGCTGTGGTGTTGCAGGGTTGAGGTATGGGGTGAGGAGGTACTCACGGAGAGCGTAGCCGCCGTCACCTGAATGATAGGAGCAGAGGGTGAGTGCCTGTTCTGCGCAGCTACATTGTCAGAGTGTAATATTGTGGGGCATGTGTACTTACCTAGTAGGTGTCCTTCACCAAAGTCTCCCCTGGCCATTCGTGTGTGAATGCCGCTGTGCCGGAATATGAAGGAGTCATGTGTGCTCCCCGGGTACTGTGCCACTATGTCCGTGATGATTGTCTTTGCATTGCACACCATCTGGATATTGAGAGAGTGGTAGGACTTGCGGTTGCAATACATGTATTCCGTTTGTGCTGGTGGGCAGATGTGGATGTGGGTACAGTCAATGCATCCTATTATATGTGGAAATTGTGCTACGTTGTAAAATTGTAGCTTGGTGTCATTCAAGTCCTGGTGGCTGGTGGGGAATGAGATGTAGTGGTGTAGCCGGGTCAGCATAGCCTCCAGGAAACTCCTTAGGCAGTGGGACATGGTGGGCTGGGATATCCCCCCTGCAACAGCGACTATCCCCTGGAAGCTTCCGGAGGCCAGAAGGTGCAGGCTGCACAATACCTGGGCATGTGTGGGCACGGCATTGGTCCTCCTTGTTGGGTGCTGCATCAGGGGGTCTAGGTCCCGGAACAGCTTGATGATCATTGCCCCATTCAGGCGGTATTTAGTGAAATTTGCTCCCTGCTTTGGCCCAGAAGGGTGACCCGCTGGCGGAATATTTGCTCCTGGATCCTACGTCTGTTCCGTGCTGCTCGCTGTAGCCTTCGCCGCCTGACCACCATGTAGAGCTCCAGCTGCATATCCTTACGTGTGTTTGGTCAGGCCTGCACCTGTTGGTAGTTTGTAAACGTTTTTATGAAGAAAATAAAAATTCCTTACTGGTTACCACCTGGTTTGGGTTCTCCTTAAATTGCGCGTCGCAAATAGCGATTTTCGGGATTTTCTCATTCTGCGATTTTCCATGAATAGCGATTGTGATTGTTTTGCGATTTTGCAGATTAATTAGCAGATTCCATGGTTTCTCGCAATTTCAGAATCGCTAATGGGCTTCTTCCAGGATTCTGCGAATTTATTTGCGAAATCGCAATTTTTATTTAGCGAATTCGCATTTTTAGGGATTACACCGTCATGAATTCCTTTTCATCAAATTGCGATCGCAATTGCATATTCGCAGCTATTGCGATCACAATTTGGCTTCATGAATCTAGCTGTTTATTCCTTACAATACATGGTCACACCATCACCTATACCTTTCCTACTACCTACTTACATCTTTGGTGCACAGCTCTTTTATATGAAAGAGAGGGCATGTTTGCAAATATGAAGAATAAAAATAGACTCTCTAGTGCAACATTAAACACATCAAAAACCGGTTCGATATTTGTTGCAAAACAATGTAAGAATAAGTTTGATGCAGGTATTTTTTTGTTTAGTGGCACAGTAGCTCAGAATGTGTAGAAAAATGCAGAAAGATTATTACAAAAATGTATATTTACCTATGGCGTGCAAAAAATAAACATTTTGCCATGAATATCTCTTTTCTGTTTGTCACTATACTGCTAGATAAACAAAGCAGAAGAAGAAAAAAAAAATCAACATTTTTTCCTCCTTATACAGCTGCTTTACTTATGCTCCGTGACCTAACCAGCCTCTCCTCTCAACTGCTGGCAGCAGGAATTGTGATGTCAGACCTCAACTGTAATAAGTAATTAAAGTTGAGCTCTGACATCATTTCTTTTTAATAGGCGACTGGGTGAGTCATAATTTGCCTATTATAAAGAAAATAGAGACATGTTTATATTCAAGGATTGCAGATTTCCATGTATGATATTTTTTATGTAGAATTATAGATGGGTAACGGTGAATTCAGGGATGCTTTTCACCCAGGGGTACTGAGTGACTTGAAATCAACTGCAAGAGCGCAACTTGAGTTGTCTACACCAATAAGACTACCAATCCAATGCAATATATGAGACTATACAGCAAGCACCATCATGTTGACAGAGGGAGAGTGAAGAACTTTATCCATAGCTGAATGGAGCCTAAAAGAGAGGTTATTTGTAGAGGCATCAATGTATTCAACGGTAAACTACAAGTGAAGATGCAGTACAGTACAGTGCAGACCATTAAATGTGAGGTGCCCCAAGTTCAGCTATTAAAGCACGAAAATGTGCGCTAAATGGATTTCAGAACATTCAATAAGTGAAAAAGCTGTTGTCAAGGAAATAAACACAAATTTAAAAATTGTACGGAAGCTCCATTGTATCATAGATTATAGTACTGATTTCACATAGCATTGTCACAGTCGAAGAAATTCCATACACTCAGGACATACACTGTGCAGCCAAGATTTTGTAGTTTTATTTTCGTTTCGCAACATTCCATTTTAATAATCGTTTTTTATTTTGGATGAATACTTTTTTGCTCTTTGCTCTCAAAACTTAGTTGGCATACTTTCTGGTAACTGCTGACAAACAGCCCCAGTGGTCACTCTGGGAACATACATTTACACGAGCCCCGGCAGGTCTAGGACTTTGTTATGGTACCATAATATTCTGACTTGCTCATTCTGTGTCCCCCCCCCCCCCCCCACCAGTTTCAGGTAATGTGTATGGCATGGGAAGATGCACACCAGCTGCGGGCATAGATAGCATGGTTCACAAAGAGGCACAACTCTGATCCATTGAAGACATACGCATTGGCCATAAACCGGTTAGATGACCGGTATGGGAAACTAGGGGGATCATTACGATTGCAGATCTTAGTAAGGCGACCTTTTGAACTTTTGCAATGCTTCAATCAGTGCTGGTATTGCCTATGACACAAACTTGGAGAGGACCCAATACACCTCCCAGAGGCACCATATGGGGATATATCAGAAACAGGGGACGTTCTAAGGGTATTGTATTGAACCTATATAGGATCCTTATTGATAAGGTCTACTCCTCTAGTATGCTGCAGTCTTCTCTCATCTACTGGCAGGACAGGTTAGGATTTGCCTTCCCAGATTGAGACGGGAAGGAGATAATGGAATACCATGACTGTTAACTTCGAGAAGGACGATTGAAATACCCCTACTTCAAGATACTACATAATTGGCATTGGTTCCCACATAAATTGCATAGGGCCCACCTGATTCCGAACAACATTTGCTGGAGGTGTACCACCGATGGCTGTCATACTCTACCATATACTGTGATCCTGCCATGCTCTGAAGTCCTATTGGAGCTCAATCTGGAGAAAATTCCACAACACTAGCTCTATACTCTTTGTAGACTATACCAAACTGGCCCGATTGCATGGTTTTGCAGATGTAGAAGACAACTTCCCATTGCTGTAGATGGATATCAACACCCTTAATGGTGGCCAACATATCTATTCTGCAGCACTGGCATTCCTCACAATCACCCACACATCAAGAGTGGTATAATGAGTTAGACTGTTTGGCCATCTATGAGAGGAGCATATATAAGATCCATGATTAATTGCACTTGAGGACACCTGGGGGCGATTTTAACATCTTCAAGATCTTTCATGCATTTTAATGCCATGGACGCCCACCTATAACCCTCCCCCACATCAAGGTGTTAATTTGAGTTGATAGGATTGACCTCGTGCTGTATCCAGGAGACTGGTGAGTTGGGAGGCAGGCAGGAGAGCCCCAGAAAGTATGCTTGATTGACCTACACTAGCTTTAAGGTACCTAACCCTTGCACATCTACTGAACTGCACATCGGACACAGTGCTACTCTTCCAATCTTGCACTTAAAGAGTTACTTCACAAATAGCAATGTTGATTAATGGTATACTATAGCTCAAACCTTTCTATATTGTCAGACTTTACCCAAACTTATCTGTTGATCTAAAATATTATATTTTCATGTATCTGTCTTTGGCACTTGAGTGCTAACTATTTGCTATTGTTGTTTATTCTTCATATATCTATATTTTAATAACACTTAAAAATAGACCTGACCATAAAGAAATGTTTTTTAAACTTAGTTTGGATCATTACACTTTATAATCTCATAATTCAGTTGATGAAAGAACAGCCTTACAAGAAACAGCCACCCCATGACCCTGCTTGATTAAGTTGTATGGGAAAGAAGTCACAGCAGTCATCATATATGTGGCTTCTCCCCTGTTAGTCTGGCTGCTGGATTTCTCAGGTATGTTATTTAACATGCACCATTTACAAAAAAACAATCACAGTTTGCATGAGTTCCCATTTCTTTAAACACAAGAGTCATCCATGGTTGTTAATGTCAAACCATGTCCTGATGGCAGGTGCCCATCAGAATTTGTATTCGTTGCTAAGAAAGAAGTTGCCTCTTGTTCACAGATCTGCCTGCAGGCTGTAGGGCTTTACCCAGACCTAACACTGTGGGCGGAAGAGCCAGACTTAATTCACTTACATTTGTTAAACATCTTTTTCGCATTTAGTAAACTTGGAAAGGGCTATGTAATGTGAAATAAAATAAAAAATGTAACATCTAAACAATACGTTTTTAATTGTGGGATCCAAAAGAGTATTTGGTTTTTTGAAGGTTCTCTGACAGCTTTTTTAAAAAAAAAACCCTCTTTTCCATTGTTTTTCAGTATTTAGTCTGGTGGCAGAGTATACAGTATATTTCCATTCGCATTCCTTTAACAAAGCTGTGTAAGGTTACTTGAAGACTATGAGTTTTGCTTCCTGGCCTTTGTGGTAATGCATTTAGCGAATTTTATTAGATCACTTATGGTGTGGTCCCAAAGCCATTGACTTGTATCCATTGTTGGGAGAGTATGTGTCGATGGTACCCCTATTTGTGATGTTTCTGGTGTTGTGTGAGGCCTGGAGTGGTGTTTCACTCATGATTCAGGGTATTTGGTGCCACACTTTGACCAGCCAGAGATGCAGATTTGTATGGTTTGGGCTTCCTGCTGTCGTTGACAGATAGCTTTGTCCTGGATGGCATCATCCACATCTGTTTTGATGAACAGATGCTGGAAATGATGAAATGAAGGTGACTGGCTTGGATTTCAGAGGCTTCCAAATATAGGGTGGGCATACGTCATTGTACTGTAACACCCATCATTAGATTGGATTTTAATATACTTAGGGTCCTCACAAATAAAAGTGATAACTGAGAAACCTGAAGGTATTTTTAATTTAGCTGTATCTCGTTTCTGTCCAGTAGTTTTATGTAAGAACTCCCTACTACCGCTAGGTCTTTGCGGAGGTCGAGTCCACCTTGTAGTAGCACCTTACCATGGTGGGGAGAGGATGCCGATGATGAAGCATGACACTATTATGTGTGTGAGGCATCCTCTTCCAGTAAGGATAGCCTTCCCGTTCTGGATGGCCACCACGCGACTCCTAATTGGAGGTGCTTGACCCAATTTGGGGTCCTGTGCCCTTTTGTTTAGCATTGACACCCTACCCTGTTGTGGTTTGTCACACCTTGACCAGCCAGATATGCAGATTCATAGGGTTTGGGCTTCCTGATGGCATTGAGACAGATCGCTATGGCCTGGAAGGCGTCACCCACATCTGGTTTGAGAGAAAGGTTGCTGGAGATGATTAACTGAACGGTACCGGAATGAATTTCAGAGGCTCCAGGCCCAGACTGGCCATTGCAGGCACCAGGCAATCCCCCGGTGGGCCGCAATGGTGGGGCCCATTTTTGGGCCCCTGGGGGCCGTTTTTATTACATGCCGTTTTTGCAGCATAGCTGCAAAAGCGGCCCTGTAACAAAATCGGCCGAAAAGCGGCCCTGGCAAAGAGCTCAGTCACACCCCCAACCCTCGGCCGAGCACTTTGTCAGGGCCAGTTTTGGTTCCCAGTCCGGCCCTGAGAGGCTCCCAAATGTGAACACAGGGAGTGCATGTTAGTGGCCCTTTAAAATGACGAGATGCCACTGTAAGTGAGTCAGGGAACCACTGAAGGGGTCTTGGGTTGGTGTGGTGTGCCCTGTGTGAAATGATCTACACGTCCATAATCTACAAATCGGACTACAAATTGACCCTTTACCATGCCTTGCTGCTGAGTAGAGGGATTTCATATGAGTAGCTACTGAAGGACTGAATTTCACTCTGCTAAAATAAAACAGTTCAGTGAGACATGGGAATGACAAATGGGGAGGGAGGAAACACCCTGATCTGCAATAGCTCTATGTTCATAGTAAAAGGGGTACATTTTATATTGAATAGGGAAATTGTACAAATAATTGAACAGTAGTAAAACAGAATAAAAATAATTGAAAAAAAGATTCATAGTGATACACTTTTTGACACTAACTAGCAAACCTTTTTATAACGTGACCTATGTGAAAAGCACTGGATGCCATGCCTGAGGTTAGCAGCTCTCTAGGTGAACAGAGTTCTGCTCGTATTAGAGTCTATGTTGTAAGGTATCTAGGTTCAGGGGCTGAGAGGGAAGCCAGTTTGCTGGGAACAGTCTTACAATCCATTGAAGTTCCACGTGATTAGGAAAGTTTCTGATTCTTGCTGGGACAAAGTTTCAGAGCTCTGCCACATGCATGGCATAGTACGTCCCACCCCTGGGGTACTTTCGAAATGTAGGGGTTGTCAGAAGCTTTTCCAGTTTTTAACCAAAGAGCCTTCTTGCTTGGTAGGTGTGAATGATCTCTTGCAAAAAGGGGCCTTGCATCATGGATGAGACACTGAACAACCTGTGATTCTGGGCAAATCACTTAATCTCCCCGTGCCTAACAAAAAAATGAATGTGTCCTCATATAACACAACTGGTGCTATGTAAAGCGCTGTGATACCCATACCTTTGGGTCAAGTTTGTGCTATATAAAACTCAGTAAAATAAAATAAATAAAAAATGGATGAGCTACACAGATGGCCATGGAGGAGTAGCAACCAACCAATGGGAGTCAGTGAAGAGCCTGAAGAGCGGAGTGGATGTGATCACAGCTACTAAGGTGTAGGAGAGATAAAGGAGTGGTATTTTGAAGTTACTGAAGCCATGGAGGATAAAGATGCATACAAGCGTAATCTAGGCAGGGGGCGCTAAAACAGTAGTACACAGCACTCTGCGGAGGATCTAAATGGAGAAGGGAGCGTTTGATGGAGTAGAAAAGAGTTCTTTGTGTACATGGGCTCTCAAATGTTTCTCACGAAGGAGGGCAATGAGTGGAAAGAACTGTCCTTCAGTGTTCATCAGTCAGATGAAAAGTTACATTAGCATGGCGGGTCTTTGAGTTGCTGCTCCACATCTATTCCTAGCACAAAGCTTTTAAGGAAACCTATTTTATTGAGTTTTATTATTTCAATCCATAAATGATGCCTTGGAAAAAGGAAACAGTAACTTGGGAAAATTATGGAAACTAGCACTCCGGTCTGTACACTGTACACTTTGACACTAATTGTTGGCCCCAAGAATCCATGTGTGCCAATCGCTTTTAGCAGCATTATTTATTTTCTGCTGCCTTAAACTGATGCATTTAGAACACAACAGCCCTCACACACTAAACCAATATTGGCAAAGCGAATAGGCAGGCCTTGGCAGGCTGGTAAGAGGGTTAAGCTCTTCTGCATAAAGTTGCAGTTGGGTCCTGCAGTAGGTCGGATCCGTCAGCCATTTCCGTTAAGTGGGTACTGCTCTTTTACCCCAGTGCAAAGCAACTCTGCCAACAAGACAGCCACTGCCACAAACGTATGATTGGCCAACTGCATACCCTTGACCGGTCCCAACAGACGCACTACAGGCAGTGCTTTAAATGGGCAGGTACTCACCGGCACTGATATCCTACACTTCAAATTTTAATCCCTTCAAGTACCGGCACTTCTCTCCCCGCCAAGGAGAGTACCGGTACTATATTCTGATGCATTGCTCATTGCTAATTCTGCAGAGGTAGGATGGCACCTGTCTCTGATATTCTGACAGCCAAAGTGCCCCTGTAGCCCTGTGCTGAGCAGCTGGGGAACAAAAACCGTGTCGACAATTTCACCTTCACGCTGAGCTTCACAGAGCAGTGTCCATACCATTCAGACACTGCTCTGTCAATCAAATTTACACTTTGATGTGCATTGTGCACACCCTGGAATCCAGGTGACCCACTGAGAGCGGCAATTAAGGAAGCCACGGGAGGTAAGGAGGTAAAAGTGTCCTTTATACCATGAGCCTTTTGTGCCAGTGTGTGATGGATTGTTAGTGTTTAACGGCTTGTGTATGCCTTTAGGTGTAAGGGAAAGAGGAAGATATAGAATCTGGGTAGTCCAAGAAGGTGTTTTAAAGAATGTGGGCGGACTGCTTTGTACATGCTTGTGTGCTCAGGCTTGTGTGAGTGTGTGCTCGGGCCTGTGTGAGTGGATCTGCGCACGAGAATTTGAGTACTAAGCATAATGCAAAAAAATAATAATAATCAGAGCCTCTACAATTATGCATCAGGGTTGATTAATTTATGCAGCAAGAAAAGGCAACTTATGCTGCGTAATGCAGAATAGTTCCTGATTGTATTACGTGATTATTTTGTAATTTGTATACTTGTTAACACTGTCTGGGCATAGGTTGCACTTGAGTTTAAACATTGCAATAAGCAACAGGAAGGTCAGCAGTCAACTTTTGGAAAAGGCCTTCCACTGCGCAGAAGCACGTTTTGGTACGAGTTTACTAACTTTTGAACTGTTGGTGGTAGATGATGTGGCAAATGCTGTAGATCCATAATTTATGTGAAAAGGAATAGCATAATTCCACTTTCCTGACAATTACAGTGTGGCACCAAGAAGCTGCACTAGATAAACAAGTATTGGCAAAGCCATTAGGCGTGGTCTTGGTAACGCTGGTTCAATTGTTAATTCAAAAAAGATTGTTGCACTAATATGCCACAAAAAAAGAAAACATGCCTCCTACATGTGGTGAGCTTAAGCATCCAAAAATATATTTAAATAAAAAATTATTTACCATTGCATATAGTTTAACAGTATCAGTGCGCCCTATGAGGCATGTGACTTAGAATTGTTTTTTTGATTGGGGCAGGGAGTTTTATACAACGCAAACAAGGCTCCAAGGTATTAGAGCACTTTACATGAGCGCCATTTACATTGCAGATGGACATATTATTTCTTCTGCAAGGCACAGGGAGATTCATTGATTTACCCAGAATCACAGGATGTTGAGCATCCTTGTCGCGATTTGAACCCGGTCCTCCAGCTTGAAGGTCAGCTGCTCTAGTTTTTCGGCAACATCCTCTCCTCAACTGGTTTAGAACCCCTTTTTAGTTTTAATACACATCACATGGAAGTATGATTCCTATTGGTGCAAAGAAAAGCTACATTGGCCCTTAATTACTGTGACCTGGAGACCTATTTTAAACAAACACAATGACTAAAAATGGATAAAAACGGGAAAGAAAAAAAGAATTGCTAAACTAAAGTACTGGCCCACCAGCCTGGTAGTGAAGTGCACTTTTTAAGGCAAATTTGCCCATGTGATTAGGAAAAATGTTGTCACTCACAGTGCAAGGTGGTTAGTTGCCTTCATGGGATGCCACTTTACCCCCATGCTATTTGCTGTGGTGAGTGGAAGCAGAATGTGAATGATAGCTGAACAGAATGAATGAATGAATGAATTGAGTTTTATAGAGCGCACATAGCTGCCCTGAGGCGTCCAAGCGCTAAGATTACCAACTGAGGCTTCGGTTGCTTGAGGGAAGGATATCTTACCCAACTACTAATTGATGAACAGAAGCGTTTTCAGCTGTTTGCGGAAAGAAATGAGGTCGGGGTTGGACCTTAGGATGAAGACGACTGAGTGAAATTCCCCTCTACATGTGTATTTTTTATGTATGGAAATTAATTTTATAAGGCTGATCAAACCTTAAAATGAAAAGGGGGTTAGCTGGGCTTCATTTTCCTGCAGGATCTGAAAGAGGACAGATCTGTGAAGTTCTTTTGCAGCATTTATTGTTTTCTATTGTCCCAAGTTAAGATGAGAGAGGACTAGGGGAATATGTGTGTGCATGTGTGTGCGGGATGGTGGTTAGGGGGCAGCAATTAATAGAATCTGGCATGGCTGCATAAAATGCATTAAAAGGGTTCAGTAGGTTGTAAGAGAAGGATCCTCTGCTCTATATTATCATTGTACCAATCTTTAAGATGGGGAATGGATGAATTGGGTATAATTCCAGGACATGTCCAGCAAGCAGAGAGACTTGCAGAATCCGTCAGTTGTACATAGTGAGTTCTTTTAGGCTGTCCTTTCACTGTAGGCAACACACCCTTTTTAAATCACCGTTCTGAAAAGGAAATGTGGGTTGTGAGCTGAGATTTCTTCTGATCCAGAAGACACCACAAGCCAATCAGTCTTGATTATCTGAGGCCTCAAACATATTTCCATGTGTTATGTAGGATAGGTAGAACCAGGACCCTAGAAGTTCCTAGATGCTCGTTGTCTTCAAGCAGAGGGTGGCAGGTGCTAAGTATTCTAAAGTGTGGTGGCTGTAATGCATGAATGGTAATACTGTTCAAAGAATAGAATGTCATTTTTAGGGATAACTGAGCTAAATAATGAGATGTGCATGGTGTTACAAAGAATGTATCCTGGATTATGTATCTACTCACCTTCTGATACCAACTAACAACGATGTAAGAAGACCAGGTGTGAGGGAGGCATGATTGCACATCTGCCTTCATGCTTTGCTGTGCCACGTTTGGGCTGGGGGATTCACGACTCATAAAGAGGGATGGTTGAGATGTTTGACATCCCCCTTCCAGACGCTAAAAATGTTTGTCATCGATTTGTTTCCATAGCGCTTAAATACCATGAACTAACACAGGAACCCACCCATCACTGCCTCTACTCTGCTCCATACACCCGCTGCAGACCCAGTATGACAGTGCCAAATTAACATACTAAAGTAACAACACCCAGTACCCCACAGTGCTGAGATCTCATTGCATATAAGAGGAAATGAAGATGAGCCCTTTAAAAGAGGATCTCTTGAAAACTATGGTGCTAAAGGAGGGACGATGCCCAGTACTGTACAAATACGGTTTGGTGTTACCTAGTTTTAAAGAAAAAATAGATAAAGCAGTTGTCTAGGAGTGTGCATATTGATGCTGCTGTGCCACGGTTTTCCCCTGCAATCTCCTTTCATGTAGTAAAGATAGGTGGAAGGATCATGGCCACTTACATTACAGACCACCAATGTATACATGTCAACCTATTGGGAAAACCTAATAGTTATTACAGAGAAACATTTCAATTTTATTTTCTGTTACTTTCTTGAGAATGAAAGAAAAAGGATGAGAAAATTAAATTATAATTTAAAGCTAAAAGTCTCCCCTGTTTCACTGTTTTTTTCATGCATGCCATTATGAACTAAGTGCTATTCTTTTCTGATCTTTTCGAAGTCTGTTCTCTGTGAAAAACAAGGTACCGAGCAAAGATCTGAAAGTTCAGAGGCAAGGTCTGATAGGTCTGAACCAGGACCCCACATCACTGGCACAAGATAGTACAGGGGTGGTCCAACATCACTCAGTGCTGGCCTAAATCACAGCAATTGCTCATGATCAGAAAAGGAAGGTTTAAAAATCACAGTGTTGAGCAGTGTGAAAACATTTCTGGCCAAAGACCACACAAAACATGTGAAGAACACTTTAAGTGCAATGGGCTGCATACCTATATTACTGGTCCCTAATTGCAAATTGACTATTAATTACTAAGCATGTATTATGTCACATGTGCAGAAGGAATCTGTACATATGGGGAATTTAAGATTACTAACAAGGACAATGCAAGTAGAAAAATGAATACACATCAGATGGAAGAAGTGCCAGTGTATCATATCCCATCCCTAGCCCCGCCTCTAGCCCTACCCACTAGCCACACCTCTAACTCAATTTGATGAGTACCTGCACTAATTTTTTCCATTTAAAGCACTGACTACAGGGTTGCAGTCCACCGGTTCCAATACCATATCTGTTAGAGCCCCTGTAATCCGAGTCCGCAATTTCCTCACAGAAGTGCACAGCCAGGCCAGGTGTAGAAAATCCACATCTGACACCCCACATTGCACACAGTTTGAAACCCTCCATCGTAATGTTGATCCCAGCATTGTGTATCTGGACAAGCAGTGTATGTTGCACAAGAAAAGTAGTGTAGTAAGCAACATAATGGTGGCGTCAATAACAGTCAAACAAACCTCCCACCACCCACTTGAGCATACCAAACTCGCTAAAGACATCCCCACAACTGAGAAATAATAAAATCTTAAGTAAAATCATACCGTCATACACCAGAGCCTGCAACACATTTCTACTCATAACCATTTGGGGTGAACCCTCATGAGGGCAGTCAGGTTCCCAGTGCTCTTCCAGGTGAAAAGAGGTGGCCAGGAAAAGAACAGCAAGGTATAACGCAACATAGGCAGTTCGGGCAGGTAGGGCAGTTTGCACAGTAGGCCTCCCCAATTGCCCCACCGAGGTCTCACTGCTTAGAAACGATCAAAAATGCAGCAACTAGAGCCGTCCGTGCTTAAGTACAATGTTAAGTGCCCTCCTCATCAATATCCTCTGTAGGCTGATCCCATCTCCCTAGAGTGATAGTCTTGAGAAAATCTTTTGCTGCTCTAGGGTTTGCAAAACTTTTCTGAGTGGCACTATAGTCTATACTGAGTACCGCTGGATAAAGCGAGGCCTTTGTGATCTCAGCTTTTTGTAGTTTCTGAATAGGTTGGAATTTCCTGAGGGCCGCCTCCACCGCCACTGTAAAGGCATGAAAAAAGGCTTCCTGATTACCCTAGTAGACAAGGCCCTTCTCTCACGCCAGCCTGAGCACTGTAGTTTAAAACTTTTGCTACGATTGGGCGCAGGGACGTCTTAGGATGCGGCCGTGCCATTAATGAATGAGGTGCTCTCTCCACTACCAGCAAATGCAACATGTACTCAGGGCACAGGAGCGGGGTAAGCATCATTTCCACATAGATCCCCATTTTGCCCAAGTTAGCTGGCTTCGAAATTCCTTTGAAGCGCAGAATAGTTTGGTCAGGGGCGGCCTTAGGCATGTGCAAGCTGTGCACCTGCCCTGGCCACCAAACCCCAGGGGCCACCACGCCAATATGTATCCTTAATATAATAAGCCTCTGAGGATTGATACATATTTGTGTGGCGGCCCCTGACAGGGATTTGGCAGCCTCCGGCTCTGTTCCACTTCCAAACACCTTCCAGATCTCGGAGGGGCTCCGTCGAGCCCAGACCCCCTCTTCCGGGGCCCGCTACCTACGCTCCCTGCCCAGGGCCGCCATGACTCTCGAGCCGCCCCTGTTTTGGTGCAAGCGTTCCTCGAAATGTTCATTTTTTGGCGTGTATAACTGCCAGGACCTACGCCATGTTCAAGTGTTTCGTGCTAATGGTTTGAATATTGCCCTCTGTTGTGGAAAGCCACTGCTCTGCCGCTGTGAGTCGCGCTCATTGCTTATTCAGTTTTGCTGACACGTGGCCCATTCTCAGGTTTAAGGAGTCAATTTTCCAGTCAATGGACTGAAGGCTTTGCTACATGGCCATCAGTGTTGTCTCTAGTGCAGTTGTGCCTGCTCCTCGTCTGAAAGCCCATCATGTGGGGCGTGGTTGAGCACCGAGACTCACAATTAAGACAAGTTTGGCTTCGATCTCTTTTCCCCATGCTCTCCAATCCTCGTGCCCCGCTGCTAATCATTGCCCACGGACCTTGGGATATCCCACACAAGGAGCCGTCCTCAAAGAGTGTGGCAGAATGGACTTTCCACCAGTATCCACCACCCGTCTGGGGCACAGGACTCCAACCATCAGTCACAATAGGAAGCTCACCAGAGCGCAGTTTGCAAGTATGAGTGTGTGTGGGGTGTGCACCTGGAACCCAGGATCAAGCAGGATATCAGTTTTGAGCCCCTCCCACAGTGTCACTCACCTGTTCAGGACATCTGCAGCACCTCACAGGCCCCAAGCAAGGCCCAGCAGTCAGTCACCTGAACTGGCATAGAGAGAGTCAATTAGGTTCATGCATCAAATGTGGCACAAATGCCTCCAGGTTACAACAGTCTTCCCAGCTCAGGCTGTTACCGCAATGCAAGAGTCCAGTAGCAGGCCCAAGAGCAGGGATCAGTGTGCACAACCCCAGGGCAGACCTTCAAGGAAAAGCCAGGGTATCGTAGCTTGTGAGCGCAGGCCCATGCACAGGACAAGGTCTCTCACCAACTCGCACTAGTGACAGAGGGCAAAGGGGAGCCCCAGAGCAGATCGCGGACCCGGGTCCCAAGACTTAGGGACTCAACCCCACCAAATCCACTTGCCCTCTCAGGGATGTTAGCCCTCTCCAACCAGACAGGTATGCTTTAGGAGTGGGGTCAGCTGATATTCAAGCAATAACAGTCGGGTGCTCAGCGGTTCTCCGGACATACAGCTCTGGACCACGGCTCTTCCCCAGCCAACGCAGACCACTGTGTGATGGGGGAGGGGCTGCTTGTGCATGTGTAATCAGCGCTGTGGCCCCAGTAACCACATTGGACACCTTCTTTTGGTCACCGCGTGGTCCCGAATGCTTTTACCGGCCACGCCCCTTTATTTATAGCTGGCGCGTTACGACACGCGCCAGCACTAGCGTAAGACCACCGACGCGGGTAGACTGCACCACTACCCTGCGTCGGAGAACACTACATTCCTTTCACCTTTATTAAACAACAAACAAAAATTGATCGTGTAAATCTGTTACCAGTCACTAGAACTCCAGTCCCAGGTTCGTCACATCATGAAGTCTGCCAGCCGGGAGGATGAAGCCGGGTTTCTTCTCAGGCCATATCTGGAATGCTCTCCCCGTGATGATGGCAACGACGGGGTCATTTCCTGCGAGACTTCACCCTCAGGGGATCTCACAGGGGAACTTGGCAGACCTCAGACTGGTGTTCCAAGCAGTGAAAGGGTACCATGGTTAGATCGGTTCACATCTTCAGTGGGGGTCATTCCTTGGTCACCATCTGTTCCTTCCTCCACTGGCGGTTGGCGTGATCTGGCGTCCAGGTTGTCCGATAGCTGCTGGTCCGGAGTTCCGGAGTGTACCTTTTTGAAGAAAGAGATGTTGCGTGTGATTTCCTTGGTTCCTCTTCTGGCTGTTATCATAGTGCCAGTACGGCGGATAACTGTCCATGGCAGATGCTTGAACGGAAGCCGGAATTGCTCCCAGGGTACCTGTCCTTGACATAGACTCTGTCCCTTACTTGAATGACTGACATCCGGGCTCGTCGGTCGGCGCTGGCTTGGTCATTGGAGCTAGTCCTGTTGGCTAGGACCTTTCCAGCGTTAATCTGAGACGGGGTCCAGCTTGGGTGATGTGGGATGGTGTCTCGCACTACCCTGCCCATGCTTGCCGGCCCCGGAGCTGCCTCAGTTGTGAGATGGGGTGTCAAACGGTATTCTCTCAGGAAACTGTATATGGCCCTCTCGAGCGGTGATCCATCTGCATGAACGCTGCACATTACTTTGTTGAGAGTGCGCATGAACCTCTCCACTTCCCCATTTGCTTGGGGCCAGCGCGGGGTCCCTTTCCAGTGCTGAATCCCCCAGGCCTTGAGATAGTCTGCAAACTCTTGTCCATGGAAGGGTGGCCCATTGTCTATCTTCACCACTTAGAATATTCCGTGGGTAGCAATGGTCTACTCGAATTCTGTAACAACCTCCGTGGCTGTCGGACTTTCCACAATCTCGACTTCGGGGTACTTCGTGTAGTCATCGATGATCACCAGGGCATAGCGTCCATCTGGGAGGTGTCCAAAATCCACACTCACGCACTCACATGACCGTTGGGGGTTTTCTTAAGTGATGACGGGGTGAGGGCGATTCGGTTGGCCCGATGCCTGGCACCATGAGCATGTTCGGACTGTTTCTTCAACCAGTGGGTCCATCCCTGGGAACCACACCTTGGCCCTCGGCCGACCCTTTGTCTTTAGCATGCCTTGATTTCCCTGGTGTGCGAGGTCCACAGCTTGTTGAGTCAAACTTGATGGGATCGGAAGGGCTTGGAGCAGACAACCACTGCTGTCGACTGAAAGTTCATCCTTGACCCGCACAATTAACTCCAGGACGGTCTTTGCTTGTGGCGTCCTTCTGGTCATGATGGACTGAATGGGGCGCCAGTCATTCGTTTTGACCACAATTATGGCCAGTTGCAGGCATTCATCAATCTGGGTGGCTTCTACAATGGTCTCAAGATTTGGGAAGTGGTCGGGATCTTTCCGATACAAGTCGGACATATTCTTCAGTGTCTTCAGCATCCTCTTCTTCTGCTTTGGTGGCAGCCCTGGGATGCCTCGAAAGGTAGTCCGCTGGATTGGATGAGCCTGGTTTGTATTACACTCGATAGTCATACCCCTGCAGTTGAAGGATGCATTTTTCAATCCTCGGTGGAGGTTAGGATGCTGACCCTTGAAACAGGGGATGAGGGGTTTGTGGTCAGTGGACACTGTGAATGGATGGCCGTACACGTAGATGTGGAAATGCCAACAGGCCCAGTGGATGACGATCGCTTCTCGTTCTATCTGTGAGTATCTCTGTTCTGTGTCCATCAGGGAGTGATTCACGTATGCTATCGGGGCCCACTCTCCATTTCCTTGCAACTGTGTGAGCACGCCTCCTAGCCCATATAGGCTGGCGTCCACAGCTACGTTGGTGGATCGGGTCGGGTCGAAGTATGACAGTGTTGTGTCTGCAGACAGGGCTGCTTTGGTATCCTTGAAGGTTTGTTCCTCTTTGGGGTCCCACTGCCAGGTGGTGGTGGATTTTGTCAGTTCCCTGAGGGGCTTTGTGAGGTTGGACAAATCCGGGATAAACCGCCCGCAAAAGTTCACCATCCCTAGGAAACTCCTTATTTCCGAGATATTGGCGGGTGCTGGGGCTTCATGTACGTCTCGCACCTTGTCGGGGTCCGGGGCCACTCCTTGGTCGGAGAATGTGTAGCCAAAGAAGCTGATCTTGTCCTTCAAGAACTGGCACTTTTCTCTGTGTAGGGTCAGTCTGGATCCTTTGATCCTCTGGAGGACCCCGCAAAGTCTACAGAGGTGATCTTCCATCGACGATGCGTATATGAGTAGGTCGCCGCTTACGTTCAAGACCCCTGGTAGCCCGCTGAGGACTTCACGGATGGGGTTTTGGAACACCTCTGCGGCACTTGAGATCCCGAAATTGAGGCGCTGATATCTCCTGAGGCCGGCATGCGTAGAGAATGTGGTGATGTATCAAGAGTCCGGGTGTAGTGGCAGTTGGTGATAGCCGGACAGGAGGTCCATCTTCAAAAACCACTTTGCGCCGTTCAGTTCTCCCAAGATGTTGTCGATGGTGGAGGTTAGGTGACGTTCACTTTTCACCGCGGAGTTTGGGAGGTGCATGTCAACGCGGATGCAGACCTGCCCCAGCTGTTTTGGTTTCCGTGCCACTATGATCGGTGACACCGAAGGGGTGGGTCCACTGACCTTTTTCTATTATCCCTTGCTTCTCCAGTGCCTCTAGCTCTTCTTCGACCTTCTTTCGCAAGTGGAACGCGATGCACCTATTCCTCAGCACCACCGGTTTGACTGACGGGTTGATGTGGAGAGAGACTTCTTTCCCTTTCAGGCATCCAATGCCTTTGAAGACTTCTTCGAACTCCTCCATGATGGCCTCCAATTCCTCCTCTTGTACCGCCATGGCGAATGATATTAGCCTCAGCTTTTCTGCTGATTGTCCGCTTATCAGCATACCGCTTCCTTACTTGGTCACGTACACTATGGTGGGGATCTTGAGGTCTTGGTGTCTCAGCTCTGTCTTGAAACATCCCAGGAGCGGGATGGGTGTCTTCTGTCCGTAGGCAAATACCCTGACCCTTGCTTCGTGTAGTGGCGCTAGTTGACTTAGTCAATTATACACATTGGCAGCCATTAGTTCGATCGAGGTCCCAGTGTCTATAGTGGCTCTCACATCCTGGTGGTGGATCTTGATTCTGCACCTTGGAAGTCGTGGTCTCTTCCTTCGTGGCTGATCTACTGCGAATACATAGTGGAACAGTTAGTCTTCCGCGTAATCATCCATGTCCCCACTGTCACGCTCTTCAGCCACTGTCTGTGCTGCTTCTTTCTGTGATTTTGCAGACCGGCATACCGCCGCGAAGTGGTTCACCCACCCCCAAGCACTGCACTTCTTCCCCCTCGCTGGGCAGTCTTGCATGCGATGGGGTGTGCCTCTGCAGTGGCTGCATTCCCTTTTCTTGTCTTGCTGTCTTCTCCCTGTGTTTTGGCATGCTTTGGGCCTCACCACGTTCACCTTTTCCTCCGTGTTGACTTGCTCAGTCTTGAGGGGTCGGTGGAGGGCCGCCTCCAAGTGGGATGCTCTGGTTGTGACAGTTCTTTTGACCGGCCCAGGGTGAGGATGTCCGCAAGAGACTTGCCTTCCTCTTGAAGAATGTTCACTCTGAGTTTGGACGAGTAGCACCCTTGTATTATCTGACCTTAGATTTCTTCCTGTTGGTCACAAAATCCGCACGTGCTGGCAGTTCTTTCAAATGCCCGTGGAATGCATCTAACGATTCCTCCGCATCTTGCTTGGCCTGGCAACAGATGAATCTTTCATAGTCCCTGTTTGCCATCGGCTCGAAGTGTGCATTTAGGGCGTTGAGAAGCGTGACATACGTTTTTGGGTGTGGCCTCCACCAGGGTTTTGTAAATGCGGTGGATGTCTTTGCCTCCGAGGTGGAGGAGTAGGGCTCTGCACCTGTCCCGGGCTATGCCCGCCCCTTCAAAGTAGATCTGGAGACGGTCGGTCCAGTCTCTTCATCGCGGGGCAAAGGATGAGGGAGCGCCATCCACCACAAAGGGCTCAATGGCAGGGATCGACGCCATCTTGGCACAGACGCAGTCACACCTCGCTGCACGTGCACTGCTTAACTCCTGGGCGCGGTAGTAGCTGCCTGGCCACGGGTGATGAAAGCATTGACAGGGTCTTCTCCTGTGGCCTGTGGGTGCTAGGCCTCACTGCAGCTTCCCCCTCTTCTAGGATGCTGGGGCACACACGTGCGTGGGCTCAATAGGGTGAGCAGAGATGGCCCCCCTTCATTCTAGGCACCCTCAGGGGCTGTACGGCCTTCCCTGGATGCAGCATTTTGCCTGGGGGCACACAGCAGGCCAGCACAGGGCAGGCAGCACCTCCGTGGACACAGGGCCTTGAACAAAGGCTCATTAACCTCCAGAGATGCTGACCCATTAACTGCACTGCATGGGTTCGTTTCTGCCCCTCGTCACTGTGATGGGGGAGGGGGCACTTGCGCGCGTCTAATCAGCGCTGCAGCCGCAGTAACCACATGGGACAACTTCTTTTGGTTACTGCGTGGTCCCGACTGTTTTCACCGGCCCACGCCCCTTTATTTATAGCTGGCACATGAATACACGCGCCAGCGCTAGCGTAAGACCTCCGACGTGGGTAGACTGCACTACTACCCCGTGTCAGAAAACACTACACACTGCACCCCAGCTACTCCTCTGACACACGTCTGCGTCCCAAAGGAGAAGGATCTCCCACTTGCAGGTCAACAGGCTGCCTAGTGGCTCAGAATTGGTTCACTGCACTGCACTCCACTTCACAACCAATCCTCCAAGCAACGCGCCCTCTGATCTCTCACTGCAGAGCGATCCGCACTGCAGACAGTCACAAGCCACTGTCGCTGGAGGAGTTCTTTAGGGTAGTCCTAGGGGGCAAAGCAAGTTTCCCAAGCCGCATTGGAACACATCCTTCACAATGCCGGCTTCATATCAGTTGGATGGCAGGATATTTGTCGAATAAAACGACCCGGCCGGCAGAGCAGCACTAAAGTTCGGCCATCTTGCCATAGGCTCTCTGGTCCCCCTCACTTGGGATACTGTTTAAACAAACTATTCATGTGTTATGCATTTTATTATTTTCATTTGTTAAGGAGACAAAAATAAGTCTGTGACTAATCGCTGATACAGGCAGCTAAAATGAACACTTTACAACAGCCATTTTCAACAGGGGATGGAAAATAAATTGCTGCTTAACTAGGTCCCCAAAATGCAGGCAAAATAAATAGCTGGTCTATAACGTTAATTAAAAATGAATAAAAGAAAACACTCTTTGAACCAGATTTGTTACTTGAGAAAGGAAGTACATTTAGGCGAATAATCTGCACAGGCTCTGTGCCGTCACTCCAAGTGAAGGGGAGGGACAATGGTAAAATTGGACTAACCAAATGTCCCATGCTGTATGCTGTGGGGGGTGGGGAGGGGGGAAATGTGAATGATACTATAACAGACCAATAGAAGACTCCCACTGAACAAAAGCACCTCTATGTAATTATAGCATATGTCATTTAACAACAACAACAAAATAGTCAGGGAAGACAGCTAAAGCTGCCTCAAAGAGTTATCCTTTCTTCCTCTTGCTCATGCCTTTCATAGTTCGGTTCACACACACCAGCATACTAACTTTTTGGAATAACACTGTGCAAACACATCTACTAAGCAGGATGAAGTTCGCACTCGATGTCAACAACGAACTTAATTTCCTGCACTTCATATTTGTACACACGTGGAGCATCCGTCAGGCAAGCAAGGATCTTATTTTTAGTTTGTGCGATGTGTTTCACCTGTAACTTCCATCTCAGATCAGGTGACAAGTTTATTCCCTGTTCCTTTGGTGATGTGTTCCTAGTACTCTCCCCAAGAGAGGTCCAAGGACAATGACATTCCTTTTTTCTCCAATCAATACATTAACCTCCAGACACTGCTTCCTCTCATAGGTTTAATTCCAGGACCAAAAGTTGGAGAGCTACTTTAAAGTTGCTAAGACAATGGTGGTCACTCAATTCCTAAACAGTTTCGAACTTGGGGGAGAACAGGGATGGCAGGGTGGAAGAGGAAGACCCTCATGAAACTGACAAGAATATTTTTTACGGAGTTTTATAGAGTACAAACTTGACCCGAAGGTATCGGTTATCAGAGCGCTTTACACGAGCACCAGTTGCGTTACATGAGGACACATTCATTTTTGTTAGGCACAGGGAGATTAAGTGATTTGCTCAGAATCACAGGATGTTGCGTGTCCCTGCCGAGACTCAAACCTGGTTCCCCAGCTCCAAGGTCAACCGCCCTAGCCGTTAGGCCAACTCCTCTCCCCTGAATTGACCCGGGTACTCACCAGTTGCAGGACCAGTGTGTATTAGCCATGATCATAGGATTCAAATGTAGCTGCTTCAATGAGTCAGCTGTTGTCTAGCTCCATCCACAGTCATGCTTAACTTGGTTGTGGACATGTTGGAATGTATTAGCAATGCAAGAGAGCTCAGAAATCTACTTTGTGTCCTCTAGGATTTAGGATATCTGAAGAAAAAACAATGCAATATCAGCAAGCTGCCAGTCTCAAGACCTAGGGTCATACTGAGATACACACAATTCAATTACACCAAAGACATCATTGCAAATGAGTTTCACTGAATTCATTATTGCCATATTATCTGCATAAAAGGAGCTGCTTACACAAGTACCAGGGCAGTATTCATCAACTTTGGCAGTAAAGATTTTACTTCCTCAATCTGCTAAGTACATATGAAGTACAAAATGAGAATAGATGGGTGAGTAAGCAACACTGCTCTAGGCGGTTTGATGTCCTTGTTTTTGAAGGAAAACCCACCGGCACATCTTTCATCTCTAGGTAACTGACTGAGTGTAGCGGAGTGATTACAATAACTTGCATAATTTATTTCTGCTACTTCCAGAACGTAGTGAGATATCCCTGATCAAATGTGTGAGTAACAACTATCAATACTATCTGTGCAGAAGGCTTCCAATTATGATCTTTTCTTTACACTACAATTGTAGAATTAGACCAATATCAAAGACTGACTGTAAAGTTCCAAGGCTACACTTTCCGAAAGGAGGTAGATTGTTCTCCTCCACACAGTGCTGTGAAGTAGACAATATGTGTCTAATATAAATGTTATCTAGTTTGGTTCATATATCACTTACAAAAATACTTGGAGGGATCATCTATTTTACTTTTCTAATGTCTGGGCATTTCCCTACCTCCTTTTCATGAAGAAGGAATTGATTTTGACTCAGTGCAGAGAAAAACAATATCAATAGTTCTTCTGTCCATCAGTCTGGTTTGAGAACTCTTTGTATCATAACACTGTATACTTTTAATCTGAAAACAAACTGATTTCTATTGAATGTATATATGTGTTTCTCTTCGGTTTGATTTTAATACGTTTGCTTCTTGCTATACTTGTCATGACTGCTCGTTCTCTTTCCAAACATCCCCGTGTCTTCAACATAACAAACAGATAGAGGACACTCAGACATGTGTAAGAACTTTAACCAATAATGCTTGCCACAAAGTTAATTGTTTGCTTCTCAATATCGGCTGTCTTATAAAACAAATAGTGGAGTTTGCTGATCAAATAGATCAGGAGAACACGGATACTGCTTTCCTGACTGAAACATGTGAGATTAAGGGCCATATGTATCAAGATACCAATTAGCGATTCTGTAATAGTGATTTTTAAGAAATCGCTATTTCAGAATCGCTAATTGGTATGTATCAAGAAAATTGCAATTTTTTAGCGATTTCTTGATATTACTTTATTGCGAATTCGCAAATTGCGAATTCGCAATTAAGGAATACTTTTTCCATTCATTTCTATGGGCTTCCTGGCCCATAGGAAGGAATGGGATTTTTTTCTCAATTTGCGATTCGTAATTTGCTAATCGCAAATTGAGAATATTTTCAAGGGTGCGGGGGTGTCCAAAGGACACCCTTTTGCACCCCTGAAATTAGTATGGATGCACATGTGGTGCACATACATGCCCTAAGTGCATGTATGTGCATCACATGGCACTTTGAAATATGCTGAAATGTGCATTTTTCAAGGAAATCGCAACTTACTACCAACTAGAAGTTGGTGGTAATTTGCGATTCCTTAAGGGCATTTTGGAATTTATTTTTGCTTAATACATTGCATTTAAGGGATCGCAAAATTTGTGATTCCTTAAATGCAATCGCAAAATAAGGAATCGCAAATTTTGCGATTCCTTATCTTGCACCCAAATTCCTTCATACATACCATTTTGCGAAAATGAGTTTACAAAGGCCGAAAAATTCTGCGAATTTCGGCGTTTGCGAACCCATTTGGCCTTGATACATATAAGCATATGGCCCTGATTTTACAGCATGTATAGCAGAAGGCTAAGATCTAATTAGACTAGATAGACCACAAAGGAGAGGTGGCGGGCTATCAATGATACACCGTAATTTCATTAAAGCCACACATAAACCCCTCTCTCACCTAAACATTGAGTCTCTTTTATTTACCCTAAAAATTCATAACACTTACACCTTTAATGGCCTACTAATTTACCATCTCTCAGGCTCGAGAGAGAATTTTATACAGTCACTGCTAGGCTTCATGGAATCCTGTGTTGACTCCACTAATTTCACCATCCTTGGAGACTTACATTTTTTCTAGTGGCTCCAGATGATAAAAATACCAAACATCTACTTGCTAACTTACAGAGTTTCGATCTTTGACAATTGAACTAACATCCTACTCTTGACGCCAACCATACACTTAATGGTATTTTCACAAATAATTCCGATATGGAGATCAATAAAATGTTACCCCTAATTTGGTCACATCACAAAGCCATCATCTTTAAACTGAACATCTCCATTCTCTTTTGTGATTACCCAAAAGTACCAGCAGTGAGCATTAATCGGGATTAGAAAAAACATGATAATTTCAGGCTAGACACTCTGCTGTGCAAATCTAAACCTATAATTATAAAAAAAAAATGTGGACAAAGCCTGAGACACTTTTAAAATGTTTGTTTATTTATACCAAAAGTTTAAACTCATAACAGATATCGACTGCAAATCAATAAGGCAGTACTCAACATATTGTAAAAATAAAAGAAGAAAAATTATAATGTTGTCTGCCAGCACACACAAAACGTGAATATCACACAAGGGTAATACAATGAAGAACATTTTTTTTCGAAGTCCACTACACATATGGAACAATCGTATTCGAACAATATGCATTTAGGTAGGTCAAACAGTCACACATGTTTAGCTACATCCAATTACATTATATCAAAATAGTCCTCAGGGAGCAATCAATCAGGGTGTAGTTTCAATAAATAGGATCTTAGAGGGTCCCAAAAATCCAGTGGACGAGCAGACAGGTGAAGAGTAGCAGCATAAGTCTCGAACCAGTACTCACAATGACACATCCCTGAGCCAATCATGAAATTTTGGGACTCTCCTGCCACCCGGCGCTTACCCAGGATCAAACCTGTGGCTGTGAATTTGCGAAACTTCCTAGGTACTTCCCTAACATAACCCAACAAGATCATTATAGGAGATAGTTGGAAAACGTATGTCATGTCTAATATTGCAGCCATCAGCTGTTGCCAAAATTCAGCCACTACTGGGCAGGACCAAGCCAAGTGGAAAAAAATTCAACATGTCTTATGCATAGTATTTGACCCACTATGTTTGACCCTAGAGAAACATATCTCAAGTTTCATACCATTGATTACCGTTTTTCTCATTATTAGGAATCCTATCAACCGATAATTATATATCCATCACAGATATATGAAGTTTTTACCTTCAGTTATCTTGCTGCATGGATAGAACTCCCATTATTGTAAGTACATTGTCATATATTAATTACTATGTTATGTTACATCATGACCTCTTGTCACATCATGACCTCCTTTTACATGCTTCTAGAGTCAGGTGACCAAATATGCCTGCAATGTCTAACATCGTAACTAACAATATCGCATCTCATATATTGTGAATTGAATACACATCAATTAAAGTATGGAAGTTCCATAAGGTATTCCTATATGACAGAGTTTGACCTTAATAGATTAGTCTTGATGAATTTTTTGCTGAGATAGATACTGTACAATCACTAGATAGTATTCTGCCAATCATTGGCATTGAGTGTACAAATTACTAGTCAAAGTCAGTTGTAAAGTAAGGAATGTCGGTCCAAGATGTTGGTAATAGTAAATTTGTTTTTATGTACCTTTGTAACATTTTCACTTTGATATGTTGACATATAATTATGACTGTATAGATAATATACTTTTCTATTTTCTCCTTTATGAATGTGTTTCAGGATTTAATCTGTGTCTCCTGAAGAAGGCGGTCCAACGCCGAAACGCGCGTCAAGTTTTTTATACCTTTTTTTATTCATGTCTCTACATATATATGTTTGTTGATAAACTTTACTGTGTTGAATATGAGTATTATGCTAACTGTTTAATAGAACTGTATGTATCTAACGATTATTTTATACCTATCATATGGTTTGGCCTCTGGTCATTCATAATATGATTTTTAACTACATTGATTAAAAATATACCCTTTTATACAAATTTGTTAATTTTATGATTATTCCTTCTTGACCACTGGTTTGACTTAATTGTTCACTCATATGTTTAGATGTCCTAGGAATTTATTCTCGCACCTAAAAAATTCAACCCCTGCACCCCACATTTCCTACATTGGGTACCATCAGTGTTTTAGTATTGTGCAAGATCAATTGGATAGAGATATGCCCGTAATACAAATTTATAGTGTATAAGCCGATATCTACCATTGGGGGTTACCTCCTTGGTTTGCTGACAGCAAAATGTCGACATTTCGTCAGTGATACAACAGCCCAGGTCTCCCTCCCAGATCTTACAGGACCGTGGGACCTCTGTAGTCATACAGTCTATTACTGCAGTATGTAACCTTGAGATTAGTTTATATGGAAGTGAGTCAGAAAGCAATAGCGTGAGAGCAGACCATATCGAAGGCGCCCCATCAACCCAGTGAACAAACAGCAAAGTTTATGAGGAGTTTACCATATGTAAATATATCCATCAATATGACCGGGGATTCACCTAGGTATTCCTCATACATTTTAAACATTTGTACGGTGAACAGATCACTCAATGTCTCAATACCCCTCTGTTTAATACCTTGGCTGCTAGGGAGATTTTTCTCCTGTGCTGTGATTTTGTGACTCCCATTGTTCATGACGAGCTCAGCTCATCATCAGCACAGCTCCACTGTGCCTCATGACGAGCTGAGCTCGTCATGAGCATCAAAGGGGTTAAGGACCCTCAACAGCTGCGGTGAGCGATCAGGCTACAGCTTCTAATAATATTTGATGGGTACCTGGGGTGAACATGGAATGGAGACATTGCACTGTGATGTTAGCCTATTCCAGGCCCAAATAGCACACCAGACAGTGTGGATTTCCCAGGGCGGTTCTCGAGAGGGCCATAAATGGGGCAGAGAGGCGGGGGAAACTAACCCCCTCTCAACAACCACATGTGGAGCCTGTTGGCTGTTATGAAACCAATGATGAATGAATTGTACCTGTGCCACCAAATAGTTCACCTCAAAATTTGGACCAGGGAAGCTCCCAGCCTCAGCCTCCTTTGATGCTTAGATGCAGCTGTTTTCCAACTACCACCTTTAAAAAACAATAATTAACCATCGAAAAACGCCTCTGCACCATGGTTTTCTCAAGACCTTAAGGAAGTAAAATAAATTGTAGACATCAAGAACGGCACTGGAGGGTGCAATTTAGCCCAGTGGAAACACTAAAACATAAAAACTTTCTAAAGGACTTCAAAACACAAACCAAGGCAACCAAAAAAAAGTTTTTAATAGATAAGATTAGATAAGCCAATAGTTCTAGGGAGCTGTTTAATCCAGTAAAAACATTATCGACCCTTTGAAATAGGAACATGGTTACTACTAGCCAAGTATTCTGTGATCAACTAGCCAACTTTTTCTTTACTAAGGTAAACACAGTATTTCAAGATTTTAGTTAAATAGCAAACAACCTCACTCCCGTTCTTAAAACAATTACAAATTAGGAATATTTAGATAAAAAAATGCTTCGATTCCCCTTTGACTTTGAGCTCATTTACTCATCTTACTGTAGAGAAGGTTGCTTCTTTTAAAAACCACTAAATCTAGATCTCCTGCAGATCCGTGTCCTCCCAAGGTACTTAATCCGGTCTCTGAAACCATTTCTGCCCATCTAACTTTGATCGTTAATAAGGTTATGCGATCTGCCTGGAAAAAAAGCTCCTATTTTGCCTTTTGTTAAGAAACCCTCACTTGACCCTTCAGAAGTAAAAAAAAAAAAACTACAGGCCCATTTCTCTCTGCTCGGCTAAAATACTAAAGAAAGGCATGAATCAGGAGATTATCTTCTTCCTGAAAACGACCAAATGTCTTGATCCAGCACAACACAGGTTTAGACCAAGACACTGGACAGCATTTGCTCATCTGGCAGCCACCAAAGAGATTAGGACCATTGTTGGCAGAGGTGGCAGTGCAGCCTTAGTCTGCATGACTTATCGTCCGCATTAGACATGGGTGACCACTCTTCCTTAGTCGACCGTCTTGAAAGGATAGGTATTTATTTTTTATTAATAAAACATTTATTTTGTGTTGAGCAGAACAACCTGAAGTCTGGAACGAACCAGAAAGCCATCCCTTTTTTATACAGTGTTGAATTGTACAATAGAGTATTCATATTAAACAGCCGCAGGTGGATACTGAATTTGGGAACATGTTACAGGAGTGTATTGGGAACATGTTACAGGAGTGTATCCAAAGGATAGGTATAAAATGGACAACTCTCACTTGATCAGGTGTTTCTTTCCAACAGGGGGCAAGTAGTGGCATTGGAGGGTTGTACATCTACACCTTTGGGGTCCCTCAGGGATGCTCATTGAATCCAACTCTATTTATTGCCTACACTACTACTCTAATTCAGCTTATCCGATCCTGCAATTTCACACTGTGTTCTTATGTCACAATCACCCAATTAGAGGTATCTGTCTCCTCAAACCCATAAAGAGTGTCTTTGCAGTTCAACACATGCATAAACAGTACTGCTCATTGGATACAGTTGAACTATTTAAAGCTAAATTCAGAGAAAACAGAGGTGTTATTTGGTAATAACACCGCCTTCTGTAACAACAACTGGGGGCCACCAAACCTTGGCCCCCTTCCAGTTTTGGTGCAAGAAATTTGGGGATACTTTTTTTCACAACAAATTAGTCTTTAATGAGCATTCAAAACAGGTTACATCTTCCTGCTTTCTTATGCTGAGAATCCTAAAAAAAAAAGTGTGGAATCTTCCAAAGTTCTGTTCAATCTCCAATACATCAGGGAACATCACTGGCTCCCCATTAGGGCACAAATACAGTTCAAGTGCAACATCAGGACGGTCCATACTTTTTGCAGGACATCTTAAAATTATACTCTCCCTCTCATACCCTACGGTCTAGCACTGCAAAAAAGTACTTATCACCAGAATAAAAAATCTCATTGAGGAGACATTTTTTTTCCTATCCGGCCTCCAAATTGTCTAATTCTTTATCAAATCATCTACAATTCCAACCCAATCTCCTGAAATTCAGGAAGGATTTAAAAACATGGCTTTTTAACGCTATACCTTTATATTATTTCTGCTTTTTATGGTTCTTCTTGGTTTTATCTCCAGGTCCAATTTGGCCTTTCACTGGGTTTCATTTTTTGGTTCCAATGACACGGACAACAAGACGCCATCATTAGCACGCTTTATAAACCTGTTAACATTAACTATACTTTATAAGTTCCTGGCAATTAGTCAAGGTACTGGACTGCACCTTTTAGCAGAAAACTGTTGAAAGTACTCTTCTGCAACCAAAGTCATTAATAATTTGACTACCCTCCCCTCATTCATAATAGTGTAGGTACATGTGTGCTTTTCTCTATCATCCTGTTATGTCTACAGCTGCTCCCTTCTCCTATTTGTTGGTACCATGGTCTTGTCTCTATTTATATGAACACAATGCCATCTGAACCTACCAATAGGCATCCCTTTACCTTAAGACAGTCTCATCCTGTAGACTGATGTTGTAATTGAGAGCTTAGTCTGATGCCTTCAAGGCAGACTATTGCATAGGTCTTCTGAATGAGATCTGAAGTTCCATCTTAATATGTCATTGTGAAATTAATTTAAGCTTTCCATCCATCAGTTTTTGTATAGTTTAGTGTGCTCTTACTTCTCGCGACTAGTCTCCAAGAAACATTATAGTCTTTCTTATTAGCATGCTTGACTATATTCTGTGACATACACCTTCTAAGAGGTTTCTTCTTGCAGGGAAAGAACTATTCACATTTTTCATTTTCTAAACATATTCATTGTTAGGTGGACTCTGACCAATTCACCCTGGGAAAATGTAATATTTGTACGTTAACTTTTCCTTCAATTATTGACCACCAAAATGGTATTGAATTTGTTCCAAATCTTCCAGACATATTTTCAAAATACTTTATTTGACTTATTTTCTCAGTAATAAAACGGCAACAAGTAAACACCAATTTATCTACTGGAAACATTGTCAATGTATAACCTTTTATAAATATGCAATCAATTAACTAGACTATTGTAAAGACTGCAAGAAACTGCGGTCATGATCAAGCAATCCTTAAGAACATGGTCACTGAGACCTACATCATTTACTTCCAGTCAAATGTTCTCTTTTTTCCAAAACCATTTTTATTATTTTCAGTTAAACGCAACACTTAAGACCACAAAGGGATTTGTTTACAACTTATTCTAAACAAGTACTAAATGCAAATGAGTATCTAAACTTTCACTCCATACAGTTATTCCCATAAATTGCCATCAATCAATGGATCATAAAAAGCTGTCCTGCTATCAAAAGCAGCGTAATTGTACTAACTAGGGTATCTTAACCCTACTATCATTCAAGGATTAGAAAGTTAATTCAAATTCAAATTCAAAAATCCTTTATTTTGGTTCAGTTAAAACCATAAAAGATACATATAAAATCACTTTTCAATTATTTAAATACAGTTGATATTAATTACAATCCAGCACGGTAGGGAGTTAATAGGAAGATGGCAATCCCCACTATCACGAATAAAAACATATACATTAAAACTAGGCATTGGGTGAATTATAAAATCATTTGTATCAAACTTTCCCATGGGGTCTAAGCTTCAAAGTGCTACAAATACTTTTTAGTGCAAATATAAGATCACATTTTCCATGTACCACCATTAGAAAATAAAATGGATATATAGGCTTTTTTAGTGCAAGTACAAGATCACAGTTTTCCATGTGGCTACATTAGATCATAAAGTGCATGTGCAAAGTCATAAAGTTCATGTACGTGTTTTGCTAAAATCAGAGCCATTGAATAAACATGGATGTACCATGTTACAACGCATACCATTACAACTACCTACTGTTACAACGCGACCATTACAACGCATACCATTACAACGCATAGCGCTTAGAGGTGCTGGATAGTGGTAAGTATAATTTACTATTCCAACTCCAGTCCCCGTGGACACTAGGGAAGGTGTTGGATAGTAATTTATACTTATTCCCTATCCTAGAGCGCCCCCCAGCGCAATGCGTTGTAATGGTATGCGTTGTAAAAGTTGCGTTGTAACAGTAGGTAGTTGTAAAAGTTGCGTTGTAACAGGTGTATACCAATAAACATACTCATGAGCTATAAAAGCTTCAGCCCGACTTTAGCCCTTATGAGACTTACATTAAATAAGTATCTACTTACACTAAAGACAATTGGTTGCAATGTGTCTGTTTTCAATATTCTTTCTGCCTCTAGACAAAACCTGGTATTCATATTTTTACAAATGGGTTTAATCCTTTTTTCCTGGGTTTGTCGTACGATGGACATAAAAATAGTTCATGTAAATCTTTTTCTTTAGTCTTACTTTGGCATAATACACACAATTCATTACTAGAAAGTTAATTAAAAGGCACTTCACAGCATTAACGTGTTACATTTCTGTGTCAGACTGCTCCACTACCAGTAATATAAATTTTAGTTCTACACATAGATCAAGGATCCTTTACAAGTGAACTTCTGATCTTGTATCTTACACCCAGCAATTGTTTCTAACTTTACAGAATTCCTCCCCACCTCACTGCTGTTTCAGGAGCCAGGTTAAGCCACACAGACCACCAAGTATCCTTATCCCCAGATCCCCCTGGATATTCACAGAAGTTCCTGATAATCTAGCCCCTATTTTATACTTTAGTGACAGAAATTAATACAAAACAGCTTGAGGAAGATGGAACACCTATTTCTCTCAAGGATATACACATTAACTATTCTGTTAAAAATATATAAATCAAAACGTATTTCTCATTCTAGCTCCTCCTTCCATCTTTCTAATTTAGATGACTTTTGCAGATTAACCAACTGTAGATTTTGTTTTCAACTTTGAATTGCAAATTAGATATTCACCCAAGGGTGATGCAATGAAGTCCCCCCTATAGAAAGATTTGAGTTCCAATTTACTGAATTATATCACATTTAATCTGACAAAATAACCTGTAGAGCAGAGAATCTTATGTATAGCTTGGTGGCACCAGAACACTGAAAAATAGTATTTCATACACCTTTGCCTTTTTGTCATTTAAAAAGAGGATTACTTAAAGAATCAAAGTATTTTCCAGTTTAAGATTAACAGCTGAGTCTGTGGACCTTCGGCAAGAGAAAGCACTTGGCCTTCGCAAGGTTCCCATTGCAATGGAATGGGACACTATTACCATAGTTGCAAAAACCCATGGAAGAACCAAATAGCTGAAAGAGCCCTTAGGAGACCAGTCATTTACTGTGTTCCTCCAACACTCCACACAAATTACATCTCCGGATTCCATATTCGCATGGCATTCCTCCTCCATCCTGTAATACATGCTTTAGGCTTGGGGGCTTGCCTTGAGGCCGACGCATGCTTTCACTGCTCCTTAAGTACTTCCATTGCAGTTGTGACTGTTATGGCCTGGCAGCTTGTATTGTACATTTATCTGTTTATTGTTTAGCACCAATACTTCCTGATGTACAATACGTTCTGTCACACTATGCTCAGACCCTTTCCAGAACAGATGTCATGATCTTTTCACTTGTATATGCCTGTATATGTCATGCTTTTGTCTGGCTATGTGAAAATCAATATAAATTGTAAAAAAAAAAAAAGATTAACAAAGAAGCAGTTCATTATCATATTTATACTTGTGGACGGGCCCACTATGTGTATGTAATTACTTTGGTCACTGTTTGTGGCATTAGCTTGGACCTCTTAAGTGTTGTTAAAAGACCCCTCACACACCAACCTAGTTGTTTTCATGCTTCATCTTTGGGGTCCCAACCTGGCCGGCGCATGCCCCACGGTTGTGCTACGATGCCGGATTACAGCGGAGCTGGTGTTGGTGTGTAAGTGTGATGTGATGTGATATTCTACAGTTAAAAATGTCTCTGAGAATCCTTGCATTTATTTTTTAATGTTGGCGGCTCAGGATATGGTTAAAGTATGTGTGGTGCAACTATTTAAGGAGTAATTACCTGTAAGTTGGCTTATGTGTGGCGGTCTACATGTTTCAGCCCCCGCTGTGTGATTAACGGGGCTTTCTTCAGGACCAGAAAGGTGATAAGTGAGTGGCGATATGTGAAAGTTGCCATGTGAAAAACCAGTGTGGTACCTACACACGTGCTAAGGTGTGTGGTTATAAAAATGTTGGCGTACTCACAGACACTTTAAAATAGCAAAAAATTCCTGTGGGAAAGAAGAAGACGAAAAAACCATATAGGATTTTGCAACATAAAATGCAATCTTAATGGTTATGTCTTAGTTATGTAGTTGTCCTCAGGGAAGGCCACTACAGTGACTAGTGTATTTGCTCATGCAGATCGCTGCATGCTTAGATACTGTGATGCATGCTGCATAGGTTAAAAAGAGAGAGCAACATGATTCAAGCTGCGCTCCTGTGGATTTGTAGGTGCTGGCTGCAAAGGTGAAGGCGCGGGCGCTGCGTGCAGTTTCTTACAATGATGCCTGTGGCACTAGATTGTGCGTGTGGGCCACCGGGGTGAGCGCCTAGCTGTCTGGGGCGCACTGCGTGCATTATTGTGGTTTGGTCATGCACTGATAAGGTTTTTATGCACCCAAAAATGGCCCCGAGAACGGGGACATTGTTACATGAAATGTACGAGAAAAGTGCGGTGTGATACACAAGTTTATAAAGGTTAAAAGCATGCACCAATACATTCAATAGTTACAATGCTAAGGAGTTTGTGGCAGTAATTTGGGCTCGGGGGAGGAGGCTCATCCCAGATCCAATCTGAAAGTAAAAGTAAATGTAAACAGCGCTGTGGTAAGCTCTATCGGAAAGATAGGCTCACTGTGGTTGCAGCGTTCGGTAGCATACAAGGCCTTACTTGGTGAAGACGAGTCATCCGCTGCAAACCTAATTGTGGTCCTCCGTGGTCCCGTCTGGTGCATGAAGTGCAGGTGTTGGTGGCTTATGTAGTGTCTGCCCCAGCTCCGGTATGTGCGGGAAGGCATGTCCGGGTCTAATCATGACTCAGTATTCCGGAGTGGTGCGCATGTGCGAGCATGCGCAATGGCCTTGTTCCTGATGTGAATTCAGGCACCATATTGGAAGAGGATTTTAAAAGGTGGGAGGGTATGGTTAAAGTCACTGAATGTGTACACGGGCACCTGTAAGGTGGTTTATTATCGCTTAATAACAATAAAGGAATAAAAGGAAACATAAGCCTGGCATGCAATATTCTGGTATGCGCCTGCGTAGTGCACAGGAAAAAAGTGTGTGATTAACATCATCACTGAATATGTACACGGGCAAGAGTCAGGTGGTTTTTTATTGCATGAAGGCAATAAAAGAAATCGTAGGCCTGGCATGCTGTGTACTAGTATGTGATTGCGCAGTAGCACTTGTAGATGGTATGTTAATATTGAGCTATTATCAAAAACCGGGGGCAATGATGTGCCATGTGTTCTGGAAAACAACCGGTTGGTCACACAAAGAGCATTTATTCAGGATCTCTCGAGTTGTAGTTTAGCGTCTGTGGTGTCAGATGACCACTATAGAGCTTGTCAAATTTGTGCAGCCCATGTGATATTAGGTTACCACTGTGACTGTTGTGGATGTTAGGTGTTGGTCTCTTGTATCAATGAAACAGCTCAGGATGAATCCTGGGGGCATTGTGGGTCACATACTCGGCGTGAGTTTCAATCAATAGGCAGATCTCATCCGGGAAAGAGTGCTGGGGACGCTCATGGTTGTATTCAAGTGTTGTCAATTCCGCTAGTCCTTTTTGCTTATTGCCTACTGAGACTGTTCCAAGGGATATTATTGCTTAAGCCAATTTTGTGGCTGGAAAGACGGTAGATCCATCTTTGTTCAATGAGTAGCAATTGTTGTTGAATATTAGGTATGTTGGGGTCCAGGGTTTCAAAGATGACCCAACTCATGTCGTTGGTTGTGTGTCCAGCTTCCAGGAAATGGTTGGTCATTTTAGTTGTGTTCTTTTTGCATCTTATGGTGCTCCGATGCTCACATATTCGGGTCTTTACTTTTCTGTTTGTCACCCCGATATAGGTTAGGTTACAGGGACACACAATGTGGTAAATTACATATGCAGTTTTGCAATTAGTGTGGTTTCGCAACTTCCACGTCTTGCCAGGCTCTAGGTGTCGTGTTTTGGTGGTTGTCGTCAGGTGGCATATGCTGCATTTGCCACATGCAAAGTGGCCTGCGACGTTCGAAAGGCCCCAGGCATTCAAGACTGTGTTCTCTTGTTTCTGTGATGGTATAGGTCTAGTGGAGACTATGGCATCTTTGATGGACTTGACTTTTTTGTGGGAAAGAAGGGGTGGGTCCCATTTCAGGTTACCTGTCCCGAGGATTTTCCAGTGCTTCTTTATTATGTTGGAGACTTGGTTGGAGACCATGTTGAAGCTGGCGACACACATCAGAGGTATAGGTGTGGCTTCACGTATATGAGTTTCGATCAGTCCTTCGCGATTTTGGTTTCTTGCTCGTTTTTTTGCTTTGTCTGTGATCCGTCTGGAGTATCCACGATTCCAGAGTTTGTTGCTCAGGTCTTTGGCTTGTTCCTTGAAATCTGTCACGTTTGTGCAGTTTCTCCGTAGCCGTAAGTATTGTCCGTAGGGAAGGTTCTCCTTCAGGGGCCTTGGGTGGAAGCTAGAGAAGTGTAACAGTGAGTTACATGCGGTGGGTTTAAAATGTGTTTTGCTTTTGAGGTGGCCATCCTCAGCCTCAATATCAAGGTCCAGTAATTTTGTTTTTCGCGGGTCAAAGCTGTACGTGAATTTGAGGTTTCGTTCACAGGTGTTGAGCCATTGACCGAATGTTTTGAGCGACTTGGTGTTGCCTTCCCAAATGAGTAAGATTTTGTCCATGTAGCGTTTGTAGAATTCTTTTTCTGGGATCCGTGATACATTGTTTGAAAAGATGTATTCTGTCTCAAAGTGGTGTACGTACAGGCCTGCTCTACTGGGGGCAAAAACGTTCCCCATTGAAGTGCCGTACTTCTGCAGGTACAGTTGGCCCTCCGATTCAAAGAAGTTGTCTTTTAATGCGAGTTTTGCGCAATCCCAGATGAATTTTGTGGATGTGTGGTATTGCCAATCAGTTTTCTCCAGGGCTATCTCAAGGACTCTCAGGTTGTCATCTTGTGGGAGGCTCGTGTAGAGACTCTCCACGTCAAGGCTTACTAGAAACTAGGTTTCTGGGTTGTATGTCAGACCGTTGAGAAGTATGAGAAGGTCCTTTGCGTCCTGTAGATAGGTGTTTGTGGTCTTGACCATGGGTTGGAGAAAGAAGTCACTGTAACGCAACAGAGGCTCTTAGTAGGGAACCAATGCCAGATACGATCGGACACCCGGGAGGTGGTGTTTTGTTCTTATGAATCTTAGGCACTACGTAGAAGTAGGGAATTTTGCCTGCTGTGGTGGTAAGGAATTTAGCTTCTCCGGGGGTTATCAGTCCTGTGGTTTCTGCTTCTTCTACTAGGTGGTTGATCCGTGATCTTAGGTTGTCACTTGGGTCTTGGTTGATTTTTTCATAGTTTTTTGTGTCACTGAGAAGTCTTATGCACTCTCGGTAGTCTTCTTTGTTCATGATAACCGTTCCTCCGCCTTTGTCGGCAGGTTTGATGACAATGGAGTGGTTGCATCTGAGTAATTGTATGGCTGCTCGTTCTGCTGTGCTGGTGTTCTGGAAAGTACGGTCCTCGTTGAGCTCTTCGATGTCTTTAAATATTGCTTGTTCGTATACTGCTATCTCCGGTGGAATCGCAGTGGAGTGGGGGGGGGGGGGGGGGGGGCATGATAGTGGATTTCACTCTGAATTGTGTGTCCCCTTCGGTTTTGGGGGTAGGTTGAGATGGAGAGTTTTCAAAGATGGCTTTCAGTTTTAGTTTCCGAAAGAATGCCGCTAGCTCGCAATGTAGCTGAAATTTGTCCAGTCTGGCGGTAAGCACGAACCAGAGTCCCTTCTCTAGGACAACCTGTTCTGTTGGTGTCAGGATATGGGACGAGAGGTTGTTGACCAAGCTCATCTCGTGCTGGGGCCTGGTTGCTGGTCTTTGGATTTGCTCCTCTTTAGAGCTCCCTCGTACTGGTCTTCTTCTCAGTGGACTTGGTTCCCTCGGCGTCGTGGGCCTCCCCCTAAAAAAGGAAACCACTGGTTCTGGTCTATGTAGGGGGTGGAGGTGGGGGTCCAAATGGCATGTTGCAACCGTATCCATATGGTGGGTGCATGGGAGGATATTGGCCAGGGTAATGCATATTCGTTCCTGGTGGTGCTGGTGTCCATAGTTGTTTTCATCCGGGGTTCCTTCCTCTTCCTTGTTGCTTTCTTCTGTAGCTGCTTGTGCTAGAGCTGCTTCTTCCTGATGAGTCTTCTTCCGAAGACCCCCCTGATGTTTCTCTCCTCTTGGAGGCTTTATAGTCTGTGCCTGAGTAGGGGCACGTTTTCAAATAGGAACATTTTATTAGATCTTTCTGAAACTTGTTAATTTTGCTTTGTGTCAGGTTTTCTTTGTACTCATTGATTTCCTTATTTGTCTCGTCCAGTCTTTTTTTGTAGGATGGCCTCAGAGAGGCGCTTGGCTGTTTGGATAATGAGAATGATCCAATCCCTGGTACATATCCATGCTATTTGTGCCCAGTCTTTTGCAGAAGGTCTCGTCATCCAAGAAGATGCGTGGGGCATTCGTGACTATGAGTCCTCTTGGGGTAGTGATATTTTTCAAATATTCCGTGAGGATGACCCAGTGGAGAATAGTTCTTATACAGTTGCACTTTTCCTCAATCAGGCTTTCCCAGTCCGCTGAAATCTGCCATAAGTGGCGGGTTGGCTAAAATACTGTTAACATCATCTAGGGTGAAACCCAAGCCTTGATTTTCCGCCATGATGTAGCTTGGCCCTTGGTGCACTGGATAATGTAAAAAAAATGGTAGCTCTCACAGCTGTGCGCTGCAGAATTACTAGAACAATAAATGGGAGAGCGAGGGTTTTGGGGCGCGTCCTGTTGCCAAACAGGGATGACAAACAGAAAAGTAAAGACCCGAATATGTGAGCATCGGAGCACCATACGATGCAAAAAGAACAAAACTAAAATGACCAACCATTTCCTGGAAGCTGGACACACAACCAACGACATGAGTTGGGTCATCATTGAAGTCCTGGACCCCAACATGCCTAACATTCAACAACAATTACTACTCAAGGAACGAAGATGGATCTACCGTCTCTCCAGCCACAAAATTGGCTTAAACAATGTTCCAAGGGATATTAGTCTCAGTAGGCAATAAGCAATAAGGACTAGCGGAAATGCCAACACTTGAATACAACAATGAGCGTCCCCAGCACCCTTCCCCAGATACGAGCTGCCTAATGATTGAAACTCACGCCGAGTATGGGACCCCCAACGCCCCCAGGATTTATCCTGAGCTGTTTCATTGATACAAGAGACCAACACCTAACATCCATAACAGTCACACTTGTAACCTAATATCACTTGTGTTTGCCAACATTGACAAGCTCTATGGTAGCCACCCGACACCACAGACACTAAACTACAACTCAAGAGATCCTGAATAAATGCTCTCCGTGTGACCAACCGGTTGCTTTCCAGAACACATGGCACATCAGATGCCCATGCCTCTATTGCCCCCGTTTTTGATAATATCTCAATGTTCACATATCATCTACAAGTGCTACTGCGCAGGCACATACTAGTACACGGCACAACAGGCCTACAATTTCTTTTATTGCCTTCATGCAATAAAAAAAACACCTGACTCTTGGCCGTGTACATATTCAGTAATTATGTTATTCACAGACTGTTTACAGTGCACTTCGCAGCGCATACCAGTACATGGCACTCCAGGCTTACGTTTCCTTTTATTCCTTTATTGCCATTATGCGGTAACAAACCACCTTACAGGTGCCCTTGTACACATTCAGTGACTTTAAGCATAGCCCTCCCACCTTCTAAAAACCTCTTCCAATATGGCTGCCTGAATTCACATCAGGAACTAGGCCATTGCGCATGCTTGCGCATGCGCACCACTCCGGAATACTGAGTCATGATTAGACATGCCTTCCTGCACGTAGCGGAGCTGGGGCAGACACTACATAAGCCACCAACACCGGCACTTCATGCACCAGCCGGGACCACGGGGGACCACAATTAGGTTTGCAGCGGATGACTCGTCTTCACCAAGTAAGACCTTGTATGCTACCAAATACTGCAACCACAGTGAGCCTATCTTTCCGATAGAGCTTATCGCAGCGCTGTTTACATTTACTTTTACTTTCAGATTGGATCTGGTATGAGTCTCCTCCCACGAGCCCCGATTACTGCCACAAACTCTTTAGCATTGTAACTATTGAATGTATTCGTGCATGTTTTTAACATTTATAAACTTGTGTATCACACCGCACTTTTCTCGTAACAATGTCCCCGTTCTCTGGGCCATTTTTTGGGTGCATAAAAACCTTATCAGTGCATGATCAAACCACAATAATGCACGCTGTGCGCCCCAGACCGCTAGGCACTCACCCCAGTGGCCCACACGCACGATCTAGTGCCACAGGCATCATTGTAAGAAACTGCACACAGCGCCCCGCGCCTTCACCTTTGCAGCCAGCGCCTACAAATCCACAGGAATGCAGCTTGAATCACATTGCTCTCTCTTTTTAACCTATGCAGCATGCATCACAGTATCTATGCATGCCGTGATCTGCATGAGCAAATACACTAGTCACTGTAGTGGCCTTCCCTGAGGACAACTACATAACTATGACATAACATTAAGATTGCATTTTATGTTGCGAAATCCTATATGTTTTGTTTCGTCTTCTTTCCCACAGGATTTTTTTGATATTTTAAAGTGTCTATGAGTACGCCGACATTTTTCTAACCACACACCTTAGCGTGTGTGTAGGTACCACACACCTTAGCGCGTGTGTAGGTACCACACTGGTTTTTCACATGGGAACTTTCACCTTTTGCCACTCACTTATCACCTTTCTGGTCCTGAAGAAAGCCCCGTTAATCACACAGCGGGGGCTGAAACATGTAGACCGCCACACATAAGCCACCTAAATAAATGCAAGGATTCTCAGAGGCATTTTTAACTGTAGAATATCACATCACATCACACTTAGGCACCAACACCAGCTCCGCTGTAATCCAGCATCGTAGCACAACCGTGGGGCATGCGGCGGCCAGGTTGGGACCCCAAAGATGAAGCATGACACCAACTAGGTTGGTGTGTGAGTGGTCTTTTAACAACACCTAATAGGTCCAAGCTCATGCCACAAACAGTGACCAAAGTTATTACATACACATAGTGGGCCCATCCACATTGTTTAAGTATAAATAAGATAATGAACTGCTTCTTTGTTAATCTTTTTTTTTTTTTAAACAATTTATATTGATTTTCACATCCCCATGAGATTAACACAACCTCCATGTTGCACAACCGAACTGAGAACTGAGGACTGTAAAAACTGCATTATCCAAAGGGATTCTCTCCAATTTATGTTTGACCAATACGTGGTTCCATTTGGATTTTCTTGTTTCTTTTTGTTTACTGATCACGTTGTTTTGTGTATGAATGTTTGTGTATGACTGGACGGCCATGCTTGATTGAATGTCTGAAATATTCATGTTTTGTACTTTTGTATTTATTGTATATATGAAACTGTTTGCTTCCCCTTGCACTCATAAAAAACAAAGCAAAAAATAATTTGAAAGAGAATAAATCTTGATACATTGCTAAAGAAATCAAGCAGGTGGTTTTGCTTTTTTCAAACCCCTATTGCTCCCCCCAGTTTTGTGGGCTAACTTTGTCTCAGCATTGGCTCTCGTGTTGTTTTTCTAGTTAATTTGGGCTCAGCCTTGCTGAGTTAGGAGTCAGGACCCTGTTTAGTTGTTTTGGCTTATTGGCGGGCAAGTGCTCGCGAGGTCCTGTTGGGCAGGTTTTTCCTGCCACAGGGTATTTGTTGTTTGAACTGTTGTGGTATGCCCAGTATTGGGACAGTAGTGTGAGGTTATATTTGATTGTTTCACTCTATTTTTTCAATCCTTTTCTTCTAATTTTTCACTTTCAGTTATTATTTCTTTTTGGGCGCACTTGGTATGGCTGAAGAAGACACGCTTGCTTTTAGCGAGGAGCATATACGAAATCTAATGAGACCCCCCAGTGTTTGCTTCTGCATCCCTTAGCCTCACTGCCAACACACAGAACGAGTCGGACAAATTAACCCGCCTCCGCAAAAAACAGATCCGCACAGATCTTCACGGCCATTTCTTACTCCAGCACCTTCGTGCAGGAACAATTCCATCAGGACTAGTCATTAGAAACATTCCAGTCGTCTTCACGGACGACCCGGAATACAAAAAAGGATTCAGTGGAATCGAGACTAAATGCAGTAGGGACCTTATGGTCCTTACCATCGAAGCAGCACACAGGATTTCCCAGAAAGAACTTGAGGAAATTGCCGCCCTACAGAGGGAAATCGAAAACAATCAACTCATCTCGGACTCTAAAACCCTTTTGGAAAAGATAGAGAAAGAGATCCTGGAATTTAAAGACTTTACAGTCACTCAAAAAAACAACAAATTTGAAGTTGATAAAAAGAGTTTTTCGTTAGAATCCATCTATCCTTATTTAAATAAGGACTTTTACACCCGAGCGGACTCACGACGGTATCTACAGGACAATCAGGGAAGGTCACGCCAAAAATACCTCACCTTCTCTGACACATCCTCTTCATCTGGAAGTGAACCTGACAATACCAATCGACAATTCCAGAATAGGAACGATAACCGACAGGGTCAATACCAGCAACAGCAGCAAAACCAGCAGCCTTTTTTAGGACGGGGCCAACCGAAACCACGGGGTCGAACGCGAGCACCTCAACCATGGGAAATGAGGACACGTCAGAAATTCTACAAGAATTAACCACTTCTCCGATTTTCAATCTCTCTGACAGAATTCTGTCACCTGCTGAAAGATCTATACTTACCAAAGGCCTTAATTTCGTTCCATCACGCCCTACGGATTACGTCAAAATGAAACTTGAGACGCTTGAATTTTGCCGTAAAATACGGCTTAAAACATTTTTCCAAGACTCTACTGAAGAACAACAAGAGGAAGTCACAGGTTTAAAAAGGAAATCAACATTTTGCCCCAAAGGCCCAAAGATTCCAAAGGAAGTAATAACATTTGAAAACACCATACTATCTGGAATCTCAGACTTGGAAAAAAGGAAAACCTTTGCGAAGTACAATATATCTAAGACTGAGAGAGATGCACTTTTGTCAATCAAGAAAGACGAAACAATCGTGGTCAAACAGGCCGATAAAGGCGGAGCGATCGTCATTTGGGACGTGAATAAATACAACCAAGAGGTTCATCGTCAATTAAATGACCAAGCCTGTTACAGACGGATAGGTAAGGACCCCACTGTGGAAATTAGAAACCAATTGTTTGAAGTCATCCAAAAAGGATTTGACGAAGGATTTGTTGGACCCAAGGAATTATCATTCCTACAGAATAAGAACCCTCGAACTCCGGTATTCTATGCCCTTCCAAAATTGCACAAAGATGAGCATAATCCACCAGGCCGCCCCATAATATCGGGTTGCGACTCTCTCTTTGAACCGGTGGCTAAATACATCGATTTTTTCCTAAAACCTTTTATCGATATGATTCCAGCCCATTTGCAAGACACCACCTCATTTCTAAATCGACTAGCCAACACTACCTTCGACCGTAGTACCCAGTTATTGGTTACCCTTGACGTAGTGTCGTTGTACACACAAATACCACAAGATCAGGCTCTGGAAACCATGACTTTTTTCTTGAATAGTCGAGAAAGACCAGTAAGGGTCCCCACTGAATTCATACTGGATTTATCCCGATTTGCACTGCAGAAGAATTTTTTCACATTCGACTCTGAGTTTTTCTTCCAAACCAAAGGGGTAGCTATGGGCTGCCCCTTTGCTCCAGAGCTGGCCATAATGTTTATGGGATTATATGAAGAGAAATTCATATACAACAACAATCCTTACAGCTCCCGCATCACCAACTATATGCGGTATATTGACGACGTGTTCCTGACCTGGACTGGCAACCAGGAAGAATTGAGTCAATTCATCGAATGGCTGAACTCAAGAACCATTGATATTCAATTTTCAGCTACAGCTTCCAATGAGTCCATAATATTTTTGGACGTTAAAGTGGAATCTACAACACAGGGACTTACAACTACCCTATTTCGAAAACCATCTGATAGAAATTAGGCGTTACATTACACCAGCAACCATCCGCGCAATTTGAAACAAAACCTTCCTTATGGACAATTCTTACGAATTCGTCGCAACTGTTCAAATAAGGAAGAATACTTCAAACATGCTGGCGAGCTGAAAGAACGTCTCATGCAAAGGGGTTACCCCAAAAAACTTTTAAGGAACTCCCTCAAAAGAGCCTGGTGGACTCCTAGAGAAACCCTATTGGAAAAGAAAGTCAAAAAAGATCTCAAAAGACTTGTCTGCGTCACCACATTCTGCCCAGCAGCCAACCCATACAAAAAACTGATCCTATCTAATTGGCATTTACTCAAAGATCTCCATGAGGACTTCGTGTCCCCCCCTCTGTTCGCTTACAAAAAAGAAAAGAGCATAGCCAATCATGTAATCAGAGCTGCCCTCCCTACAACTAAGGCACCAACTTTGCAAAGCCTATTCGGACTCCCACCAACCAAGGGCCACCACAAGTGCGGAACGTGCACTTGCTGCAATGAAACAATTGAAGAATCTGTTTTCAGTATTAATAACATCTATTGGAAACATGAAACGTTTACAAATTGCATAAGCAAAAATGTAGTTTACGCCATTGTTTGCCCGTGCCCTTTGGTGTATATTGGGAAAACTACACAGGAAGTCCGAAACAGGATCACCCAGCACAAATTTAGGATCAGGAAAGGGGTTGAAAATGCCCCACTGGTCAACCATTGGTCCAGGGTGAAACATGAGCAATCTGACCTGAAATGGACAGTACTCTCAAAAATCGAGAAGGATCCGAGAGGAGGAGACGTGGACGCGAGATTGTCCCAACGTGAGGCTTTACTCATTATGAAATTCAACACAGCGTCCAAAGGCCTAAATGAGATTGCTGAAATTTACAGAAATACCAGCTAAATCTATTTGCCAAATTCGGCTCAGTCTAGATACCTTTGGCATTCTTCCAATTTGTAGTTCCCGGCGGAATCCAAAAACTACAAGTCCCATAATGACATGGGGCTATTTAACAGGAAGTTGCACTTCCAACCGGCAGTGATTTTTCCGTCACTCGCATACCGGAAACAAGGACAGACGCCTGTTCTCCATGGGTACGTCCCCAGGCTGACGCGATAGCTAGTTAACCCCGTGTAAGTGTGATTCACCTCTTTGACTTATGCCCCCCTCCGTCCTTTTTTCAGAAAATTGAACACCGTTCCTCCGGAACGAAGGACAAGCAGGGACTCTCCGGCAAGCCTTGAGCCGGATGAAGCGCAGGTAAGAGCTCCGCTCAGGGCAACAAAGTTTGAATGAGGCACAGCGAATGCTTGATATTAAAACCGCACACGTATTTCTTTTTGATTCCAGCCACTGTGAGCATTCTACTTTCTACCATCTTGATCTGCCGCTTTTTGAATATTGATGACTCTTTGGTCCATTGGCTAAGGTAGGATGTGGTTCCCACTGGGTTTCTGAGTCTCTCATTTTTAATCGTGTTTGAACACTCCCCCCTAAGCACTCTTTTTATTATTTTTGCAGAACCATTTGGTCCTGAGGAGAACCCCCCCCAATAAGTGGGGTTCGAAACGCGTCGACCACTCTACCCCCGTATTTGGTCTTTATTTGCTGTTTCAAAGACAGAACATCTTTGAGTTTGTTGTGAGAACGACTCTCCCCGTGTAAATACACTTAAAAGGACTGTAAAAACTGCATTATCCAAAGGGATTCTCTCCAATTTATGTTTGACCAATACGTGGTTCCATTTGGATTTTCTTGTTTCTTTTTGTTTACTGATCACGTTGTTTTGTGTATGAATGTTTGTGTATGACTGGACGGCCATGCTTGATTGAATGTCTGAAATATTCATGTTTTGTACTTTTGTATTTATTGTATATATGAAACTGTTTGCTTCCCCTTGCACTCATAAAAAACAAAGCAAAAAATAATTTGAAAGAGAATAAATCTTGATACATTGCTAAAGAAATCAAGCAGGTGGTTTTGCTTTTTTCAAACCCCTATTGCTCCCCCCAGTTTTGTGGGCTAACTTTGTCTCAGCATTGGCTCTCGTGTTGTTTTTCTAGTTAATTTGGGCTCAGCCTTGCTGAGTTAGGAGTCAGGACCCTGTTTAGTTGTTTTGAACTGAGAATTGAAGCGGTACTAGTGACAAATAATGTAGCGAGCAGTGATGGTCACAGCATGGGTCAGCCCACTGTGATGACTCCCCCTTGCACCGGCTCAGTTGCAACCACGGTCCAGGAGTCAAGTTGACGACTCACTGCACCGCCTGCAGCATTTTGAAATTATGGTTGCTGAGCTGAGTGCTGCTGCCGGAGGTTGACAGTGTACCATACTGCACATTGAGAGTCAGGGCTTTAAGTGGGAAAAAAACTGTGGGTGCTCTAAAGGGGGCGGGGCAAACCTCTTAAAGGGGTGTGGCCTATCCAAGTAGGGTTGTGGTCTAAATCAAGATAATTAGCAGTGTGTTAGGGCTGGGGCAGCATCACGCATACTAGTTCCTCTCACAGCACTTCACTTGTTGCTGGATTACACTGCAGCCTTGACAATCAGTTTGAAAGGTCAGAGCAGGGTCGTGCTGCAGCAGGCTGCCTGTGGTCGTCTCTCTCCTAATCATCCCACGATGTCAAGGCTGGCACCATGACGACGTTGCTCCTGTGCTGCAAAAAGGGAAAGGAAATCCTGAGAGAAAACGGCTCTCTTTACAGGATTTCTCTTCCTCCTACAATGCGGCTCACCTGGCATGACGTCATGCCTTGACCTCCACTACTCAGCAGTGAGCAAAATGAGCATGCGTACATCGATGTGCATGCTCTTACTGCAGTCGAAGAAAAAAAAAAAAGAAAATGGACTACTTTTGCGAGGCCCGAAAATAGAGCCCGACAGAGACCCATTTCGAGGCCACTTGAAAATAATTGCCAGTGCTCAGACATGGACAGACCAGGCCCACTTAAAGCCCTGGTCAGAGTCAAACGCCTGGTGCAAGCAGCAGTGGGTGCGCTGACTAACAAACTACAGTTTGACGCGCTGCGGCTGGACTGGCCCGCCAATGTTGGAGTCACACAGAATGTCTGTCCTCTCCAGGTTGTCTTGGCAGTAGCCATTGACCACTTTGCAGATTAGCTCACTCCATCATGTGATGTCCCACCACAGAGAATGTGAATGCTATGGTTCAGGTGGGTCAATGTACTAATCTGGTTACATTGTAGCCTCAGCCTGTCTGCCTAAGCCAGCCCACAGCGAGGTGAGCCAGCTGCCCCCAATCTTGCCGCAATCAGCATGGACCGTGTGCTGCAGCCAGCTTCCTGACAGTGGTCCGGCATGACCGTTGAGGAGGCACTATAAATGCAGGACTTTCCATTCTAGTGCACTGATGCAAACCACCACACTGAAATGCGCTAGTCTAATGCCTGATGAATGGTACATGGCGGGGCTGAGACTGCGCTATATAAATGTACTCAGTCGTCCTCTATAAAGCTGTGCCCATGCAATGTAGCGAAAGTGGGAGAACATCTCACAAACAAATTAGGTCAATATTTCAGGGTCAATTAAAATTTGCTCCTTAAATTTTTTTTTATAACTCTCCCTTCCTAAAGAGCATTAATGGCGCTGGCCGTGAAGGTGAAGCCAGATCCCACGAGGGCGGGCCCCACAAAGCAACAGCAAAAGGGCAGCGAAAAGAGCCTGGTGCATGGGGGAAAGGCCACAGGCAATTGGGCGGTGGGGTTTGAACCCCCCCAATCAAAACAGGGGGCTTGGCATGGGAAAGAGGGATAAAGAAGGGGCCATGGTCCAGAAAGCCATCCCTTGACCGCCTGACTTTGGCCCACCCACTCTCACCGAAGAGTGGGCGTTGCAGCAGCTAGTTACGGAAAGGGCAAGCAGGAACAGCACAAAATAGACAGACAAGAAAGCACACTAGCCTAAGTTGACAAGCTGCGAAAACAGTATCCTTGGGATGCCTTTCCCCAGGGATACAGGGGGAGCAGGCGATTGGCCAGCTTGGGTTCTGCAGCAGGCGGTCACTGCACTTGCAGCCATGCCTGACGGCCACCCACACAAGTTATCAGTAGCAAGGGTAGCCTGAAGGCCACAAGCTCTAGACATCAAAGGAGGGGATTGTCACCCAAGGGGGCTGTGCTGGAAGTGCTGGAAGGAGTGTAAAGAATAATGCATCAGAGTGTGATAACTTTATAGATGTGATGCGGCGTTGAAATCATGGAGCGTACAAATGACCACGAGAAATGTGATGCTTATGTTTCATTCTTTCAAATAAACTGCGGCCGTTATGCTCCAGTTAAAACTCCAACTCAGATTACGCAGGGGGGGGGGGGTGGGGGTGGGGGGGAGAGTTTAGGGTGCAAAAGTAGAGGAGGGTCACTGGCACATCAGGGAGGGGTTTCGCTTATTGTTTTAAACGCGTTAAGGCTATTTTGCAAATCCTCACACAGTGCATTTGTAGAAACTTAAAAACGTTGATACCTTTTCATATGATTGGGTTTGTGTTGGAAAAAATACGTCATCTCTCTAAATATATCTCCAATGTTGGCACAAGGTACAAATGAGATAATCGGCTGGTAAAATAGATGTCGAAATCCATTCAAATAAATGTGTTTCGCTTTAACTATTGTGCACGTCTTCAATGATGCTGCTTCTATTAAATATACTGACGCATTGTACATCATGTCTCTTAGGGTTTGTATTTTGCAGTTTTAGAACAGACTGTACTGGAAAATGTTTTGCACTTAATTTATATTTTACAACATAGATAGTGGCTCTCTGGGAGCACAAAAAGGTGAACAAATGTCCGGAACAGCACAGTAGACAAATAATTCAGCTGCACTGGCATATTTTAATTTAAAGAATAGACACAAGTCAATGGTGGCTGATATTTTGAACTTTGGCTCGAAAAGGCATGAACCTAGGCAAATTGCTTTTTTAGGTTAAATGCTCTAGACCTGTTTAAGTTATAATCTGCAGGGGCGAGTATCCACTTGCTGCTCTACACTTGAGTTGGCACCAGTATTTTGGAGTTTAAAAACAGGACGCTAGCACATGCCAGAGATAAGGCGGATAAGAACACATTAACAAAAAATGTGCTTTATTAATCACAGGCTTGCGACTGTACTCATCTCATGGAAAGAAACCTTACACTTCCTGAACACCCCTAGGCTACGTACAACCAGCTGCTGCCTGAAATGGGTTTTACTTTGTCGATAGGATCTTAATTTGTGGTTCTCCTTTTCCAGATGTGTGTCTAACATTATTTAAAATAGATATTATGCATTGAATAAACCAAGATGGCTGACATGAGAGGATGTGGCATCCCCGCCAGAGCTGGCGACTTTGGAACTGGGGAACCATGTTGGAGTCCCGGCGTCGGCTCAACATCCTGTGATTCTGGGCAAACCACATGTCCCTGTGCCTAAACATGAATCTGACTTTGTGTATTATAACTGGTGCTCATGTAAAGCGCTCCTATTCCCATGGGCTAAGCTGCGCTATATAAAACAGCAAAAATAATAGCATAAAAGACGATAAAAAGGAAGGATAACTTCGCTACCATTGAGAAAAGCAGCTCCACTTCCATCTATGAAGTTACTGTGACAATCTAAGTAAAGGTAGGCTTAAACTTCACCTGCCCCCCTTGAAAGCAGCCTTCCACTGAAATGTTGGACTTAAGGTATGCAATTGCATCCCCTCCCTATTAAAAAAAACGGGATTCCAAAAATGTTATAAGCCACCTATGATCCTACCTTCTTTAACATCTCATGATGCTCCTATCAGCATGATCCATGAGATCTGTCCCAGGGAGCTGAATAGGAAAGAGATGCAGTGTAAGATAGCAGACTGAGAAGATGTGGCGAGAACTATGGCGTCCATGTCTAATACCGAGTGAACATAACGGGAGCGATTGAGACGCTTTGAAGACGACACCTCCTTCCACTGACCTCAGTAATGTTTAATTCACAGTCTAACAATTTCAGAATTGAAATATTCTCAATATTATTTACAACAAAATTGTTTGTGTACTCACTAATCTTACACAGCTAACCCCTTTGACAAAGCCAATAGTCCTGGGTGGTGTGAGGTGTAGGTCATTTGTTCTATATTTCCGGATGTAATAACAAATTTCAGAGGAACCAAAATACCAGTTGGTATTTTGGACCTCTGAGATGTGTTATTACACATTATGGCACACTATGGGAATCATAGAAATGTAGTTTTTGGTTAAGTCACACCTATTATATAGGCCACGCCCCTTTTAGAGACCCAACACTTTTATCATGGCATTTAAAACCCTGGTCCACGCTATCTAGATTCAAGGACATTCTCTATGGAAATTTAATTAAGTCTTTGTTTTCGATTGAATGCACTGTGCTGACCAACACACGTTTGGTTTAGTCAATACACCACTGAGAAAACTTAAAATAAAGGAACATGTTTAATGATGACAAAAGTCTGAATATCTGAAATAAGTTAAGGGCTTTTTAAGTATAAGACATTCTGTTAGAAACTGGGTTGTTGGTTGATCAGGTGGCAACCCTGCTCAAGCAAAAACCACAACCCCTGTCAGGGTGAACCACTAAAGTCACTAAATTTACCAGTGCTTAACCTTGTGGTAGCTTGGCACAAACGCAGTCAGGCATAGCCTAGAGGCAATGTGTAAAGTATTTATGCAGAACACAAACAGTTATAAAGTGAAAACACAACACACCAAGTTAGAAGAATAGAGCAACATTTTTTAATTAATTGATATCAATATGAGAAACCTCCAATCATTAGAACCAAAGTTATGAATTTATAAGGTTTAAGGTAAAAACTAGTTACTAAAGAGCTAACCATGGGCATCTAGTCACTCAAGACTGGGTCAAAGTCGAAAAATATTACGTAACGCAACTGAGCGGAAGCCGGATACAAGAAGTGGATTGTGCCTGGTCAATGCTTACCTTATGACTTACAAGAAATTGAGTGGAAAAATGGCTGAGAAGGTAAAGTTAATTGGGGCAAGGCTGCGGGTGGTGTCCGAGGATGCGTCGTCCTCAGGGAGCGGTTGAATTAAGCCGCGGTGAAGATTTCCATATTAGACTTAGTTTCTCATTTTTGGAAGTCATAAACCTCCAGTGGGATGAAGCTGCTAGCAGTAGATTACAAGGGCTCCACAAAGGAAGGATACCACTTCTGAAAAACACCACTGAACAGGATTTGCTGCTGTGGAGAAGAATGTAGCGGGAGATGCTGTGAAGTCAGGCCGACTGGTGATGCAACTTGGGCACATCGCTGAGCAGGTAGGTCCTTGTTTCCTCTCGGTTCCCAGAGCAATTCTTTGGCAAACAAATTCTAGGTCCCAATGTTCAGAGAAATTGTTTGGCAAACACATTCTAGGTCCCAATGTTCAGAACTGGAGAGTACAAGTGAGTGTTGAAAATGGTTGGAGCTTTTCTGTCCAGAGGCCCTGATCAGGAGGCCAGCCAACTAGCCCTGGGAGTCGCTCTGGTCACTCCTGTGACTACCTCCCTCAAGAACAATCACAATCCTTGTCAGGGTGAAGCCCCGAAGTTGCAAAATTCACCTGAGCTCAAGCTTCTGGTAGTAATGCGATGGAGCCGATAGGCTTAACTTAAGGCAACATGTAAAGTTTGCAGGACCAAAACAGCAATCAAGCAAAACAATGAAAATCTTAAAACAAAATCAGAAAAATAGAGTAACATTTAATGGGCAAAATGCCAAAATTCCAATAAGGGGAACTGGAAATATGAATTTTCAAAGTTTTTTTATTATTTGCTTCTTTGAGGCATCTCACACTCATTCACACCTATTCAAATGTTAATTAATGGCTGGCAGAAGTGGAAATTCAAATGGTTCACGAGAGGCGTTGGGCTGGGAAACTATTTTTGTAAAAGTACATTTTACAAAAATAGTAATGTTTATAAACAAATCTAACTCTACCATTGAAACAGATTCTCAATAACTATCAAAAATTGTTGTTTGATTATTTTTCTAGTTTTTTTACCTAACCAGTATTCACATTATTACATGTAATAGTGTTACCCAGTGTTTTCCTATGAAACAGCTAGCCTACTACAGTGAAAATAGTTTTTCAGGCTTTTTCACTGCAATGACATGTTTAGCATTACATTCATACATGCCCTTCTTTTAAATACCATGCACCTTGCCTTATGGACAATAAGGCCTACACAGTGTGAGTTAATATTTCAAAGGAAGGTTTTGACCTGTTAATTGGGGTATTTTGACATGTGTAGTTTGCAGTTTAAAACTGCACCAGCCAGGCTATAAATGGTAGGAAACAAAAGGGAGTGACCCCAAAAATTCTAAACCTAAAAGATAAATTTATAAGAACTGAGAAGCACGCGGAGTTTGAGGTTGAATATGTAAAGGCCGGGGTGATCCCTATTGGGTGACAAATTAAATCAATCAAGGATTTGTAGAGCGCACTACTTACCCGTGAGGGTCTCAAGGCGCTGGGGGAAAAAAAGGGGGGGGGGGCGCTACTGGTCAAACAGCCAGGTCTTGAGTAGCCTCCTGAAGATCAGCAGGTCTTGGGTCTGTTATAGGCTCAGTGGGAAGGTGTTCCAGGTCTTGGCGGAGAAGTGGGAGAAGGATCTGTCGCCGGGGGTTGTTCTTCGGATGCGAGGGACGTTGGCGAGGGAGAGGTTGGCGGAACAGAGCTGGCGGTTGGGGATGTAGAATAAGAGTAGTCTGTTGAGGTAGGCTGGGCCGGTCTTGTGGAGTGCCTTGGGTGCGTGGATGAGTAGCTTGAAGGAAATCCTCTTGTTGATGGGGAGCCAATGCAGGTTTCTCAGGTGGGTGGTGATGTGGCTGTGGCGTGGTACGTCGAGGCGTTTTGGATGCGTTGCAGTCATTTGAGGAGCTTGGCCGGGGCTCCCGCGTAGAGGGTGTTTCCATAGTCGAGTCTGCTACTGACGTGGGCCTGGGTGACTGTTGTTCTTGTATCTGTCGGGATCCACCTGTAGATCTTGAAGAGCATGCAGAGGGTGATGAAGCAGGAGGAGAAGACTGCGTTGACTTGTTTGGTCATGGAGAGTGTTGAGTCGAGGATGACTCCCAGGTTGCGTCCTTGGTCGGTGCGTGTCTGGGCTGCTCCCAGTGCCGTAGGCCACCAGGAGTCATCCCAGGCTGAAGGGTCAGAGCCGAAGATGATGACCTCTGTCTAGTCCCTGTTCAGCTTCAGTCGGCTGATCTTCATCTAGTCGGCGACGGCCTTCATTCCTTTGTGGGGGGTGGATTTGGTGGTGAGGGGGTCCTTAGTGAGGGAGAGGATTAGTTGAGGGTCGTCGCCGTTGGAAATTATGTTGAGGTCGTGCTTTCGGGTGACTTGTGCTAGCGGGGCCATGTCGATGTTGAATTGTGTAGGGCTGAGGGATGATCCCTGGGGTACGCTGCAGATGATCTTGGAGGCTTTGGATCGGAATGGTTGGAGGCGGACACTCTGGGTTCTGCTGGAGAGGAAGGAGGTGGTCCATTCCAGGGCCTTGTCTCTGATCCCTGCGTCGTGGAGGCATGTGCCTAGTGTGCGGTGGCAGACGGTGTCCAAGGTGGCGGAGAGGTCCAGGAGAATGAGGGCCGTGGTCTCACTGTTGTCCAGCAGGGTCCTGATGTCGTCAGTGGCGGCGATAAGGGCAGTCTCGGTGCTGTGGTTGCTGCGGACCCCTGACTGGGATGGGTCCAGGATGCTGTTTTCTTCAAGGTATCGGGTTAGCGGTCTGTTGATGATCTTCTCAATGACCTTGGCTGGGAACGGAAGCAGAGAGATGGGTAGAAGTTTTGAAGGTCTCACGGGTCTGCCTTGTTTTTTTTTTTAGTAGGGCGTTGATCTCGGTGTATTTCCAGTTCTCTGGGAAGGTCGCGGTCTCGAAGGAGAGATTGAAGACGTTGTGCAGGTGGGGTGCGATGGAGCTGCTGGCTTTGTTGAAGATGTGGTGCTGGAGTGGGTCTGACTGGGAGCAGGAGTGGATTGTGCTCATGGTCTTGATGGTGTCATCTATGTTCACGTTGGCCCAGGCTGGCAGGGGGTCGTGGTCGATGGTGGGCAGGGTGTCTGGAGTGTCGATGTCGGTTGGGGCTGTCTGGGCGTTGAAGCTGTCGTGGATGTCAGCAATCTTGCGGTGGAGGAAGGTGGTGAGGGAGTCGCACAGGGCTTGCGACGGAGGGATGTCGTTGGTGTTGGAGCTGGGGTTGGAGAGTTCCTTTACCATGTTGAAGAGCTCCTTGTTGTTGTGTGCGTTGTTGTCAAGGCAGTCTTTGAAGGAGGTCCTCTTGGCAGACCTGATGAGGTGATGGTTTTTGCGAATGGCGTCTTTGTGGGCTGCGAGGCTGTCCGGTGTCTTTTCATTGTGCCGTTTCTTCTCTAGTTTCCGGCAGGTTCGCTTGAAAACTAGGAGTTCTAAGGTGAACCAGCTAGCTCTCTTGCTGGTGTCTATGTGGGTGGGTTTACTCAGTGGGGCGAGGGTATTGGCGCAGTCGTTGATCCAACTTCTGAAGTTGCAGGCAGCGTCGTCTATGTTGGGGGTGTCGGTGGGTGGTCTGAGAGCGAGGTTTGCGTGTAGGTGGTCTTCCATGATTTTACTTCAGCAGCGGCGGGGGATCTGTTGGGTGTGGTGGTGGGTTTCTGGAAGATGAAGTGGATGCAGCTGTGGTCGATCCAGAGGAGTTTGGTGGTGTGGTGTGGCTGAAGGAGACGTGGGAGCTTGAGGAGAAGACAGAGTCGAGCGTGTGGCTGGCAGAATGGGTAGGTGTTGTGACAAGCTGCTCAGTCCGAGGTTGTCGATCAGGGTGGTGGAGTTGCTGTCGTTGTTGTGAAAGTTGGGTGTCGTCGGTGGAGGTAAGGGCGTGCATGCTGATGAAGTCGGTGATGGAGTCGCTGATTTGGGGCCGGGGTCCGGGGAGTCTGTAGATGAGGGTACCTCTGAGGGTGGTATTGGGGTCAGTGTGGATCTGGAAGGGCATGTGTTCGGCGGTACGGAGAGTGTCGGTGTTGGTCGAGACCCTGATGCTGTTCTTGTGGACGATGGCGATTCCTCCTCCAACTCCGTTGGTGCGGTCTCTGCGGGTGATCTTGTAGCTGTCTAGGATGGCTATGGCGATGTCCGGTGCGGAGGAGTCGTTCATCTAGGTCTCTTTCAGGAAGGCGACATCCGGGGATGATATATCAAGCAGGTCCCAGAGCTCAACTGTGTGCGGAGCGGGTGTTCTGTAGGACGCTTCGGAGGTGGTTAAGGTTTTTCTTGGCAGTTGGTTTGGCGGCTCTGAGGCTTGTGTAGCTGCAGTTCTGGTAGGTGAAGGGACCATGTGTGCGTTTCGGTGAGGCCTTGATGCAGGTCTGGGTCTGTCCGGGGTTGAGCGCGTGCAGTGTGCTGGCATCGTAGCGGCAGCGGTCGTCGTGGCGGGTGAGGGGGCCATGGGTTCTGGCACTGGGCGCGGTCCAGGCGTGGACGGGCGCAGACGTGCTTGCCTTAGGCACGCCTTTGGCACGCCAGCAGCGCAGACCTGCAGCAGCCACCGTATAAACGAACCTGGTCTGCTTATAGAGAACCAAAAATTTTGGGAAACTTGGTCCCATATTGCTAATCGATGCAGTAGGGATTGGCTCTTCCTTATTATTAAAACAATGCAAGAGATTATTATCCGAGAAAAACAGGAAATTGAGCAACTGGAGCTGGAATTTAGAAATAATATTGTCTTAGAAGACACTAAGAAAAAATTGGAAGAACTCGAGGCTGAGGTTCATGGATATAAGGAATACTTAATCAATAAAAATATCAAAAAATTAAGAAAGGACATTGAAAAATATAGCGCTGAGTTAAGCTATCCCTAGTTAGGAAAAGACTATTACACACAGAAAAGAGAAAAAGGGTGTGATAGACCATATCAACAGAGACCTATATACAATAGGGGGGGAAGGAAGCGCATCACATTTTCAGAATCACCTGGATCTGGAAGTGATGACTATGGACAACAGAGAGGATATCAGGGTAATCACTTTCATAATACGGAATATGGATCAGGTGGTTCAACTGCTAGCACCTCTAGCTCTTCGAATTCATTTTTAGATCAGCGCCAAAGGAGAGGCTTGAGAACAAATGGAGGATACGGGAGAGGACAGTATGTAAGACGCCCACCCCAACAAGAGTATGTGAGACACCAGCATCAACCTCCACAGGACTACCTTCTGACAAGGAATCAGAAATATTGGAGGTAACCACTAGAAAATGTCCCATTATTAACCTGTCCAATAGGACACTGAACCAGATTGAATTGGAAGTTTTAGAGAAAGGGTTTAGTTTTGCCACAACGACACAGGTCAATACATTTTTGTTACAAAAGGATCTAAAATAATCTTTTCGCAAGATCAGACTGACACGTTTTTTTGAGGATAGAGAGCAAAGGGAAGATAATTACATCTCTGGATTAAAGCCTAAATCTACTTTTATACCCCACATTAGTTAGGTTGACAAGAAAATTGAGATCTTTGAACAAGTGGTTGAATCTAAGATACGGAAAATTTGTGATCAACGACCACCTATGACTCATAATGTGAGTAAACAACACAAGGAAGCCTTTAATAATCTTAAGAATGACTGTACCATCGCCATAAAACCGCCAATAAAGGTGGGGGGGTGGTCATTTTTCACACCCCTGATAAAGAAGATAAATGATCTAACTTCTTAAAGTGGAAGAACATTATAGAAAAGTCCCCATGAGCCAATGGAACAATCTGAACAAAGAAATTACCAAACTCCTGACTATAGCAAAAACCAATGATTGGATTTCAGAACAAGAGTACAGATTCCTCTACAATGATAAAGCTGTCATATCTGCCATATACGGTCTACCGAATATTCATAAAAACTTAATCAAAACACTGATGAGACCGATTGTGAGTTGTATAAACTCAACACTTGACCCATTAAGTAAATATGTGTATAGTTGTTTAAGACCACTTGTACAGAAACAAAAATCCTATATCAAGTATTCTGCCCACATGATTCATAACATTGAGGACTGTAGTTTTAATTGTAATACACAACTATTAGTGACACTAGACATTGAAGCATTGCATACTAACACACCCCAGGATGCCACCCTTAATGTGATCAGTGGCATCCAGGGTCCTGCGGAAAGCAGAAGTGCTTATGTGGAATGTTTCTTAGCATATGCTTCATTGGACATAAAAAAACAACTTGTTCTTGTTTTAAAGCAACCTTTACCTCCAATGTAAGTGTACCAGCATGGGGGCCAAAGGTGCCCCAAGTCTGGCAAGCCTTTATCTGGGGCATTTTAAGGATGTACACATCTTCAACGAATCTGCTCCATTTTTTGAAAATGTTCTGAAATGGAGCAGATTCATAGATTACATCCTTTTTATTTGGGAAGGCAGTATAAAACTCCTACTATGGCTGAACTTGGGGGATGCTAATTTAAAATTCACATCTCAATATAGTAATAACGCTAGTAAATAAAAAGAGATAATGTACAAAAAAATACCCTAGTAGCAAGAGATTCTAATAACTAAGAGCAAAAATGTGGCTTATCTTTTACTACGCCCGTGTGACCTGGCCTATATAGACGAAACATCGCGTGAATTACGCAATCGCCTTTTAGAACATAAACGGGCCATCAAAAATAGCAAAGAGAATGCACCTTTAGTTAACCACTGGAGGGAAGCAGGTCATACATAGACGGATTTTAGGTGGTTCATTGTGGAAAGAATTAAGGGAAACAGGAGAGGTGGTGATCTCTCGATAAAAAGAAAGAACCGTGAGCAATGGTATATTTCTATACTAGATACCATTCGATTAGGTCTAAATACAAAGGAGCACTGGATGCGATTAATCAACTAGATAGAGTAGGATCAATAGGAACTGAGGTTAAGTACTACAATTTTTCTGCTTGGAATACAGTGTGGTGTGCGATGCGAGGGATCGTGACAGAAACCTGTACCAGCCGGGCTTCTGCTTGCAGTCATTGGCATCTGCCTCCACATTGTGTTCCCTATATATTATTATGTAACCTGGGCACGGGGTCTCGCCCTCCAGAGGGACCCCCTTTAATGTTGTCCGACCCCCACACTTGGAAAACTAGTGGTCAACGAGGACTTGACGGAAAAAAGAGAAACAGGAACTGAAGAAAACACTGCAACGACATGCCCAAGTGTTCTCAGACATTCCAGGAAAAACTAGTCTGGCAGAGCACAGTATCCATACTATACCGGGGAAAACCGTAAAGATCAAGCCCTATCGGATCCCGGAGGCCAGAAGGACAGGGATACAGCAAGAAGTAGAAGAGATGCTAAGACTCGGGGTGATCCGACCATCCCACAGCGAATGGTCAAGTCCGATCGTGTTGATCCCAAAACCGGACGGAACGAGAAGATTTTGTATGGACTTTCGAGCGCTGAACGACATATCCACATTTGATGCTTATCCTATTCCAAGGATAGACGAACTCATAGAACAACTCGGAGAAGCTAAATACATTAGCACGATCGACCTTACCAAAGGATACTGGCAGGTCCCCCTTAAGGAGGAAGACCGGCACAAAACCGCATTCACAACCGAAACCGGGAGATACGAATTCACAGTTCTCCCCTTTGGCCTGCATGGGGCCCCTGCCACGTTCCAAAGGCTGATGAACAACGTGTTGAAGGACATTTCGTCATTTAATTCTGCGTATCTTGACGATATCGTCGTCTTCAGCCCAGACTGGGGCACACATCTGAAACACCTGCATATGTTGTTCGAGACGCTCACCCTGGCTGGTTTGAAAGTAAACTCAAAAAAATCACGGATTGGATTTCAGAAAGTGAAATACTTGGGGTACGTACTAGGTCATGGCCTGATTGAGCCCCAAATGGAGAAAGTAAGGGCCATAGCTGAGACCCCATTCCCGAGCACAAAAAAAGAACTAAGAGCGTTTTTGGGCCTCATAGGCTATTACAGGCGATTTATCCCTGGCTTTGCACAGTTGGCAGCCCCCCTCACAGATGCCCTGCAGTCTAAGGTGAAACAGTCTGACTTACGAACGCCCACTCCGTCCATGTCCGAGGCGTTCGCCTCCCTGAAACGGACAATCACCTCCACCCCGATTCTCACCTCCCCTGATTTCTCGCGGCCCTTTTCTCTCCATACGGATGCCTCGGACTATGGTATCGGGGCTGTGCTGTGTCAAGTCGGTGCCGACTGTTGCGACCATCCGATTCTGTTCATCAGCCGGAAGTTGTTCCCGAGGGAACTCAAGTATCCGACTGTTGAAAAGGAGTGTCTGGCCATCCGGTGGGCTGTTGAGAAGCTGTCCTATTACATGGAGGGTCGGCGGTTCTCGCTATACACGGACCATGCCCCACTTCTCTGGATGGCCCGCAACAAGTCGAGTAATGCGAGGGTCATGAGGTGGTTCCTGGCGCTGCAGCCTTTTGCCTTTAGCGTGCACCACAAGAAGGGGGTCGACAATAAGGGGGCTGACTTTTTGTCCCGGAATCCACTTCCCGAACGGAAGTGTTCAGGGGGGATGGTGTGTAACCTGGGCAGGGGGTCTCGCCCTCCAGAGGGGCCCCCTTTAATGTTGTCCGACCCCCCCCCTCTTGTCTTCACAGCCTCCCCAACCACCCGGATGGTCGGCAATGGAACGATATAGTTGCGACGACGAGGAGGAGGAAGGATGGGGGCCCTTTAAATGGACTGACAGCCTGATGGTGGAGGAGGAGCCTGGAGAGCCCGTAAAAGTCGGCACCGACCGTCCACAGGTGTGTTACTACACCGGAGGAGTGGACAGAGTGCAGGAGAGCGGAGAGGCGGGAAGCAGCGAGACGGAGTGGACCGGAGGAGCGAGTTGGTTAAGTGAGGAGGGGTGGACGGGAGGAGCGAGTTGGTTAAGCGAGGAGAACATTGCGGAGGGGGAGAACCATGAACAGAAAAGACGGGAATCCGCGCCATCGGATCAAGAGTCGGCGGGACCTGAGTCGTCTGCAGAGAGCTGAGAGCCGAGAGACGGGATCTGCAAAGCCTGGAGGCCAACCCCACGAGCCGCCCAGCCGTACGCCAGGAGGGGTACGGCTAGCAGAGGTACGTGAACGGTTCCTGGGGTGGTGGAGGAGGAAAGGAAGACGCCTGACTTAGCTTAAGTTGATCAAATAAAACACCGGCCTCCCCCGAATAGCATAGCACTGTAACTGCACAATCACGAGTCCCGGTAGAAGCGCACCGTGTGTCACCCTCACTTCCCTCACGTTCCCCTTCCCCCTCAACATTCGTTGACCGATAAACCGAAATACTTACTTGTCCTCTCTTCTCTTTACCTCCTCGGCGGCCGGCGAGGGCGAGCACTACGGAGCCTCCGGAACCCAGCAGCAGGAGGAGGAGCCTCGTCCGGAGAAAGGAGGAGGGAGTGCTCCGAAAGACCAGACAGGAAAGGAGCCGATCCCCCAGAAGGGGCGCCACGAGAAAAACCTGTACCGATGACCTGTATGCTAAAATAAAAACCACTACAACCAAAACACGCCTCCTACCCCTTCCTAGTCCCGCAGTAACATATTAATATATACGATGATGCTGGAACAGTACGAAGGTTTAATAGATCATTTATGACAAATAGACAGGTACCCTCGGACTGGCCCCGGTACCCCAAATTTGAGCGGTTTGGGAACACCCAGCACCAGCCCTATTGGTAACCATTGTTCTTTTGCACTAGTTATGGCCTTCAGGAAAGCATCTGTCCATCAGGATAGGTCTTGGGGCACTGTGTAGGAGACGTTTTAGACTAATGAAAATTATATGGGACGTATGGTTAATTTCACCATGGTGCTGTTACCACGATAATCTCCATTAGGAGAAGAGAGCAGATATTTTCTGCATATTTCTGTATAGTTTTGGCATTTAGACAGGGTATTGACATATAGATGTTTGGGAGTTCTATTATTAGAACCGCCAATCCCGCCAATGTGATAATATTACATAGCGGGGCCCGCCTGATACACGCATATGTAGGTGCCACTTAAAATGTATCTCCGCCTTAAGGGAGATGTTATCAGCCTCTCTCTTGTTTGACCTGTCGCGAAGCATTGACGTAGTGAACCACACACCAGGTGTGAGTCGACAACAACATATTTAAACCGCGAGAGGCAGGGAGTTATAGGGATCGTTTTTGCTGAAGAAGCGGAGCGGCAGTATAGTCTTCATCGAGGCCCACAAACATGTAAGGAGCCAATGTTTGATTTGCGCAGTACCCGTATAGTTAGTCGCCATTGGAACTTAGGTGGGTACTAAGATTTTTAAGATTTTTATAATTGTAGCTATATACACTCCAGTTATCAATTGCTGGGGTGGCAATATTAGAAATGTTTTATTTAAATTGTGGCTCACGGAGAGACTCAATGTTAACACGAAGTGGACCGGTATACTTAGAGAACAGTCTGTCAGGCGGGAACCCATATACGTTGAATTATATAGAATCAGGTTACCCGTTTTTAACTTAAGGGTGCCAGAGACATAGAACAAACTTTGGGAGTTACAATGGGAATCGATAAATTCATAACGGCAAAGAGTTTAACCAACCAACCTTTGTACATAATGATTGTGACTCACAGTGGCAGTCTTGTTCTTCAGCTACACTAAAAATAAAAACGATTACTCTGTCGAGTTGATGTTAAGATAGTAAGATGTGTCCAGGAAGGGCGTGGCTTAGCGCCCGATGGCGATGTCGGCACTGGCTTGAGGCTCTGCGGAGGCTTGGGAGCTTCGCTGCATGAATTACCGCTCTTCTCCTACTGGATAGCCTTTCCTGACGTCGGAACATCCCTGGAGGCTGACACGGCTGTTCCTGACTCGAAATAATGCCCTGACGACCCTAATTCTGCATTTGCCGTTTTCGCCGCTTCAGGTACGATGCGGCCACCATTTTGTGACGACGATTTCTATTTGCTCTGACTTCGTTTCAGGGTGCGTCCTTCCTTATTTTCACCCTCAATAGTGTGCAAACTCCTTATTTCGCCAGCACCCTTCAGATATTAATATAGGGCTGCGCGCTATTTCCTCGCCTTGTTTCTGCCGATAAACCAGCTTGACCCTCATAGCCTGACATCTAATACCCGCCATTTTGAGCGACTCTCTTCATATTTTCCTTCTATCAGAGATATGGTGGTGTGGCAATGCTGGAGTAAGCGGTGTTATCGTCTCCCTAACAATTAAATGACATGCTAACTCTCTACTCTCAGACATCCTGGTGATTTACTACTTGGATTTCGTTACTGTGTCAGCTGGCTTTTGATGTGATACCCACCATTCATCACCTCGCTACTTGCGCAGCTGCTACTAGATGGAGTGCCTGCCTCCCTTTTTCTCTGACTTTTACCATAAGCCTGGTTCACAGTTTTGAGATTGGGATGATTTATCATACCTCCCAGGTCATTTCGCTCTATTTGACGTGCGCATATCCTCTGCCTTCCTACTTGGTCTATGGTGTCAACGATCAAGCAATTTCTTTCATAATGCTTTTCACCGCATAATAATCAACGCTCCCATCAACTCTATGGCCTCTTGACTTTGTTTGCACTAATTCTATTCCATGGCCATACACCCCATGGTGTTTACCTCCTTTTTGCCTATCATTTTGCATTGCTGTTTATGTGGTCATAGATGACGTGTTGCATTCTCAATTGTGACCTACTGCACAGCTTTTTATCTTCAGGAGTGCCTTTTTAGACTGTTCTTACCTTATGCTCTTCTGTGCCTCCTTCACCTGACTTCATACCTATTATAAAGGCAGTCCGCATTCCATAGACTGAAATAATTTCATATAACTTTTATGGGACAATTGAAATCCATGTCCCGTTTCCCTCTAAAACCAAAACAAAGGTGGCCTTTGTGAAAAATTCAGAATTGTTCTCAGAGTTTTCCAAATTAGAAGATTCTCTCACTTCATCAAGCTCCGACACTGTCATGGATCCTCCTCAGTCGGCATCAGGGAAAGCTACCACCAAGAGATTGAAAAAAGATCCACCCTCATCTCTCAAATCGTCTACGCCTGTTTCCATGGAACTTTTACTGGAAGAAATAAGATCCTTTCGCCCTTTTCTGGAGGAAATTGGGACCTTGCGTCCTTTTATGGAGGAAACTAATGTTAAGCTTCTGACTCTTATGGACAATTAGTAACTAATTGAAACCAGAGTCTCTTCAGTCGAGCAGTCTGTTGCTTCATTCCAGGAAACCCGTACCACAGTTTCCCACTTAACTTCACAGGTTGGCGCCCTCCAGAAGCAGGTGGAGGAATTGGAAAACAGCAACAGACGAAATAACCTACGCATTTACGGCCTAGTGGAAGGTCTTGAGGGGTCAGACTCAATCGCCTTCTTCAGCTCCTTTCTCCCGAAATCGCTCCATCTACCAGAAGGGACATCTCTCAACATTCAACGGGCTCATCGATTGGGTCGTTTGCCGACATCTGTTTCCATGTCGCAACGCCCAAGGGGCGTCATCCTTTATTTTTTGGAATACACTGATCTCCTGAAAGTCCTTATGGCGGCTAAGGCTTCACCAAAATTGTCATGGTCTGGTTCTCCTCTGTTCTTTGCTCAAGACTATGCTAAAGCGACTGCCAATCGACGGAAGGCTTTCTTAGGCATGAGGGATGTCCTTCGCTCCATGGGTGCCAGATATGGATTGTATCATCCCTGCTTGTTCAAGGTCACCTATAATAATAAGACGACTGCCTACGACGACCCAGCGCGACTACAAAGTTTCATTAATGCACACAAAATCACTTCTATGGACCCTTCTGGGCCTTCTTCATCTCATCCTGGCTGATTCACTCTTCTGATGGCTTTTGCTATGCTGATGTTCTTGTTTTGACCATGTTTTGCCTTTCTTCCTCGTTTGTTCCCCTGTTGATCATCCTCTCTTTGTCATATTGTTGTTAATTACTTCTCTCTCCTATGTTCCCCATGTGTAATTGTTCGTATTTCCTCATCTTGCTTCCACAGGTTTCTTCTGTGTGTGATGATGTCTCCCCGGCTTTCTGCATGGCCGCGCATGATGCTGTTGCCTTGCCTCGGCGACTCCCCCCCCCCCCCCTTTTCCCCCCCGGCTTCATTTTTGTCTTCTCCTTTTGTAGGTATGTTTTCCCCTTATTCCTATTTGTTCTTTTCTTCCCTTCTTTCCTTACCCTTCCCTTTCTGTCTGAGCTCCCTTGTTCATGTGGAGATTATAACTTCTTCTTTTACAGGTGGTAATTCTTCTCAAACTATCCCTTTATTTTCATTTTTTTTCCTGAGCTTTTTGCTGCTTTTCACATCACTAATCATACGTTGTTGCTCCATTTCTCCTTATGATGTATTCTTTGCATATTTGTTTATATTATGTCTTTTTGATCTTACTCATTTTACCTTTCCTTTTTCTTTCCTACTCTCCACTCTATCTTTGCCTCCCTTTTTCCTTTCCTTCTTCATGGATCTTTATCTTACTTTGATATACGTTATATTTTATAGCCTATCTTTTACACAATACTTTTGTAGTTATGAACTCGCTATTTTAATGTACATGTTATGTCACTGAATATAACTTCATGGAATGTTAAGGGTATTAATTCCCCAATTAAGCGTCAACGCATTTTATCACACCTAGCCAAATTAAACGTGGACATTGCGTTTCTTCAAGAAACTCACCTTTCTGACATAGAATCTGCCAAGCTTAAAAGAGGTTGGGTGGGTGAAGTCTTTTATTCGCAAGGGGATGGTAAACGCAATGGTGTTGCAATTCTATGTCGTAGGTCTCTCCCTTTTACAAATATTTCCCAAGAATCCGATACTAATGGCAGATGGACACATGTCAGACTATCGCTTAGAGGTGTTCCAATCTCTCTCCTTAATGTTTATGGTCCGACCACTGGTAAACCCCTTTTTTGGGCAGAATTTTCTTCACGCATCGCCCAATTCATGGACGATAATTTCATCCTTGCAGGGGATTGTAACCAACATCTTGATCCATTTGTCGATAGGAAATTTGATGCCACCTACGTCCCTACTAAATCACACAAAATTTTTACCCAGGCTATTTCCCAGCTTAAGCTTGTTGACTCCTGGCGACTTTGTAGCCCGACTTTGCAGGAATATACCTTTTATTCCCCATACCACCATTCAATGTCACAGATTGACTACATTTTTGTCTCCCATGATCTTACTCAAACACTTCACTCGGCGGATAGTGGTCCGATTCTGCTTTCGGATCATGCCCCTGTTATGATTAGTCTTGATGTGCTCCCTAAACTTGATGGGCCCAGAAGATGGCGTTTTAACAATACCCTCCTTTTAGATCCCAAATTTTCCACTTCTTTCACCGCATTCTTTGACACATTTTTTCTATTGAACAATGTTCCGCCCATCTCTAAAATATACTGTTTGGGATACTTTCAAAGCAGCTGCACGTGACTTCATTATCAACTATGTTGCTAAGAAGCGCAGAACTGCCCACCACTCCACTAAAAACCTCCTTCTTGACATTAAGCGATTGGAACACGCCTATTATACCTCACATTCCAAAGATAGTCTGACAACTCTGGTCGCTGCCAAACTCAAGTTTAACGAAAAATCTACTGAAGATGCCACCTTATATTTACTTAAGTCAAGTGCTAAATTTTATGGGGGTAGAAATAAAGCCGGGAAAATTCTTGCTAACTACCTGAAGGTTAAGCATAACAAAATGACTATTTAATCGGTTTATGATGCTAGTGCACATTTACAACACAAAGATGCTGATATTCTTGATACATTTTCCCGCTTTTATGAGACCTTATACACCTCTGGCACCCAACCTTCTCTTCACTCTCTTATACATTTCTTCTCCACTATTCAAAAACCAGCACATTTCTTTCTTGATCTTTCCTCTTTGGAGGCTGACATTTCACAGAAGGAGCTGCTCACTGCACTTCAACGTCTTGAACTCAACAAAGCTCCTGGCCCAGACGGTTTTACCGTTGAATTTTACCTTCATTTCTCCAAAATACTGATTCCAAAGCTATATTCCCTTCTTCACTCCTTTGCTAAGTCAGGTGCCTCCTCTGAGACTTTCTCAGATGCACACATCTGTTTAATACCTAAACCCGGAAAAGATGTGCAACACTGTAAAAACTACAGACTCATATCTCTTGTTAACATTGACTATAAAATTTTCGCTAAATCATTGGCAATAATATTGGATCATCAACTCCCTGACCTCTTAGGTGAAGAACAATCTGGCTTTGTTAAAGGTCGTTACATTACTGATAACACCAGGCTTTTATTTAATATTTTATCAAATCCTCTCACCTCGCAGCCATTGCGCTAGATGCAGAAAAGGCCTTTGATAGGGTTGAATGACCTTACCTTTTTCACACTCTTGATTGGTTCAGGTTAGGCCCTAACTTTATTTCTTTAATTTCACTACTTTATTCTCACCCTAGAGCTGCAGTTTTTGCCAAAGGTCAGATCTCCCCCTACTTTGATCTTGGCAGAGGAGTTCGCCAAGGTTGCCCCCTCTCCCCTTTTCTTTTTAACCTTGCCTTAGAACCTTTCTTGTTCAAGCTACGCCAGAACCCTGACATCCACGGCTTTCGGACCGCGGAATCCTCCATCAAACTTGCCGCTTACGCGGATGATAGTTTGCTCTTCATCTCAGATCCAATAGTTTCCATTCCTGCTTTCCTGGAAGAAGTTAAGCAATACTCCTTAATCTCTGGTTACAAACTTAATAATGAATAAATGCGAGATCCTTCCCCTAACAAAATTCACTTTTAAGCCTGATTTCAATGCCTCCAATTTTATTTGGAGCCCTTCCCACATTAAATATTTGGGTTTGCACATTACCCCTTCCATTCCTGATACTATTTCTTTATGCCTCACTAAGTGCACTCAGAAACTATCCGACCTCAAAGCCAGGTGGCATCCTCTTTATTTGTCTTGGTGGGGCCGCTTAGATACTATCAAGATGATGTTGTCCCCCATTGTTTTGTTCACACTCTCCAATATCCCGGTCTCCGTTCTGGCAAAGTTCTTAAAGAAAATCAATTCAATTTTATCCTCCTTTTCATGGCACAACAAAAAACCAAGAATGTCTCTTGCTTTGCTCATACGCCCAACTTCTGAAGGAGGTGTTAACTTTCCTGATTTCCCAGCATACCATAAAGCCTTTTTGTTGCGTCAAGCTTCCTTTTGGCTGCAGGACCCTGATTCCCCCTGCCCTTTATGGACTAAGGTTGAGCGTCTCTTTCTTTCCCCTTTCTCTTTTGCTGAATATCTCTCTTTCTCTTGCAAGCCCTCCTTGATTCCTACTCTCATTCATAGATACACTGTTAAACTCCTCCTATCCTCTAATCCTCCTCCGCCTGTGAAGGTTGCTGATTTTCTAACCTCCCCTATTTGGCATAATAAATATCTTCTAATTCGAGGTAAACCCTTTTACTGGAAATCTTGGAGGTCCAAGGGATTACTCTGGATATCACAGCTTTTCTCCCATTCCGTTTTCTTGCCTTTTCCTGCCTGAAGTTCCACTTTTGATTTACCTTCCTCATTTGCTTCCAAATATCCTCTTCTCAAAGCAGCGGTTATGGAAGATTATACGAAGCTCTTGCAGGTGACCTCTTCCCCTATTCCACCTAACCCTACCCTTCAACTTCACTCTATTCTACAAGCTACTCCTAAAGCTTCTGCTATTTACAAGCACCTTCATACACATACACTCCCCAGACCCAAATCCAAGGTGGAGGAACAATGGGAAAGTGATTTTTCTACATCATGGCCGATATCTCTATGGGACAAGATTTGGATAAAAGTCCGTAAAACTTCTAGAGCTGCGTCCTTGACGCAATCTATATTTTTCATTTACAACAGACTACTTCACACACCTACTACTCTTCATACGCGATTTCCTACCACTCCAGACTTATGTTGGTCTTGCTCTCTACCCAATGCTAATCTATTTCATATGTTATTTCTTTGCAAAAATGTACATGCTTTTTGGTTACAGATTTGGGCACAAATTAATGTTATTTTTCACACCTGTATTCCTTTTTCCCCCACCCATGTTTTTTTGTGAAGTCTTTCACCTTGCTGGGATGTGACTGATTCTTCTGTTCATATTGTTGATTTATTATTAGCAGTCGTGTTTCAACAAATTACTATTAATTGGAAGTCTTCCTCAACTATTACTTTCCAAGCATGGTGGTATAATGTTTGTCACAATCACAGGCTTGATACTGCTTTTGTATTTCCTGCCCAAATGGCAGCTAAACGTGCAGATATGTGGCTTCCTGTTACGATGTATTTAGATAACTGTACAACCCGTTCCTTCCGTCCACGACCTGCCCAGCAAGAGGTTTCCAAACCCCCTTGATGCCCTCTTTTCATTCCACTCCTTTTGTTAACATACTTACCTGCATAACCTTATTTGTATTTGCTGTTTAGGTTTAATAATTGTACCCCCTTTATTACTTTTCTTAATACATAGAATGAGTTCATTGTGTATTCTTTATCCTTGTTCTTTTTTTTCATCATAATTATCTTATTGTATTTTGTATTATTACCTTTTATTATGATTAATAAACTTTTCTTGAACTAAAAAAAAAAAAGATGTGTCCAGGAAGTAGGGGACGAATGCATAATAGGATTTCATATTATTCCAGATTTATGAAAATGCCCAAGTGGTAGAATGATTCAAACATCATAAGGAGAGGCGTTCGAAAGTCGGAGATTGCTGAATAGATGCATCTTGACAGAAGTCACAAAAAAGACTAATATTTTTAAGGTATGTTACAAAACAAGATAAAGCTAGATAGACTAAGGGCAAAATAGAGGTTTTGTTAGAAATTAGGGTGATAAAGCTAAGACCCCATTATTTACTCTTTGTTCATTATCCTTTTTTTATATATATTCTCTAAAGGGCTTTATGAATTACCGTATGGAAATATTGAGGTTCCTCCTTTTGATGTGTACAATATATGAGTCGTAAATGAAGAGCTGAGGACTTTATACATTGGAGCTTTGATCCCCACACAAGTAAGTAGGTTAAATTCACCAACTCGGGTGAGCACTATGAGTTTGTATTGGCAAAGGAGGTATTTGTGGATACTTACAGCGATATACTAAAGACTCCACACTTTTTCTATATATTTTTCAGGGACTACATGAATGTATATATTGAAATATTGTAGACCTGCCCATGAAGCACATTTTATGAAGATCTGTGGATTTCAAATCAGTTCCTAAATAGGTAGGTTATATTGAATCAACTTGTGGCGGAAGTAGAGTTTGATTCATAAGAGTCAAGTCAAGTCAAGTCAAGTCAAAGCATTTATATAGCGCACTACATACCCGGAGGGTTTCAAGGCGCTTAGGAAGGGGAGGAGGATTACTTGTCAAATATCCACGTTTTAAGTTGCTTTCTGAATGCTAGGTGGTTCTGGGTAAGGCGAAGGTAAGTGGGGAGTGAGTTCCATGTTTTAGCGGCCAGGTATGAAAAGGATCTGCCTCCCATGGTGGTCTTGTTGATGCGAGGTACAGTGGCGAGGGCTTGGCTGGAAGAACGTAGTTGGCGGAAGGGGGTGTAGAAGGACAGTCGTGAGTTGAGGCAATCTGGACCGATGTCGTAGAGTGATTTGTGTGCGTGGGTAAGCAGTCGGAAGGTGATCCTCTTATTGACGGGTAGCCAGTGGAGGTCTTTAAGGTGGCCAGAGATGTGATCGTTGCGTGGGATGTCTAATATGAGTCTGGCAGAGGCGTTTTGGATTCGTTGGAGTTTCTTCTGGAGTTTTGCGGTAGTACCTGCGTAGATGGTGTTTCCATAGTCCAGTCGGCTCGTGACCAGAGCGTGGGTGACTGTTTTCCTTGTTTCGGAGGGGATCCAGCGAAATGTTTTTCTGAGCATGCGAAGAATGTTGAAGCAGGAAGAGGATACGGCGCTGACTTGTCTGTTCATTGAGAGTGAAGAATCCAGGATGACGCCTAGGTTCCGTGCGTGGTCTGTCGGGATGGGTGCTTTTCCGAGGGCTTCCGGCCACCAGGAGTCGTCCCATGCGGAGGGGGATGTACCTAAGATGAGGACTTCTGTTTTGTCTGAGTTCAGTTTCAGACGGCTTTGTTTCATCCATTCGGCAACTTCTTTCATTCCTTCGTGTAAGTTGGTTTTGGCGGTGCTGGGGCCATTGGTGAGGGAAAGGATCAGTTGAGTGTCATCCGCGTATGAGATGATGTTGAGGTTGTGTTGGCGTGCGATGGCCGCGAGGGGGCTCATGTATACGTTGAAGAGGGTGGGACTGAGTGAGGATCCTTGTGGTACACCGCAGATGACTTCAGAGGCCTCGGACTTGAATGGTGGAAGGCGGACTCTCTGGGTTCTTCCGGTGAGGAACGAGGTGATCCATTCAAGTGCTTTTCCTTGGATTCCGATGTTATTGAGGCGTTGTAAAAGGGTGCTGTGGCAAACTGTGTCGAATGCTGCAGAGAGGTCGAGGAGGATGAGGGCGACTGTGTCTCCGTTGTCCAGTAGAGTTCGAATGTCGTCTGTTGCTGCGATGAGGGCGGTCTCAGTGCTGTGTTTTGCTCGGAAGCCAGATTGTGAGGGGTCGAGGGATTTGTTGGCTTCGAGGAAGGCGGCGAGCTGGTTGTTGACAGCTTTCTCGATGACTTTGGCCGGGAATGGAAGAAGCGATATGGGGCGGTAATTTTTGAGTTTGGTGGGGTCCGCTGTGGGTTTTTTCAGAAGGGCGGTGAGTTCAGCGTGTTTCCAGTCTTCCGGGAAGGTGGCGGAGTTGAGGGAGCAGTTGATGACGTCTCGGAGGTGCGGTGCTATGACGGAGTCTGCTTTGTTGAAGATGTGGTGAGGACATGGGTCTGTGGGGGATCCTGAGTGGATGGAATTCATCAGGCGGATGGTGTCTTCAGTGGAGATTGGGTTCCAGTCGTTAAGGGTGTTCACGGGGGGAGAATGTTCAGCAAATGGTTGGGTGGGTTGGTCTCCGGGTTGGTTGTCGAAGCTGTTGTGGATGTCTGCAATCTTGTTGTGGAAGAATGAGGCTAGGGAGTCGCAGAGGGCTTGAGAGGGGGTGATGTCGTTGGAGTTGGCCGAGGGATTGGAAAATTCCTTGACAATGTTGAAAAGTTCCTTGCTGTTATGGGCGTTGTTGTCAAGTCGATCCTTGAATGCTGTTTTCTTGGCCTTTCGGATTAGTTGGTGGTGAGTGCGGTGGCGTTTTTGAAGGCGTCCTTGGTGCTGGTGGTTGGGTCTTTTTTCCAGGCCTTTTCAAGGGAGCGGCAGAGTTTCTTGGACTTCTTGAGATCATCGTTGAACCATGAGGCCTTCTTGCTGCCAGGTTTGTTTTGACGTTTTTTCAGTGGTGCTAAGGTGTCAGCGGTGTTGGATAACCATAGGGTGAGGTTGGCGGCGGCTTCGTTAGCGTTAGAAGAGAGGGCTGGGGTGTTTTGAAGGAGCGATGCGGAGATTTGGTCCGTGGTGATTTTGTTCCAGTTCCTTTGTAGGGTAGGTTGGAGGTGGATGATGGGTTTTGGTTTGTTGTAGGTGAAGTGAACGCAGCTGTGGTCAGTCCAGAGGAGGTCCGTAGTGTGGCTAAAGGAGACATGGTTGCTGGATGTGAAGATGGGGTCGAGTGTGTGGCCTGCGATGTGGGTGGGGGAAGTGACTAGTTGTTTAAGTCCGAGGTTGGCGAGGTTGTCCACGAGGGTGGCGGTGTTGCGGTCGTTGATCTTTTCGAGGTGAAAGTTGAGGTCTCCCAGAAGGATGTAGTCTTTGGAGGGGAGCGCGTGTGGGGTGATGAAGTCCGTGATGTCTTCACTGAATTTTGCGCGGGGTCCTGGTGGTCTGTAGAGGAGGGTGCCTCTGAGTGTGGTTTTGGGGTCGATGTGGATCTGGAAGTGAAGGTGTTCGGAGTTGGCGAGGTTGACGTCAGAGCTGGTTGATATGCGAATTGATTTCTTATGGACGATAGCGATTCCTCCTCCTGTGTGGCTGCTACGGTCTTTGCGAGTGATCTTATAGTCTTCAGGAATGGCGATGGTGATGTCTGGTGCGGAGGAAGCGTTCATCCATGTTTCTGTTAGGAAGGCGATGTCTGGAGAGATGGTGTCTAGTAGATTCCATAGGTCAATGGCGTGCCTGTGGATTGATCGGGTGTTGAGAAGGATGCATTGTAGATGGTTGGGGTCGGTAATCTGTGGTGTGGTCGTAGCGGAGATGTTGTCGGTGCCGCTGAATTTGCAGGAGTGGCAAGAGAATGGTCCATGGGTGTGTCCAGGGGCGGCTTGGACGCAGTTGGGAACGCGACCGGGGTTAAGGGCTAGGAGGGAGGCGGCATCGTAGGTAATGCGGGGGGGCTGGGAGGGACGGGGGCCAGGGGGTCTGGCGCTGGGCGCGGTCCAGGCGCGGACGGGCGTAGACGGGCTTACCTTTGGCGCACCTTCGGCGCGGGTTGGGCGCGGACGCTGCGCGTAAACGCTGCGCGCGGGAATAACCGTCATATATGGATGGTGGAGGGGGAGGGGCGAGGGCGTCTCAGCTGGGAGGCGGGGCGGCACACGAGGACTAGCACAACAAACAAAATGGAGGCGGAGGGGGGGGGCACAGCGGAGCGCTAGTGGCAAACGCGCTTAAACAGATGTAAACAGCACAGAAATAATGCACAAAGTGCTACTACAGCAAAGCGCTAAGCCTGCAAACAACACGTGAAAATACAAGGCAATGTTAACAGCAATTCAGCGCTACGATACCAGCAGTCAGCAGGGACCCTGGGAGCGACCACTCGGCTCGTGGAAGAGGAGTGAGTCACGGCGCCTGTAGGGAGGTGAGCGCTATTACAGGACAGTGGGAGGGCGTCTCAGCTGGGAGGCGGGGCGGGCACACGAGGACTAGCACAACAAACAAAATGGAGGCGGAGGGGGGGGCACAGCGGAGCGCTAGCGGCAAACGCGCTTAAACAGATGTAAACAGCACAGAAATAATGCACAAAGCGCTACTACAGCAAAGCGCTAAGCCTGCAAACAACACGTGAAAATACAAGGCAATGTTAACAGCAATTCAGCGCTACGATACCAGCAGTCAGCAGGGACCCTGGGAGCGACCACTCGGCTCGTGGAAGAGGAGTGAGTCACGGCGCCTGTAGGGAGGTGAGCGCTATTTCAGGACAGTGGGAGGGCGTCTCAGCTGGGAGGCGGGGCGGGCACACGAGGACTAGCACAACACACAAAATGGAGGCGGAGGGGGGGGCACAGCGGAGCGCTAGCGGCAAACGCGCTTAAACAGATGTAAACAGCACAGAAATAATGCACAAAGCGCTACTACAGCAAAGCGCTAAGCCTGCAAACAACACGTGAAAATACAAGGCAATGTTAACAGCAATTCAGCGCTACGATACCAGCAGTCAGCAGGGACCCTGGGAGCGACCACTCGGCTCGTGGAAGAGGAGTGAGTCAGAGGAGGAGGATGAGAAATATATATTCCATTGCACATACTCTGAACAAACTACGAGTCCTATATATAGTCTAGCACAGGATACTGGGACTCTGAAAAATATCTACCACTTGAATTTTCGCCACTCTAGGGAACTAGACGGAAATATTGTGTAGATTAATCATAACCATATTTTCCTTAGGGTAACATGAATTCTTGCAATCCTTACAGGTAAGCCGGGATCTGGGGTAGAGACATATACACCCGATTAAACTAGTATGAATGAGGTAAGAGAATGCAAGCATGATAAAAACTGAATGAGTACGAGTATGAAATGTATTTTAGCTAGACAATTACTTGGACCCTTATAAACAATTGTTAGATGAAGGGATAGTAATATTATGTACTATGTGTTTTGATTCGTATGGTATTGAATTGAGCTATGCTTAGACGAGTTCAGTACTAGAAAAACTGTTCTTGTTTATATAAAGTGTTTTTAATTTTTACTTTATATAAGTTTCTTTATGTGTTTTCAAATATGTTTAATGAATTCATGACAACCTTAAAAGAGACTATTTATTAATTGTCCTGAAGAAGGTGGTTGCATAAACTGTTTAATTACCACCGTAACACGTCGACGCCCTGTTGGTTGAGAGTTATACCCAAGAAACTGTTGGGGTCTCACCTAACTATTTAATGGTGGACATCCTTTCTCATGAATGATTGATTCCTATTGGGATAACTGGTTTGTATGAAGTTTTTAATGTTTCACATGTTTGTTGTCTCTCAAAACATTTTAACATATTGATTATGTGTAATACGATTGTGTGTAAATATATTTGCGACATTGTATTGATTTGGAAAAAACTTCTACAATTTTTTTTAATTTGTTTTATGAATATCAATAAAATCAATTTCTATAGAGAATAGTTATATGTGTGGTTGGATATCACAATAATTGTTTCTCGAGGTTCATATATTTGCAGACTCTTAGACATATAGATGGTTTGAGTGGATGTTGTGAGTAGTTGGTTTCTTTTATATAGTTGTTCCAAGAGAATTTCTGCTTGACTTATAAATGGGAGGCCTGCAGTTGATGGAGCGAGGTGAAGAAACAAAATGTTGTATACCCCTCGTAAAGTCATTTCCTCATAACTGTAACCTTTATTAATTGTGTGGTTTGGAAAAACTAATCAACGTAGTATAGAATGCACACACAAATACTCGTGGAAATACTAATCTGCTTGCATGGGGAAACTATAACAGACTAATTTAGTAATGTCGACATGTTGTTTATTAATGCAAGGCTTTAATTAAATCAAAAGCGGATTAAATGTGCTTTCTGTTTATGTATTTTGTGGCAAAAACATGGAGTTAGGTGAGTATATCATGCATATGTGTTGCTTATTTGCTAGGTAACAACTAACAGAGAAACCCTTAGTATGGGGAGAGGTAAAAAGAAGGGCTATATTTCAATAATTAAAATTTATTTGTGTTTGTTTCTATGATAATTCCCGTTATGGCCCGTGAGGCCTAGTAAAAAGATGGCTGCTTTATTAACTGTGAATGGAAGATAAACTGAGCATGCGCAGCCCAAAGGAGAGATTGGATGTGAGCTGCCTGTGCCTGAGCGAGAATGGTTCAAGGACGGCTTACTCTGGAAGTCCTCATGACTGCCAAAAGAATGAACATTTGAGTTACTGATCGTGGGAAAGGAACCTGTAGTAACTAGTTGAGGCTGTGAGTAGGCCAAAGACTTTTCCAAACAAAGGACTCTTTAAAATTCAGCTGATGCTATGGAAATTGAATATTAGGATGATGAGGTGATGCTCATCCACCCTCAAATTGTCCAATCAGGACTTGAGTCTGAACTGATAGTTACTTTTGTAGATAGGTAACGTTAGTGAAAAGGGGTATAAAAAGTCGTGACTTTTCTTAAGAAAGAACTCTCTTTCGATTTCCTCCTGAGATGCTGTTGGAATGCTGATTTTCCTGAGATGTAAGAATTCTTGAATAAATATATTTCTTCGAGTGAGAACTGAGCTTTAGATGAGGTTATTAGTTAGGGAAGTTAGGAGAAAATTAACTTTGGGATATATCTGTCTTTTGCTAATATTTGTGTTCTGAAATCTAAATAATATTGTCTATTTCTGAATCTCTGAAATAAATAACTATAACTATTTGAGATAAAACTTTTACTCCTTTAAAGTTATTTTTGAATAAAGAAACAAATAAAGTGAATAAATTGTTAAGACATGCTAAACTTTGCTTTTAATAAAAATTAGATAAATGGAGAATTAAGCTTGTCTTGTATTTTCCTACGCCTAATTTTTTACTTGCAGATTCATCAACTACAACGGCGGTGTGTCTGAATAAAATGTCTTGTTGATAAAAACCATGGTAAAACTTATTTCAACTGCAGGTGTAAATAGTATAATTATTTAGTTTTAATTTAGACACTCCGCTATGATACAGCAGCTCTCCTTTGAATCTCACTGATCCATGAAGTAGGATGGAAGTGTTCTGTGAGTAACTTGCAGTGTTATGGGCCTCACTGATGAGTAGATGTAGGATTTGGTACTTCAGGGAAAGGTGATCTGGTTTTAGAAAATATTTCCGGAGTAGAGCTGACATCACAGTCATGTTTGCAATGTCACTATAGTGAACATCACGATGAGTGCCGCAATACACTAGAGACATTTAACTTTGAGGCCATGGGTATTCTGTGTTGATATAATAGGGACTTCTAGGCAATTTACATATGTCTGTTAGGGGTATGTCAAAATCATCATGTTGAAAGGGGGATCACAGGCACGTTATCATTCGTTAGCAAGGGTGAAGTGCACAGAGTTCTACATCCAGCTAAAATATAGGGCCCAGCAAAAGGCAAACAATCTGAGTTGACCCTGCAGAAAGGGCAAATATCCTACACAGCTAATGAACACATGCATATCAACAGGGCAGGGTAAGAAGCACTGGGCATGCCTTATTGACATTACTCTTGAATTAAACTAGACTAGGTACCGTAGAGCGAACGAAAGCTGAAGTATGTGATAAGTTTAGTAAATAATTTTAGTAGCACTGTACACTGTGATGCAACCCGGAGACTTTTCAAAAAGTGTAGTTGTAATAGTGAGTGACGATAGGTAGTGTCACTTGTGATTGTCTGAAAATCGAGGTAGTAGCTCATTTACTATATTCAAGTTTTAGATACAGGGGTGCCGTATAGGAGATTTAGGGGAAGGTATAATCATTCTGCATAGCTCTGTTCCCTTTCCTTCAAAGAAAGATGCAATTTATTTCAGAAGAAGAGTCTTGCCCTGCATCACAGGAGGCCTGTTGAGGGAAACACTTGCTTATCAAACTGTCAAACCATGCTAATCAACTGACAAGGAGTTAGATTCATCACATTGTATGGTTTTTCTCCTTTAAATGGTTTAAAGTCTCCCAGTCTAGCCCCAGAAACATATTTGCCAGAAGGATACAAACCTAGAAATGCTGTAATCGCTTTAAACGTGAAAAAATAGATATTGTTGTCCTTTCTATCTAAAACAAACCATTCTAACCAATTTGCTATTTACTAACGTTGCCTTTACATGAAAATAACTAGGGTTGTTCAAAATTCACATTATTGGCTTGTGTGATCACGCAAAATTTTGAGAATTGCAAATTCATCAATTCGCACTATATTTTAGCAGAAAATGAATCCTTACATCATGTGGAGTATGAGGACACATATTAGCAGTGCACCATAAACAGACAGTCGCTTTCTGTTCCTGTGTATGCAGTGTACACTTTTAATGTAAATAGCTCAGAGTTATGCAAAGTTGTATAATTTCGTGAATTTCATGTTACAAGAGTAATGTGAAATTCCCAAAATAATACAAATGACACCAGTGTAATTTAAAAGTTGCTCAAGCTTAAAAAGAACGCATCCAACAATAGAATGAGCCTGGAAATCTAGGCCTTTCCCTTGTCATAGTAGGAGTCAGTATGTTGCTAACATGCAGAAAAGTCTATTGTATAAAACATCAACAACTGACAACAACTGACATGTGCCTGTAAATCAAAGGATGCTACCAGCAATGGGACGTTATTCAAAAGATGATTTACAAACTAGGCCTGTGCAGAATTTCAACTATGACACAGTAATCTGTGTAATTTCAGTAATTCTATGTTCCTCTTTAATGCAGGATTACGTTCTTGCAAAATTGAGAGAAATATTGTGGGGGAAAAATCTAGTAGATTCAGCGACCGGCTGCTCATGCTGCTGTTTATGTTCTGTTGCATTTAGCAATATTTTTTTTATCACTAATTGCATCCTTGCATCAATTTGGAATGCAAGGGTGCTTTTTGTGCTAACAAAAAAAGTGCTAAATGCTGGGATTACGTTGGGGAAAATCCTACCCCAGGTGCACATTTAGTGAGTGCAGGTTCTGCTGCCTTTAGAGCTATTTCTTACAGCAAAAAGAATCTTCCCATACTGTAACGACCGGATTCTCGAACCAGATGGGATCAGCTCCTGAGAGCCCTTCCAACCGAGTCGGAACGTAATCACCTCCATCCTTAGAACGTATTTACAATAGGTATATATATATATGTATGTACATCTCGTACCTAAGGATGGGGAAAATAGCAATACACATGCATAGGTTTTCTACAATATCCCATTCATACCAACTAGTCTCACGGCCACTTAGGCCCAGACTAATCTACCCTGGGGCAGTTCTGATTATGCACCATTACACACTGATCACCCTCAGTGCTCACTCGACACGCAATCCGGCGTGCCATACACACTGAGCTGCAGCCCCAGTGCTCTCTTTTTATCCGGTCCACAATCCGGCGGACCTACACACTGGTTTCCCTCCCAGTGCTCGTTTACTTACAACCCGATCCGCAATCCGGCGGATCTACACACCAGTCTCCCACCTGGTGTTCTCATTAACGCCGCTTACCAACGACGATCACTCTCCTATGAATACCTTTGGAAGAAATCTCTCATTGGCTACTCGGGATGATACTACAATAACATGAATTAGCACAGCTTTCCAAATTGAATCATGTACCTTCTGCTCTCAGCATCAAATGGTCCCTCTCTCCCTCATTATTCAGTCACCTGACCTGGATTTACATCCGTTCATGAAAACGATGTCTGACTAGAAGACCAGGTTACCCTGATTGAACAAGAATACAAGGCACATGTCGGTTCACTAAGAACTGGGGTATTTTATTACAATAATTATAAACACAGCACTATACTATAACATATATCCTGCAAAGAAAAGTGAAAGGTTAGAATGTGCACACTATAAGTAATGGTCAGACGTCACCTTATGGACACGAAGTCGGGGTTCAACAGTCATCTAGGTTCCCTTCTCGTCTGTGCCTTGGCTCGTCTCGGAATCACACCTCAGCAGTCACGAGTACACGTCTGCACCGCTATGCTCTGTCTCCTCTGCTTCCCTCCAAGTCACTGGAACCTTCCTATTTATTATCTGCTGTCTCTCTCTGTCTCTGATCGCTCTGCGCTACTTCTCCTTCTCCTTCAATCTTTCTCAGAGAGTATCAGCTTCATGATCTTTCTCGGACTTCAAGATGGCGACTGTCTGCCTGGAAGTAATTAATCTTTGGAAAAAGAAGAAAGTACCCACACTTCCAATTGTTTAGTCTCAACTTATTTAGAGCAAGAAATGAACCAACTTTATCATGTTCATCTCGGCAATTATTTATGCCTTTTATTCGTTATTTTTACAAAAAAGCGATATTTTTTAGAAAGAGAAAAAGGAGTTCTCCACAAAAATAGCCACACGTTTTAGTGAATGATTTTTACAAAAACATATGTGCAAACATAGAACAACCAACAGTCAATACATTTCATTTCATGATATGACGTGAGTTTAAAACAAACAGGTGGAAAAAATAGTGAAATCAAATACGATGTCAAACTTATTATTCAATAGACATCAATGCATACATGCAATCATTTCAAAAATACTTAAATGCCAACATCTATTTTAAATCGATAAGGTTCAGTCCCCTTTGTCAACAACAGACTTCTTCAGAAATTTAGGATTTAATCCTTTATGTCAAACTTATGGGGTTTAGTCCTTTATGCCGACGCGTTTCAAGTGTGGGTATTCTGGTTCCCACACTCTCATCAGGGCTGAGTGAATCTTTTTCCAATCCTTATCCTAATGATAAAAACATATGTATGCTTATTAGTACCCCTTCCTTGGGTTTTCAATTCTTTAGAAATGCTAAAAAAACAAGGCGCCTTACCTCTGAGCTGTAGAGGTAAAGGTCACACTTGAATCTTTGATTAAAGCTGTGTGCCTGCTTCTAGAAAAATATATAAAAGTTATTGGTTCCTGTTAGATAAAACTATCCAACATCATTCAATGCTGATAGTCAGCCATTATGCGAAGCCAAGGCAGAGTGTTTTTACCTTTCTGAATGTTTCCTGAAGGGTCAATATTGTTTGTTATTTTCCTTCTATCTTAGTTACGGTTGCACGGAACCACTCTTCTCACGTGTTTCTGTGAAAATAAGTGACCCAAATGCCATTATAGTTTCTGCCTGTATTTAAAAACGGAGCGGTGAAAAAACATTATTTTTGATCGCTCTGGGTAGTGAGCCGCTGAGCCACTCACCGCGATTCTTCACACGCTTTAGATGGGGTCTTTAATCCTTCTTGTAATTCAATACTCGTGCAGTTTTCTTTTAATCTGCAACATTAAAGGAACATTTCAAGGGCGCTGTGCTTGAAGTTGGGATTCTAAGACTAGTTTAAGCGTTCTGGAGGTGTCCGCTTACCTAATTCTTTGCTTGCATCTCCTCTCGCTACAATCCTCAGTCTGAATCTTCAGTGTTGTTTAGACCGGCTGTTACCAGTCGGGTTCAAAAACTTTTTGGACCAATAGGAGGAGAGTGTTGCGAGAGCACCAGAGAGGTGCCTTCTGGGAGTTGTAGTGAAATGAGGCAATACTTATAGTCTATTCAATTCACTCATTGAATTTAATCCTTTGTTGATGCTGTCAAACTTCATGATAAGGTATGCTTCCTTACGTAGCAGCGCTTGCTCAACATCAGGCGACCTATGTTTAGGGTCAACGCTTGATAGCACTGTCCAAGTGAAATCGGACTCCTTGTGATCAAGGGCCGTGAAATGGTCAACCATTGGGGCATTTGGGACTCTTTTCTTTAGTCGTGATCGGTGTTGTGTAATTCTGGCATTCACTTGTTGGCAGGTTTTACCAATATATACTTTATCGCAGGCACACATTATTGCGTAAACTACGTTCTTGCTTTTACAGTTTGTATGCATCTCATGTCTCCATTTGATGCCACTGTGAATGAATTCATTTCCTTCTACGGTGCTACTACAGGAGGCACACGTACCGCATTTGTGGTGTCCAGTTATGGGTTTTAATTTCCACTGTGATATAAGATCACTCTTTGGCTTAGCGACAGAACTGTCCGCCCGGATGATTTGTTGGCCAATACTTGGATTTTTTCTCATCGCGAAGATGTGCTCTACCCTCTATCCGAGGGTAGAGCACATGTAAACAACAGGGAATGGTATAGACCAGTCAAAGAGGACCCATTGTTTGAGATTCAAAATAAGATTAGCAAACTCACAAAAGAAGGTTTGGAAAATGGATTCCTGGGCCCAAAGGAGTTCGAATTTTTAAACAAAAAGTCACCACGAACACCGATACTATACTTCTTGCCAAAGATCCATAAAAACCAACAGACACCCCCCGGGAGGCCAATTGTCTCCGGCTGTGATTCAGCATTGGAACCTATTTCCAAGTATATTGATTTCTTTTTAAAGCCCTTTCTACCTCAGGTTAAGTCCTACCTGAGGGACACGATTGATTTCATCAATAAATTGCAAGACACTACAGTAGATGGTGAAAATGAACTGATGGCCACAATGGACGTCAATTCATTGTATACACAGATTCCTCAAGATGAGGCTCTTGAAGTAATGGAATATTACCTTGAGCAGCGTGAGAGACCCCATAGGGTCCCCACCGCCTTCATTATTTCATTGGCAGAAATTTCATTGAGAAGCAACTATTTCAAATTTGAAAATGAATTTTTTATTCAGATCAAGGGGACAGCCATGGGTTGTCCCTATGCGCCGGAAATGGCGGTACTGTACATGGCCCAGTACGAAGAAAAATTCATTTATCAAAATAACCCCTACAGTAACAACATCAAACAGTGGGCACGGTATATCGATGACATCTGGCTACTGTGGCAGGGTAGCCAGATGGAGTTGGACAACTTCTATCACTGGGTGAATGCAAGGCACCCAGACATAAAATTCTCAATTGATTCTAGCAATAAGAAAATGACCTTCCTGGATGTGGAAGTAGGCATTGAAGGGGACAGGTTCTCAAACTCATTATTCAAAAAACAGACAGACAAAAACACCATTTTACATTACAACAGTGCGCATCCCCAAGGTCTTAAACAAAATTTACCATATGGCCAATTACTAAGGATTAGACGAAACTGTTCTGAAATAACCAACTTTGAGACACACGCAGCTACATTCTGCGATGAAATGATCAAGAGAGGCTACCCAAAAAAATTGCTAAAGCATTCCGCGAAAAGAGCGAGATATACCCCTAGGGAAGAGCTCCTTCAAATAAAACCAAAAAAGGAACTGAACAAATTGGTTTGTGTCACCACATATGGGGCCCATACCAATAAATTCAGACAAATAATACTGCGAAATTGGCACCTACTTGAGGGTTTGGAAAACCCCCTGGAAAAACCAATCTTCGCGATGAGAAAAAAATCCAAGTATTGGCCAACAAATCATCCGGGCGGACAGTTATGTCGCTAAGCCAAAGAGTGATCTTATATCACAGTGGAAATTAAAACCCATAACTGGACACCACAAATGCGGTACGTGTGCCTCCTGTAGTAGCACCGTAGAAGGAAATGAATTCATGCACAGTGGCATCAAATGGAGACATGAGATGCATACAAACTGTAAAAGCAAGAACGTAGTTTACGCAATAATGTGTGCCTGCGATAAAGTATATATTGGTAAAACCTGCCAACAAGTGAATGCCAGAATTACACAACACCGATCACGACTAAAGAAAAGAGTCCCAAATGCCCCAATGGTTGACCATTTCACGGCCCTTGATCACAAGGAGTCCGATTTCACTTGGACAGTGCTATCAAGCGTTGACCCTAAACATAGGTCGCCTGATGTTGAGCAAGCGCTGCTACGTAAGGAAGCATACCTTATCATGAAGTTTGACAGCATCAACAAAGGATTAAATTCAATGAGTGAATTGAATAGACTATAAGTATTGCCTCATTTCACTACAACTCCCAGAAGGCACCTCTCTGGTGCTCTCGCAACACTCTCCTCCTATTGGTCCAAAAAGTTTTAAGAACCCGACTGGTAACAGCCGGTCTAAACAACACTGAAGATTCAGACTGAGGATTGTAGCGAGAGGAGATGCAAGCAAAGAATTAGGTAAGCGGACACCTCCAGAACGCTTAAACTAGTCTTAGAATCCCAACTTCAAGCACAGCGCCCTTGAAATGTTCCTTTAATGTTGCAGATTAAAAGAAAACTGCACGAGTATTGAATTACAAGAAGGATTAAAGACCCCATCTAAAGCGTGTGAAGAATCGCGGTGAGTGGCTCAGCGGCTCACTACCCAGAGCGATCAAAAATAATGTTTTTTCACCGCTCCGTTTTTAAATACAGGCAGAAACTATAATGGCATTTGGGTCACTTATTTTCACAGAAACATGTGAGAAGAGTGGTTCCGTGCAACCGTAACTAAGATAGAAGGAAAATAACAAACAATATTGACCCTTCAGGAAACATTCAGAAAGGTAAAAACACTCTGCCTTGGCTTCGCATAATGGCTGACTATCAGCATTGAATGATGTTGGATAGTTTTATCTAACAGGAACCAATAACTTTTATATATTTTTCTAGAAGCAGGCACACAGCTTTAATCAAAGATTCAAGTGTGACCTTTACCTCTACAGCTCAGAGGTAAGGCGCCTTGTTTTTTTAGCATTTCTAAAGAATTGAAAACCCAAGGAAGGGGTACTAATAAGCATACATATGTTTTTTATCATTAGGATAAGGATTGGAAAAAGATTCACTCAGCCCTGATGAGAGTGTGGGAACCAGAATACCCACACTTGAAACGCGTCGGCATAAAGGACTAAACCCCATAAGTTTGACATAAAGGATTAAATCCTAAATTTCTGAAGAAGTCTGTTGTTGACAAAGGGGACTGAACCTTATCGATTTAAAATAGCTGTTGGCATTTCAGTATTTTTGAAATGATTGCATGTATGCATTGATGTCTATTGAATAATAAGTTTGACATCGTATTTGATTTCACTATTTTTTCCACCTGTTTGTTTTAAACTCACGTCATATCATGAAATGAAATGTATTGACTGTTGGTTGTTCTATGTTTGCACATATGTTTTTGTAAAAATCATTCACTAAAACGTGTGGCTATTTTTGTGGAGAACTCCTTTTTCTCTTTCTAAAAAATATCGCTTTTTTGTAAAAATAACGAATAAAAGGCATAAATAATTGCCGAGATGAACATGATAAAGTTGGTTCATTTCTTGCTCTAAATAAGTTGAGACTAAACAATTGGAAGTGTGGGTACTTTCTTCTTTTTCCAAAGATATATTGGGCCCAACCCCACTTCAGTCCACAGGGCCATACCCCCCAGTTCCCGATGGAAGTAATTAATGGCATTGATGCGAACGGCTAGCTGTCGCCTACAGACTGACTGACTCACTGCCTAACACTTTCGCTAATATGGAAGCTTGTCCTTTCATGGAAAGTTACGGCCAGTAACCTGCCGCCCACCAAATTCTTGTACCTCCCCGTACCAAGGACACGTTCCCAGCCGGCCGGCCTGATGTTGTGTCTTCGGAGTGGAGAAAAATACAGTCTTTCGATAAGGGCCAGCCTGAGCCGGTTCTCTCCAAGCAAACAACACTTCGAAACTAAAACATTACACTTGGCCTAGAAGCATCTCAAGCTGCCAGGGCAGAAAGCAAGATGGAGTCTCTCCCGTTTGAGGCCTACAAGGCCCGAAATAAGCATAACTCGATAGAAGGTATACTAACACTTTTGCAAAAGGACGGATTATCACTAATACTAATGAATCTATCCCCTATCTTAAGTTTATAAGCCCTGATCTAAGGAAAAGGGTACGAAAATGCACTACTGTGCCTTATGAATAGGCCCTGTTTATAGTTCTAATCCCTGCACTAGGAGGGTAATAGGCTGGAGTCACCTTCAATCATTCTCCCTCAAAGAAGGGCCGAAAAAGTCGGTCAGAACACATACTTTTTAGATATGAGAGGGCATATTTGCAGAAGGAAAATAGTGCTAAAAACATACAACTCTTCTCATGTAATTTCTGCACAATCTCCCTGAATTTTGGAGTAATTCCATTTGATTACACTAGACAAAATTACGCAGTTACATTTACCTGTGGTACAAACATGCAGCAAGATCAAGAGGATTAATTTCTTCAATCATTGAAATATGCAGAGCTAAGAAATGCTAAAGACTTCTACGGTAATGTGTAAACAGATTCCATGTTGCATGGTGGAATTAAATACATCCACTGCTCGTGTGGGGGGAGTGAGGGGGGGGAACTGCATAGAGACTCATAGCACTGCAATCAGAGGTGTCATCATTGTTGTCTGCTCTGTAGAATATTTCAAGAGAAAAGACGCTGGGGGTGCATAGATCACACCCTCTGCAAGCCCAAATCAAACACCATCAGGCAAGTCCTCACTTGGAACCCTCAAGGGAAAAGGATAAGGGTAGGCGAAGAAAAATCCGGCTGACTGCAAGGAGATGGGTTATACCTGGAGTCAGATTGGAAGAATAGCCTATGGTACATGGCTGGAGAGTCCTGGTTGGGGGGCTATTCCCCAGAATGGGCAAAAAATTATTCTTTATCGTTGCGTTGTAGACATGTTGGAATGTTACTTCATTTGAGTCGTTCTTTTTTGCTTGACCGCATGACTAAGTGTGAAACAAGTTTCTTCTGATAACAGACAGGAAGAGACTGTCTGGTTTTAAAGCCAAGAAAGAATTCATGATTATCGGTCAAATACAAAGGAAACCGTGCAATGTTAGTATTTGGCAGCCATAAAATTACAATGTCCAAATAAATGATCAATTTATGTTTTGAACCAGGTTTTTTCACAGGAACTCTATTTTGGGTTCATAATCAATGATTCATTCAAAGTTAGGCACCTGATGAAGGAACACATCTTTTCTAAGTAAATGTAGATCTACAATTAATTTTAACATGGCAATATTTAGGTATTCTATAGTTTTGTGATAACATATCGGAAGGTCGATATTTGGACCTTAGCATTGTGGTTGAACAGTGCTTGAAATAAAACTGGACTGGACCTTAGGTTCTTTAGCAATTAAATGCAGTGCACTTTCAATGTTTTTTTCCTGTATTCCCAGCACATTTTATTCTATAAAGCCCTGAGACTGGCTATCCAAGGTAGAGTTAAGAATGATTCAGGAAGGATTTTGGCCAGTCCACTTGTAAATAGCCAGGCTGGAGCGTTATTGGATTTTAGTTAAAGCCTGTTATGTATGTAGTCGCTCTCCCACTTCTATTGTAGAAGCAAGCCACCAATCTGTCAGACATCAATGCCCACATGAAAGTTCTCCTGGGCAGGGATACCTGAATTTACTGCTCAAGGACTACAGGCTTGAGTTCCATAATACAGAGGACAAATCTTTCAGACCTTTTTTTAGCACTTTACTTTTTTACTAGCAATTCCCGATCACCATCATATGTCTAAAGCATCTGACAGACACCTAGTTTAAAGATAATGAATTACTTCAAGTATTCTAGAGATGCAACAGTCAAGGATAGGTGTCAAAGTAGGTAGAGGTGAAACTGGGGACTGGTGAAGGCAAGCTATCTCCAACCCCCTATTTTGAGGAATTCAGTTGAATGCTTCTTTTAGCATTTTCCTTTAATGTTTTATTTACACATAGAAATCTAAAAAAATATGTAGATTTAAAGAAAAAAAATGAAAGTTTCTTCAGGAATTATAAGCGATGTGTGTTATTGTATGAGACACTAGTGGCAGCTTCCTGTGAATGGGGGTGGTAGGGAAGAAAAAAATGAACGTACCTTCTTTGCCGCCGCAGCACGCCTCTTTCTCGCCTCTCCTCCATCTTCTTCTCTGTTGGAAGAAGCACCGGAAGGACCCAGGCTTCCAAGACTCTGCAGGCCAATCCTGACGCTCCAGGAGCAGCATCGCGATTTGTCTAAGAGACCAGTGGGGAGGCTAGGCATGTTCTCCACGGGGCTGTGCAACACAGCCCAGTGGAAAACATGCCAAGTGCGCATGCAGGTATGGCTGGCCCTAGAGGGCCGGTCAAAGCGGCATACGTGCAAAGAGAGGGAGTGCAAGCCACTCCTGGCACCTCTGTGATGAGCCAGCCACCCCATGCCCGACTTGACTGAAGTGGCAAACAAAAATAAAATAATAATAACGTCTTATTTATAATTTTATTTTTAACTGCTCGACGAGCAGTGAGGCGACACTTCTCTGCCTTGGCAGAAGACCCACCACTGCGAGACACTAACTCATGTGAACAAATGATTTTCACTGAGATGTTTTGGCACAAAAAATGAATCCCATGCTGGAATATTTTCTTCTAGGTTTGTGTTAACACCAGAACATTTGGTCACACTATGCTCCCAACATGCTGTGTTTAAACTATTTAATGCACACATTAGTGGCAGCAGCGTGTTTGCACACTATGTTTTACATTAAGGTTCCCTGGGTGCATTCTTAGGGTATTTGCGGCGCCAAAGAAAAAGTATTTCATAACCTCTAAAAGTACAGAATGAAATGTTTTATGGAACAGCGCTGAATATCAAAGAAGTAACATATGAAAACACAAAGTGGGAGGGAGCACACTGCCTCTCATCCCATCGCAGTTCACCCCATTGCATTCTGGTAAATGCAGTATGCTTACTTCAAAGCTGCTGAAGCTTTTCACCAAAGTTGGTGCAGGTATTGCTGTTTTCTCTAGACACGCGTTCCTGGGTGTAGCCCTTCATCAGATGAGAGCAGAAGTAGCAGAGAGCAGAGAAAAGTAATCATGGGTTGCTGAAATGCTGCCCAAGTCATCACAGGTCACAGTACCACTCTACAGGCACCAAAGTGCATCTCAGGTGATCTTGTCAGCTCATTGGCTCAAGGGAGCCTTTTAAACACAAGGGGCGAAGCAGAACACGACCTTTCATCCCAGCACTGTTCACCCCTTTGAGTTCTGGTAAATGTAGTACACATACTATGATTTTCATAGTGAGGTTTTGGCACGGGCAACCAGCACGTTGTCTTGTAAAAAGAATTACATTTTATTTAGTTAAAATATTGTTCCTCAGAATGAATCCCACGCTGTGTTTTAACTATTTAATGCACACATTAGTGGCAGCAGCGTGTTTGCACACAAAGTTTTATATTAAGCTCCCTAGGGCCTTCTTGGGATATTGGTGGCGCCCACAGAAAAAGCATTTCAAAACCTCTAAAAGTACACCATGAAATGTTTTATGGAACAGAGTTGAAAATCAAAGAATTAACATAAGGAAACAGTTTAGAGAATTTTGTGAATGTAAACTATGCAATATGAACTTACAACCACATTCAAATACTCTGTTCTACAGTCTTGTGGCAGGGCTGGGAGACAAAAATGATTTAGGATTCCTTGACCTTTGTATGTATTGTACTTTGGATGATCACAGACCTGACGTAATTGCTGTGCTAACACTTTCAATATTGCATCTAGAAAGGCTACAGAATGGTGAGTCAAACCAGAAAGGACTAAGTGGGAAGTAAAGTACATCTTGGTACATCAAAAATAGTAGCGCGCCATGTGATGTGGTGGACATAATATCAAATTAAGAGCACCTGGTATGGAGTCGACTCTGGCGTTCACCTCTGAACAATAGTTCCAAAACTTCCATTATATACCCTAGTGTCCTAAATGACTGAGTATTGAGAATTGTTTCACAAACTCTGTGATACATATGCATAAAATTACATACTCTGCCCATAACAGGTGATTAGTAGACCCCTCAAGAGTTGACAGCCAGGCATGAATTCACTTGACAACTTAGCTGCTGGGGAGGCACTGTTGCTTCACTCTTGGTATATTGATCCTATTAGTCTTTTTTGTAATTGACAGTCAATTACACCTTCTGTTTTTAAATATTATCAAGGAGTAGCTCTGAAACCCGTACTCCATGTATGGATTTCATGCTGGGGTTCTCATTGCTCATCAATCTCACAAAAGTCAGCCAGTCAAAGACAGATTTTTTTAAACGCTTTTTAGCACATTCTCTAATCCATCTCAGAGTAGTGAATCAACTGGTAGCTGAAATTAATCACCAAGGAGGCCAAATTATTTGTCTTGGGGAGAGGAGGGGAGATGCTCATTAGAAAGCTTCATGACCCTCTTGGTTGGACCTTTTTAGTCCCAGCCACGTGTCCCTGCCCTGACTGCACTCACACACTAAGAGATGCTTGTGTTTCGATACATTTTCAACTTCCTTTATCAACTTTATTTTGTGCAGTCATTCATGAATAAGCGTAGCGTAAAAACTAATTTTTTGGGCTGCTTACTCAGAATCCCAAATGTTGTGCATGAAGATACCAAATGCAAATATCCAAAACCAGGCCTCATGTAGGTGCAATAATTCTTTATTTAAAAGCACCGCATCCACACAGCTGTACATTGCCAGCCCAGGCTCAACTAACTCAGCATAGAACTCCCAAGTCAGCTCCTCACCAACTTGGAATGCCCACATAAACATTCCACTGTACCACAGTCAACAAAGCTACATGTGCTTATAGTGCTAATCACACACCTCCCACCCAAATAAAACATTATTTTAAACAAATACAAGCAGTTTAACATACCCATAAAGGTTACAACATACACAGTATGAAACATAGCAGCATTGAACAAAACACTGATATCCAACCTCTATAGGAAGCATCTCTTTTGAGGTTCGAAGTTCACCCATCATCCACCTTGAAAGCATTACAAAATATTTTATTTTACAATTTTGTGCAGAACTTGGAACAGCCATTTGATCTCTAAGAAGACTTTAGTTTGACTATGTCCTCCACGCTAAAATGATGGCATGCAACCGCCTTTCTCACATCAAAATTAACTTTACGATATGCTAGTCAATTAATTTCGTTGAAAAGTCCATTCTCAGACTCCATTGTATGCGAATGGTTTTTCCCCCCCAACACCTCCAGGCCAGTGACAGTTCTGTCCTACCAGCACACACTTCCAACTTTCCAGGCTCCTTTAACACTCTATTGATTTTCTCCACAGTACCAGTGTCATCAGGATGATACAAGGAATATTTCTTATGCATTATGCCTTTTTGAATAAATTAAACTTTCAATTTTTCTTGAAATGAATTGCAGTCTATTATCTTTCCGAATAGACTCTGGAAAGCCCTCTCTGCGAAATATCTCACTCAAATCTATTATTCTTTTGGTCTCTATTCCCCCCCACAATTCCTATTTCAGCCCGACTAGAAAACTGATCACTAAGAACCAGAAGGAAATTAGATGATCCTTTTTAATGTAATGGTTCCTCAATGTCCATGGCAACCACTTTCCAGGGTTTACTTGTCAGATCTCTACATGCCATGAACACCTCATCTTACACACTTAACACTCCTCATACAACCTAAACACCCTTACCAAACTTTCAATCTGAATGTTCATACCTCACCACCAACAGTCCGTCCGCATTCTCGCATTAGTTTTGCTCATTCTTTGGTGTCCCTCATGTCCAAGTTTTATAACTTTCACTGAGTGCAACAGGCACAACCAATCTCTTTCCACGCAAAATAATTCCACTCCCACAAGACACTACATGGTCTCACCTTCTAATACCACTCCAATTCAGTGCTTTATTCCTCCCTCAACTCTATACATTCTAAAGAGCTTCACCCACCTTCTGTAATACTTCATCTCTCGAAGACCAACCAATGTTCATCCTGTGATATGGTTCCTTCAGTAACCACATACACCTTCGCTTGCTCATCAACATCAGGTTCTTCCTCCTCAGCAACAACACTAAGGCTAGACAAACAATAAGCAACCTTGTTATGGTATCCATGAACGTAGCAAACTTCAAAACAATAATCCTGCAATCCACCTGGTTATGCACACGGGCACTACATGGGCACTACATCAGGAACCAAGGGTTTATGATCTGTCATCATGATTGATGATTCCCCCATAGAAAATTTCCCAATTCATTGTATAGCCCAGAAGACTCAACTACTCTCTCTCTATGGTTGAATAGTTAGCTTCCACCCCATGCAAGGATCATGAGATGTGTGTTACAGCACTAGAATCACTCATCACACTCCCTTTGTAGCAACACAGTACCTAAACCAACAGCGCCTTCATTGTAAAACAATTCTTATTCAGACACCTTCTTCTTCAATGGGCTATATAACAGTATTCATGAAACCTACTCTATCTTAGGACTCCTTATACTATGTCCCAAATACTCAATTTCTTCCTTTCCTTACACTTGTTAAGTTTGAGAGCTAATCCAGTCTTCCTTACTGACTCCAAAACTTGCCTTACCCTCAAATCATGTATTTACAGGGTTTCACCAAAGACTAAAATGTCATTCGTCATTCTGGAAGCATTTCAGTTCCTCCAAACAATATACACATCACTCTCTGCAACATAGCTTCATCTGGGAAGATCAAAAGGCACATGCAAAATAGAATGTGCCAAAAAGAGAGTGAGATCATTTAAATCAGGCTCCAGTCTTATCTGATAGCATGCTGCCGTCAAATCCAGAGTGGTGAAACGTTTTGCCCCATGAAACAAAGTCACCATCTCATTATATCAGGTAGCAGAAAATAGTCAACCACTACACATTTATTCAAGCCTCTCAAATCCACGCATAACCTGATCTCTCCAGAATGTTTTCAAGCTACTAAAGGAGACACCCATTCTGAGTTTTCTACAGGCTAAATGAAACCTTTATAACAGAATAATTTCAGTTCCATTTCTACTTACTCTGTCATGGAAATGGGTATAGATCTAACTTAGCAAGCCTTGGGTATGGACCCCTTTCTCAGCTTTATTTAATGGACATAGCCTTTTAAGCACCCCATTATCTCATCAAAGACTTCCAGGAATTCATCCACAAATTTCACCTTAGTATCCCGTGTTGTCTTAACAATCTCAAGACTATTTACATTAGTTATCAGTATCTCCTTGATAAAATAAAATCAGGAGGAGTGGCATTGGGGGTCGAAAGAATACCAAGAGCCCTTTAGTGTAGCCAACTCAAGACACCATCCCCTTTAACAGGAACATAAACTTTACTATACATTTTGGTATTCTGAAATTCTATGTCAGCTTTGAAGAGTCCTCTCATTTCTATGGTCTGACCTCCATATCCACCTGGAACAACATCAGGTTCTTTCAAAGTTACTTAATCACCAAACAAATCAAGGGAAATTATCTTGAGCCAAGCATCAGGGTCAATTAGTGCTTTCATATGTAACCCATTTATAGAGACTATATTCTTGGTATATTACTTCTTCCCAACCTCGGTAGAGACAGATAGGATGAAATCCACAATGAATGTGAAAGACTCAGAGGATATTTCATTGTTCTTAAACCCAGTTTCGCTTGAGAGTCAGCATTTGGCAAAGTGGCCTTTCTTATTACATAGTTTGCCCACTGCATTCAGAGCCGAACTATTTTTAAAGGAGGCAACATGCCCCCCATTACCACACTTGTAACACACCCATTTGAACCTAGTTTGAGCAGATTGAGCCACTTTACCTTTGATCTCCTCAACCTATAGATCAACTTTACTGACTGCTGCTTTGGCATCTTTATCCAATTCTTCCACACAATCTATGGAATGCTCAATTTGTTTAGCTATAGCAGTAACATCATTAAGTGTGAGATCATTCTTCAACCAGAGCTCTTGTCTAACTTTATCAAACCAACACTGAAGCACGAATTGGCCCTTAATGTGTTCCTTTACGGATACCCCAAATTTGCAAGAATAAGCCAATTTACTTGGACTTGTAACATATTCTTCCACACTTTCACCATATCTGTACTCTCATCTCAAAATGACATCTTTCAAACAACTTTACTAACTTCCGGAAGAAAATGTAGATCTAATTTTTTCATACAAGTATCAAACTCATTCAAAGTTTCTTTTTACTCCTCCTGCAAGTCTTGTAAATTCTCAAACATTTCTTCTTCTTCACCCTATAAGCAGTGAATGAGAAGGTACGTTTTTCTCTCAGGTGTGAGATTAGATCCACATACTTTGGCGTAATGGCCAAATGTTTTCTTCCATTTTGACCATTTAATTGCAGGTTCTCGCGCAAAAGCTTCACAAGCAGAGTTTTGGGTGTCACTGCAGCCAGAAACTAGCGAGATACATTGGGATTAAGGCTTCTTGTGCAAACGAGCAGGAGCTTTTACAAGCAGAAGCTGAAGGGACTCATGAGGCCAGAGAAGGCACTGCCATATGTTTGGCCAGAAGAGATACAGGAGCCACTAAAAATACAGAAACTAGTGGATGCTTCTCAGAACAGTAAAGGAGAAGTAGAGCCAAAAGCGGCCAAAAGCTGTCCAACTGAAGCAGTTGGAGGACCATTAATTCACTTCGTAATGTCATAGGATGTGTCCGCAATATGCCACTCACCACCAATGGATGAAAGGCTGTGGAAGTTGTGTTGAAGTGCTCTTGCCCAGTCGTCACCACTGAAAATTTCCAAAACAATGCCTCATGCAGGCTCAACAAGTCTATTTATGAGCATCCCATCCATGCAGCTGTACATTCCAAAGCTAGGCTCAACTGACTCATAATGGAACTCCCAAGTCAGAACATCACCGACCTTAAATGCCCAACAACATTTCATTCTACTACAGTCCACATATCTACATATCCTTATGGTGGTTACCACAACTTCCTCAAACATTCCTCAGACTACACTTGTTGTCAAGCATCAATTATTATAATTAAGGACTTGAGAGTAAACAATCAACAAGCACACAATAATTTGCTGAAGGAAATGAATACTAATCAGTTACTGGTATAAAAGTGGTACTACAAAGACCATTATCACCACATCGCTTCATGTATCATAAGGCTAGAGTACATTCTCCTAGTCTGCACCATAGGGCAGTTTGATTAAAGTTTATGCAGTGTCCAGTCCAACTCTTGATATAATAAAAGTTAATATTCCAAACTCAAATTCCCCATCATGAGAAATTCACCCTTTTTTATGCAAGCAAAGGGTAATCAGGGATGCTCTACTGCTGCACAGGTGGAAAAAACCAAGTCCAAACAGTTGCTGTTAGCACTGTGAAGGGCAGTCGTTTTATATGCCTTAATGGTAAATGCATTCAGGTAAATGCATTGTCCAGACTCCTAATGTTGCTCTTGAAAGCAACTTCCCCAGAAGGGAAATCCCTGTGCAGCGTCTGCCATCAGGGTCCACCCAGCAGGCATGGGCCACACACCGGCTCCCTTGCTGTGAACCTTATTTAATGCAATGTCATGAGAGAAAGTGTAATCAACTTAATACAATTACCTTTATGGTATTGTTCTGACCCGGGAATAGCTGGAGAGCTCAATAACTCCTTGTTCCATGGATTCCTCACTTTGCTGTAGGGCATTCTGTGTGCATTTCGTATTTGTTTAAATTTGGGGCAAGTTGAAATAGACCAGCAGAATTGCCCATGGTTTTGCATTCGCTTATTGTGTATTTTTTAAAAAATGCTACTCTTCTCACTGCACCTATTCTCTGGTCTAGTTACAAACTCTACAGAGCTAAAACAAAGTCTGATCTTAAAACATCTCTCTATAGAATTCTATTGATCAAATGGCTCACCATGGTCTAGTCTGTTAAGCCGCAGTATGTTTGGTCTCTTCTAGGTACCATTGCCATTTCCATAGACTCCAAACTCAGCAGACACAAGAACAACTCACTTTGAGTTTCCCAATTCTCCACTACCTGCATGTGTAACAGTTTTCTTAAGCAATATATGTCTTTTCTGTCAAACAACTGAACAATATTTCTCTGTATCTTAAAGCCTGGGCTGTGCTGTATAAAAACTGTAAATAAAATAAATACGTTATTAATGCTAAATGGAATGTTTCATCAACTTTGCAGACCACCTGGGTAGCAAAGCAAACATTTATAAAAAGAAATTCAAATATAGTTGGATAGAAAATGTCCTGGTCTCTGAGCAGACTGAGCAAAGTATGGGTGTAGTAGTTGTGAACAGGAGGTGGGCAGGGCGAGTTATAAAATCTTCAAAAACTGATAACTCCGGGAGCTGGAATATTGCAACTTTGGGCTGCGGAGGAACCGAGCTAGTATGTGCTGTTTTTACAGGCCTAATACTGATGATCCTCTGCATCTATCTAATCTGGAGTGGAATCTAATGGAGGTTATATCCCCAATAGTAATCGGGGGAGACTTTACTGTCCTCCTTGATCCAACTCTGTATAGGTCCACAGCAAAGAGTTATGTCTATACCCCTCATGTACGGCAGGCCCTTAACATATTCTATACAACTTGCCGCTGCTTGATGTGTGAAGGTGTGTGATGGGGGCCAGTAAAGGCTATACGTTCCACAGCAAAAAAGATGGTCATTTTTCTAGGATAGACTATTTTTATGCGGATAGGATTTTGGTAGATGTTATAATGGCGGTTATTATCCTACTCAGTCATATTTCTGATCATGCTACAGTTACTATGACACTAAGAGGCTATGGTGGCCTGTCTAGACCAAGGTGGGCGTTAAAAAGGGCTCTCCTTTTGGGCGTAGAAGTTGGCAGGGTGTTAAAGCAAGCGAGCTCAGCCTATTTTCTTTATAATATGGGGTCCACCTCCCTGGATGTTGTCTGGGATGCCTTTAAGGTATGTATTAATGGTCATTGCAAATCTGGCTCATTTTAAAAGAAAGACTGAGAGATTAGACATAAAAAAGAAATGGAAGATAGAGTGGGATCCTTAGAGGCTGAAGTGTTGCAGCAGCGCATGAGTCAAATCTAGAGAAGGAGCAGCTACATAGGCTTTTGGAAGAGGTGAGGCAAAACTATAGGATTAAATTAGATCAGAAGTGTTGGGAACAATGGCAAGCCTGCTCTATGAAGAATTTTGAGTATGGGGAGAAAGCTGGAGCCCTACTAGCATGGAAAGCTAGGGCAGATATATCAAGGAATTGTATTAAGCAGTTAGTAGTTAACTCTAGGGGAGATGTCTCTGACAAAAGGGAAGAAATGCAAGAGTTCCTTATATCCTTATTTGTCATGGGGTTGCCCCTTGCATTTACACTGTGTTAGGTTAGCATGAGCTTATTAGAAGTTTAAACACCATTTTTTACTTTCTGATGCCTTTTGAACACGGCACACATTATTACAAATGTTTAGAGTCTAGAGGACTGTTTTGCATCACATGAGAATAATATGTTTTTCTATACTAGCTTCTTGGCTTGGTAAGTTTGTCTGAACACTGAGTGCTGAGGCCTTCAAGGGTGTTTCAACACAGTGGTTGTTCTGTCTGATCAGCGCACATTCTAAACATAACATATAGGCAGCTTTGGCCACCTCTGATTTTGGTGTGTTTGATAATGCACTGCGCAGGCATGCTCAGACACTTTTTGGAGAACATTCGCATGCAGAGAGCTGGCGTAGAAAATGATGTGATCCATTTCTACTAGGACCAGAGGTATGGGGCTGCCCTTGTAAACCCAAGAGACCTTCTGTAGATATAAAATAACCTAATAGCAAGGGAGCGTGAAATGTAGGTGTTATCTAGCCTATTTCCATTTAGCATTTTAACATGCTCTCTCCTTTTGTATTTTATGGAATAGTAACTATGCTGATAATCTTGTTGCTTATAATATGTCTGCTTGTATTAGCTAAGATACTGCGCCTGAGAATACAGCATTAGAAATAAATATTTCAAACTTGCATGTGTCTTCATTTACTCCCCGTTTTGGACTGATATGAGAGTATAACGAAAGAGTGTTCATGTAATCCACATTGCCTGAGGTATTCTAAGTTTAATGTTCTGGGTTGTCTAATCATTGGGGGTATGGAAGAACCAGTAAGACACTGATTGCTAGTCTGGTAGGGGATTTTAGCTTCTAAGGTGAGTTTTGGCACACCCTAATTCACTGATGTTCCAAGTCTCTATGCACAGTTCTGTGTATGAGCAGAATACCTGCTACATGGCGCCCAACGCTGGTGGTCTTATTACATGATGCTTGAGTAGTACTTCACTCAGTTCTCAACCCCTTCGCTATTGTTTCCGGATAACAGTGGTGTCGGACAAACCTACCTATAGTTACATAGGTCCTTTCAAGCTTGAATCTTTTTAAACGGTTTCCTTTCAAATTACTACCCAGTTTTGCTACTAAGTTTCACATAGTAGCTTTTTTCTTCTCTGTGTCACTATGGCTGACATTGTTATACCACAGCATAGTCGCATTGCGGTTCGCAATCATTTGCAAGCATATAATGTTGGTTTGGAGGGCATGGCAGTGATTTTGGTCATAAGTGCGGAGGTTGCTTACCCGTTTGAGATATTCTACTCCTGGGTGACGTTTCCTGCAGTAGAAGCAGCTCTGCAGGTTTTTCACACTTGCACACACACAGCTGTGCCCAGGGACTACATCCCTTATAGGACACAGGAAATTCCAATTTCTGCATGGCAGCACCTTGTTTGGTTTAATGGCGCCCTTCCCCACAGTGTAACGGCGGCTAGATTGGGTCCTTTGTCCATTCCAGTCGCTTCCTGGCCGGTTTTGGCTGGATTCTCCCCGCATTCTCGTGCGGGGCAGGTCCCCTTTGCTGAGTTACAGACCCTATATGACTCTTCTATTAGTGTCATTAGGGCCCTAGTTATATATATTACCTGCAATTTCCAGGGCGGGCCCCTGGTGTTGTTGCCCCTCCAGCTGGACCTAGCGGAATGAAGCTTAGTCTTGTGATGATCAATGCAGTGATGGGCAAGCGTACCCAAGATAAGGATGATATGCCCTTTTGGCTTGCCGAGAAATTTGACCAGCTGGAGGCAGTTTTTCCTAATTTGAGTTCCATGGAAAAATACAGGATTCTTACAATTAGTTTACCAAAGGATTTGGTACCGGAAGCCGGTGACTGAGTCGTGGGGTAGAATTTTTGCGGCAGTGTATACGAGGTGCTTCGGCACTTCGTCAATGGCTGTCCTTCCAACGGTCATTAAAAGTGTTTAGGATGAACACGGACCTGAGGCTGCGTTTGAATTGAGAATGAGACTCGTGGGCTCATTTGATGTAGTTTCCGATCTGGTTCTTTCTAATATAAAGGGAGATGCAGTAAACTTTCAAGTGGCAAATGCCTTACGCGATGTCCCCGATTCCGACAAACCCCGACAGTTACAGAGAATTATTACGGCTGCGTATAAAACCATTGGCCGCAATAGTTTAGGTGTCAAGCCCTTTTCTGCTAAAGATAAGAAGCAGACCCAAAGTGCGAAGTCTGAAACAGACGTTCAACCCACAGCTCCAAAGAAAAATTGGAACAGAAATAGAAAACCAGGAGAAACAGCAGCAGAAACAGGAGTCCCATCCCCCATCACCAGTGCCTGCATCTACTGAGCGCATTTATGACCGCAGTACGATTAAGTCGCCTGATAGATTTCAGGTTCCTGATCAACGCTCTCCTCGTTCTTTAAAGGACACATCGGCCTCATCATCCGGTGGTGGAGGCGGCAGCATAGGTCGGGGTGGCCAGCAGAGTCGCGACCAACCCCGTCCGAAAGACGGAAAAGGCAAGCTGGACGATTCTTCACAGAAAAGACCCCTGTTTAAGAAAAAGAAAGTTGCCGCTTTAACAGCGAGATATGCCATAGATAGTGAGAATGCAGCTTCGGAATCAGACATGGGCGCAGACGTTGTTGGACAGCGCGGCGGAAATTACCATAGTGCGAGAGGCCCTCCGTCCACTACTGAAGGTGACAGCGACTGACCAATATGTTGTTGGGGAGACAGCTGATACCAGAATAGCTCCCCCTGATAAACTTTATGAAATAGTCCTTTTAATTGAAGGTGACATGCAATGTCCCATAATAGGGGTATTTTGGGAAAATCTTACAACTACCTATGACATTTAGTTAGCGGAGGCTGACTGGTCCCCACCTTTTGTTCTCGCGGCTCCGAGAGGGGAGGAGGTAATCCTCCCTAGTTTCACGCACACAGTCTCCAAGGAGCATGCGCTGAATTTTGCAGAAGAGTAGGCTAAAGCCCTTGCTCCGGCTCTGTACCGTACGCACTGTGGTTGGGATACATTTTCCCCACACCACGAGATTCCCTTACGGACTATGCCAAAGCCTCAACCTCAATATCCCATCCGACGTGAAGCGAAGGCTTCCGTTGCGGAAATTCTTGAACAATTGGAATATCAAGGTGTAATTGAAACTTGCGTGTCACCGATGAATAACCCACTTTTTACTGTAACCAAGCCGGACGGTTCGTACCGTTTGGTATTGGATTACCGGTATTTGAACTCGCATTGCCGTACCTGTGCAGTACAGAATACCCACGGCTCTGCTCTAGTTGATGGTCTTGTACGAAAAAGGTTTAAAACCACGCTTGACATATCCAACGTTTTTTTTGCCCACATTTTGGATGGTCTAAGTTCCCAATGGACCAGTTTTACCTGTGGCGGCAAACAACGCCAATTTAAACGCCTGGCGATGGGCTATAAGACTAGTCTAGGTGTGTTTGCGGCCCATATAGTCTCTCAGAGCGGGTCGACCCGGATGCGTGTTCATATGTGGATGACATCTATCTAACAGACAATGAAATTTGGGCGCATCTGTGGCGCGTTGACCGCATCATTTGTAACTTTGCGGACTTCGGTTACAAATTCAACTTTGCAAAGTCTCACATTGCAGAGTACACAGTGTTGTTCCTGGGGTATGAGCTCAACAATGAAGGTCGAGGATTGGCTCCTCACTTCTTGGAGAAATGCGCACAGCTGCGCGCTCCTACAACTCTGAAAAAATTACAGTCCTTGCTGGAATTTTTGAATTTCGGGCATACTTACATTTCCGATTATGCCCAGCGTATCAAGCCTTTGTATGCTTTGATACAACCTACTTTCACCAAATCGTCCTGGCTGCCTGAACATTCAGCCATTTTGCAATCTTTGTAGGCTGATCTTCTAGAATCTAAATTCTTATGGACTCGTGATAACCACACCAACCTGGTGATAAGAATCTTCCCTGGGACGGTGGGTTTCACTTACCTTACTTTTAACGAAGGAGACACAGTACCTATTGCTTACAAGTCACACTTGTACACTTCAGCAGAAATGCGGTTTTCCACTGTGGAAAAAGTTTTGACAGCAGTGCAAATGGCGATTCTTAAAGAACGTGCACTGTCGCAGGGAAAATGCATGTTGGTTGTTACCCCGTATCTTGCACTAGAGGCAGTGACGAAGGCCAGTGTACCAAATTTTAAAGCTTTGCACCCACAGTGGATACAATAGGCAGCATCTTTGACGTCTCCGGATGTCATGTTTATTTTTGATGCCTTCTTACAGTCACAAGAGTTTTTCAGTATGAATTTGTTCATCCTGCGCCACTGACTATGCAGCCTTTGGAGGATTTCCATTGTATCATATACACTGACGGTTCAGCGCAAGAGGCGCATGGGTCTAAGCACGCATACGTCTCGGCTTGCGCCATTGTGGTAGGTACCATGGTGAATGATAAATTCAAGTCCAAAGTCGTGCACACGTAGACTTTAGGGGACTGTACTGCACAATTGGCAGAGCTCCGTGCTCTGATGCTTGCCTTGGAGTATGCTGATCCTAGTGTGACGACTCTTACTACTGTGTCCAGTCTTACAAAGAGAACCTGTTCTTTTGGATTCAGAATGATTTTCATGACTCCAAAATAAAATATAAAATTATCTGGGTCCGAGTGACTGAGCTTAAAGAGCAGTTGCCCCTCGTGTATGTAATTCACACTCTGTCATTAGCGCGTTGGAGTTCACGCTGTTGGCAATTCTTTTGCCGATGAGGCCGCAAAATCAGCAGTATCAACATATTTGGTTGCAGCAGTTCCACGTTCCAAAAGTAAGATTGATGATGATATCTTGGCAGCTGTAGCCGCAACTGAGAAGGGAAGTAAATATCCTAACGGGTTCCCTTCGAAATATTCATACCACTTAAGTCCTGATGAGGTTCCTTATGTGAAAATACCGGACATTGGTTAAAGGTTAATTCCCAACTGGGACCGCAGGTCCACACTGATTACAGCTGCCCATAAGGGTATTGCGTCTGCGCATGCAGGCGTTTCGGCTACTGTATCTCAGTTACAAGGTTTCTGGTTACGGGGACTGTACAAACAGATGCGTGAATATGTCCTTCAATGTGACATTTGCCAGCAGATTAAACCTTTAACTGATGCGCGTCCGCCCAAGACACAGCTGTACATTTCTAATAAGACACTTGATTGTGTTTACTTAGATCACTGCTGTCCTTTTTCTTCTGATACTGCGTATAAGTACATCTTAGTAGCAGTTGATTCATGCACACGCTTTGTGTGGGTGTGGCCACACCGCAGCACTGATTCACGAACTGTCATGAGAGACTTGCGTGTCTTTGCAGGGATTTTTGCCTGTGGCACCTTCCATTCGGAACAGGGTCCTGCTTTCGTCTCTAAGGCGTATAGGGATGCCATGACTTCGTTGGGGGTCCAAGTCAAGAGTTCATCTCCATACAGACCTGAGGGTAATAGTGTTGTGCCAAAAATGAACCGAGATTTAAAGCAGTCTTTGACAGCTAGAGTTATAGGCACTGGCAGGAACTGGCTGGCCCACCTCAATAGTGTGCAGCGTGCCCTTAATAATCTCCCTAGAAGGTCTCTGGGTGGGCGGACCCCACACGAAATGCTCTTTGGTATCAAAATGTTCGCTCCAGACCTTGACGGTCTAGACCAGACGGCGGTTGCTGCCCCCTTTGACGTAGATGAAAATTGTCATGTTTTGCAGAATCTACAAGAAACGAGAAACCATCTTGCAAAGGAACACTTGTCCTCCACATCTGATGCTGCGTTGCAGATTCCGGTAGTTGGCTGGCTACCCCAAGTTGGAGAACTGGTTCGGGAGAAGATCGAAAATAAGAAAGAATTTGGTCCCTCATATCGAGTTCCAGTTCCAATGCTTGGCGTGAAGTGAAGGGCACAAGAGCAGTCATTTTACCACCACTTCCAGGTAGTAGAGAACAGAGGTACATCTCCATTGACAATGTCAAACTACACAGAGTGGCCGATTCTTCTTAGTATGACTCCTGCGGTCTCATGCCAATCGATTTTGAGAAATTCTGTTTTGGCCCCGGCTCCTAACCCCAGGCCTGATGTTGCCCTCGAGATGCCTGTAGTTTCAAGTCCTTTATTGAGCTCATTACCTGGTGCTCACCTTGATGAGACTGAATATACTTACCCCACTGACTTATCGATGCCTGATTTGCAAACTTGTTTGGCTACAGAATCCAGATTTTCATTTGACAGGGACTCTCACACATCGAAGACCCCTTCCAAGGTTTCTGTTCTTGCAACGCTGTTTAAAAGACATTTTTTGATTCTGAAGGACTGGGTTTTTCTAAGACCCAGCGGTGCCAGGGGACAACACCTGAAACCTTCGTGGGTTACCTGTTCCGGCGTACAAATGACAGAGACATGGGACACTTCCTTCGGCGTCAAAGATCAAGGTTTATTTACTGCAGGGAACACAGAAGTCACAAGAAGTACATCGCATGTAGGTTCTAGGAGACTGCTTCAAATTGCATCTGTGGATCGCTCCTTTTATACAGTTTTTCGTCATAGAACAACATAGCAAACAAATGGTTACAACCTAGTTCCCACAGTAAATTTCATAGGGGGTCGCTTTCATGTATTCAGAATCTCAGAACATAATTACAGTAGCATCGCCGGTTCCCAGCTGTAAAAGTACATCTTCCCACCATTAGTGCATTCCATTCCGGCTGTAAACGAGTTAAGGAAGAGTCAAAAACAGGTGCAGAGGAAGACAAAGATAGTCAACAGATTGAAAAGAGTGTAAGGGGGTGATATCGGAAACACGATTGCAGGATCAAAGGAGACATGCCTAATGAATGCACGGCTGGAACAATAGACCGGCACAGCAAGATGAGCCTCGAGCGGGGCCATCTGCCTTTGCAATGTCATCCCCCTCATCATAAAGACACCCTCAGAGGAACACGTGTCTTCCGCAAGAGTTTGGGAATCCCAGGGTCACGAAGCGGACAGTGTCCGTTCGCTGGCTACTTGAGGGCAAGAAACAAAATGGATGCCGTATCTAAAATGGAACCCGTGGGTTCAGATGAAGAAACCCACGAAACAGACGAACGGTTTAGGTCAGCATAGCGAAAACGCGTACACCCACTAAACTCGTCATTTGCGGTTCATAGATACCAAACTCGTCCATATTCGAACGAGTCGAAAACACCACTTACAATTGTCACGGAACCTCAATTCCTACTTGTACCTATATTTGGTTGGTGCTTTTTTCGATTTACCTGTTCATGTCTATTGGATTTGTGGTGTATTTTTTCCGCCTTGTCAACGGACACTATGTTGAAGAAAGAACACGCATTCGACATATTAATGGAACATTGGCTCCCCATTCCTCATCACACAGATTGAAGAGGGACCTGGCTTTGGTTAACATCACTGCTTGGCCCATCTTAGATGGGATTGTGTGGGATGCTATTAGATTTCAAATCCATGGGCCCACTGAGGTTATAAATGTCCCAAATGTCCTGAGAGTTTCTATGGGGGATGTAATTAAACAAAATATGCGTTCTGATGATTGGGATGTTCATGCCGTAGAAGCTTTGTTTTCTGATTTGAAATATTATGCTGCCTTTGATGCTGAAGATTTATATTTAGATTCTGCAAATTATGGTGATTTGTTTTGTTATCAACATTTTGGCAATCACTACCTGCATAAAGCAAACACCAGGAGGAATACTGTTAATTATACCCAGTGAGAGCATTGTCCCGCTCCAGTACAAGGCAGTTCCCCTTCTTTTTTTAAAGAGGTTCACTTATTTTACAGATTTTAATCAGTCAAATCCTAAAGCATTTTATTTTAAAATGACTGAAAAGTCCACTTCCAAAGTTAGACTTACTCACACAAAATGATTGTATTCTAAGTCCTTTTTAGACCAATTGGCTGCTGGGGGCTATGATCTGTGGAAAGATACTATTGATCTTAAATTTGTTTGGGGTTCTAAAAGTTGGCAAGTGCAAGGCACTGAGGCTTTGCATCGTGCATGTCTCATCCCGAGCCATATGTTGTTTTTGAATTCTACAATTTCACAAACGACTTGCTTTGGATTGGCTACTACTAAAAAATTAAATGCCCCTTCATTTCCTGAATTAGAAGAATTTTCCGGTTGGGATAATAATACCAAGTTATCCATCAGAGACTTACAGACCATGTTACTGAATTCTTCCTTTAATATATCCAGTTTGGATCCTGAGGGTTGGTTGCTTTGGCCCAAAAGTGCTGATTCTTGCCAACATAGTTTTCTGGGTCTAGCTCCAGGCTACACACAGGTCAGGGTGAAGCCCCGTTTTGAAAGTGGCCATTCTGTGACTACCTATTCTGTAGGCAAATTATGTCAGAGTTGGCTCAAACATTCCACTTTGACGTCAGTTAAGCTGCACTTCTCTAAATTGACTGACCATGTTGATCTGAATGATTTCGTGAAAGGCCCGGCTTCTGGTAGATCTAAATGATGGATATATGCTATTTACAACGAGGCCTGGAAACTGTCCCAAATTTAAGCGGCTTCCCGCATTAGAGCTATAGATCAAGCGAATTTAGAGAAGGTGCTAGCAGTCATACATAACAGCATTAACACGCTTTCTTCCCGCATTTACACGTTAGATAAGATTGTGTCATCTGTTGCTGATATTGTGCAGGATGAAGTGTCTGTTTTGTACCATGGCCAAAATCAATTGCGTTCTATTATGCAGTTTGCATGGACCTTACAGACTTTGAAAGCTGGGAAAGTGCCTTTGGACTACATGAATACATCATCATTATGTGCCCCATTTAATTTGACTGAAAAGCTACGTTTTATGTCAATGAAAGATGCAACTTTTTCTATGTTACACATTGAGAAGTTAGAACCGTTACCATTTTCTGTGGCTGAAACCAATTCGGCAACGAGGCTTATCCACGGGTTAATAACTCTACCTTTTCCTCTTTTCAAATTCGTGTCAATGAAAGATGCAAGATTCACAAGTGTGTGAAGTACTATGCAATTGGCAGATATGAACCTATTGGCACCACTTATCTCCATGAAGCTTGGTCACTACCATTTACCTATAGATGCCTTAGGGAGGGTAAAGAAGTTTACTTGAATGGTGAGGATTGCACTACAACCCCTGATCATTCACTTATGTGTAGGAATATCCAATGGCATGGCTCTTGTAACCAGAACGAGCCAAATTTAGCCTGTATTTTGAAAGACACACCAGCACCTGCTATCATACCAACATTCACATTACTGGCAAACAGGAGTTATTTACTTTTAAATAATGAAGATTGTTGTGGAATGGTTGTCGGAATTCCTTACGTGGTACGGTCAGTGAGCATGTGGTTTGCTGTAAAAATGTAATGTTCCCTCCTCCGCATGGGAAGCTTGATGTTTCCATCTGGCCGACAATTCCGACCTTGAAAGCAGAGTTCCACAAGATGAGCCGTATAAGAGCTCTATTGTCCCAAAAAGAAGTCGCCCTCACATCTGCTCGTGAAACATTTGTCCTTCACGTGGCAAACACCTGCACTGAGGTGCGTGCTTTATTAAATACTGATTTGCCCTTGCATTTCAGTGAGTTAATTCACACTATCTTTAATGCATCCTCCACCACAGTGCTGGCGCACTTTTTTAAAGTTGTTAGCAGTGGCCTTGTGATATCTTTTCAAACTAGATTTGGTGTATTCCCGTCATTTTTTCATTCAATTTTTTCCAGCCTATTTGGTGGATTTCCCTTTTTGCGGGCTTTGGCCGCAGGCGTTCTTCTGTTGTTTTGTTTATTTCGAAATGGATGCACGTCCTGTGTTGCGAGAAGATCTGTCACGACTGTTGCTGCTCCGCAATCAAATGCTAGAGGATTATGGAGCGCTACCTCTTGCTACTTTGAGTGCGGCTTATGGATTATCGTTTCGATTTTCCTTTTTTACATGCGTCCAGCCTGTCTTTCATTGCCTGAGTTGCGATTTAAACTGGGCCCTGGATTTGTGTCTCTGCAATACGGTGTCTCCCAATGCAGATTATGATCAGTTTATGAGCCCCTTAGTTGCTCATGAATTGCTTTGTTCTGGCGGAGGGATTATGGCCTTTGCAGCGAAGTTGGAATATTTTCGTAGCGGCGCAAGATCTCTTGGCACGCAGCTTCATTGAAGAAACACTGAGTTGCCATCTGATGATGCTAGAGGCTCCGGTAATTGAGGAACATGTATGTACTTTCCCTTTGCTGAATTGGTTGGCTGACATGTTTTCGGATGAGAACAGTGACTTCCTATTGGAGGCTGTTGCTAAATTTTTTGCATAAACATTGTTGGATTGAATGGCTTCTCTCTTTCTTCCATGACCGAGGTCACGAGCTGGACTTCGGATACTTTTATATTTTTTTCAATCTTCTGCTCTGCCCAAGCCTATTGACTTCTCGATGTCCATGGCTAGAATTATTTGCTTTGAAGTGCATTCAATTTATGGATTTTTTTTTGTTCACATTTGTTCCCTGTGGCAATTTGAACTTGGTTCTGGCAGTCGTCCTTGAACTCTGCTTTCCAAATTTGCCCTTTGTCTTATCCGTGCTCGGATCAAGGGAGGGTGTCATGGGGTTGACCCTTGCATTTACACTGGGTTAAGTTAGCATGGGCTTATTAGAAGTTTAAACGCCATGTTTTCCTTTCTGCTGCCTTTTGCACACGGCACACATTATTACAAATGTTTAGAGTCTAGAGGACAGTTTTGCTTCACACGAGAATAATATGTTTTTCTATACTAGCTGCTTGGCTTGGTAAGCTTTGTCTGACCAGTGAGTGCAGAGGCCTTCAAGGTTATTTCAACACAGTGGTTGTAGTTCGGTTTGATCAGCACACGTTCTAGACATTACATATATGCAGCTGTGGCCACCTCTGATTTCGGCGCGTTTAATAATGCACTGAGCAGGCATGCTCAGACACTTTTTGGAGAACATTCGCATGCAGAGAGCTGGCATAGAAAATGATGTGATCCATTTCTACTAGGACCAGAGGCCGCCCTTGTAAACCCAAGAAACCTTCTGTAGATATAAAATAACCTAATAGCAAGGGAGCGTGAAATCTAGGTGTAATCTAGCCTATTTCCATTTAGCATTTTAACATGCTTTCTCCTTTTGTATTTTATGGAATAGTAACTATGCTGATAATCTTGTTGCATATAATATGTAAGCTTGTATTAGCCAAGATACTGCGCCCGAGAACACGGCATTAGAAATAAATATTTCAAACTTGCACGTGTCTTCATTTACTCCCCGTTTTGGACTGATATGAGAGTATAATGAAAGACTGTTCATGTGTTCCACATTGCCTGAGGTAATCTAAGTTCCCTGTTCTGGGTTGTCTAATCATTGGGGGTAGGGAAGAACCAATGAGACACTGCTTTCTAGTCTGGTAGGGGATTTTGGCTACTAAGGTGAGTTTTGGCACACCCTAATTCACTGAGGTTCCAAGTCTCTATGCACAGTTGTGTATGAGCAGGATCCCTGCTACATATTCTCTGAGCTATATACGGAGGAGGTTTGCCCTGACCTAGGCTTACTTAAGGCTTGGCTGAGGAATGTGCAACTGCCAAAATTGATAATGGAAGGCAGAGAGGGGCTTGATGCCCCCATTATTAAGGAAGAGATCCCCTCATCGATATGTCAGAGTCGGAACAGTAAGGCCGCCAGGTCGGATGTAAGCATGAGCGGATTTTGCGGATTGGCAATCCGCGAATTTGCGGATTTGCAAACTCGCAATCCGCAAAATCCGCGAATTCCCGCGAATTTGCGGATTTTTTTTTTTTTTTGTGTTCGCCCGTGTTTCTGCCAGTTCGCGAGGGTTTTTACAATTTCGCAATTTGCGAACTTACCTGTCGGGTCGCAAGTTTTGCGAACTTGTTGTTTCTACGTGTCCAACCTGTTTGGGACACTCTTCTTCATCACTGCCACTCTCTGTCACCACTGCCACTCTCTGACTACTCATGCCACCCTCTGGCCCACCCATGCCACCCTCTGTTTCATCACCACACCCTCTGGTTGTCCAGTGTACATTATTTTTGGCAAAGCAAAGCACACCTTCCCTGCCTCAAGTGACCTGAATTAATTTGGGGCTGATTAATGTGTCACAGAATATTTTTTTAGCTGGCACCTGCTTCCTTAGTGCGCCCTGATTAGTGATCTTTTGCACTTGCTAAGTGCTTTCATTGTTGCAAAATTAGTTACAACACCTGCCCTGCCCCAACTGACAATAATGAATTAGGGGCTGATTAATGGATTTTAACTTCCAGCCTGGCTCCTGCTTGTCTCCCTTAGCTGTAATTCAGGACCTTTGTGGCATATGTGTAACTATTCTGAGGTTCAGAGCAGGGTCACATAATAGTTGCAACTGGCAACTGAACTCTGGAGGGGCCCCTCAGGAAGCACTACAGGAAATGGCTACTAATGATGAGCCTGAACTTTTGAACCTGGTAAGTAGTTACTTTCAGTTTTGCTAAAATCGTATTTCTGCAATTTCGCACTTATTCGCGGGGCGCGAACTCACGCGAACAGTGCGAGCAGTGCGAGCAAAATCCGCTGCTCGCGGATTTGCGGATTTTTCAGGAAATTCGCAAATCTCGCGGATTGCGGATTTCCCGAAAATCCGCAAAATCCGCGAGCGGAACGGATTTTCCGCCCACGCCTAGTCGGATGCCCTGCTGGTGGAATTATACAAATGTTTAATATAATAGAAGAATTGGTCTCAGTCCTGAAGAGTCGGTTTAACTCAATCTACCAGCAGGGTGGGCAGATCCCTAAAACGTGGAAGGAGACCACACTAGTCCTGGTCGTAAAGCCTTCTAAAGATCCCAGTAGAGCCAATTTTTATTGTCCAATCTCCCTGCTGAATGCAGATTTTAAAATCTGTGTGAGCATTTTGGCAGGGAGATTGGCAAGGCTTGCTCCACAGTTGATCCATTTAGATCGGAAGGGGTTTATCACTAAGAGGCAGATTCAGGAGCAGACGCAGCAACTTATTGGTACAATAGATTTAGCCACATCCTGCTCGGTTCCCTTGGCCGTGATTGCCATAAACGAGCCACAGCGTTTGATCGGGTGTGCTGGCTGTACCTTTGGGAGGTTTTGAGAGACATGGGATGTGGTTTGGGTTTTACTACTGCTCTTCAGCTGTTGTATGAGGGTGCATCTGCCAAGATACTTCTCAATGGTATATTGACTCCTAGTTTTAGTATATCATTTGATATTTATATTGAGCCTTTTTTGCACAACTCTTAAGAGTAGATGGAGAGGTTGCCCCCTTTAGCTCTCCACCCTATAGTAGCGAGGTCGCGCTATATGCAGATGATCTGTTGATCTATATGTCAGAACCTACTCAAACTATCCAGAGAGTAGAACAGCTGGTAGTAGAATTCAGGGCTTTTTCAGGGTATTCAGTGAATACCTCAAAAATAGAAGCGATGTGTTGGAATGTTGAAGGATGGAGTGGGTGGACTAGATTGGTTCTTAGATATATAGGGATTTCAATTATAAAGGAGGTGGATGACATCCCACAGCGCAACCTGCAAAGAGTAGCCAGGGAGTTATATCAACTACTAGTCTGGTGGAAACACTTGCCTTTAACAATTTATGGCTGTGTAAATTTAATGAAGATGCTAATCTCCCTAAATTGACATCTCTCTTCAATTGAATACCTCTTGCGTTTCCAAAATCCAGCAACGACAAAATTCAAGGGAAAATAGCCAGTTTTATCTGGGCTGATTAGTGGGCCAGGTTGGCCTGGAAAAAGCTTAGACGTAGGCTTGATAAGGGAGGCCTGGCCCTCCCTGATTTCAATCTGTATTGTGCAGTGTTCCAGTTTAAAAATGTGCAGATGCTGCTAGTGAAACCTGATATCCCGACTTGAGGGAAGCTCTTGGGACAAATAGTGAGAGAATTGAGTGATGAGGGATTCATTTTTAAGTTTGGTGCCCCCAGTTTTTGAAATAAAGTGTGTCTAAAAGTATTAATGTCTGCATTGAATTTATGGTATACAATGAGGAAAATGCTTAGCTTAGGCTATTATTCTGATTTTGCCCCAATATGGGATTCCCCTGGTATCCCGGTATGTTGTAAGATAGCTTACGTTTTCCATTAAGGCGGGCTGGTATCATTACCTGGGCAGATTTCATGACATCAGAAGGTCTCCTCCAATGTGAAGTTTTAAAAGCTAAAGTGGGAGATAGCCTCTCCAGGTTCAAATGTGTTCAATTATCTTCATGATATGTGGCTTCGAAGCTTGAGATAGGGGGATTGGGATTTAGAGTTTTCCCATCAGGACATTAGACCTATGAACAAGGAAGTCGCAACTTGGTATTGGAAACTCTTAGCTACTGATAAAAAGAACCTAATCCAACTGTATTTAGTGTGGAGAGGTGTTTTTCAAGAGACTGATCTTCTACCAGTTTGGAGTAACTCTTTAAAGCTTCTATATTCCATTGTCAAACCAGCGATCTTAAAGCAGAATTATTTATTCACCATTGATCAACTTCATTGAATACCATCTTGTTGTGTATCGATTTAGATTCCATATGAATTTCCTGATTCATGCCCTTATATAGGTACAATTCACATTGCCCTTATTTAGGCATAGAAATCTAGCCCTTATTTAGGCAAGGTCCATGCTACCCAAATACAGGCATGGTTACTTACATCCATTCATCTAAGTCACAACGAGTTGCTAGAAAACCAGACTCTTAAGCCTTTAGGACTTCCCCTTGCTTGAGTATTGATTTCTCCAAAAACGTATTTATTATGCATGAACATCTGGTCCTTAGGGGTTCATTCATGACGTTCTTATGCCAGACTTTTACGTCAGTACTGGCTGTTCTGTTCAAAATCTTTATTCGAATTTTTGCAAATTCATAAAAGCAATACAGACAATCCCAGATCAAATAACATATTTACAATAATTAGAACAGCAATATTAAAGACAATTTATAAATGTAGGTCTCAGGTTTACTAAGGGTTCTCCATTGTTTTGCGAACATGGGTAATAACTCTTAGGAAAGTGCTAGTGCGGAATGTCAACTCTTCATTATTCAAAGTCAACAACATCAAATTTGATTCCTCCAAAGAAAGTGGTCTGTGCTTTTCAAAATACGGTACTAAAAACCATTTAAAATATTTTTGATAAAATTTACAAAAGAAAAAGAAATGTAAGTCAGTTTGCGGGCTCGTGTCATCACATGGGCACAGATTATTTCCAGATTTTAAAAAGGTATAACCTAGTGGAAAACATAACAAGAATCTCACAGTCCCTGCCCTGAGGCGGAAAAGCAAAGATCTTTCCCACTTTGTCATTGGAAGTGTAAGGTACAAAGGGATTGGTTGTATATACAGATCTTTGTTCACATAAGCCTGGATTGTAGGTTTAATTAATTCTCTTGCCGATCTTTCTTCTCTATAAAGTGCGTAGAGTGCAGATTTTAAATAATTTTTATCTTTGGGGTTGATTTTACTTGGGTCAAGGAAAAGGTGTCCTTTGCCTACGCTACTCAATTTTTTGAACACTCCAGAGAGCCAAGGGATTAACATCCCTTAATCACAATAGAGGCAGTCTCTTATGATGTCCTGGGTTAGGCCAGCCATGGTATTCTTCCAAATCGCAAGCCAGAACATTGCCGGTCTGGAGGCAATAAAATCTGATATGTAATGCAAATTTAGTTCGCAGTGGCAAATGTATTCCGAAGAGGAAATGGGTGCTCCAAGGATTTTTCTGCAGAAGCGGTTTTCCTCTGTCTGGATGCTCGGTGTTTTTCCTAGACCCCAGATTTCTGCCCCATAAGTAGCTACTGGTACACATTGTGATTTAAAAAAATTTAAAATAGCTTTTGTGGCATCTACTTTCATAGGCCGTGGGAGGCTAAGAATAGAGTTAATGGATTTTGAGAACTTGCTCGTGGCGTGGGCTAAATGTCCACTCCACGAGCCGCTCGCAGCAAAAACCATTCCTAAATAGGGGAAGGTGTTGGTAGAATAAAGTTTATCGACACACCCACTGAAATAACACTTAATTGTCTCTTACCCAGACAACAGGACATAATAAAAGATTTTTTTAAATTTACTTTAAGATCAAGTTTTTCCATATATTGTACAAAGTCTTTTACCAAACTGCGCAGGGCGTTTGGGGTTAGACCCATAAGCACCGCATCATCTGCGTAGAGCAGAGTCGGTAGCAGTCTCCCCCTTATTTTCTGGACATCTGTGGTTATCGTTTTTAGGGATTTGTTTAATCCATTTATGTAAATAATGAATAACAGGGGTGCTAAAACGCACCCCTGCCTAACTCCTCTTTCTACTTTTATGGGTTCTGACACTTCCCCCCCCCCCCCCCCCCCCATCCCGATCCTTACTTGTGCCCTGTGTCAGTGTGCAAATACACAAGAAAATAAACAAGCGATTCATCCAGACCATATTCTAAAAGAATCGCCCACAATTTAGACCTATTTACTAGGTCAAATGCGGACGATAAATCCATAAAAGCTAGATAGATTGGAGCAGACCGAGCAATAGTATATTTGCCAATTACCAAATTTAAATTTAGGCACTGCTCGGTTGTTCCAACCCCACTCCTAAACCCCATTTGGCAGGAGTCTAAAATCCCTGTATCGTCTACCCACTCATTAATTCTATTATATAATACTCTTCCCAAAATTTTGAGAGTATTATCTAGGAGCGAGATGGGTCTATAGTTCATTGGGTCTGTTCTCTCTCCTTTTTTATATATAGGCACTATTATGCTAGTAGACCATGTGTCGGGTATAGGCACTAAAGGTAGGCTGTTAAATACATTTGTCAAGATGGGTGCCCAAAGTTCTGGTTTCCATTTAATGATGTCGATTGGGAGGCCATCTGGCCCTGGGGCTTTATTGCCGAGGCTTTGTTTAATACCAGCGATGACCTCTCCCAGGCTAATCTCTAAGGGACGCAAGTCACCTAATACAAAATTATTATTATCATTTGGTGGTGTTGCATACACTTTAGAGAAATGGTTTTCCCATTGATGGCTGGAGATGTTACAGCTTATTGCTGGCGTTTGTGTACCCATATTACGCAGGTTTTTTACAGCGGCCCAGAAAATGGTGCCTTTTTTTCCCCAGAGGCCGAGTCTGATAGTTCCTCCCAGCGTTCTGACAAAATGATTGCCTTGCGTTTCCCTATTTCAGCTTTAAACCTCTTTCTTGCCTCCCTGACCTTAATTTGATTGACATCTAGGCTTAGCATTCAGTGCATTGCGTAAAGCCCTATTTGCGACTGAGCAGTTGTTATCGAACCACTTAGGGTCTGTATTGGTTTTGCGATTAGGGACAGTTAAAATTGTTTTTATAGCTAAGCACAGATTAGTAAAATCTGGGATCACCCTTTGGTGATTCCCATCGGCTGTTATGCATGAATCTATTATATTTTGATGTTTGGTAGTGAGTTGGTTAGTTATACTACCACTATCCACCTTCCTCCATTTCAATCTTAAATTATTTGAAGCGGGGTTTATATCTCTTGCCCCCATAGTAGTTTTAAATACTGGCGGGGGCCCTAGTCTGATACTCGCAACCAATGCGTTATGATCCCCGAATGCAGTCTCAATGACCTTGGCCATCGTAAGACTGTCAATGAGTTCGGGTGCCATAAAAATATAATCTATAGTTGAGGAATGATCTCTACCTCTAAATGTGGGGACATAATTATCGTTAGGAGTTGGGCTTTTATCCATGATGTTAGTTAACATATGATCACGGATAAGCAAGTCCAATTCTTGCTCCCTTTTGTCTGCTCGGTCGTTACAGATATTTGCCCCTGATCGGTCTAGATTAGAAATTTTAGCGTTGAAATCCCCAGCTAGAATAATCCCTTTACTTGTAGTATTTTCTAGGGGTTCAATTATATTGCTCAAAATTTTAGATAATTCAATGAAATTAATATTTGGGATTGAATGGAAATCATTATTATAAAAATTAATAATATAAAAGGGGACCTTTCTTTTATATTCAATAATCTGAATATTAGGGCTTTTGGTTGGTATTACCTGCAGTAACCCTGATGGCAATTAACAATCCGCCCATCGGTCTACCAAAATCAGGTTTGGCCGCAATTACACTGTTACAGTGAAAGCCCTCAGTACTGACATTCCTAAACATCTTCATGGTATAAATATACCTTCACTTGCTATGGCAAGGTACGGTGCGGTTCAGCTACCCACTTGCACGACGCGGCTCGCCACAGCAAGCCCCGAAGGAAGTCAACTCCTCAACTGACGCACTGACCAGACGCTGTCATCCTCCTTGCCGAGAATCCAGCTCCAGTGTTTCTGATTCCCCTTGCGGGGTGTTAGAGATTGAGTCCCGGGAAAGAGATACCAACCTCTCTCATTCTAAGGTATGGAGCTGATTAGAACCTAGAGAAACCTTTGGCAATTCTTGGCTAAACTAAACTAAACTATAGCTAAAGCAGCACCTACTTCTTCCCTCGTACTAGACTTAGGTTAGGTACACTGGGGTAGGATTATTTTAGAAGCAACAGTTGAATATTTTAGCCTGTGTTATTTATGTATGTATTTTTATAAATGTCACAGCTACAGGCCATGCAATTACAGTATGATTTTATATTACTGTTAATGCTGTAAGCATTGTACTTCACATTCTGTCTTACGATTGTAGCAGTTCATATCTCTTGCATGAGAAAGACTGTTCAATGAACCCTTTTTATTGAAACGCCCGTCTATCTATTTCTATGCAACTCTATAGAAACAAAGCATGCACGATTGACTGAGTGAAATGGTTATCTATTGTTTACACGACTCTGAAGATATTATTCAGACTCTAAGAGAAACAAAGTTGTCATGTTTATGCGGTTGTCAGAAACTAATCCCTTCTTGTTAATTCGAGAAAGTTTCTAGTGACCTGTGAGTTAGCTAGCACACACAAGTAATTAAGTTTAATATACTCGATAGGGACATACTGACCTGCTGTTGAAACTGTATTTATGGTATATATTTGAATGTTGTTTAATTCAGCTTCATCCTTACAGGTACTTTACTGTTATTATCGTTATTTGGTAGTTTATTTATTCCCTACACCTCTAGCACAGTAGATTAAGCACACCGTTTTAACACACCATTCCAATATGGCGACCGTTAGCACTAGCTGCTTCGTAGTCCCCTTTCAGTGTCCGCTCACCAATGCGCCGGTTTAAACACTCCATTTCACTTAGGCACCTAACATCACGCTACGAGTCACCCTGAAGCCCAGATAAGTCGCGGAATAATTTTAGACCAAGTAAGTACCTCGCATGAGGACCCGCTTACATTCTCACCCCCGCAGCTATGTCTTTTTAATACTGAACTTAGACTCAGTTTTTGTTGCCGGCTCACCAAGATACACAGTATTCTCCGTGAGTACACCGTATCGTGTAACATGGTTTATGTGGCGTTACAATTCACTGCACGCACCTAGTAGAATCGAGCACTAGATATTACATGGTTTTAACATCACAACCATTAACATACAGCACAGTCGTTAAGCGCATTAATCCAACCATGCATGTACCGGAGTTTATACGTTCAATTCAAGCATGTTGCACACATGCATGTCAACCGTATACTACAGTGCATGTTACACTGGCTCACTTTAACCAGTACCACCTACCATTTAACAACGCATTTCGCACCCGTAACTTTCCAGAATACCATTATTGACGGGTACCCACTTTCTTTACTTGTAGAGTAATCCCCTGACGAAGGGCTGCCAGGAAGCCCGAAATGCATTGGGAATAATGAACAGGGAAGAGGATATCTTGGCATCATTGAAATCTTGATGATATACACTTAGTGGTCACAACCATGAAAATAATGAGTTGAAAAATAGAAGAAAAAAAGAAAATATAAGAACAATAAAAAACTTTGTACCTATACTCATTGTGAAAACTTTATCAAGTTTTGAAAAGATAATTAGACTTTATAGTCTTCAAAGCGGTGCACAGAGGAGCCATCCCCTCTGACAGGGGCAGCTTTGCATTCGTTTTTGTTGTTTCCCTACATTCTCATTTTATTTGGTTCTTTCCATTATCGATTACTGGAGGGGGTTGGAGAGCTGTACCGCAGCAGTCCCCATGTGTTTCTGATGTGGCAGTGTTCGAGATTGCTCCCCTGTATGGCAGGAATAAGGCCTTATGTGCTGTTGGCTTGATTGCTAGGCTGGACACAGCAGTGAGCCTATTTCTGAGTCCCTAGCAAGGAGCTGCGATGGATTTTTGCAGACTCTCTCCTTCCTGGCTCCCCCTTTCCCTTCAAGTATGTCCTTCCCTCAGATTTTTGGTCCGGCACTTCCCAGCTGTGACCAGAGACTTCCAACTGTTGACATACTACCTTCAATGTTTTGGAGGGACATGACCCGACAAGCAGGCTCTGGGCATTTGGAGAACTTTGAGGGAACGGAGGAGGCAGAATGATGCTCAGTGGAGAGTCCGGTGCAAGGCCCAAACTCGTCAGATTTCGCCCGATGCGGGCAATGGACTGGGATAACTGATTGTTCTGGTGAACTTCCTACTAATTTGGCTCCATGCAGTGGTTTGTGAACGGTTGGAGTTTTGTGCATGCTATGGACATTATGGGGTCTTCATCTTCTCAAGTCAATGGAAGACCTGGCTCCAGACACTGGAACACTGCCTCGTTTTGGGATTCAAAAGTGGCCTCCATTGAATTGGATGCTGTTGGCTGTGGCTGGGACCATATCCTGCGAGGGAATTTTGGTCTCAGGCCAGAAGCCCGAGAATGGGGTCCTTGCGATCTAGTAATTGGGACCCATCCCAAATTGACTTGGGTTAGGGGACCTGGGTGCTTGATTTTATGCAATGGATTGGGAGCTTCCCTGTACCATTGTCAGACTGCCTTCCCCATGGGCATGGCCAGCCAATCCTACTTTGGGGACGGGTGGGAGGGGGATCAGCAGCAGAGTGGTGCCTAGACTCCTGTAGGCACCTGGATGGCGGATTTAGTATGGATTCCTGATTGACACAACGTAAAGCAGCCCAGAGTTTCCCAAACACTAGTAAAGGCTTCCAAATGTTGTCTTATTAGTCTCATTTTAAAATGTGTGTGGAGGTGTGCGTGAAGTGTGTCTTGTGCTTTTGGGGTTTGAATCTACTGCGTAGGTGGGTTTCGTGATTGTGTGAAGGCATTGCCTACCAAGACAGTTACACCTCCCTGCTGCGGTCCTTGTGGAGCTGGTGTCCCAGTCTGTTGCTGCTCTTGACATGTATTTGACCAACCGTTCCCTGCTACAGTGGTGCAGTAGCTATCTGACCTCCCTGCGGCTGAGTGTATGGTGCATTTGGGTTACCTTGGGCTTGATTTTGAGGATGGGTAGTCTGCCAGGACTGACCCAGATTTATTGATATCTGCTCGTGATAAGCTTTTAGGCGGCATTGGTAGGCCATGTGCTCCATTCTGTGGCAACAATAACATTTTCTGAGGACCAACTGCTGCCAATCTCTGACCGCTGCCGTTGTAACTGTGTTTAAAACCTCAGGTGTTTTGTGGTGGAGCCCTCTTCAAGGTGAATGCCATCTGTACCAATTTGGCGGTGTCTCTCTGGGTTTGCTCCTGCCTCTTCCCAGTGAGCTGTTGGGTGGGGAGTACATGTGGCTGCCTAACCTTCCAAGGTTCAAACTCCCTTCCCAGGTGGTTGGTAGTTACACTTCATTGGGGTGGTTTTCTATTTGCTCTACCTACCAAAATTCCTTGGGTGGTATGCAACCAGGTACCGCATTCAGCAGGAGGAAGGTGGCTTCAGGCATGTGGAACGCACCCCATGGTGCATGGACATCCATGTCTGTGCCACCTCTTTATGCGTAGAAGTCCTCTGGTGGCAATAGGGGCTAGCTAAGTGCCCTCTGGGCACTCTGGTTGTTGCTGCTATTGCCCCTATGCCCCTTAGCCCTGCTTCCCACTCTGAGGGTGGCCAACAGGCATGCGCGTGTCGTGGTCCCCACTCCCTTCCTCCCTGCTTCGTTGGTCTGGGTTAGAGAAGGAGCTCAAAGGGAGGAGCAGGTTATAGTTCTGTTGCTTGAAAACTGGATGGACATTTTTAGTTTGATCCTTAGGTCTCGTTCTAGGATATTAGTCGGGGATGAGGAAAGTATAGTAACAGTACCATCATCCTTTTCTCCCTTATCTCTAGCTCGAGCTGGTCTGTGATGTGGATCCCTGCCACTGTACCCAAGACTGCTTGGATAGTTGCAGTGTGTTTTGATATGAGGACAGTCCCTTCCCATAGGCATGACCTTGTTGCCCCCATAGTCTGCCAAAAAATTGTATGGTCCCTTGTTTACGAGCAAAACGACCACAGATTCTTCTCCTGATCATCCTGGGGGTGGACAGTAGGATGTGGGCACTTCTGGGTGTTTTGTTGGTTTCTGTCTTAGGCTCCCTATTTTCGCCATGGTCTGCTGGGACAACAGCTTTACTATTTAGGTTGGATCCTGGGGAAATTGGGACCTCCTCCTCACTCGCACTAGTCGTATCACTGTCCACATCCACTATGAATTTCCCTGTCACCCGACCATGCTCTCATGAACTAGTGGGAGTGCACTCTCCCTGTGTCAGTGGATTTTGATGGGTCGAATGCGACAGACAAGGAGTTAAGCTTCGGGGAGGTCTAACACTGGACTAGAGCGATACTGGGATTGCCTGGATCTGGTGGCCTGTTGTCCTCCCTCATCTAGATCTAACTGTTGGTTGTTAGGTGGGGGGCCCCCAGCTTCCTCAACTGGTGGATGGTAACCCTTAATGCAGAGATGGCAGGCTTCGGAGAGAGCGCCTCCATTCCTATATACAGTGGGGGAGGTGCGGAGAGCTTGCTTGCGAGTTGCAGGATTGGATTGACGGCCTGGGGATCCTCAAAGATGGCCTATAGGTCTAGCAGTCTCCTGTTCTTGTATGGTCCTGCATATTTGGTCCAAATGTGTGTTCTTATGTGTTCGATTATGATGGTGTCGAAGGTTCCACCCCCTTTGGCAGGGGAATGCATGTGTCTTAGTATGTGTGTGCCTTTCACTGCAATACTACCTACGTTTTTGAATCGGTGTGTGGAACCTAGTTTGCATGTGCATTAGCGGGGACTATGATGGCTGTAAACCTTTTAAGGGATTGATATGCTCCTTCTTTTCAGGATCAATTAATATTAGACGCTACTCTGATCATTGAGGAAATAAATACATGTGGATTGGTGGTTTCAACTACTTCTACAAGCTCAATGCTATTTGCACAGCTGCATTAGAATAGACATTAAACACAAACAAATCATGCATATGAATGATTACAATCTGAAAGGAAGTGCAATGGTTAGTTCAAAAGGTATGCGAAGTTTACAACGCAACCATTACAACGCCGTTCCATTACGACGCGATCATAACAACGAAAGTTGTTACAACGAATTGCGCTGGGGGGGCGCTCAAGGATAGTAAATCATTTAATTTACTATCCCAACACCTTCCCTACTATCCACGGGGACTGGTGTTTGAATAGTAAATTTAAAACATTTAATTTGCGCCCCCCCAACGCAAGTCGTTGTAACGACTTGCGTTGTAATGGAACGCGTTGTAAAAGTGTGGGTCGTAATGACGTACATCCGTTCAAAACGTGTGAATTCAGCTGAAAACAAGTAGATATAGACAACTGTAAACATTAGTTGCGCCTTCATAAGCACATTAAGTAATTAATAAAACACACCACTTAAGACAAGATGTGCAACTGCAACAATATACCAGTAACACAATGTCAAGAATGCATCAATTAATATCCAGAATGAGGAAAGATAAAAAAGTTACAAAGAAAAATGGATTACTTTGTCAAAAAATACCAAAGTCCGCCCCTTAGCACATGCTACCTGATGACTAGGGGAGACTTTGCACGGTACACAGGACTAAGTGAGCCTGATAGTCTGTCAATATCGGCTCCGAGACAAGGATAACAATTTACATGGAAAAGAGGAAGAACTTGACAACCACAGGCCCTCCTTAATCAAACACAAGCCACAACTAATCTCCAATGTCCAAATGTTCCCTAGTGCTGGAATTACACCCTATATTATACCTATACACCTATGTGTAGATTTCAGGATTAAGAGTAGAACATTAAAATATGGTTGACTTGGCTTCCAAAACAACCAGAATATTTAAATACTGACTAACAACTGTGCTGCTAGTTTGTACATAAAACATATAATTGCTATCACTGTAAAAAGATCACCACCAACCATGGCCGAGTTCAAGCGAGGTGAATCATGTAAAATCTTACAGAGGCCTCCCACACATGGATCAGGGGTTCTTGAATACCTGTAAGCTGTGTACCGGGCTCTGTTTTTGAAGGCCAGTGGAATGTATATTTCAATTCAGTTTAATAAATTGCACAGTGACTTGTAATTATTAATTTAGGTAATTACTTAAGTAAATTCTTGGCTTTCCTTCAATAGTAATTATGAACATAAATTATCTTATTGGTTCTTCAGTTAAGAAATACTGATTTTTATCCTCATTCTCGAAAGCCGTTTGATCTTGTTGCCATTACTGTACTTAACAGATTTTCTAGTATTCCTTAGCATAAGTGGGAAGGATCCTCCACATCCTATTAATAGCTGCAGTTGAGAAACAATTTCCCTGTTATCATAATAATTGCTGAATTAAAGATGTGTCTTGCAAAGGCTATTCATTTTAAGAGTTGCTTCTCCACAGAGCAGTACAAAGACCCTCCTTGTGCAGTCAGAGTTGCTAATGCAAAGAGAGCTGGTTTGCGTGCAAGACAATGGATGCTGTGTACTTTGTAGAGGAGATGGTCCACAATTATTACATTAGAACTTGGACAAATGTGCAGGTTGTATGTTTTGGTAGCTGTGATTTTGTTACAACTGTAATAAACTCTGGGTTTAAAAGGCACTTCTTTTCAGTGCAACTGAAAACAAGACAGACTTCAATAGCAGAAATTGAATGTGTGGTTTAACAGGCAGTAAGCACTACATGCTAGGTTATGGAAATTCAATGAAGGTAAAGACCTGTATCAAGGAAACTGTTGGAAATGTTATGACACATAGGTATCTCATTAACCATGGAGCTTAGGGAATGGATTAGAGATGTGTTGGACTTGGCCCTTTCTGCAGGCTCATCCCCAAACCATTTGGCTCTGCCCTCCACTTTTTTCTAGATTCATTTTTGTTGTCTTTAGAATGCTGTGTGCTTTACCACTACTAACCAGTGCTAAAGTGCTTTTGTTCTCTCCCTAAAACATGGTGGAATTGGCTGATACCCAATTGGCATATTTAATTTACATACTAGTCCCTAGAAAAGTAGAAATACATGTGACCAGGACATGTAAATTAAATGTTGCTACTGGGTCTACGGTGCTGACTGTGCCACCACTTAAGTAGCCCTTTAAAAGTGTCTCAGGCCTGCCACTGCAGAGCCTGTGTATGCAGTTTTACCCTGCCATTTCTACCTGGCAAAATAAACCATTTGCTAGGCTCAAACCTTCCTTTTTAATATGGATATGTCACCCCTAGGTTAGGCCCTAGACAGCGCTGGTGGCAGGGTGCAATTTAAAAAGTAGGATATGTACTTCTAAGTTTTACACTTCCTGGTAGTGAAAAACTCTTGCATTCGTTCTTCACTACTGAAAGGACTATCTCTCCCATAGGATAACACTGGATTTACCTTGTTACACATTATATGTGTGGTTTCCAAATGGAAAGAGATAACCAGTTCATGTTTCATGTCTCTAGAATCCTAATTTAAAATCTTATCTTATGGTGAAGTCAAATTTTTTACTACGATTCTGAAAATGCTACTTTTAGAATGTTACAACATATCTACAAAAGAACCTGGATTCCCACTTTTCAATTTTTCGAAAGAACCACAATATATTATTTTAGTGGTTAGGCTATTTTAATCAGCCTCTCATTTTTTCATTTTTTATATTTTCTATGAATAGGACATCTCCTCATACTCAGAAACACATGCAATTTATACAGTGACAGACATTAATTACACATATATACACACGTTTCAAAACACAATTAATTTGACATCATAAACACACTAAATATAGAACAACTACTCCAATTTGCAGTTGAAAAAATAATGCTACTCGACATATTTCATCGCAACGAGCAGCATAACTGGATTTTGCCTATTTGAAGAGCACCAAACAAAAAAAAATGTTTTAATCATTACAGATGACTTAGTATCAATACAGATGGCATAGTTAATTCCTGCACTTCAAGATTAAATATCAAAACATGCAGACGTGTTTCCAGCCACGTTTATATTCTTCACGGGCTTTCATCAGGGCTTCTTACTATGGGCAAGATGGATAATCTATGAAGCAAGTGAAAATAACAGTAACTGCTCAGCAATAATACTTCTAACCTTCCTGGCAAGCTTACCAGGAAGGTTAGAAGTATTAGAAGTATTATTGCTGAGCAGTTACTGTTATTTTCAGTCTGATTATATCTTTGATATTCTGGTATGATTTATTTAGTGAAATCTACTGTATCTTTCTAATTTGGCACAGATTTATCTTGTATTATGTTCTCACTGTATTACCGTTTGTGTGCTGCATAAATTCTTTACAGTTTGTCTCTAAATTAAGCTACCAGAGGGTTAAACACAGATTTACTTAATAACTTTTGTGGTCCACCCTGACAAGGATTGCAATTGTTGCTCGAGTAGAGCATCCATCCCCTCAACAATAAGCCAATGTCTTATAATGCCTCAATTTCTTTTAACAGATAAGACATCTTTCTGTTGAAGTAACTACAGTAGTCTGGTTCTGTGGCTAAAAGCACATCTTGTACGTGTTTGAAACTATGTGCAACAAGTTCATCCAACTTAGTCTAAGGTCAACATGTGCTGAAGAAAGTATGTTACAGCTTGTTTGTGCCTGATACAAACTAATATCTTCTTGAAAATGTTTTTTCCGTGCTTTGGCTGATCTTCCGGAGTCCTGTCTCTGACCTCAGGAAAAGTATTCAAAAGTTCAAGGTGTTCTGCTGACAATGTAATGCAATGCTAAGTACGTGCAGACAGGGAAGGTTTAAAGGTGGATGATCTTCTTAAAGGAAAACTCCACTTGGTACCCCCAGGGCAGAATTTTAAACTTCAATATGCCTTGGTATGAGCCCGAAGAAGCATTGATGCGAAGGCACGGACTGTAAAATATATTATAGCTTCAACAGATAACTCCATTCATGAGCCTTTCACTGCTCTACGGAAAACTAAAAGAAAACAAATAATATTAAACTTTGTGCTTTCAGAAAGCAATAACTTCTGTCTAGTACAGCTGAATTGTCATATGCTAAGTCCCCTCAAATACTTAAATTATTGTTAGCGGACTGGGCAGAAAAAGCTAAGCATTAGCCAATCCCTATGAAAGCACCTTACAGTGGCCAAACCAGTGGGCACCTTGCAAACGTAGGGCCAGATGTAGGTCACCCAATACCGGTCGGTAACGGCCGAAATTACCGAATTTTGGCCGTTACCAATTGGGCTTTTTAGATGTAGGTGGCATTTTTTAAGGATTGGGTATTTTACCAAATCGGTAATTTAAGGATTCTGTAAAATACCGTATTCTTAACATACCGAGTCGGTAAATTACCGAATCCAGTATGTAGGGAGCACTCAAGTTGGTGCATTCCTCAGTTAAGGATTCGTTATTTACCACCAACTACTAGTTGGTGGTAAATAATGAAAACCTTTGAAAAAGCATTTATTTTGCTTTTCCAACAGTGCGATGTGGCAAACATACATGCCCTTAGGGCATGTATGTGTGCCACATGTGCACACATACACAATTGAGGGGTGCAACAGGGTGTCAAAGTGACACCCTGCCACCCTTCAATGTTCTCCCCTTTTTACTGAATTGGTATTTACTGATTCGGTAATTGCCATTCATTCCTATGGGCCTCCAGTCCCATAGGAATTAATGGCAATTACCGAATCGGTAAATACCGATTCGGTAATTATCGAAAACTTACTGATTCAGTAATTTTTTACGAAAAATTACTTACATCCCAATTACCTATTCTTAAATACCGAATCGGTATGATTCGGTATGAAAGAATAGGTAAATTGAGATTACCTACATCTGGCCCTTAGCGTCCACCCCACGTACCTTACTCAAGCCCCTATAACATATGGGCTACGATTAGCCTATGTGAGGTAAGTCTCTAGCGTTCATTCTTTCCAACACAACACTGCCTCTCCCCCACACATACATGCATGCTCCCACACACACTTCCATTTCATGGCACCGCCTGATTCTGCTGACTAGCATGAAAATCAATGGCACTAGGTAATTGCTCATTTGAGTTTCTTCAGTTCACCAGTTACATGGGCATTTCTTCAATACCTGTCGGACTCTGTTAAAACAAGAGTAATAAGATGGCAAGTGTGAGCTTCTTTCACTTGGTAACAGGCCAAAGCGCCCTACCGCATTTCCATGTTCTTAGTGTGTCAAATCGCGAGTGAAATGCAGAAAGACTAGTTACTTGGGGGCTTCAGAGATGCTAACAATCTTGGCTTTAATGGGTCATAATACAGCATCCTACCTGGCCTCTTAAGGTATGATCATATTTATTATAATCTGTATTTGTTCGTTTGGTTGCCCATTTATAGTAGAATAATAATCACAGTCAGGACTGCCCCTCATAGGGTAATTTACCAGGATTTCATGGACTTATGTTTTCTAATTCCAAATTCAAATGGTAAATTCGTGCAGATGTCCTTTGGTCAGCTAAGGAAGCCTGTAGGATATTGAGGTAAGTTCTACCTTGTAGCTGCAAAGTGCTCCTTTGAGCGTCTGAGACAGCAAAGCACCAATGCATTGAAGTTTAACTTCTCCAGTTCATCATTTTGTTTTTGTGAGCCCCTTCCACATGCACTTACAGCTCTCCGAGAGGCAACGGATATGACCCCTTTTGATCAACACAGAGTACAAGCAATTCAGTGAGGGCGGACTTGGAAGGGAGCCATGTTGATGATCATGTTGATTTGTTGACTGTAGAGAGAAGTTTTTGATTAAAGATGTGTGTTCTGCAATGCTGCGGCTTGGGGCACATAGTGAATGAAAAGAGATCCGATAGAGCTTTCTTAATCTGCTTGACCTCTATTTCATCAGCATCATGACAGAGTCCTTTTCACTAGTGCTTTCTCAGGTGCATTGAAAGCCAAGGACAAAGGTTGATTAAACTAAAGATCTAACTCAGAGTACAGCAGATCAATTTATCCAGAAATTGAATTTACTGATGGTATGTGGTGGAGCAAGAGTGTGCGTCAAAGATGAGCCTACTTTGAGGGATAAAGCCAAGTCGTGTGCAGTTTATGTAATTTAACAATGTGTTGTTCCGATCTAATATTGAGACTGAGAGGCTTTTCTGTTTCATAGTGTTTTTTTGGAAGGAAAAATGCAATGAGCCCACTGTAAGGCAGGCCTGCATGGCCAACGTGGTTTATACACATTGAAATTTACAGCCAGAACAGTTGGAATATAGTGCTTTATTTATTAGATATGCATATTTAAAGAAACACCTGTGTGCAAAAGGTAAGCAATTTAGGGCACACAGTTAGATACACACAATCAGATGTTCAAAGTTCTATTCATTCCCCTTCATGAAAATCTGTAAAATTCGAGAACAGCTCTAGCCATATGGTGCTTACATAATCAAGATGGGCCTCTATGAAGCATTTGCCAATACAAAACAGTGCTGTGGCTCAATGAAGTGGAATATGCATTTCAAACTATTTGGCTGAAAAGAAATCTTCTCCAGGATTGGCATTTGTTTATCCAAGGATACTTTGCATCCTTCCTTAGAAGGATCTTTCCCGGTACAGCTATTCAACCTTCTGCTTGGTCAGTGTTAGACCTGGCACCATTGGCGTTGGTCTCCCCTGCTTTTTTTGCTTTTGCCTCCTGTGTCTTTGCTGCATGTTGGCCTTTGTTTTACTGGTCTAGACACTTTGTGCACTTTGCCACTGCTGTTCAGTGCCAAAGTGCAAGTTGCTTCCTTTGTAAATTATAATTATGGATTAGTGATTGGCATATTTGATTTACTTGTCAGACCCTAGTATAGTGCACTGTGTGTGCCCAGGGCCTGTAAATCAAATGCTGCTAGTGGGCTGCATCACTGATTGTGCCACCCACAGAAGCAACCTGTAAAATGTAACTATGGCCTGCCATTGCAGAGACTGCGTGCAGTCTGGGACTGCCATGTTGCACACTTGCCAGTCCCTAAACCTTCCCTTTTCTACATATTAGTCACCCCTAAGGAACGCCCAAGGTACCCCTGTGGGCAGGGTGCACTGCATGTGAAAGGTCGGACATGCCCTGATGTGTGTGGCATGTCCTGATCGTGAATTACTGCCAATTTAGTTTTTCACTATTGCAAGGCTAACTGTTCCCATAGGACAGAATGGGGAGTTTGTTTATAACATCTTATTAACATAACTGGACCTGGGAACAAGGTTGAAAAATACAGTTTAGTATGCCTGAACTCAGAATGTTAAAATGCATCTTTTAGTGAGGGTGATTTTTACATTCTTTTTTTTTTTAAAGACCACTTTTAGAAAGTAGGTATTTTCTCACCTAACCATCTAGTGTGCCTCTGGTAGGTTTGTGTATTGCATGTCTGGCTTTTGGATGACAGGGGCTGGAGAGGGGCAGTCGTGCCAATAGTCTGATGAGTCAGGGCTAGGCTGAATAGGCCTGGGCTGCATTTAGAGTATGGTAGGAGTGCCTTCAACAATGCTTTCTCCACCTCCTGCCAGGAAGCTGCATGAGTAAGGACATAACTGGTTTTGGTTGGGTACAGACACTCTCTGCCTTCAGAGAACAAAGGGTTTTTGTGTATAAAAATATGGGCCCAGACCTAAATTCCTTCTGGGAAATCAAGAGGAACTTTTGCCAAGGACAGGAGCCGGAGAAGCTGAGGAGAAATACCGCCCCAGTACTGTTTTCTGTCTGGGGTTGGCCTTCAGTGGCTACTTGCTACCAAGGAAAGGTGAAAAGGACTTTGCTGCTTGCTTTGTCCCCCTGCTTGAAGAAACGATCTCCAAGGGCTTGAACTGAGCTTGCCCCCTGTTCTAGAGGTCTCAGGAACTGCGAAGATCTCACCACGTCTATGGGCACTGTCTCTGATCGTCGCCGCAGAAGAAAAGAGTAACCAACTCTGTCATTGAGTCCGTCGCAGGATTCCGTTTCCTGAAAGTACCGCCGAGAGCAACGCCTCGCTGCGCAATGCAACCCATGGCTCACTGACTGTCAACGAGCTGCTGCTTGCACCACGTCCTGAAGGCACCACACTTCGCAACGCTTCGCTACACACTGAAGGACGTCACCGACTCAGTCACTGCCCAACCCGAACATCGACTGGCTCCTTCGCTGCACTGTGACCTGCCACAACTGCCGCAAGCACCGTCTCACCCTTCAATGCAAGCCCTGATCTCACCGACTGTCAACGAGCCGCTGCCTGCACTGCATCATGACGACACCACCTGCTGCAACCATCCACTTCACAATGCAACTGTGACATTTGCCCCAACGGACTCTCACTATCGTGTTGGTAGCAACAAGAAAGGTACTGTGTCTGAGTCTGTTGACGCTTTAGCTGGCCCGTATCAATTGGGTTGGCTGGAATTGTTAGATTGTCATATTCAGTATCGCGGTAGCCTCAGGAGGAGCTACTGAGTCCGATGAACTGTGTTTTATTGATTTTTCTGCAATTTAAAGGTTATTTTGCACAAGTACCATTTTTTAATAGTATTGTATGTTGGATTTTTATCGCACTTGGTCTTGTTGGTTTAGATAAAGATTTACTATTTTTCTAAACTGGTGTGGTGTCCATTTGTAGTCTTTTCACTGTGTTACTGTATGTTTTCATAAATGCTTTACAAAATGCCTCTGAGATAAGCCTGTCTGCTCATGCCAAGCTACCAAGGGGGTGAGCAGGGGTTATTTTAGAGTGTACCCCCCTTACCCTGACAAGAAGCATGGGTCCCTATTTGGACAAAGCGTGTTTAACTCGGTTAACTAGAGCCCCCCATTTCTAACAGTCAGTATATCTCCTCCCTCTTGATTCAGCCTGCATTACTAGGCATCTATTATAAAATACATTAATGGAAGCATTTCTTTCCATCCCCGCACAATACCTTCCGACATGTCACTATATTATGGCTACATTTTAACAGCAAAAAAATACCTGACTTCTAAACGGATCAGAAGTACTTTTCTTCCAGTATGGTCTTCTTTCTTCAGTTGCTGTCTTACTAAGTCCAGGTATTGTGAGGAGATAGGAGTTAGGTTCATGCCCAGTCCTGTGCACTACCCAAGGATTGTGAATTTTTCTACAGTTAATCCTTTCTACTCCCTTACCTTACTCCCAACTCCTTTTGCAGCACCTTCTTTGCTTCCTTGTAAAATTTCAGAGAAGCCGTAAACACAAGATGGCTATCCACTTCAGTCAACAGAGACTCTCTCTCTCCATTAGCTACTGCCTTTTTTTGTTAGATTAGGTGCCCTACACTCTGGCTGGGTAAACAAGCATTTGCAATGCAAAAAGTCTCGCTTTAGGAAAGTGTGAGCTATTGGTATTGTAAATGACAATTTTTTTTAATATGTGTTGGCTTTGAAAATATATAAATGAATAGCATCCTGAGTGTTGTGGTGGTGTCCCCGAGTGATGTGGTGGTGTCCCCGAGTGATGTGGTGGTGCCCCTGAGTGATGTGGTGGTGCCCCTGAGTGATGTGGTGGTGTCCCAGAGTGATTTGGTAGTGTCCCTAAGTGATGTGGTGGTGCCCCTGAGTGATGTGGTGGTGTCCCCAAGTGATGTGGTGGTGTCCCCGAGTGATGTGGTGGTGTCCCAGAGTGATTTGGTAGTGTCCCTAAGTGATGTGGTGGTGCCCCTGTGTGATGTGGTGGTGTCCCCGAGTGATGTGGTGGTGTCCCCGAGTGATGTGGTGGTGTCCCCGAGTGATGTGGTGGTGTCCCCGAGTGATGTGGTGGTGTCCCCGAGTGATGTGGTGCTGTCCCCGAGTGATGTGGTGGTGTTCCTGAGTGATGTGGCGGTGGCCCTGAGTGATGTGCTGGTGTTCCTGAGTGATGTGGTGGTGTCCCTGAGTGATGTGGTGGTGTCCCAGAGTGATGTGGTGGTGTCCCCAATTAATGTGGTGGTGTCCCTAAGTGATGTGGTGGTGTCCCTAAGTGATGTGGTGGTGTCCCTAAGTGATGTGGTGGTGCCCCTGAGTGGTGTCCCCGAGTGATGTGGTGGTGTCCCCGAGTGATGTGGTGGTGCCCCTGAGTGATGTGGTGGTGCCCCTGAGTGATGTGGTGGTGCCCCTGAGTGATGTGGTGGTGCCCCTGAGTGACAGGGAGAGTGCATAATGATAGAGGCAGTGAGGGTTGGGGCTTGGACAGCAATCACGTACGGGTCGAGAAGGCACAGAATGGGAGAACACGGAAAACACCTAGGGCCAAGGAAGGAAGATGCAAGCACACAACCAAAACAAGCTCTCGGCATTGCTGTGGTGGGGGGGGTCGGGAGAGCGGGAGCGCATTCCTTTTAAGTCTGATGCGGGGGCCGGGGAGCGGCAGCCTTTGAAGTCTGATTGGGGAGGGGAGCGGCAGCCTTTGAAGTCTGATTGGGGAGGGGAGCGGCAGCCTTTGAAGTCTGATGCGAGGCACAGACAAATGGTGGTGTGTGACGTGGCTGGCGTTGTGCACACGCATAGATCACATGAAATGTGTCTAATCTGCCGTTTTGGTAGACTGTTCTTTTCCCCTTACTATAATCTCGCCGGAGCAATGCGCAAGCGCATTGGCTCAGGCGAGACCTAAAAACGGCTTCCTTCTTGTTGGTACTGGAGCCAAAACGTCTAGGATGTCCCTGGGAACGGATGTGAGCAGAATCTGCTTGTGCCATTTTGCATCTGCAAGTCAAAAGAGGAAGTGTGAGGGCTATCCTTTGTTATTGCAACTGTTTCTGTTGCTTCCCAATTGGCTAATCCATAGTATGTATCCAGTTGGTCACTATATCCCTACCTTCATGGACTCAGAGGTCAAGCCATTGCCCTCTGGCAGCAGGAACTTTATTTCCAGTCCTGGAAAATGTATTGAGCCTCTGTAGTTAGCTGAGGGACAGAAATGGTTCTAAACCAGTTTATTTACAGGCAGCATGGAACACGCTTTCATGAAGTTAATTTTCCAATACAATGATCAAACTTCTACTTTCAATACTGAATTAATTTCTGAAGTATTTTGATAAGGAAAGATATAAAGAAAGGAGTTTATTTACACACAGGCCTCTTCAAGGGAAATCTAGCCTTACCTAAACAATGAAAACAGCTTTTGAGTAATTTCACTGAATGCGTAAACTAGTGTCTACGTGTAATATGAAGTATTTTTACATATTAATATTAAGGATTCTTCCCCATAAGCTTATCACACACACTTTAAAATTGCAACTTATCTCTTGTAAGAATATAGGTTTTGTTGCATATCAAAGCTACTGAAGCTATGTATGCTATCCTGTCCGCAACTTATTTTGTCATATTGTCAACAATTGCGTGGTGAGTAGGTCTGTCATGTATCCTACTTGTCTGCTTGTTGAAAGGGCAACTCCTCCCAATAGCTGCCCTGCACAGAACAATGCAGCGCAGAGAAAAAAAACACAAAAGGAGAGAACACCTCTTTAGGTAATTATAATATTTTTTGATTGAAGATGAAAGTTGCATTGAATAAAGTACCTTGGTATCAATCGTCTCCTGATATCAAGACAAAGAAAAGAGCCAAGGAAGCTCGTAGAAGAGCCAAGTATAAAAAGATCCAAGCCTACTTGATGAAAAACAGGGTCATAGTAAATCAAATGTAAATCCATATTTGTAAAGCGCGAACTACTCACCCTTCTCGATCTCAAGGCGCTGGGGGCCGTCTTAGAAATTAAGTGAGCTATTGCCCAGAGTCAAGAGACGGAGATGACAAAAACACAGTATACTAAGGCATTGTGACCTGCCTCCTTATCAAGTCTCCTTTATGTATGCTTCAAACAGGAACTGATATCACAGGAGAAAATGTACATCATCTAAGGATACTAAGACATAGTCCAGTGGACCAGTTTGAAAAGGACTGTTTATAAGGTGAGCTCCCACGCCTTTCCAACAGCTCATGCCTTCATTCAATCTTGCGGAAGAAGCCCTCTTTAGCATCCTGCTCTGAGTGCAGGAGTTCTGCAGCTGTCCTTCACTCTCCAGATGACTCTGTGAAGCCCCTCTGCATTACTGGAAGTGCAGGGGCAATCCAGATGGGAAGGACGTTCATCATGAGTCTAAACATGGCAACTATCAACACTCTGCGCAAATAACTTCAGCTTCTTAAGCCATTCTGGCACATGTGAGCTTTTGATACTGCTCTGCATTAAATCCAATACAAATATAGCACATAAATGTGGGTGGTGTATATGTACATTGCTACTCACAAATGCATAGAATATTTATCTTCCATGCCACTGGTGCATTTTCTGCTCCACCTACCACAGACTTGCAGGAAAGTTAAATAAGTTAATTCAGTGAAAACAATTTTAACAGTACAATTTTAGGGGCACAGCACGTGCACGGTCACAGTGCACAACGTCTCAGAAACAGGATCTAGAAAAAGAAAATTCAGAATGACCACAGAGAAAAGGTGGATTCCCTACACCCTTTCCCTGGGAGAAACCCCAGCATGCCCTGTTCCTAATGTGGTGGCCAGCTGCAACGAAACAGGTGCCAGAGTAGAGCTGAGCCTAGACCGAATTCTCATTACATGTAAGATCGGTCAGAATTGTTCAGAAGGAGGACTCTGGGATTGGAAGCGACCCCTAACTACTTGATAGCCATGTGTCCAAATTGCAGAACTGTATCACAATCCTTTATTCCTTAAAAACCACAAAAAAGTGTTTCATAATATGCCAATAATATCAAAAGCACAGGAGAACTTACCGGCAACTATGGGCCAATACATTTCATGCCCAAGGTCTGACAGTATATATTACACAATCATTACAAACGAAGCCAATTAGAAGAAGCTAATAGTGTGCAATACCTACATGATGCAGGGTGGTGCATCCTCACGTGTCTAGATTGTGACACTGAGGTATTTTCAAGTCCATGCAGAGCAAGTAGGCCAATCCGAGATGAACACGTTGTCACAACCAAATATCTATGCCTTGCTAACGGGGCCAAACGGTCCCGTGTTACTGGGCTAGCATTCAATTGCAAGTCACAAGTTGTGTCTTCGAGCAAGCCTTGCTTTATGTTGCGAAACAAGCTGTTTACTTCAACATAGTACATTAGTTCACAAAAGGTTATCCATAATCTGCTCATGTTCTGCAGGCCTTATCATTGAATACCACAGAACTAGGCAGGACAAAATGGATTCCACGCATAATAGAAAAACAGGATTCCATAGCGACAAGTACAAGATGCTCCTCTGGCCCCAGAATAGCAGGCATGCACCTTTCACAGTAGTTAATCAAAGAGAACTAGCTATATCTGTGTGCTCTGTGTCTACATGGGAAACCATTTGGTTTAGTATGAAGGCCCTCACCCACCGACCTAGTTGGTGGCATGCTTCATCATCGGTCCCCACCCGAGGCACCGAGTGCGCCTCAGGTGTGCTGCGACGCCAGATTACTGCGGAGCGGGTTTTTTGGAAGGTGAGTGTGCTGTGCAGGTGTGTTGCGTGAGATTTTAAAATTCTGTCCTTGGGGTCCCGAACGGTTACTTTATTGGTGGGCCCCAGGCAGAGGTTAAAAACAAAGGTTTGGGACGTGTAGGGGTTGACTTATGGTCTCCCACGTCTAGTGTGGTCGACTAGTTTCAGCCAGGCCTTTTTATTAAACTGGCTTTCTTCAGGACCTATGTGTGGGGGTGTGATTATCAGTACCCCGTATGTGAAGCACGCGCTAAGGTGCTAATATATGTAAGAGGTATTTCCTCTCAGTCTGTACTCCTGTCAACTACTCCCTGGACTTCCGCAGGAGAGTCAGGACTTATTAGCACTTTGGCTGTGTCTCCAGGCCCTATGGAACACCTGTGATCCGGTCGCAAGGTCCGAATCTTTCACACCCATGTTGTGGTCTACATTCCTGTTGACTAAAGGAGGTGGCCTGTATTTCGCACCTGTTTGAAGGTCCTTTCTAGCCCCTACTTTTAAAATTGTCAGCAGAAGGCGCAGTTGATACCGCTCCTACGACCAATCCTTGAACCTCCTGGAGACACCCCTGCCCTGTAGAAAACCCTGGGACCACTGTGGTTGATAATAATGACTCCTAAAAGAAAAGGGAATCATAGAACCTACCTAGTGACTGATTTGATTGTATGTTTCTACCAAAAATAGATGATTACCTGTTGGACTCTAAACTAGTTACATGCCCCTAACCACACAATGTGGAAGAACAAAAGACTATACTGAGTGAGAATCTTTGTTATTTTTTTATTATGGTTTTTTTCTTAAAGGAATGATACATTTTATTTTGACCCTTCCCAATATTTATTTTGGGGCGGTACCTTTTAGTCTGATCCTGTTACCAGAGTAGTGCAATCTGTATCCTTGGTCCATCTTTAATATCCTCATGGAGAAGAAAAGAGCTTGAAGGTAGTAGATTCTAACCTAACCAGACCCCATAGAACTCCAGACTTAAACAAAACAGAGCCCGAAGGATAATGGCGTATTATCGAAGACTACCATCCAGCAATAATAACAGTGGTGTAGCGAATCTTATCCAGTAGGTTCAAGTAATTTGTTTTTTGTGCATTTTTAAGTTTTAACTCTCCTCTTGTACTTACTGGTTATTTTCTTAGGTACAGAACTGACTCAATGTTAATGCTTGTGAGTAGGGTGACCAACTAGCATGGGTGCAAATTCAGGACGGTAAGTGTAAACATTCAGGGGTCAAAATTCGGGATAAAATGTACGTTTTACAGACACATCAGAGGAAGTTGCGCAAAAGTATAAAAGTAAGTAAATAGACAACCATTTAAGTAAGTCAAAATAAGTTTATTTTAGGTTGAGACAATAGTGCACTTCACATTTTTTCGATATGAGTGCAGCTTTAAACAACTGTGCAGGTCTTTTTGTGGTATTTCATATGATAATCTATTTATGTGGTTACTACACTGGGTTGTCCAGTCTGATATTTTGTTTACAACTGATGGTCCTGAGCAGGCATTTTTGGTGCGAGATCTGGTCAGATAGACTTTCTTACTAGCATCTCATATCTGCGTGCCATTGTGAGATGTAAAGCGGCACACATGGGTGAACTTAACGGAGGATTGCTGTGATGAACCCAGTATAGGGAAGGCATTAGGAGTGTTTCCACAAGTGGAACTTAAAATATGGAATCTAACTTTGGTTATGGGGGCTTTGCAGAGAGTTGCACTAGCTGACGGAAGTCACAAAGGTGCTTTTCCCTGCAGCTTTCTTGAAGAAGGCACGGTTGATACCCTATGACATAGTTTATGTTTTTCGCCTTGCCTATTGCTACAAACACAATATACATCTCAAGCACGGCTCAAGGTACTATGAGGCTCTCCCTAAATCCTTACACTTAAAACGAAACATGCAAACCTTTACAATTACTAGAGCAACATTCAAGTAGCAGTTGGGTGTCACTCAAAATGTCATATGCACGATGTATAGATCCAACACATAAGCAAACAGCAAATACAGAATAGTAACACAGAGGCAATAGAGTAGCCAGAATATTTAAATACCTCCCACTTTGAACTAAAGCTCTTATGGCACCAAGAAAGCAAAGTAAGTTGTCACAACCCTCCCCAGAAGATCTCTCTTGTCCAAGGATATAGCCATTCATCCTTCCATCAAACCCCTGATTTCCACCATTTCAAATGTACATTCTGTCATCTATTACTTATTTCATCCATCACTCAGTCTTTCACCATTCATTCTGTCCTTCCATCAGTGTGCCATCCATTTCCAAACCTTTTCAACCATTTGCAAACCTACCCATCTTCTTTTCTTCCATCCATCATTTCAGTCATCCATCCCTCCGTTCACTCTTTCACCCAATCCATCCTTTCACCCAATCCACCCACTCTTCCATCCATCCATTCACTCATCCTGTAGTGTAGTTCCTATATTCCCAATAGGCTCTGCGCATAGGAATAATATATCATATAGATTAGACGTAGGACTGAGGTCGACTAGGTCTCTATTGAATATATCAGACTTAATTTTGTGTGCCAGCTAGCTAAGAGGCCACTAGAAACTTTCTCGAATTCACAAGAAGGGATTAGTCTCTGACAACCGCATGAACATGACACATTTGTTTCCCCAAGATAAAACGTATCTTCAGAGTCGTGGAAACAATAAATAGATGTTTTACTCAGTCAATCGTGCATGCTTCATTTCACTGGAGGTGTAGAGAAAGTAGAAAGACAGGTGCTTTCAATAAAAGGATTTATTGATCAGTCTTCTTTCTCAAGCATACGAAATGAACTGCTACAATCGTAAAACTGGTTGTAAAATATAACGCATACAGTATAAATAGTAGAATAAAATAATACTGTAAGATCAATGTATGGTTCCTAAACCATATATACATACATACATAATTAACAGAGGCTAAAAGTACTCAACTGGTGCTTCTAAAATACGCCTACCCCGGTGTACCTAACCTAAGCTTAGTACGAGGGAAGAAGTAAGTGAGGTGTAGCATAAATGTAGTATTCTTTTGCCAAGAATCTGTCCAAGATTTCTTTTGCAGCTACGGAAGCAGTTTGCACAGCTGCCTTCGCGGCTTCATCAGCCAATTAATTCCCTTCAACGTGAACGTCATCATACTGATGACTCAGTGTATGGATCACGTGAGTCTTTTGTAGTTCTTTCTGTAAAAGAACTACTTGTTCCCAAAGCATTTTATGCTTGATTGTGTCTCCTTTTGCGTCTTTAAAACCATTTTGAACCCAGGTCTGCAAATATTCATTGTATGACTGTACACAGTAATAGGAATCACTATTAGTGTGGGGAATTCGCAATCGGTATTTTCCAGCGCCATCTTAAATGCTTCCAGTTCAGCTCGCTGAGCAGTACAGTCTCCGAGAGATTGAGTTTTTGTGACCATGGGTCTGAATTCACCATCGCGCCAGCGACCTTTAACAATCGCGCATGCAGCACTATAAGCTTGTTTGCCCCCAATTGCAGGCTGTGCTGATCCGTCTGTATATAATAAACAGCCGTAATGTTCTAGAGGTAGGATTTCAGTAGGCAGAGGACATTCTTGTTCGTACTGGAGAAATTCTTGTGTCTTCAAGTAAAAGTCAAAAACGTATTCAACGTCTGTTGCAGCAAGAGAATTAACCCATTGTATCCATCCTGGATGTAGAGCGTTTGCATTTAGAATGCTCGCTTTAGTCACTGCCTCTAAGGCAGGTACAGGCGTAATGACTTTAATGTGTTTACCCTGTGTTAGGGCTCTCTCCTTTGCTACAGCAGTCTAAACCGCTGTCTGAATTTTTTCTGTTGAAGTGAATTTCATTTCAGCTTGTGTGTACAAGTGTGATTTGTAAGCTATTGGTACCTTTTCACCTTCGTTAAAGGTTAGGTATGTGAATCCGCATCTCCCTCGGATGATTCGGATAACAAGGTTGCGTACATTGTCACGTGTTTGTAAGTGTGTTGTTGCCAACATGTCTGTATTGAACGCAAAATTTCTGTGTGTTTTTGAGTCCAATTAATTGTTTTGAAATCAGGTTTGATTAGTTCGTAGAGAGGTTTAACCCTTTCTGCGTAATTCAGAATGCAAGTTCTTCCAAGGTTCAGGAATCCTAGAATTGACTAAGTTTTTCAGCGTTTTTGGTGGTTGGAGCAGCGCACATTTTTCTAAAAAGTTTGCCGCCAGGCTTTTGCCTTCACTTGAAAGTTCGTATCCTAAGAATAGGACATTGGGGTGGGCAATTCGTGATTTTTTAAAGTTGAATTTATACCCTTCGAAGGCGAATCCAGGGTATTATGGTGTTCACCCAGGTCAAGTGCCTGTCCAAATAATCATCTGTAAGATAGATGTCATTGACATAAGAGAATGCCTCATCATCATATGTTTGTAGTAACTCTGTTACTCTGGCTGAAAATAATCCTGGATAAGCATGGGCTAAAAATTTGTTCCGCTAGCGGAATTTGCGGATTTTCCGTGATTTCGAAATCCGGGAATCTCGCGAAATCGCGGTAAAATCCGCAAATCAGCGGGGACGAATTTTCAGCCAAGCACTTACAGGGTTATAGCAGCAGGTGCAAAAGTTGAAGCTAATTTTTTGTAACCTTTTACAAAAGGGTTACAAAGAAATTAACTTGAACTTGGGCACCTGCTGATGTAAGTGCTTCCTGGCGCCTCGTTGCCTACTTGTAACTATTCTCTGACCCTGCTCTGACCCTTGAAGCAGGGTCAGAGAATAGTTACAAGTAGGCAATGAGGCGCCTGTCACGAAAATTAAACCTCAACAGCAAGCACTGACATATATAAAACCAAGCATTTGCAATGCAATAGGTCTCGCATTAGGAAAGTTTGAGCTATTGGTCTTGTAAATGACAATTTTTTTTATTTATGTGTTGGATTTGTAAATAGCTAAATTAATAGCTTTGTCATTTACAATGCCAATAGTTATAACTTTCGCAAATGTGACACCTATAGCATTTGTAATGCAACATGTTTTATATTTACGTGACTTCGCTGTATTGATATTACAAATTACAATGGCTTTTAATTTTTTAAAATAATTAATACTTAAATAAAAGTGATTTTAATTTATAATGGCAATAGCTTAAACTTTTGTAAATAACTTTTGTGAAGATTATGTTCAGTGTAGTTTATTGTGACGAAAATCCAAGAACAGAAGTGAAATATTAACATCTTTTGTGACATTTGTAATAAAGTTTGAAACATTGAGAGAACATATTTGAACCAGTTGTTGTTGAATGGTTGCGCAGATTGATGCTGGGGTGGCGCTGAGTGGAGCTGTGGTGGTGCTGAGAGGTGCTGTGGTGATGCTGAGTGGTGCTGTGGTGGTGCTGAGTGATACTGGGATGGTGCTGAGTGATGCTGGGGTGTTGCTGAGTGGTGCTGTGGTGGTGCTAAGTGATAATGTGGTGGTGCTGAGTGATAATGTGGAGGTGCTGAGTGATAATGTGGTGGTGCTGAGTGATAATGTGGTGGTGCTGAGTGATGCTGGGGTTGCGCTGAGTGATGATGTGGTGATGCATAGGGCAGAAAGGCACAAAAAGCAGTCTAACAAAGGGCAGAAGTGCAGAAAAACAAGGGAAAAACGAGTCTAACAGAGGGCAGAAGGGCACAAAAAACCAGTCTAACAGAGGACAGAAGGGCAGAAAAACAAGGGAAAAACGAGTCTAACAGAGGGCAGAAAGGCACAAAAAACTAGTCTAGCGGGGCAGAAAGGCACAACAATGAGCCTAACAGATGGCAAAAGGGCACAAAAACCGAGTCTAACAGAGGGCAGAAGGGCACAAAAACAAGGGAATAACAGAGGGCAGAAGGGCACAAAAAACGAGTCTAACAGGGGGCAGAAGGGCAGAAAAACAAGGGAAAACGAGTCTAACAGAGGGCAGAAGGGCAGAAAAACAAGGGAAAACGAGTCTAACAGAGGGCAGAAGGGCACAAAAAACAAGTCTAACAGGGGGCAGAATGAATCCCGCCCTGCGTGTTTGTCCACGAAGATGCCACCTTTTGTGCAATACCTCTACTCAACTGGAGTACTTTATACTGTCTAATCAGTAAGTGCTCCCTCGTGGGCTAAATGTATAGGGGCAGATTTACAATAACTGGCGCATCCCCAGGGATGCGCCAGTTATTGTGCGCCGCAGCTCCGCCACCCATGGTGCACCGCATTTACACTGCGGCGCACCATGTGGCAAAAATGGCATAGATAGGTCACGCATCTGTGCCGTAAAAGCAGCGCATTGCTGGAGCTGCATCGAGCTTGCGACGCAGCTCCAGCAATGCTCTGGGGGGCCCTATCTCCCCAATGCTGCATCAAGCCTTGCGCCTGCTTCAAGCAGGCGCAGGGTTTTGATGCAGCATTGGCCTAAAAGTGACTGAGTGAATTCTTGTAGATTTCACTCAGCCACTTTTAGGAGGCGTTCCTGCGCAGGAACGCCCTCCCCTGTGCCGGAACGCCTCCTGATGGCGCAGGTCTTTACAACGTGACGCATCTCAGATGCATCACGGTGTTAATACCCAGCACCATGGCGCATCTTTTGTGCTGCCGCTGCGTCACAAAAGGTCTCGATAGAGGGTGGGAGTGGTGAACCAGAGGGTGGCAGTGATGAACTAGAGGGTGACAGTGATGAACCAGAGGGTGGCAGGGGTGAACCAGAGGGTGACAGTGCTGAACCAGAGGGTGGCAGTGCTGAACCAGAGGGTGGCAGTGCTGAACCAGAGGGTGGCAGTGATGAACCAGATTGTGGCAGGGGTGAACAAGAGGGTGGCAGTGGTGAACCAGAGGGTGGCATGGGTGAACCAGAGGGTGGCAGTGGTGAACCAGAGATTCACAGTGGTGAACCAGAGGGTGGCAGTGGTGAACCAGAGGGTGGCACGGGTGAACCAGAGGGTGGCAGTGGTGAACCAGAGGGTGGCACGGGTGAACCAGAGGGTGGCACGGGTGAACCAGAGGGTGGCACGGGTGAACCAGAGGGTGGCACGGGTGAACCAGAGGGTGGCACGGGTGAACCAGAGGGTGGCACGGGTGAACCAGAGGGTGGCACGGGTGAACCAGAGGGTGGCACAGGTGAACCAGAGGGTGGCAGTGCTGAACCAGAGGGTGACCGTGGTTAACCAGAGGGTGGGAATGGTGAACCAGAGTTGCTGTGATGAACCAGAGGGTGGCAGTCGTGAACCAGAGCGTGGCAGTCGTGAACCAGAGGGTGGCAGCGGTGAACCAGAGGGTGACAGTGCTGTACCAGAGGGTGGCAGGGGTGAACCAAAGGTGCTGTGACGAACCAGAGGGTGGCAATCCTGAACCAGAGGGTAGCAGTGTTGAACCAGAGGGTGAAGTGCTATACCAGAGGGTGGCAGGGGTGAACCAGAGGGTGGCAGGGGTGAACCAGAGGGTGGCAGTGCTGAACCAGAGGGTGGCAGTGCTGAAACAGAGGGTGGCAGTGCTGAACCAGAGGGTGGCTGTGGTTAACCAGAGGGTGGCAGTGGTGAACCAGAGGTGCGGTGATGAACCAGAGGGTGGCAGTCGTGAACCAGAGAGTGGCAGTGGTGAACCAGAGGGTGACAGTGCTGAACCAGAAGGTGGCAGTGCTGAACCAGAGAGTGGCAGTGCTGAACCAGAGGGTGGCAGTGCTGAACCAGAGGGTGGCAGTGGTGAACCAGAGGGTGGCAGGGGTTAACCAGAGGGTGGCAGGGGTTAACCAGAGGGTGGCAGTGGTGAACCAGAGGGTGGCAGTGGTGAACCAGAGGGTGGCACAGGTGAACCAGAGGGTGGCAGTGCTGAACCAGAGGGTGACAGTGGTGAACCAAAGGTGCTGTGATGAACCAGAGGGTGACAGTGCTGAACCAGAAGGTGGCAGTGCTGAACCAGAGAGTGGCAGTGCTGAACCAGAGAGTGGCAGTGCTGAACCAGAGGGTGGCAGTGGTGAACCAGAGGGTGGCAGGGGTTAACCAGAGGGTGGCAGGGGTTAACCAGAGGGTGGCAGTGGTGAACCAGAGGGTGGCAGTGGTGAACCAGAGGGTGGCACAGGTGAACCAGAGGGTGGCAGTGCTGAACCAGAGGGTGGCAGGGGTGAACCAAAGGTGCTGTGACGAACCAGAGGGTGGCAATCCTGAACCAGAGGGTAGCAGTGTTGAACCAGAGGGTGAAGTGCTATACCAGAGGGTGGCAGGGGTGAACCAGAGGGTGGCAGGGGTGAACCAGAGGGTGGCAGTGCTGAACCAGAGGGTGGCAGTGCTGAAACAGAGGGTGGCAGTGCTGAACCAGAGGGTGGCTGTGGTTAACCAGAGGGTGGCAGTGGTGAACCAGAGGTGCGGTGATGAACCAGAGGGTGGCAGTCGTGAACCAGAGAGTGGCAGTGGTGAACCAGAGGGTGACAGTGCTGAACCAGAAGGTGGCAGTGCTGAACCAGAGAGTGGCAGTGCTGAACCAGAGAGTGGCAGTGCTGAACCAGAGGGTGGCAGTGGTGAACCAGAGGGTGGCAGGGGTTAACCAGAGGGTGGCAGGGGTTAACCAGAGGGTGGCAGTGGTGAACCAGAGGGTGGCAGTGGTGAACCAGAGGGTGGCACAGGTGAACCAGAGGGTGGCAGTGCTGAACCAGAGGGTGGCAGGGGTGAACCAAAGGTGCTGTGACGAACCAGAGGGTGGCAATCCTGAACCAGAGGGTAGCAGTGTTGAACCAGAGGGTGAAGTGCTATACCAGAGGGTGGCAGGGGTGAACCAGAGGGTGGCAGGGGTGAACCAGAGGGTGGCAGTGCTGAACCAGAGGGTGGCAGTGCTGAAACAGAGGGTGGCAGTGCTGAACCAGAGGGTGGCTGTGGTTAACCAGAGGGTGGCAGTGGTGAACCAGAGGTGCGGTGATGAACCAGAGGGTGGCAGTCGTGAACCAGAGAGTGGCAGTGGTGAACCAGAGGGTGACAGTGCTGAACCAGAAGGTGGCAGTGCTGAACCAGAGAGTGGCAGTGCTGAACCAGAGAGTGGCAGTGCTGAACCAGAGGGTGGCAGTGGTGAACCAGAGGGTGGCAGGGGTTAACCAGAGGGTGGCAGGGGTTAACCAGAGGGTGGCAGTGGTGAACCAGAGGGTGGCAGTGGTGAACCAGAGGGTGGCACAGGTGAACCAGAGGGTGGCAGTGCTGAACCAGAGGGTGACAGTGGTGAACCAAAGGTGCTGTGATGAACCAGAGGGTGGCAGTCGTGAACCAGAGGGTGGCAGTCGTGAACCAGAGGGTAGCAGTGGTGAACCAGAGGGTGACAGTGCTGTACCAGAGGGTGGCAGGGGTGAACCAGAGGGTGGCAGGGGTGAACCAGAGGATGGCAGGGGTGAACCAGAGGGTGGCAGGGGTGAACCAGAGGGTGTCTGTGGTTAACCAGAGGGTGGCAGTGGTGAACCAGAGGTGCTGTGATGAACCAGAGAGTGGCAGTCATGAACCAGAGAGTGGCAGTGGTGAACCAGAGGGTGACAGTGCTGAACCAGAGGGTGACAGTGCTGAACCAGAAGGTGGCAGTGCTGAACCAGAAGGTGGCAGTGCTGAACCAGAGAGTGGCAGGGGTGAACCAGAGAGTGGCAGGGGTGAACCAGAGGGTGGCAGGGGTGAACCAGAGGGTGGCAGGGGTTAACCAGAGGGTGGCAGTGGTGAACCAGAGGGTGGCAGTGGTGAACCAGAGGGTGCTGTGCCCATACACGACCACATGGGTAACTTCGCCATGCAAGCGGCCCACGAACACGCAAAAAGCCCAGCGAACACGCAAAAAAACCTGCGAACACGCAAAAAAACTAAAATCTGCAAATTCGCACGAATTCGCGGATTTTGCGGATTGCGAATTCGATTTCGCACGAATTCGCGGAACGCGAATTCGCAAATTTCGCCCATACTTAATCCTGGACTATTCTTGAATCCTTGGGGGAGACTGCAAAATTGAAGCTGTGTCCCCATTATTGAGAAAGTGGTCAAATACCTGCTTTCTGGTGCAATGTTTTGACAGAAGAAACCGTTTGAAATATCTAAAGTCGTTTTGTATTTTTTAGAACAATGTTATTCATCAGTGCTGCACTGTTTGAATTTTGTACTGCAAAAGTTTTGCAACAAGAGTTTAAATTTCTGTAGTCCAAAACTAGACAATATGTATTGTCTGGTTTGGAGACAGGAAACAAAGGATTGTTCATGGACGAGGTTCATGTTTCAATCACCCCCTGGTATTCAAGTTGATCTAAGATCTCCCTGACTTGTTTTTTAGCTTCCTGCTTTACTGAGTACTGCCTCTGAGCAGTTGGTTGATTTTTTTAACTGAATTTTATGGTGAGGAGAATCCTCATCTCATCCCACATGTTTTTTATATAATGCTGGAGCCTGGGCAACAGCCCATTTTCTGGCATAGGTGTATTTTTTATGAATAGGAATATGATTAGAGAGGAATATGATTAGAGAAGGCTGGCATAATGATCTCTTCACCATGTGGGTATTCCCTGACAAATTCAGGTGGCCAGTCTTTTTCAGCTAGAAGGATGACATAACCTTTAGATAATTTTTCCCAAAATAGTGCTTTTATCTTCCTAGTTGTATCCCCCTCTATTCGGAGTGTTATTTCGTATAACTTATGGGGTACACTAATACTGGTGTCTGCAGTTTCAATCTGAATGTATTCATTCAGATCCACTGTCTCCAGATGATCTTTCAGGATCGTGCAAGCTATGGTGACCTCTGCTGCGCTGTCCAGAATTGTCTGGGCCCACTCCCCGTTCTTGAGTTGTGTCCTCAAGATCCTCGGCATGTCTGATTTTAATACTTGCTACCTTCTTTTTGGAGAATTGAGTTTTCTTATTTTTTCGAACGTGCTGATCGTCTTTGGACTTCATGCGTTCTTCTTTGGGTTCTGATCGTCCTCTTCTTTCAGATTTCTGCGAGGAAGTCTGAAAGGTACAAGAGGATCGTGTATCAGTATCTTGATATCTATCAGGTTTTCTTAAATTATTACTATTTCTAATGTTATACCTCTTTTCAGAGTGCTCCTTTTGAGGAGATCTACCTCTGGATTGAGAACGCTTCTCTTTAGGAAGTGACTGTCTACTATTTTCCCATTTCTTTTTAGGAGTAGTTAGATTGTTTTGATAAAAACTTTTTCAGGATTTTCTATTCAGGCTTTATGGGTTTCCCTCCCTAACTATCTCTTCCTAGTTCTTCATAGGATTTTTCAATAATTCTGGCAAGTTCATACGGTTGCTTAGTAATATCAAGTTCTTTTAATTTTTTGGCAGATTGCCACTGATGCTGCTTCACCTTTAATGTTAGCTAATAAAATAGCTGAGACCTGTTTGAAATCTTTCAGTAATTTCATACCAACATTCAAGGCTGGTTCTGGACCATATTCATTTTGAATCTGTCTCAGAACGTCTGGTATCACTGCCATAGACGAGACACCATGTGTTTTTGGGTAGATTGAAGCAATCACTGTACCCCAAGTGTCACAGTCCTCCACGTGTGGTGCTATCTCCATTGGTAAACAGATTGTTAGAATCCTGTGTTTCTCATGAGGTGTACTATCAGGAAATACTGCCTCGATCTGAGTAATTTTTTGAGCTAACCAGAATGAAATTTGTTCCCTTTTTGCGGTCAACTTACCGATTACTGACTGTATAGTCTGTGGTGTGATTTTGTTTGCGTTTCCCTGATGAGGGGTGTGCTGTGGAATTCTTATAGCAGGTTGGACTGTTAAAGTCCACATGACATATTGTACCAATTGTCTATGTATTTTAATTAATAGTTTTAGCTGAGCTAACAGTTCTACATCTGATATTCTTTCAATGTTAGGATGTGGTGTATAGCTGGCTAGTACCGGCCATGTTGCTCCTGGTCTACCGAGTGGACCGAGTCTGGTAATGTGATTTTTATGTTGTAGGGCACCTTTAAACAAGAGCTGATGCTCTTGGTTAAATAGTGGAATTTCAACGTCCTAGAAAGGAACGTATTCCGCTGGAGGTTCCTCTATCTTATAGAAGTGGAACACATGCGTTGTTGGATTTGCCTGTGGAAAGACAATCCATGAATAGAATACCTCTGTCTGCCGATATTCATGTGCCTCTATGACAAATATAACCGTACCATCTCTCGGTGATAGACAATCATCTATAAGCTTTATAGCTATGGCTTTTCTCACGTTTTCCGGGATGATTATGGCATCCACGTTGTCTTCATTAAACCCTGTAACGTCTAAACCCGGTTGGGCTGCTGCAGCTCCACCGGTTGCGTTGTTGTCGTTATTCAACATGGTTTAATGAAAGCTTGTAGAGCAAGTTTCAAGGAAATAAAGATAAGGTGCTCAATATTTTTGGAACACTGTATCCTTCAACGTTGAACAAAACCAAAAACTAATACATCGGATTTTTCGTTCTACTCAGTTTAAGGCAGGTATTTTATCCTTTAACCCACTCCAGACGTCTATTGGAGTATTTTATGGGAAAAAGGGGTCTGTGTGAAAAGCACGACTGAGTTACTCTAGTATCTAGCGTTAAATTAGTGCCTTACCAAACGTCGGGCGCCATGTAGTGTAGTTCCTATATTCCCAATAGGCTCTGCGCATTGGAATAGTATATCATATAGATTAGACGTAGGACTGAGGTCAACTAGGTCTCTATAGAATATACTAGACTTAATTGTGAGTGCCAGCTAGCTCAGCGGTCACTAGAAACGTTCTCGAATTCACAAGAAAGGATTAGTCTCTGACAACCGTATAAACATGACAACTTTGTTTCCCCAAGATAAAACGTATCTTCAGAGTTGTGGAAACAATAGATAGACATTTCACTCAGTCAATCGTGCATGCTTCGTTTCACTAGAGGTGCAGAGAAAGTAGAAAGACGGGCGTTTTCAATAAAAGGATTTATTGATCAGTCTTCTTTCTCAAGCATAAGAAATGAACTGCTACAATCGTAAAACTGGTTGTAAAATATCACGCATACAGTATAAATAGTAGAATAAAATAATACTGTAAGAGCATTGTATGGTTCCTGAACCATACATACAAACATACATAAATAACAGGGGCTAAAAGTACTCAACTGGTGCTTCTAAAATACGCCTACCCCTGTGTACCTAACCTAAGCTTAATACGAGGGAAGAAGTAAATGAGGTGTAGCATAAATGTAGTATTATTTTGCCAAGAATCTGTCCAAGATTTCTCTTAGGGTCTAATCAGCTCCGTACCTTAGTTTAGAATTAAGAAAGTCGGTCTCTGGGCTCGATTTCGCAACAACCCGCAAGGGTAGCTTGGAAACACTGGAGCTGGATTTCTCTGCAGGAGAAAAGACAGCGTCTCTCTCAGTGTGTCTGCTGGAGGGTCGGCTTCCTTCTGCACTTGCTGTAGAAGGGTGCATCGGGCAAGTGGATAGTCTAACTTCTCCAAACCACCGTGTGTTTGCTTGGGCAAGTATGGGCATATTTATACCGTGAAGTTGCAGAGTTTGACGTAAAGGTGGACATAATACCGTCATCAAAGAGTCTTAGTTCTTTGAAAACTCCATGACTTCTCGGACAAGCTGAGGCATAGCTAGAGCCCTTGGCGCCGGGGGCCACCCCATAGACTGCCGCCCATGGCATCCGCAGCCCCATGACTGTACGAGGCCAGGTCTCGACTCGAATTTCGAATCTCACCCCACTGTCAAACCTCGGGCACAAATATTTCTCTCATGTATTAACGGAATGCCAGCTCCACATAATATACACATTGACAATAAATCATACAAGTGTGTAAATCAATGTACAAGATGCGTTGCATGAGTCAATGAGGGTTAACCTCATCGCTGCTAATGGAATTCCCCTCCTGTGCTGCCCCTCATTGAAATGGGTGTGGTCGTGACGGAACCATTCCGTCATCAGCACAGCCCAACCGTGACTGATGACGGAATGGTTCCTTCACAAGCATCGAAGGGGTTAAAAGGTGTAGCAGTCGCATTCTATATAGCTCACTGTGCTATATTAGAAGACTTCCAATTTATGAACTGCAAGTATCAAAAGGATCTGTGTTCAAAGCAGTAATCCACTTACCTAGCTACATAAAAATAGAATATGTAATCTGCATATTATATGGTGTGCTTTGCAGGAGACACATTAACCTTCTATACCACTTTGATTCAGATCTGTGATTACACAAAACACAGCTCTATCCAACAAATACTTTAACCTCCAGAGCTATTTCACCATTATTATTATTCCCTGATATTTACTGGGCACCTCTGTAGCACATGTCTTAACCCCATAGAATATTTGAATGGGCAGACTTTGCAACCAATTAAACATAACATATCTACTACCATGCTTCTTTGTGTTGCCAGTTTCTTTGTGGTGGAGTTTTAAAAAGGAGTTGAGGCCCTGATTTTGAGTCAGGATTGAGTTACCTTTTTAGCACAGCCGCAAAGCAAAATCTCATTTGTTGAATCTCATAATGCGCTTAAATGTTCTCAGTGATATAACTAATAAAAACATGTGTAAGATCTTAATATCTGATGTCACTTCTTGTAATGTCACTGTGATGCCACTTGTGATGTCATGCATTGTGACATCATGGGTTGTGATGGTACATGCCATGATGTCACTTGCATACTGAATAACTTGGTTAGCCCACTCAAGTGCGGGAGCTACAAAAATATGTTCGCTTCAAGGTGTTCTATTTTAGGAAGAAATAGTTTTACCCAATAACTAAATCTGCTTTGCCAACATCTTCCAAAAACTACCCCCATACTTTCAAGGGGGAACAAAAATTCAAATTACATATTTTACCCTTTAAGGCATCTGGAAAGAAAAACACATGTTCCATGGAAAAGGGCACCGTAAAATACACAGGATAGCAGGCAGTTTCATATTTTCATCTACATACTTTCATCCACATGCATTCATTCACCTGCATTCCATAGGCCTTTCCCATGCCTCCATGTAACTTCAGGTGGAGCTACAACAATCAACAAGACCTATTTACTGGCCACCGGGCGACGGGATGACTCGAGTACTGCAGTCATACGAGACTCCTTTGAAAATCAGCATAGGCCCGTAGTAACAAACTAGCGGTCCGTCCAACTTTCACCTATATCCAACTGACAATGGGAACAGATACCTTAAACAGCCACCCTTAAGTAGATATGAGGGTGCATGTGGCCAGGAATGTCTTGGTCGGAACACCCTTGTAGGTAAAGACTTTGCTGACCCCATTATCCTCTTTGGCAGCATAAATTCACATTTCAGACAGTTCCTAATGCTGAGTAGGTAGTTAAGAAATAAACAAGTTCTTCAATCTACTACGGACTTCAGCGTGCTTACTTACTACACTATCATTGTGGGCCTTCAAGAACATCCTCATCCCATTCAATCTGACAGAGTTTTCGAAAACGTCTGGCACAACAACAAATATACCGGCAATTTCTCTACGAATGAACGCTGCCGAGGCACTAAAACACCATTATGTTTCTGTTTCATAGATTTCAAAGTGGCCTTTGATAATGTTGACTGGGAAAATGTGTGGCATAAGCTAGCAAGCTGGAACATAACTCAAGCCTGCTGAACATGCTAATCATATTCCATACATGCACATACATGCAGGTCAAATGAGGCGCCGGAAGAAGCAAACATTCAACAAGGTACAGCAATACTGTAAATTACAGATATTCAGTTGTACTCCTCAATGGTCTGCAGTTACATGTCTAAGGTAGAATAGAGCGTTGTGCCATTAGTTCAAGGCCCCCACCGCCTCTATCAACGTAATAAGGTAATACAAGCTACATTGTTTTCAGTCCATCGAATTCTCTACTTTCAGCCCTTAACATCAAAAATAGTCAATGCTCAACCATATAAACTGCGGATTTATTAACTTAATTAACTTACTTTAACTTGGGTGGGTCATACTTTTTCTCGCTGCGGCCGGGCCCATACCCATCACATGACAACATACGACGACCTGAGGTAGGGGGTCACAGCAGCACAGAGCTGGGCCGCAAGCACGCACCACCTGGCCAGTCCATCTCAGGCTGGCCCGGGTCTCTGGCAGAGTGAATGGGTACTGCATGACGGTCGGAGTGTGTCAGTGGCATAAAAGTCACAAGCCACGGCCCAGTAGTTTGTCTTGGGACTCGTTGCCACATTGCTAGTGATCCCCACAGACTTCCGGACTGAAGTCACTCAGTGCCACTTCTGCTGCCTGCCCCCAAGCTGAGAGAGCGTGGTGCGCGTGCGGTTACTGCATTTAAAAGCACCACATGGGGGCTGGCCCTGGGATCCACAAACAAGGAATCGCCGGTGCGCCGCTCCAGCACTATGCTAGGGTGCAGCGTCGCATGCAGCTTTGCAGGCCTGTGCGCTTGCCCTTACAACATACACATGGTGTTCTTCAATCTCAGCTGCCACAAGTGTGTGTGAGGGGATGGGGGCGGGCGTGTACAACATACACCATGGATATGATGGAACAGTCACTTACAGCGCACAGGTTGTTCTGATCCTCCTCCAATCATATCTCAGCCATCACCGCGCTTTGCGGGCTCGTTCACCAATCCTGGACCGTGCTGCCAAGAATGATAGGCACAAACTCGTCAGCGCCGCACAAGGCAGATTTTTTCCAAAAGAATATATTAATCTGCATTCCCTTTGTTTAATATTATTTCAAATTAATTTCCTGTTTAGCCAGAGGCATAGCTAGACAGGCGACCGCCCCCAAAATAGTGCCACCTGGGGCGGACCGCCCCCCTCCTCTCCCCCAGCCCCACCCTAGCTACACCACTGTGGACAAATCAGTTCTCGAGCAAGGGAAAGTCCCTAGCTGCTGAAGCCGAGTTTTCCAAGAAACCGTTGTAGATTTTCGGAACTAGTGGAAGTATCCCTGCCGTATTTGGACTGCATGAGCTAGGGCCAAATATGGTTATGATTTCTATGCCTATATAAGGATATGGTGTTTTATACCTATATAAGGGCATGAATCTGGAAAATTACAATAGGGTCCTAAAATGGTACATAACAATCCATCCAACCATTTACCCTTTCACACAAGCCATCATCTCACTCATACATCCACCCTTTCACCCATCTATCCACTCATCCATCAACCTTTTCAGCCATCTATTCACTTACGCATCCATCCACCCAGCCACTCATCCATCCACCAATTCAACTTTTCACTCATCCATCCTTTCTTCTAGCTCTCCAACCTCCCCATCACTCATGTATGAATTCTTTCACTCATTCATCTTTACATTTTTTTCACTCAATGCACCAATTCACCCATCTATTCTTCCATTCATCTATGCTTTCAGTCATCCTCCATCCTCCCTTTCTCTCTCCATTCCCCTTTTACTCAGCCACCCATCCTTCTATCCACCCTTCACCCTATCCACCCTTCACCCTATCCACCCTTCACCCTATCCACCCACTCATCCATTCACTCATCCACTCATGAATCCATTGACCCTATCATGCATCCATCCTTTCACTCAGCCATCCATCCATCCGTTTATCCATCTACCCTCCCTTTCACTCACTCGTCCATCCTTACATCCACCCTTTCACTCATCCATCCATTCATTACTTCACTTATCAATTTATCAATCCATCCTTCATTTCTCTCATCCATCCATCCATTTTCTTGCCCATCATCCACCCTTTCACTCATCCATCCATCCTTTTACTGATCCATCCACACTTTTACCCATCCTTCTGCCCTTCTACCCATACATCCATATATTTAGCCTCATCCATTCTTCCACTCACATCCATCCATCCTCATTATCCATCCATTCACCCTTTCATTAATCCATTCATCCTTTCACTAATCCATTCAGCTATTTACCCATTCCTTCACTAGCCCACCTTTTCACATTAATTATGAGCTGAGCCTTTGCCTACTGATTTGCAGACAGAAGACGCCCATACAGAACTTCACCCTCACTGTACTTCCTAAAGCAAGGGGTGGGGTGGGGTGGAGTGGAGCAGGGTTCACTATGCCCCTGCACATAGGCAATCTGAAAACTTGGAAGTCATGAGTCATGCATGATGCACATTGTCCGGACAGGAGTTGACTGTTGCATGGTGTTTCCAGGGCTTTACGTGGGATGAAAAAACTGGGGGTCTCTCCAAGGGGTGTGTCTGATGTAATTAAGGGCGAGGCTTAAAATACCTAAGCAAAAAATATTTGCTGAGCATAATCTGCCGCCCGACTGGTATTTTGCTGTTTCTATCATTGCACCAGTAATATTAGACCTACAACAAGCCATGACTATTGGCTTTGTCAATGGATGTTAGTTGCATACATTTTTTTTAAAAGCCACAACTATGACTTCATTGTATATAATATTAATGCTTCAGCTCTGAAATGATGAGTCTTTGTAAGAACTATAACCTCTTCTTTTTAACTACTTTCACCAGCTTCTTTTCATTACCTGGCACACAGCAGCAGGTGTGTTTTTGTACATTTGTTGTGTACATTTCTTCCATCTAACCCTAACAGAATGCCCTACCCTGGGCCATGGAATAAAGAGGCCACAGCTTGCTGTTTCAGCTCAAACTGGGCCATTGCCATTCTCTATGTGGCAATCAGCAGCATACAGAATGACAAAGGGTGGGGTGGGGCTGCTGGTGTGCTCTGGGGATGAGTGCAAGGCGGCTCCATCAGGGATCTGAGACCTCTCGCAGGGGAACGGCTCTGCTCCCTGCAAAGCCCAAAATTACCGACAGAAGGCGTCCGTAAAAGGGATCCTCACGGGCAACGGACGTGAGGCCCAAATTACGGACAGTCCCTGAAATGTATGGACGATTGGTCACCCTGCTTGTGAGTTTTATGTAATAGGTTGCCCCTAAACACGAGTTCTAACCCATTCCACCTCCTGGATTGAGTCTGGAAAGCTCTACCCTGCTCGACCGTTCAATCGGAGTACACCAGGGAAGCGTCCCCGAGGCAAGAGCAGTAAGGAATCTTACCCAAGCAGGACACTGTCCTGTAGCCACTGACTGCCCCAAGACCCCAAGAAGGCCTCCCACTAGTAGCGGTGTGCTTTTTACTCTCCGTGATATGCAAATGAAGTCTTGTTATTTTATCCTCTTCTCCATATTTCCCACTCTTTACACTGCTTTCAAGCCCATACAGAAACACAGCGGACACCTTGCAGAGACAGAGCAGCTGAGAGGGCGCAGTAGTTTAGGACAAACCACAGACAAACAGGTAAAGAAGAAAAATGAAGAGGGCGGAGCAGTGCTGAGGTAAAACAAGATCACAGAAGAGACCACCCCGGTGAAGGATGGGGATAGGGGAGGTGTGTAGGTATTGAAAGGGACGTATAGAAAAGAGAGCAGCAGTAAAGAGGGTTGGGGCAGGCGGAGTGACACGAGCGGGTGCTTCACTGGCGCCTCTTTCATCAATGTCAAAGGAAGGGAGCCGGTGCCACCTGGGGGCTTTGTCTAAGGCTTTTAAAACCAGCGAAAGTGACCTTCACAAGGTCAGTGGAGCTGAAAGAGCACAGCACATTCTCCCATTCACCAGGGTGGGCTGTAAAGGAACGAAGCGATAATGTGAGAAATGTGGGAGCACAGGGAAGAAGGAATGCTCCTTGGCTGTTTGTGGGACACTTGAAGCCCCCTGAGCTCCCTGCGCCGAGTCCAGGAGCCGTCGCCAGTTGTAAACAGCGCGCAGTGCGCACATTCACAAGGGCACATCTGCTGACATTCGAGTTCGCATTGCGTCACAGAGGATGACTTTACTGCCTGCTGTGTAAAAAGAGGTTTACTAGATTCCCAGATACTTTCATTGTGTCATTTAATCTCCGACTTCTCTTGTTCATAACCTTCGCCGGGGTCCCTTAATGCAGCAGAGCATCTGGAACGCGTCTTTCAGCCCCTCCTGTGCCTCCCCCCCCCTCTCTGAATGAAGCGCAGCTGTGGATGGCGCGGCCCCAGTGAGCCGAGAGCTCACAACACTGGATCAGGCCACGTTATGGGCCTCGACAATAACCCGCATTCCTCATGGTGTTTTGCAATCAAAAAGAAAACATTTTCAGGAAATGCACGTAAACCTCTCAGTTCATCTGCATTAAGGCACGTGAGAGGCGGAGTGATGGCAATCCAAAATAACATTAGCGGAATTGTATAGGAAACCCGAGATTGTTTTGGGGATGGTTAAGTAGAGCTGGGTTAGGGAATAACATTTCTGCTTTCAGAAGAGTCACTCAGCCAGAAGCGGTCCCAATGTCTTGCATATCAGGTGCCTCGAGAACCGAGGAAGTGATTACACTCCGAGATGCCGCTGCCCTTAAAAGGTTTATTCTAACTTGTGTGCTTTATGGAGTGATGTGGAAACCACAGGGGGTCTGATGGAGCCAGACTTCTTATGAGGCCTTGTTTTCCGGTTTTCCAAATGTTAGCAGAAAATGTAGCATACAAGACCTTGGACAGACAGAAAACATGAAAAACTATTATCAAACAGATTTTTCTGCCATCTTTCCATATTTACTTTTCGGTTTAAGCGTTGCCTCCATCTCTTCTTTCTGTTGTAATGTTCTGAATGAACATGCCCGTCCTAAAGCTAACATTTAGGAAGCCTAAATGAAGGCTCTGTAGGGTTGGCTATAGTTGTTGTACGCTACGTCATGACGTAGCGCGCATGGCAGCCATTTTCGGATGTCCAGCGTGAGCGCGAATCGAGAGAGAGAGAGAGAGAGACGCGGAGAGCACTGGACGCCCGACGCTCTCCTGCTGTTGTAGAATTAATAAATCTTTGTGCAAACCACTACTGGCCCCAGTGATTATTTATGCCGGCATTGAGGGCACCATTACAGTGGCGACAAGGCTGGGAGACCTATAGAAGAGCAGAAAAAAAAAAAAGAAATCACGAAGAACACCTGCAGGACAGGAACCCAGCACAGGAAGGAGAGGTGCAAACAGAAACCTGAAGGCCACCACGAGGACACAGTGGAAGCAAGAAGGAAGCAAGTCACAGGAGACAGCAGGAGAGTGTGGCAGTGGCGCAGGGCCGAGCAGAAGAACAGCGGGAGGGACAAATCGGCACCAGGTACCAGGGACAGAAGGAACCAGGGCAAGTAGCCAGACGGGGCCCCCACGAGAACCCCTTAACACCCACATAAGACCAGCCTGAGGAAGGGACACCCAGGAGAGAACAGCCCAGGAGAAGCGTCCCACCATAGAGAGGCCCTGGCGGAGACAGCGAAGAACGTTGACGGGGGCACAAGAGGTCCCCAGCAGGACCAAGCGCACGGAGCGGGAGCTAGTCATGCACACCACCAATAAGACGGCCCAAGATAAATTATGGGTGAACGGAGACGCCATGCTTAAGGAGGTGATAGCCATGGTGAAAAAGGCTGAATTGTCAAAAAGATGTGCGGACGCAGCCAAAAGAGATCAGGTGCTGTGACCCATGGTGAACAAAGTGGATGATGCAGAGCCAACAGGAAGGAACAGAGCCACGACTGCAGAAAGCAAAGGACCAAACAGGTGGACAGGGAAACCCGTGCAGCAGAGGAAGCAGAACAGAGAAAGCACAAGCACGTGCTATCGGTGCGAAGCCAGGCACATGCGGCCCACGCGGCCCACGACAAAAGATTTCCGACGTTCCGAGCCAAGTGCATGTTCTGTGGCATAATAGGGCACTACGAGAAGGTTTGCCGCCGGAAAATGAGAAGACCCACGGTGAAATACGTGGCACAAGATCAAGAGGATGAAGAAGAGGGAGAACAGGAGGAAGAAGACAACGTATTATGTGTAGAAGGGAAAGTACTGGGCATTGATTGCAGATGCTCATGCAAGCCGCAATGTGACATGGTAATAGGTGGTGTGTAGATTAAAATAGTAGTGGACTCGGGGTCCCCGTACACTATCGTCCAAGGAGCAGTGGGGAATGAGAAGTTCAAACGCAGTCTAGGCCCACGACTAGAACCGCCGGATATAAAAGGCCAGTCACGTACACAGGAGAACCCATCCCGATGGTCGGATACAGAGTCCTAAACTTTGAATTCAAGGGACAAAGCGCCGAGTGCAAATTGTACGTAGCGGAGAAGGGGCCGTCGGTCCTGGGGTGGATGGACCAAGGCGACTTACGCATACAGTTGGATCCAGGAGCAGAAACGCAAGTGCTGATGACAGCCCCAGAACGTTGGCCGGACTTTGAAATGATGAGGAGTGATTTCCCCAAATTATTCGGCGGGAAAGTTGTCAAATTAGAAAAAATCATGCATAGGATAGATCTCAAGGAGAATTCTAAGCCAATCTCCCACAAAGTAAGGAACGTACCCATAGCACTAAGAGAGGCGGTACAGCAAGAGTTGCACAGATTGGAGGAAAATGGAATCATCGAACCAATACATTGCTCTGAGTTGTTGGCGCCCTTAGTGGTAGCAATGAAGCCAAACGGGAAGGTCCGCCTCTGTGTGGATTTGAGATCACTGAACAAATGCATCATTGTAGAAAAATTCCTGTTGCCTTGCATCGAAGAAATGCTAGCAAAGACCAAAGGAGTGAAGTGGTTCTCTACTATTGACCTTACGTCAGCCTATCACCAACTAGCCTTGCACCCTGCGAGCCCGAAACTCACATCCTTCATAACACCCTTCGGATGTTACCAATTCAGACGCATGCCCTTCGGCCTTGCGTCAGTGGCGGCAGTGTTCCAGAAATTAATGCACAGCCTATTCAAAGACATTGAAGGTTTGCAGTACTTCCAGGACGACAGGTGGGAAAAGACCTCAAGGATCACGATAGAAACTTGACATGGTGCTTGGAGTTCTGGAAGACAATGGCCTAACCGCAGAGTGGGAGAAATGCAGTCTTGGAATGACCTCTGTCACATACCTGGGGCTAGGGATAGGAGAACATGGCATCACGCCAAAAAGTACAACATTTTGCCACTAAGACGCACCACCTGAGGCAACTCATTAAGGACAAAACAGCATTCTTGTGGACAGAAGAAACACAAAAAGAGTTTGTTGCCCTGAAGAACGACATCAGACAGGCCATACCCCTGCAAGGCTACGACCCCCTAGGGCAATCAGTATTGACGACAGACGCCAGCGAGAAAGGACTGGGAGCAGTCCTCATGCAGGAGAGAGCAGATGGCACAATGGAAACTCTTAGCTTCGCGTCAAGGGCCCTATCACCCAAGGAACAAACATTCAGCTTGATAGAGAAAGAGATGCTGGCGGTAGTGTGGGCCATGGGGAAGTTTTGCCAGTTCCTATGGGGCTCGAGGTTTCAACTTAAGACTGACCACAAGCTGCTTGTCAAGGTCCTCACATCGAGTGGACATGCGAGCGCCATGCCCAGCATTGCCAAGAAGACACTGAAACTGCTTGAGTACAGATACGATGTAGAGTACATCCCGGGAACGAGGAACAAGGTAGCAGACTACCTTAGCAGAGCTTCAGCCATGGAGGAAGCCTCCGCCAGCGCGAGGGAGAGTGAAGAGATGGTGGCCTTAACTGAAGATCTGAGAAAGTGATAAGCAACCAGGAGTGGACCGAGGCGTATGGAGGAGACTGGGATATCGAAGAAGTCAAAGAATGTATCCTGCGGGGATGGCCCGAAAAGAAAAGTTTGCGGACAACACTTAGGAAGTTTTATGAAGTGCGAGAGGAATTGGCTATAGACGACAAAGGTGTATTCCTATACAGAGGGGATAAAGTAGTCCCGCCAACAATATTGGTACCCCACCTGTTAGCTGTGCTACACGAGGGACACCTGGGTATCGTAAAGACGAAGAATGAGAACGAAGCAAATGTACTGGTGGCCAGGAATGGACAGCCAAAAAGAAAGGCACGTGAGGGACTGTGACCAGTGTCAAAGGGCGGACAAGACCCTGACACCCCTAAGACCCGCATTAGGGAAGTTCGACACCACAATAAACCCCTAGGAAGAGGTGTCCATAGACATTCTGGGTCCTATATTAGACACCCAGGGCACGCCTAAATATCTATGTATCCTGGTTAACAGGTACTTTAAGTGGCCGGAAGTGCATGTCCAGGAAGACATAGATACCGATACAGTACTCTGATTTCTCACATCCATCTTCCTTAGGAAAGGTATTCCCAGATCCATATTAAGTGACAATTGACTGCAGTTCACCTCAGAAAAATGGTACAAGTACATGGAGAGGAATGGCATCAAGACCAAACACACCTCCATATATCACCCCGCTGGGAATGGTCAGGTGGAGCGGTTTAACAGGTTCATTATGGGATCAGTCCAAGCCGCCATCACAATGGGCAAGGATAGGGAGAAGGAGGTCCAAAGCATGTTGTGGGCCTACCACATCATCCCCAGGAGCACAGGGTACAGCCCCTTCCAGATTTTGAGAGGAAGAGACCCCTTCACCAAAAACAATTTGGCTTGGAAAGAAAAGACAGTTACAAGCAAATGGTCACCTGCGGTGGTGCAGCATAATCTGGAGAAAGCCCAAAAGATATATGCTGAACATTATAACAGGAGACAGAATGTGACAAGAACATCCCTTGAGAGGGGGGAATGGGTGAGAGTCAAATTGGCAGTACTGCAAAGAAAAGGGGACAGCAAATACAGCCAACCTCTACAGGTAAAGGAAATGTACGACAGAGCGGCGCTGCTCAGCATTGGAAATGTGTGGTCTCAAGACTGCATGTCCAAATGTAGTAAGATTCTACAATGGTCCCATGAGGAAAGTAAGAGGACAGCACATGACCGGATGCCACAAGAGAAAGCAGGAAGCGCCCTGGAAAAAGAAGGAAGTCCTGGAGCAGAAAATAGTGGTGAAGAGCTGGGAGGCAGTGATATTCCTGGGACAGGAGAACATCAAGGAGAGAAGACTGAGACCCCGAGGAGAGAAAGTCAAGGCACTCCAAGAGACAAGGTGGTGAGCCCAGCGGTGAACAGTCCCAGGGAAGTTCCCTTTACTCCGGTAAGGGGCACACGAGGGGGTAGAGCGGTGGTGAGGCCTATCCGATTCCGAGACTTTGAACTGGGAGATGGAAAATAACTTGTCACTAAAGTGAGACTGCTAGTTTCTGTTGTTATGCAAAAGAGGGAGATATGTAGGGTTGTGCTGTAGTTTTTGCGCGCTATGTCATGACGTAGCGCCATTTTCGCATGCGCAGCGCGAGCGTGAATCGAGAGAGAGAGACTCGGAGAGCATTGGACGCCCGGCGCTCTCCTGCTGTTGTAGAATTAATACATCTTTGTTCAAACCACTACTGGCCCCAGTGCATATTTATGCAGGCATCGAGGGCACAATTACAGGCTCCTCCTGCCAGGCAGATACCTTCCCATCCAAGCCCCTGCTATGCTTCTCATTCCAGCCTTGCTTAGGTCCACCTTTTCTTAATGACTTCTCTCCACCAGTTCTTGAAATTAAAAAATAAAAGTGCAGGTACTCTGTACCAGCGTACCTGCTTGTTTCTGAGAGGTGCCGGTACTCTCCAATTAAAAGCATTACGTCTCCCTCTCAAAACAAAAATGTGCCGTACTCCGTACTGGACTGTATCGGCCCATTTAAAGCACTGAGATTCTCCTCTGACTTAACCCCATGTTTTACTAAAAGGACTCGGCCCTTCTGTGGTCCTGCCTTAGCGTTATCAAGAAAGCAAAGCGCCCCTCGAAAAATAAATACGCTGATAATGACCATATAGCAAACACCCTGACCAGGTCCCTTGCAGGGACATTACATTAACCACTATCTCACTTCATCAGCTATTTGCTTTTGTCAAACAACATGCTTACTTCTATTTAGGGTGCCTCTCTGTCTGAGCGGAACAGGACGTGCTTCCATCTGCACACCAATACCCCTTGGAGGTGCGCTACTCTGAGTATCATGAACAAGCACATCTTAAAGTGCAGAAGAGGATGGAGGGGCGCAGAGACTGTGGGTGCCACCTGGATAGAAGACTTGCATCTCAAAGGGACGGTCTACAATATACACCTCAGTGAAGGCAAGGAGGTTTACATGTCCCCTGGAGCCTCAAGACGCTAACAAGGCTTGCAAATGGTGGCGGTCATCTTGAATGCTTAGAATACAAGGTCCTTGAGATCCATACCAGTCTTGATATGCAAGCTGCAGATGCCATGACTTTGTTTAGAAATCGAATACTTATAGTTGGTTATTCTGGGAGTCCAACGAAAGACATCTCTGGAGTCAGGTATGTTTTCACACACACACACGCATTTTATATTCACTTATGAACCACTTATACTGTGTGGAGTCACAGCACAGTACGATATCACACAACATTGAAGGTAGTGCTCCTTGGCAACTAACATATAACAACTTGCAGCTATCACACCACCTTCAATTGCGTTTCAGACAGGCACAGCCGGCACAGCTAGAGCGATGGCGCAGGGAGGGTGGCGGGAAGGAGTCGACAGGTGGCGGGGTGGGTAAAATTCAATAAAAATTAAAAAAAAAACACTTACCTTGCACTCGCCGCAACGCTGACTCGGCGATGCAGTGAGCACAAGGTAAATGGTTTTATTTATTTATTTAAATTTACCTATCCTGTCATCTGTCGCCTCCTCCCTCCCAACTTCCCGCCACCACTCTTACTGGTGCTGGCCACGCCTGATTTCAGCTCAGGACAACATTGAATTTCATTCCGGAAGAAAGCAATACAGCAGGTCAGAAAGTACATAATATGGAATAGCAGAGTTAGATGCCTAACTCAATACCATAGCCATACTAAACATCTTTTCTTGTGTTTAGATGGCAACGCTCCTGAGGTGAAGACCAGCTGTGCAACCATACAGTGTGCAGATATCCAATGTCTTATTATCTCTCTCTCGTTACATTCCCCTTTCCCTGGGTTTACTTTTTACCTGCACGCCATTAGTGTAAGGTTGGTAGTCAGCTCGAAAAGTGCAGAAGCTTTCATCCATCTAGTTGGATCTGGATTGCAAAGTTAGTGCATCTCAACACATTCTCACTCCTCTATTTCAGAAACAAAATACTCCGCTTCTGCTTCTATGGGAAACTATCTTCCATCATCACGCTTCCATGGGTGACAAGACTGCTATCTTCCAGTATCAAGTAGGTCGTGATTCCTACTGGATCATGCATTCCCTCCCATATGAATGGTTTTCCATCCGGTCACTGAATGGAATCTGCTCCATTATGGGCTGGTACAAAATGATTCTTCAAATCAGTATCGAGTTGGCATTCCCACTCTTGCATAATTTCACTGCTTCCACCCGGATTTAAGAATGAGTTAGGATTTATTTATTTCATTTTCTGACAGACAGCAAAGCAAGTGATTGAAAGAATGGGGAGAGGAGTTGGCCTAACGGCTAGGGCGGTCGATCTCGAATCTGGAGGACCGGGTTCGAGTCTTGGCAATGACGCTGAACACCCTGTGATTCTGGGCAAACCACTTAATCTCCCCGTGCCTATCAAAAATGAATGTGTCCTCATGTAACGCAACTGGTGCTATGAAAAGCGCTCTGATACCAGATACCGGGTCAAGTTTGCGCTATATAAAACTCAGTTGTTTTTTTTTTAAAAAGGTGTTAATCAGACCAACTGTTAATTAGACTGGAGGAAGTCCTTTCCATCTAAGCTACTCCTCAATGTTGAGCCCTAATGAGGCCAAAACTGGCCTGTGGTTACTTGTGTTCCTGTTCAAAGCGGCCTTCATCAGGCTGGTCAAGCTTGACTGCCTTTTTCAGGGTGGACCATAACTGTTTTGCATACTGTTGGCTGCAGAAGACACAGGGTACAAATATTTGATAAAATGGGATTCATTCAAGCTTTTCATCCATCAAATGTATTGTTCGTTTCATAGAAACTTTCCTCGTCGAAGCCCTAGGTGTCATGAACTTGACCAGGCACGGGGCATGTAGCTCGCTGTGTAATAGAAACCGAAGATGCACGTCACCAATCGGACCCAATTAAACCAAAACCAGTCTGAGGTTGTGCCAATGCATTATTTTAGATGGTATGTCCCATATATATTGTGCATACTTAGCCAAAAGGCAGTGGATCACTTTACAAGCTAAAAAGCACAGACATACGCAATGTGCGATTGGAAGGGTAGCTGGTTTCTAACAACGAAAGTGGACAGTTGCTGCATTGTGATGCAGTGTTCTTTAAAGATGTGTGTCTACAGCTGTTTCCTAGATTGGATCAGGACTGAGGCACTCCTAAAGGGTTGCTACTGTTCCTGTTCAGAGTAGATTTGGTCTTAGTAGTCCTGGGTAGCTTGCCTAATTTCGATTGGGGAAGAGATAGATCATCATATGATTCGACTTTTCTCTGAAGAGGTACATTGAGCAAAATAAAGCTAGAATGGAATGCTTCCCCGAGTAAGGTTACTGTGTCCTGACTCAGTCATGCCATTGAGGATTCTTGGAGCTGCAATGTTGGGGCCTACCTGTCGTGGTTGGCTTCATGCACACCTTCTCCACGGCTCCTTGGTGGCGGGACATGCTGCAAAGAGAAACCATGGCAAAAACCATGCATCTGTCCACTTGGGTACTGGACAAAAACTGGTCTGTCCCCAACTCCTGGAATGAAAGCGCTTCAGCAACCAGGAAACACACTGCATCCAGAACGACTTCACGTCTGAACCTGTGGTTCACATTACCACTATGAAACGTAGCAGTTCCTCATCTCTTCAGGTAGGGAGATATAGACGGTCTGTGATGAAATGTAGAAAGGGAATTTCCATGTACTGCAGGTGGCATCAGGGGTTTTACTAGGCCAGGAGAGCAGCCTCTCATTGAAAACCAGGAAAAGTAACACTGATCATCAGCAGCCCAAACATTCTCTTCTAGTAGTGAGAGGTGCATTAGCAGCCTAGACCTTATAGAAAAGGAAACACATTTGCCCACCATATGCAAAGCTAAAATAAGATGGTAGATGGTGAATTATAGGCTACTACTGGAAAAACATCCCTGAGAACATATATAACGCAATTAAAATGAAGAAAGGTCCATAGAACTTAGTGAGTCTGCGTGTATTCCACCCCCTGAACCGTATTCCCATGTTGCCCTTGTAATTTTCTTCTGTTTTTCCGTTTTTGTTCTGCTTAGGTTTCCTATTTTAATTGATTTATATCTGGTAGTATTTGTAGCTTATCTTTTGCATACCTTCCTTATCCTGAAGAGGTTTAAAATACTTTTTCAAGTGCTTCTTCACCCAATCTTGTTTTCTGGAACTTTCACCTTGTTACATTTTTGATCACCAACTCCTCATAATCCTGCATCTCTCTGACTTTGAGGCTTTACAATGTAGTGTCAGATGAAGACCGTACGTATTTTCACTCTGTGCGGAGGTGATCAAAGACAAACCAGCGAAAGGCCATACCATGACATACTGGTGATGACTGACTCAAGCATACCTTCCACCATGTTATGGTTCTTTTAAATGATTTTCTCTTACCTTATAAGCCAGATATAGCATCACCTAAAATGCCTATAACCCATCATCATCTTTAGCATTTTCATGACCCTTTGAAAACACTGAAGCTATTCGATCATTGATATGCAGATGACAACAACATTTACCATACGGTCCTTCAATGTGATTAACCCTTTCGATGCTGATGACGAGCTCAGCTCGTCATCACCCACGGGTGTCGTGTGCTGATGACGAGCTGAGCTCGTCATGACAGCAGCAAAATGGCAATTTGCAGCATAGCGCAAAAATCACCGCAGCAGCGATGCGGTTAAAGATATTTCAAACAACCACCGTCTGCAGGAGTAATAGACAGGAACAAGCAAACCACAACCCTATGATTTGAAAACCTAAATCTAGTCCTAAGCCCCCAAAACCTTTTACAATCACTATCAACAACTGTTGCAACAACTCCTATTTTTAGTCGACCAACATGCTACATTTTTCATCTCCATCAAAAACCGGGGTGTTCCCCTGGGCATTGACCTAAGCATGAACTCACAGGTCAATGTTACAACTGAAAGAAACATTCATAATGTGTCAAAATAGAAGAGTTCCAATTCTCAACTTTGGCTAACTCTAGAAGTTATCACTATCCTCATAGCTTTGCTGCCCCTTCATTGTTTCACCAATTTGAGGACAGTCTAGCAATACCACTTTGCTAAATCATGCACCACAGAAGTATAATCTTCTTGTACGGAAGAAAACATTGCCTTTCTATGACGAGTCACTATTTTCAGATGAAGTGCCAAGTTCTAGGGTATTCTATGAGGCGACTAAGCTGCTCCTCCTACTCACTGGCTCCACAGCCTTGCCAAATACAACCTCGTTGTGCAGAAACCTTCAACCTTTTCCACCATCAGCAAAGCTTTCTTCACTCTCTTAGGCTACAAATGATTGAGAAGTTAAAGAGTAGCTCAAACCTGTTGGTGTAAAGCTTAGAACTAGATACACTATAATAGTTATCACAAATGCGTCAAAGATATTATGCAAAGTCTACATTTTTTTATGTATACGAAGAACATAATACTGAAAATGCACAGATTCAGGAACATTACGAATACAAACCAAAGAAATAAAATTATGCAACCCAGCCAAGCAACAAAATCTTACACATGAAACAAAAGTTGTGACTCTAGGAAACCATGAAAGGCTCGGTAGATATTGTTGCCAATCCACACCCAAGCAGATGGAGCTACAACCCATGCCTTTTGGTCCGCTAACCAGACCGGCCTCAATCACAGTGGGACTCTTGTTGACATCAGAATATCCGATCCTGCAGGAATTTCAAGCCCTCCTTATTATTATTATCATTATTATTATTAATTTATATAAGGCTGAATCACCCCAAAGGGGTATCTCTGTGCTTAGGTCGAAGTGCTGTAGCCAGATCCGAGGGGGTTAAATGATATGAGTTTTTAGAAGCTTCCTGAACTGAGAGGCTCTGGCAGTTGCGAAGCTGGAGACGCAGCTCATTCCAGAAAGCAGGGGCGAGGTGTGAGAAAGTTTTGCCACCATTGTGTGCTTTTTTTATTCTGGGGGTGCAGAGGAGGAGCTTGGAGCCCGATCTCAGAGGCCATGAGGGGGTATACTTGATAAGTTTAGCAGATAGGTAGGAAGGCCCCTGTTCATTAAGAACTTTAAAAACAGTGCAACCTATCTTAAATTTCACCCGCTTTCTCACAGGGAGCCAGTGAAGTTTTTTGAGGAGGGGAATGGAAGCCGTTCTAGGTGGGGCGTTAGCTACTAAATGGGCCGCTGTGTTCTGCACAACTTGTAACTTGTTTAAGGAGGTTTCGTTGGCTGATGCTAACGGTGCGTTACAATAGTCCAGTCAACTTAGTACTAGAGCTTGCATCAGTGTTTTTTTGGTGGGGGAAGACAGTAGGGGGAAGATTCTTCTAAGAAAACTGAGTGTGTAGGAGCAGGTGCAAGCAGTAGTAGTGGCGTGTGTGTCAAGAGTAAGGTTTGGTTGATCCTAATGCCTCAATTTTTGACCACTTCCTTAGGGGACCGGGGATTACCCAGCTCCTCAGGCCACCATCTAGGGGTCCATCTTATAGCTGCTCCTCCAAACAACATGATCTCTCTATTTCTTGGCATTCAATCGGAGGAACTTAGTCCTCATCCAGGCAGCAATAGTCTTCATGCCTTCAGAAAAGATGAGTTGTCAAGCCTGTGTTCATCAAAGGTGAGGAGGAGCTGGGTGTCGTCCGCGTATGAGATGGGATTAAACCCTAAATTCCTCATGAGTTTAGCCAAGGGGGTAACATAGATGTTAAAAAGAATGGGGCTCAAACTAAGGAACTCCTTCATCCACTTCAGTGCAAGCCCATGTACTCCAATGTCCTGAAGTCTCTCCAGCAGGATCTGGTGTGAGATTGTATCAAATGCTGCAGACAGGTCAAGCAGAACCAAAAGTGCCACCTGACCATAGTCCAGGGCCATTCTGATGTTATCAGTTACCTCAATTAGAGCAGATTCTGTACTGTGTTTGGCCCGGAAGCCTGACTGGGAGACATCAAGGCAGTGAAAGGTTTTGATGAAGTCAGACAGATGTCGGTTTCTGTGTTATTCAATAAGCTTGCTCTGAAGAGGTAGCAGAGATGTGGGATGCTAATTTGAAAGTACAGTTGTGGAGATCTTGGGGTTTTTATGGATACGAACAATTTGAGCAGCTTTCTACTCTAGGAGTAGTCTACCTGTACTCAAGGAGCTATTAAGAATGGAACAGATGGGTGAGGCTAGTTGTGCGGAGAATCAAGATGAAACTTTAGCTGGAATGTTATCCAAGGGAGAACCAGATTTAGTTTTGGTAAGAAGAGATTCAACCACTATTGGAGTGAGAGGGGGAACGCAGTGGAGCTGCATGATATTGTTAGGGGAGTCGGGATATCCTGCTGTAGAATGGGAAGAAATAACACTGGACGAGATAATTTTCTGGTAGATGACTTAAATTTTTTCGGTGAAAAAGAAAGCTATACTGTCGCACAGTGGCTGTGAATGAGACTCCACAGTTTCACAGGCTCTGGGATTCGTGTAGGATTTAAGGTCCTGAAAGAGGGTTCTAGAGTTGTTCCCAGCTTGCTCCAGTTGAAGAGTAATGTGTAACTTGCGGGAGGATGTAATATTTTTACGGTAGAAGGACAGTGCAGCTTTATGTCTCTCCTTATCTTGCCCACTGTGAGAGAGTTGCCATATCTGCTCTAGTTTTTTGCATAGACTCTTTTCAGTTCATAAGGCTGGAGAATACTTGCTAGTGGGAGTGGGTTTAGAAGAGTGGGTCTGTGGTTTCTTGGGGGCTACTTTATCAATAGTGTCTAAGAAGGTGGAGTTGAAATGGGCTAGTTGCTCTTTTACACTGTAGGTGTTAGTGTCTATGTCCCAGGAACAAAAAGGGGACAGGAGTTGTTTGGGTTTCAGTTGATGCCAAGGTCTGTACCAGCGTTTGGTGTGAGGAGTGGAGGTGGGAAGGTTTCTAGGACTCATGAGTTGGTAATTCACAAAAGAGTGGTCTGACCAAATCAGAGGGCACATTTCCCCGCAGAGGATATTCGTGGAGTTAGATAGGATGAGATCTAAAGTGTGCCCAGCTCCTGGGTAGGATCGTTATTAATCTTCAAGAGACCAGTAGTGGGCAGGTCTTTTAGAAAAGCTGTGGCGTCATGGTTGAGGTCATCTTCACTATGAATTTTCAAATCTCCAAAGAAGTAGGAAGTTACGGGTGGAGATAACACGCGGGGAGATAAGTTCCAACAATTGGCTAGTGAATCCTAGTTGTGGGCCTGGGGGTCTATAAACAAGAGCCCCCTTCCAACTATGTTGGGGGTGTAAGTCACGTCTAAAGACAAGGCATTCTATTACGTCAGTGCATAGCTGGTCTAAGATGGAAATGGATATAGATTCTGTTGGGGTTTTTCATATTAAATGTGGAACACACTTCAAGGAGGAAATCGTAATGCACATATTATGTGTGTGCATCCACTGTCTGGTTGCTGAAAGCTCAGTTTTTGTTCTACAAAACATATGTTTCTGAGTTTTTTGGGGGTAGGTGGACTGCCTTAAACTGGATTTTAATGTTAGATTTGGGCAGGTACCATAATTACCATGCTACAGGACTCACACACACACCCCAATCCTAAGATTTGGTGTGGCAGAAGAACTTGGCAATCTTGAAAATGCCCAAAGGTACGGTTAGCCCCAGGAACTTTTACTAAATTGGTTAGGGAGTCCCCAGGGGTCTTACCTACACACCAGCCCATGCTAGGTATATATGTGGCTTTTCCAGGCATCCATTTCAGAACACTTCTAGACGTGTAAAAGAGCAAAAGAGTACTGGTCCTGATTTCTGTCATACAAGAGGAGCCCTGAAGATAGACATACTCTCCCCTATATAAACAGACCAAAGAAGTGGTCTCTAAGGGTCATGAGGCTCACCTTCTATTAAACCTACAGGGACACAACAAACTACAAGATGCTTTTCCTGCAACTGCCTAGCTGACCAGCGGCAAGCAATCCTGGAATAGACCCTCCTGTGTCCTCTACCTGACACCCTGTGAGTCTCCAAGTGCCTCATCTGAGGTCCTGGGGCTTTAAAAATGTATTCCTGTTGTGGATTTCGACAAGTCAGAAGACAAAGCACAGGATAAACCTGGCTGGTGTATGTGATGTATGCTCCATGGCAGTCATTGTCAAATTCAGCCTGAGTCCTATTCTACTGCAACCATTGACTATCATTGTCACGTTGTGCTTCATGGCATTATTTTTACTCATACTTGAAAAAATCATCTCTGGTTCGGATTATTAGATTTCAGTCATTGTGGCGTAATTTTGTTTACTTAATGTATCTCTATTTTCAAATTCATTTTGGGATTTTCTTATTGTGATTTACTAATGTTTTAGTAATGCACACATATTTTACACATTGCTTCTAAGTTAAGCCTGCCTGCTCCATAGCTAACAGGGGGTTGAGCTCAGGTTAATTTAGTGACTTCTACAGTTCACCTTGACAATGATCTACCCATCTCATCTAATACTCCAATTTCTAACAAAAAATATTTGAGACCAGCTAGAATCTTGCTACTGCCCCCTACAGTAGCTCTGACTATATTCTTTGCAATCATTAGAAGATCTCGATCTTCAGGAAAATTACGACAAATACTGTTTGAAGATTGCAAATTGTGGGGCAAGATTCTAGCACAGGGTCTCAGGCTTCACAGTAAAATGCCATTTGCCTTGGAATGCTGCTTTGTCTCCCAGTTTGGGGTGCGGTTTTGGAGTACATCAATGTTTCTATGGCAATTTCCAAACCATAGAACAATTGATATTTCATGATGAAAAGGAGTTTACAATTCGCGAACTTTCTGCACCTCAATGCTCTCCTTCAGTAGAAAGATAAAAACCTGGCTGTTCTGACTCCTTCTGAGTTGGCAGACTCTCGTTTGTTGCTAAAGTGCCGAGAACCCCCGAAGGGGTAGCTGTTCCTGCTTCACAAGTGTTTATCTAAATAAATAAATAAGTACAGTGGGAGGGAGCGGGGTTAGTTGTTTTTTTTGCGTACTGTTGTACTGTTTGTCAAAAAGCTAAATTACTGCTGTGTCATTTACCAAGCAGCCCAAGGTACAGGCGAGATAGCGGATTATATTCAGTTGAGACATATTGATATCGGTTTTGCCTGGATATATCCAAGTTTTATATACCTGTACGCCAATAAGAAATTGTACCAAACAAAATGATGCAAAGGAGTACGTGGAACCGGGTCAATCACTGCATGTCTTCGGGGACAGACCTTGTTACTAAATGGGGGAAGCCAGTTGTCTGACCCTTTGTACCCGTTTGTCCTGTGCCACAATTTGTCCAAAGGACACAAAATAGTACCACAGGGGACCTCTGAGATTTGGGATGTGGCTAACATACAAGCCAGAGGGTTCCCAAAGCCCTCCACAGCAAGGTAGGGGCACTGGAGTCTCCCACACCGGCCCAGGTGCAGCTCGTACACACTTGGGCCAACAACCAATCTTCTGAGGGCCTGCACTCAATACCACATCAAAGAAGACTTTTGAGTGGCAACACAGGTAGAAGCAGGGGACGCACCCACAAAGATTAAAGCAAACAAAACACTGACAGAAGTACTACTGTACTATTCAGTCTATATTAGAATTTTTTCAATATTACACTGCTCACATTAGATAAAACAATTTTAAAAAATTTAAAATGGAACCATCACACAAAAAAATCATAATTTTCAAGTAATTAATTTTTCATAAAGGTCGCGAAAAGCTGGCTCTTTATCAGAGGGCTCAAAGTTAGGCAATGCCATGTGTGATCTGTACAAATGCCAATACTGTAACTTCTAGTTATCAGACCTTTGGTTTCTACACAAGAAGAATTACACTAGATGCGAGTTGACGGTCAGTCAGAATAAATCACTTATTTTTCGTAAATTTTCTCGTAATTTTTGTTGGTATGATTCACCAAATTACACAAAATATATGGAAAACACAAAAAAAGACAATTTCATAAAAATGACAATTTCATAAAATACAAGCTAGCGAAATAACTTTCATACGTTGTTGATCAAAATTAGCACTCCAATCTCACACTCTCAAACATACCACACATACACATGTCACTATTTACAATTAGATATCGCAAAAAACAATTGATTTACACCAAAGATACTTTTTGGATGATTTAGTGATTATTAAACATATCAATGATTGTCTGTTAAATTGTAATCTTAAGGTGTTGATAGGCGGTCTACGCATTTCGAACCCCTAGCTGGTGGGGGGTTCTCATCAGGACCTCATAGCTTGGATAGGAGTGTGCCCTATTTAATAAGAAAACCAGACGTGGACAAATGGCTTCTGGGTGGACTTTATTTTAGTGGGAGATTTGGTGATCAGATCTTTATGCGAAGCTTGCGAGGAACCGTGAATTAATCAGAGACCTTGATATCCAGAGCGCTTTCAGTAACGCAGTATCTGTCCTAGACCCGTTGTTTGCACAACTGCAGTTGAGGTCCTGATGAGAACCCCCCACCAGCTAGGGGTTCGAAACGCGTTGACCGCCTATCTACACCTTAAGATTACAATTTAACAGAATCATTGATATGTTTAATAATCACTAAATCATCCAAAAAGTATCTTTGGTGTAAATCAATTGTTTTTTGCGATATCTAATTGCAAATAGTGACATGTGTACGTGTGGTATGTTTGAGAGTGTGAGATTGGAGTGCTAATGTTGATCAACAACGTATGAAAGTTATTTCGATAGCGTGTATTTTATGAAATTGTCTTTTTTTGTGTGTTTTCCATATATTTTGTGTAATTTGGTAAATCATACCAACAAAAATTATGAGAACATTTATGAAAAATAAAAGTGATTTATTCTGACTGACCGTCCACTCACATCTAGTTTAATTCTTCTTGTGTAGAAACCAAAGGTCTGATAACTAGAAGTTACAGGATTGGCATTTGTTCAGTTGCTTTTGAATTGAGAGGCTTGGCCTTACTGTGGGAAGCCCACACCCAGTGTTGTTTTTCCATGTGTGATCTGTGGCATTATTAAATCTGCAGCGTTACCAGGCGTGACCAGCCACACAAAAACATAAAACAGAATTAAATGACCACCAAAGCAACATATAGGAACTATTAAAATGATATTGTGTCTGTGGTTGCTACAGTTTTATAAGCCTCCTAGCAAAATGTCCTCACCCTTTATTGGCGTCGCCACCTACACAAAGCTGTCAATGACCTAATTCAATTTTTCAATAATATTTCCATCAAATAATGTTGCCAAATTCTCTCTAAAGCATTACACAATTCCATCTAACCAGCACTACCGCTGTGCACTAATGTTAACTTCCAGAATACCTACTTGCCAAATATCAGCTTCGCAGATTCTTGTTGGAAACAACATTAAAATCTCTCTTTGGTACTTAAATTCATGCCAATCTGCAGTGTGACTAATCTCGTTAAATCTTCTTGAAAACTCAGATTGGGCGTTTTCCGCGAAAGATATTTGAAGCCTTCTATGGAGCACTCAGAGTGACTTCAAGTCTATGAAAGATTAGTTTTCTGTAAACGAGACTCAGTGCTTTATTTCCAAGTGATGATGTACGTGCTCGCATTTCCAAGCAGAGATGCAAGTAGATTTTATGGGTAATAAATACATTTCACTCAAGGTAGCTGTAGGAAAGTAGAATCTGCTTTCATGGTTGCCCCCACTTTTTGCCGGTGTCATTCTGTTTTTTTGACTAGTCTTACTGGGATCCTGCTAATCAGGACCCCAGTCACTGTGCTCTCTCCCTATATTGGACTTGGTAAGTATTTTTGGAACCTTCCTAACTGGCTACTGGTGTACCCTTCTAAGTCCTTAGTATATGGCACTAAGGTACCAAGGGCATAGGAACACCAGGGGTCTCCCATGGGCTGCAGCATGCATTATGCCACCCAAGAGAGACCACTCAAACTATGACTACAGGCCTGCCATTGCAGCCTGTGTGAGTTGGTTTTAGTCCCACTCACCATGATATACGTTTCCTTATATATGAGGTCAATGCACTTAAAACCTTTAAGTCACCCCTAAGGTAGGCATTTCAATCCTGAAGGCAGTGCTTGGTTATAAGTGTGAGCATGCCCTACATGAGCAGGACACCCATACAAACCCAGAAGTCTATTTACTCGGCTTTGTAAGTACGGTCAGCCATTTGATACCTATAGTGGACATCAAGTCAATTACGAGATGTCTAACTATATATTGGCTGCACTGAAACCGGTCATGTTTGGTATCAAACATGCTGGGATCCTACTGCACCACCGATTCCAGTGTTGGATGTAGTTCCGGTTCCGGCCGCGGAGGAGCAGGAGCCCCGGAGCTCCTCCGCGGCTGCCCTGCCTACCTGCCGATCCCGAGCTCGAATCTGGGCCCCCGGCACTGCATACTGCGTCGGAACACCCGGCGCCTGCAGTGAGATGGGAGCGGGATGCGGGCGAAGGCGCTAGGCGGGGGGGCGGAGCAACCGGCGGGGGTCTGCCTCGGCTCCCGGTCCTCGCTCTGCTCCGGCACGGCTCCTGGCCACGGGAGAGCATTCTCCACGACACCTGAACCAGAGAGTGTGGGGCACTTGCAGGGCTGGGCTGCTCCGATCGTTGTTGGTGCCGTGGGAGCGGTGAAAATCTGCAGTGCGGGGGAGAAGGCAGCGGCATACAAAATGGCGGTCGTAATCTTGCCGAGAGCGCCGACAGCTGCAATCCCCAACAGGAGGTACGGCTGAAGGTCGCAGCACAGAAGCTGAGACAAGCTTTACAAAACCCAGGTGCTTCATTAGCGGCATTTCACTGGAGGTGATCCTCATAACGATATTCCTTCCAGCGCATGCCTGACCTTAAAATGGCGGCTGGCGGCGACCTGCAACTGGCGATCGGCTCCCCCTATTGAGCTTCTGAACCCAACTCTCACTGCCCTCGCACACCAAAAGCTGTCCCTGATCTTAAGAATTGCTGCATTCCCCCACTTGGAGTGCTGAGGCTGTCGACATCACCAGACTGCCCCGGGGTCACGCAAGACTGATCTGGTTTTCCACTGGGCTCTGGTGAGAGGCCCCTCCTTCCCTTTTCTTCAAACTTTGCTGCCTTCCATCGCTGCCTGGGCGCCTGTGGTCTCTCTCCCGTGACCCTCCTCTGGTCTCCGGATTGTTCTCCTCTGCCCCAGCTCCTCGTGAACGATGAGGCTGCGACTTTGCTACGGACTGCTTTTCTCCCCCTGGACCTGCTGGCTATGCCAGCCCTCTTCCGGAACTGTCGGACTTGGACCTTCTTGCTCCCCGCCATTTTCTCCGTATGACTTGCCTCTTCTTCTAACGTTCTCTTCCGTCATTTTAGTGATCTCTCACTGTCCTTTCGACTTTCCGATTGTCTCTCCTGTTGCCTCTGACACACTCCTCACTGTCTTTTTCACCACTTTCTGCTTCCATCTCTCGTTTATCTCACGTGCTTGCCTTCTCTGTGACTCTTAGAGTATATCCAGTCCTTTCCCTTCCCTATGTATATAGAGATAGCTCTAATCACTAGTATATGCTGTAGAACGTTGTGCTCTCCACCATTCCTATGTGACTCTTAGAGTATATCCAGTCATATCCCTTCCCTATGTATATAGAGATAACTCTAGCGACTAGTCTCCCATGTGATTGTTAGAGTATATCCAGGTGTACCCCCTCCCTATGTTGATAGAGATATTACTAGTATAGGCCTAGAGTATATCCATTTGTATTCCTTTTTGTTACACTTGTAATCCCTGGTCCGTATGCTTTTAACTGGTTCTTTTGTAATGCAAAAATTTGCAATCATTTTACGCATGTAACCGTCAGTCCTTATGTTTTCCACTGGATCCTATGTAAAGCGCTCTGACACCTTCGGGTAAAGTTCGTTATCTCACGTGCCTGCCCTCTTTGTGACTCTTAGAGTATGTATCATATGCCAACTGCCTGAGATCTACAATGAGCAAATCCCTACTAGCTTTACTCTGAACATTCGTAATAAACAGGGGCAGCTGAAATTCCAGGAGCCTAGTCCCGACAGCTCGACGACTTCGGAGGGCTGGAAGAGGTCCCCCGCTACACGGCGGAGGAGGGCACTGGACATCGAATGCTGTCTCATACTTTGCGACCTATTGTTCCACTACACCTCCCCGCCCGAACTCTCTCACTCAACCTTTCAGTACTGTTATTAATTGCACATCACAGGGACAGCTGAAATTCCAGGAGCCTAGTCCCGACAGCTCGACGACTTCGGAGGGCTGGAAGAGGTCCCCCGCTACACGGCGGAGGAGGGCACTGGACATCGAATGCTGTCTCATACTATGTGACCTATTGTTCCACCTGTCTGTCTATGCTCCCCCAGGTACTTCTCTTGTAAAGCGCTCTGATATCCGCAAGGATCTTGTCCGCGCTATATAAAACTTTCTAAATAAAAATAAATAAATAAATCCCATGTACCAGGGGCTCCCCGAGCCCCCCTTTATTCTGTATTTACTGTTCCAGCCTTTCAGGGTCTAACAGCAAGCTAGTGCTGCTGTCGACCACAGACACGGTTCTGCCCTCATGCCGCTGATCCAGGCCTGAGCAGGGGAAGGTAGGACAATAGGTTTCCTGTCACAGGGAGGTGTAACCTCCTCCCAGACAGGACCTAGTGTATTGGGTTGGGGTGGGGTGGGGGCACTTGTCAGCACCACCAGACTGCTTTGAAGGGCATGTTTGGTGCCCTCCTTGCATACTCCAGTTGGAACCAGTTCAAGTGTTAAGTTTTAACGGGTTAAACCCATAAAACTACCCGGTCTGGGTCAGTGGTATAGTACGTTTCAAGAAATGGTCGTGGTAGTTCCTTATTACTATAAACAATACACATAAAGACAGACAATTCACCACAAAGGATTTTGATTCAATGCAAAGATGAGGACATTTAATTTCCATAGGTGACACATTCATTAATTGCAGTTATAAATCAAAGCATTAATGTTTTGACATGTATCAGCTTGAATACATTAATGGTACATGTAATATTTACAGTGCTCTCATTGTGACCAGGTGAAAAAAAAGAGGGTATTGGGTAATGGCGGGGAGTTGGTGAGTGAGGGACACAGTAAAGGTGTAGTGACATGGGCACAATTACTATTATATACAATAAGAACTTTCCAGCCTAATATTGGTCAATAGTTCCCATATGTACATAACTCATAGACATTGTTGGTACGCGGTAGATGGTGTACGTTTCGACCCCTTGAAGAAGGAGTGGGAATTGTTCCTCACTTTGGGGTCTTCATCAGGACAAGGTTAAGTAGGGAACACCTAGAAGTAATGGAAATGGTTCAGTGTGGTTGTATGTAGAGTATCTGTGGTGAATAGTAAGATAGGTGATCTGAATTGCACCTACTTGTGAAAGGAAGGACGAATAATGCACGATCCTTGTAGGGCACACAAAGGCTCATGGAAATCTAAACAGGAATACAGGGACTAAGTATTAACATGAGGTAGAAAAATCTGGAATCCTCATGGATAAAGTAGGCGGTACAAAGACTCACTTCTGCAGTAAAACTGGCATTCGGTGTATTGAGTCTCCCGATGCGAAGTCGATTCAATCATAGACAGGGTCTGTATTGGAGAAGAATATGTCCTCCCTCGAGAGTAGCCTTTCATGGGTGCGCATATGAAAGGTGTCTGTTCTTATTCACAACGAAAAAAATTGTGGACATAAGGCTAGTGTGGGGGGTGAGCCTGCTTCGCCGACTATAGTGCTGTCAAATTTGTGGTTGTTGAGTGTAATTAGCTGGGTAGCAGGCCCCTGAGTCGGACTAGATTAAATCTGCATGTTGTCTGTAAAGTAGAAAGGGGACTACGTTACAAAAGGCCATGTCGAAATTAAATGCGTTGAAATTAAGTGCCGAAATTAAATGCGCGTTATCAGCGAAAGTGAAGGAAGTAGGCTAACTGGGTCAATGACCCCAGAACACTTCCCCAACCAGTGCGCGATATCGGTAAATCGAAGGAAACTCGGTGTCGGCAGTTTACATCCAACAAATATATTCGGGCATTACAAAACAAATACATTCAGGGTGTGAGGCTATGTAGTGCTAACACATTGCGTACATTGAAATTCGACTGAGTACGTCTCCATTAGATAAACGCGATGTCAGTGAAACTCGAGCTATCTGAGTAAAATACCCCAGAGCACTTCTCCATCAAGTGCGCGGCACCATTACAGTGAACTCAATCTGGGTATAGCAGTTTGCATAAAATACATGAAGTCGGGCAGTCTATAGCTATATTTTACTAAAAGTGCTCGGGTCATCGTAAAACGATGAAGTTAATCTAAAGACATTACATGGGGACAGCAGGGTAGGACTCTCCTCTCTCAGTCAGTGATTTCTGTCAATGGAACGGCTCGGGGAGCTCACTCTAGAACAGAGGTCTTCAAACTGTGGGGCGCGCCCCCCTGGGGGGGGGGCGCCGAAGGGTTCCCAGGGGGGCGCGAATGCCTCTGAAAGTACATGTAAATGAAGATGGCCTGGAAGTGCAGCGATATTAATTTGCTGCATTCCAGGCTGTCTTCATTTACTCGGAGACGAGAAGTGTGAACTGTGATCAGTGGCGTGGGGGTGGGGGTCAGGGAGTGTGCTGGCAGGGTCAAAGAATTTGCTAAAAAAAATTAAAAAGCCCGATCTAGCCTCCAAATGAAAGATAACGGCTTAAGAGTGACGGCCCAAGGCCCACTCTCTCTACTTCAACTTATTTTATTTTTTGAAGATTTGGTGACATGAGGTCTTCTAGATTCAGTCTTAAAACGTGAAAAAAGGCCTGTTTAAAAACAGGAGAAATATTCAACGGTTAGGAGCCCCTCTGCTTTAACTATGTATTAGGAGCTGTGCTGCCTTGAATAGATTATTACATCTCTCTGCCCCGAATCTATAAAAAAAAAAAACACTAAGCTGCAGCCATGAGTATTCCTTCAGGTGGTGTGAAATAACATGCAGGAGAAGCTTCCTCATTGAGTGTTAGAGCTGCAAGCTGCTCGTACGTGAAAGCACAATCTTTTTAAACTCTATTCAGGCAGACACCAAAGCATGAAACTAGTCCGTCTACTCAAGATCTTGGGGCATCAACAGACTTTTGAAATTCTGTTGGTGCCCTTCATCTATGAAACATCACACCTTGTGCTCTAAATGCATGCAGACACCTATATAGCTGTGAAATGTCTACTCTGCTGTATATATGGACAGTTTGTGTGCAATTCTGCATTGCTTCAGTGCTTTCTTGATACACCTCTGAAAAAGCAATTATGTATGTAGCTATATTCATGGAATTGTTTCGTTCTTTTTTTTTTACGTTTATGACCAAAACAGAGCAATATTATAATCAGTGTTCTGTAAAATTAAATACTGCCTTTTATGGGTGCTCTTCTACAACTGTCAATGACACTAGGCCTTTCAAAGTGCGCCGCATCTCAATGCAGTCTCAGCAAGTGTGAATTTTACTTGGTTTTACCACACTCTCCAGTGTATTTCATTGCAACTGACATTGGGTGCACACCAGGGTAACTTCTACTTGTTTCCTGCTGAGAGTAAGGTAGCAAGGGGGTGGGAGGTGGGGGGGAGAGAATTGGTTTAGTAATGTGTGAAATTCAAATCTTTGCAACCATGAATTTTTGAGCAGAGCTGCTGCAATAACTTATCAGGAGAGGACCACATCATGCTGCAGGTTTGACTAAATTATGCAGCAGGAACAGGGAAATTATGCGGAACAATGCGGCACATTATGCGGTTAGCATTACTTCATTATTTTGTCATTTTAGCTCATGGCACTACTGTCAAGGGAAATTTTTCACCTCATTAGTTCCAGTTTAACACCCCAATTATGGGAATAAGTATGTTTGGGATAATATATGTTTTTGTTTGATGCATTTGCTGTTTTATAAATCTCACAGCTAGTCCGGTTTATAAGCTATAGAAAAAGTTCTCTTGAAATCATCTCATAAGCCCTGCCTCCTGCGCACAGTCATGCCCCTCCTGCTCCCCCAATCCTTGCAATAAATTTTGGAGGGGAGCCCGACCTCAAAACATTTTGCTTAGGGGGGGCTCTGAGCCAAAAAGTTTGAAGACCTCTGCTCTAGAAGAAGGGATGTCTGAAGGGCGTGTCTACACAGCGAGGTGCAGCTGCTAGATGGTTGCTGAGGGCTCGTCATGGATCCAACCAATCAGAACCTGGGGGCGGGCCTAGGCCCGATAGCCCGAGGCCCATTGCCTAGGTGATGTGTCTCAAAGGTTTGTGTATATTTACCCATGAAGAATGGTTTTCGAGATAGAACAAGCACTTAAACATCATATATTAGTGACAGTGCAATAAGTTAATACAGACGTATGTAAAATAAAGATATTAACATTGAGCATAGCATTGCATGGTATACTAAAGAAGCTCCTTTTTAGTCCAGATATACATTACTAGTCAGGTAATATGTAATACTAAAAAAACGTTCCATTTTAGTCATGATATACATATCACTAGGTAATATAGGAAATAAACACTGTTGTACATCCTAGACTAGATAGTCACACTGCTTGTTTATGGCCAGGTCATGCATATTTAGTCCTTATATACATTACTAGTAAATTGTAAATTGATACTTGTATAGCGCACTACTCACCCGCAAGGGTCTCAAGGCGCTTGTACGAATACCGCTGTGGAACCCATCCTGGCTTTCCCTGTGAGGCGTCCACTCCTGGGCACCCCCAAGGTGGAGGCCAGGCATCCTTAGCGTTGTGGGGACCGTTGTGGAGATTAAGCAAGCTATTGCCCAGAGTTGCAGAGTGGGACTCCATGATTGGAATAGGCACGAGGCGAGAATTATCAGGTCCGTGGAATTTTTTAGCCCAAGACCCGCCAAGGCGGGGAATTGAACCCTGGTCTCGGGCTAGATCTCTGCATCGGGGTCTGCCGCTCTAACCATTGAGCCACACTTTTCCAGTTCTCTAGTCAGGTAATATGTAATACTAAAAAAGGCTCAATTTTAGTCATGGTATACACATCTCTAGGTGGTAAAGGAAATAAACATATTGTTGTACATCCTAGACTCGATATTCACAATGTTAGTTTATGGCCAGGTCATGCACATATGAAATCACCAGAGAGCGTTTCTCATCTGGTGTGTTAATTAGTATGGCCTCACCTGGTTTAGATCCGAGTCAGGTGGCGTGGGGGTGGACTACTGAGTTGTGTTTCTGTTCTAGTGTGTACATGCCTCAGCCAGATACAATGATTATTGTGTTACCATTATTCCGCTTGTAGATCAGCCATTTGAGCATAGGTGGCATCTTGTTCCTTTAGGCGGTTTGTCACTGTCTAGTAAATGCATCCACTTGCATTCCCTGATGTTCAAAATTGGGCTAAGATCCCCTTCTCTTTGGTCTAAAGACACTTTCTCCAGTACTAGCCATTTGAGTGATTCCAGAGTGTGCATCTGGGTAGAAAAATGTTTGACAAGAGGGGATCCCATTGTATTGCATCTGATTCTGCTACAGTGCTTTAGGATGCGTTTTTTCACTTTTCGCTTGGTTTGACCAACGTAGAGTAGGTCACAGGGACACAAAATTGCGTATATTATGTCAGAGGTGATGCAGTTGGTGTGTGATTTCAGGTTGATGGTATGGTTTTTATAATTCAGTGTTTTAAGTTTCTATACACATTGTACATGCCTTGCACTTTGTACATTTATAATGACCTTTCACTTCAGGTAAGCTCCACATTGTCTGAATTGTTGGGCTAGTGGGCGTATCTAGTAGTGAACGGACGACTAGGTCCTTCATGTTTTTTGCCTTCTTGAACGCATGCATAGGAGGCTCAAGTATGTATGGTGTCTGAGATCAGTCCCCAATGATCGTTCATTATCCTTTTGATGTCGTAGCTCCTAGTGCATTTAATTTCAACATGCTCTTTTGTAACTTAGTCACCTATCTGCTTTACGGACAACACGCACATTTAATCTAGACGGACTCAGGGGCCTGCTTCCCAGCTAATTACACTCAACAACCACAAGTTTGACTGCACTATAGTCGGTGAAGCAGGCTCACCCCCCACACTAGCCTTATGCCCACAAGTTTTTTCGTTGTGAATAAGAACAGACACCATTTCATATGCACACCCATGAAAGGCAACCCTCGAGGGAGGACATGTTCCTGAACTACCCGTTTCCTCTCCTTACAGACCCTGTTCATGATTGAATCTACTTCGCATCGGGAGACTTTATACCCCAGATGCCAGTTTTACTGCAGAGTGAGTCTTTGTACCACCTACATTATCCATGAGGATTCCAGATTTTTCTACCTCATGTTAAATACTTAGTTCCTTTTCTTCCTGTTTAGATTTCCAGGAACCTTTATGTGCCCTTTAAGGATCGTGCATTATTCGTTCTTCCTTTCACAAGTAGGTGCAATTCAGATCACCTATCTTACTATTTACCACAGATACTCTACATACAACCACACTGAACCATTTCCATTACTTCTAGGTGCTCCCTACTTAATCTTGTCCTGATTAAGACCCCAAAGTGAGGAACAATTCACCCTCCTTCTACCAGGGGTTGAAAAGTAGACCATCTACAGCGTACCAACAAACTCATAGAAAAAGAACACTTTTATGAATATATGTCTGAGTTATGTACATATGGGAACTATTGACCGATATTAGACTGGAAAGTCTTATTGTATATAATAGTAATTGTGTCCATGTCACTACACCTTTACCCTGTCCCTCACTCACCAACTCACCCAGTACCCTCTTTTTTCTCCTTGTCACAATGAGAGCACTGTAAATATTACATGCACTATAAATGTTTTCAAGCTGATCCATGTCAAAACATTAATGCTTTGATTTATGATTGCAATTAATGAATGTGTCACCTATGGAATTTAAATGTCCTTATCTTTGAATTGAATCAAAATCCTTTGTGATGAATTGTCTGTCTTTATGTGTATAGTTTATAGTAATAAGGAACTACCACAACTATTTCTTGAAATGTACGGAACCAGTTCAAGGAGCTGTTGGCTCCCGCTCTGGCATGAAACCGGACAAAAGACATGAGAGTATCCTCCCCTCTGTCGGGCCCCTACTCTAGGAAGGAACCCCTGAATCATCCCAACCTTTTCCTTTTAGTACTTAAGGGATTACCTGTGGATGGCTCTTCAGATTTGTCATGGGACAAGATTCAGATCTGAAGCCACTTCATCTTCAACCGTATGGGCATGTGGACTTTGCTTGAAACCGAGGCTGCATCTGGAAGACTCCTGTGGCTCTTGGTTTTGTCGTTCTGTCAGCCTTCTGTGTTGTTTGTGCCTGTGTTCTATCCAGGTGCTTCTCCAGGCCTGTGGGCATCAAAGACATCCGAAGGAATCTCTCTTGGAGTGAAGGTGTCACTCCCCTGCATCTGCAGGCACCGCAACTACGTTGACCAGTCTGCTGCTCCTGACGTCCTATCAACTCCAAAAGGCTCAACGACACAGGTTGTAGTTCTGCAAGTCCCTTGAGGCCTGCACTGTCTTCTCCACAAGTTTGAAGCCAGTATCCCTCGTCAGAACCATTGGAGCAGTACTCCAGGCTTTCTTGCAACTCCCGTCTCTTGAGGGTCTTCTTTGGCTCAAGTGGGCCCCAATGCTTGCTCAGAGCCTGCTCGGACTCTCCTGTGTTTGGTGAGTCCCTTAGACCTTGCTGATCCTGACAGTGCACCTTCTTTGTTTTCCTTGTTTGTTGCTGCTGCCAAGGCTTTTTGGTGCTCCCGCCGGACACCGACCCCCTGGTTCTCGACTTCTGATGTGGGACAGCTTGTGAATGGCTCTTGTCTTCCACAGTGCCACCTGGTCCTCACAGCTGCAACGACAAGTTCACCATCAACTCTTCTGCATCTTTGTTCATCTGTGGTCATTGGTCTTCTGTGCCTCCTGGTCACATCCGCTTTAATAGTAGATGGTTTGTTCTCACCCTGGACACCACTGTGTATTTGTGCTATTTATCTGTTCTATTACTGAAGTATTGTGTGTATTGTGATTATAACTCCAGGTAGGAGATATACCAATGTGTTAGTGAGTTTTTATAATAAATATATATTTATATAAAGACACAGTGTGGTTCTTTTTTACGTAAACTACACTATGTGATTAGTACTGGTAAAACAAGCTGCTTTACAATCCTTTTAGACTAAGCCTAAAGGCTGCTTGCCACAGCTACCACTTAGAGAGCTTCTTATGGTTGTCTAAGGGCACTGAGGGGTGCACCGTAAACTAAGCCAGCCTCCTACAGTAGCAACCATCTTAGCTATGACTATGTCCCAATCCTCATCGTGCAAATATTGGGGCACAGTTTATTTTAAGTGCAAACTTTCTGTTAATGAGTACACTTAGCTTGTCTGCTTAACCCCTTCGATGCTGATGACGAGCTCAGCTCGTCATCACCCACGGGTGTCGTGTGCTGATGACGAGCTGAGCTCGTCATGGTGCCACTAAAATGGCAATTTCCAGCACAGGGGGGGGGAAACGCCTAGCAGCCAAGTGGTTTTAATGTTACCACTTAATGTTATTACTGCTAAGTGCGATCACTTAGATCAATTGCACTTAAGAATGCACCTTAGCAATGCTCCTGTGGTCAGTGGTAGCAAAGGCTTCTTTGTGCTCTGTGTGAGAAGTTGGCCCGATATGCAACGTTCGCTATTCTAGCGACCGCTATGTATCGTTCCAACGACCCTTATGGTGTTTGGTTGTAAGTCAACCTATAGACCAGCTATCCTAGTAGCGTGGATACGAGCAGTCTAAGGCTAAAGACTCGAGAGGGCGCGTTAAGCCAGCTGTTTACCGCACATGTACCCCTTGAACACCCAGTGAAAGGACACCACACAAGTGTTATGAAAATAAACAGTATATTTATTAAGAATCACAACAGCCCTGTACTCTTTATGAGGACAGGGTACTAAGCACAAACCAAATCTCTTTAGCAAATACTTCAAGTGCACAATTAAAACAAGTGTCCGAGGACACGGAAAGATTAAGGTCTCGGGCGGACCCGATAAGGCAAGTCGGAAGCGAGGGACTCAGGACCCTAGAGTAAGGAGGCTATGCAGGCACCGAAATGCCGAGTTACCTAGCCACGAGGGCTGCGGCTGCACAAGTCTTACAGGCGTCGGGGTCTTCGCTGACGAGCCAGGAGCCGGAAGAAAAGGAGTTGCTGGCCGGCGACCAGTGCTGAATAGTTCGTAGAGATCCAAGCCTGGATCGGAGATTGATGAAACCTGAAAGCAGAGGGGACCAAGTTCGTACTACTAGCCAGTAGTCAGAGGGTACCAGGAAGGCACCGGTTGGCCGTCACCTCGACCCGCTGATGCAGGGTGACTACTCCTTAGTCACAAGGGAGAAATCTTGAGAAGAGTCTTGAATGTCCTTTCGTAGAAAGTAGTTCTTGAATCAAAGATGATCTAATTTGGAAGGGTCCCCGCTCCGGTCTTTATTCTAAAGAAAGGAGTGGGTACATGACTAGGTCCTGCCCTAAGGGTGGGACCAGGAAGGGGGGTAGTTACACCCCTCTCCCCTGCCGGACTTTCCCCAGGCCAGGGCTGTCGCCCCTGGAACTGGTTCTAACCGGCAGATGCGTAGTGAGCACCGGGGTGCCACTCCGCAGTCACCTTCTCGCCAAAGCCCTACCTACCCAGAATACACAAACCCTGTCTGGGACGGTGCGAACACCGCCCTCGACAGGAAACCCTTTGTCCAAGCTCTCCTCGCTGGAAGGACTCCCAGCAGCAGGAGGTCAGACTCGTGTCTGTGGTGGCAGCATCCATTTTGTGGAGCTGAGGCTTTAGTTAACTTTAACCGGGGTTCACAGTTACATACATGTCGTGTCCCTCTAGAAGGGCGGAATGCTAACCTCGTCGCCAGAATTGGTGAGGGGGCAGCATCCCGATTCGTATGACACCTTACTCGACATGCCTTGATAACGCGACACCGAAGTTACCGATGTGGTACGCGTTATCATGGAACAGCCATTGGGTCTTGATTCCGCAAGCTGCAACCGGGCTCGGCTCGGGCCAGAACCTAGTTCACACGAGCCCACGCACTCTGCCTTCAGGATTGTCAAGGCCTGCCATAGGAGTGACTGATAGGAACTCGGGTGTCCATTGTATGGTTAGATATAGAGCTACTATACCTAAAGCAAAGGGCGATTACACGACTTTGCCCCAGCTGTCATGCAGCCAGTTGTGTCAAATTTAGGAGGCCAGCCAGGGGTGGCATAATACATGCTGCAGCCCCTGGCGGCCCTGGGTACACCTATGCCCTGAGTTACAGGGTCTGATAAGGTGGCCCAGTACCAATTGGTAATGTACCTAGGGTACATGGAATCCATTTTAAAGAGAGAGCAGTAGGCCTGGGGTCCTGATTGGCAGGATCCCAGGTCGACTATGTCCAAAACCAGCTAAAACACAGGGCAAAAAGTTGGGGGCAACCATAGTCAGGATGTACCTTCCTACACTCTGTATACACATCATGGTCTTCCATGCAGCAGAGGTCAGCAGTAGCAGAAACACAGACTCATGAGCTTCCTCAGAATATCAGGGCTTAGCCCTCACCTTGAAGAAACTGGCAGTACGGAGGACCACCACAGCAGGATGAACACAGGTCATCACTTCTCCCCTTTGCTTTGGCGATCTGGTATATATACTCAATGCTGACAGGCAGTGGTCCTCTGACAGTGCTTAATTTGTGCCGGTGGTTTCTGGTGCTCCTCACTGGCACTAAATTGTTAATGCAGGTACTTATGACAGTCTGCCACATGGTGGTGTGTTGTTTGAGTAACTTGGAGATGAGCCGAACAACAGTTATTCATTAATTCAATATACTTTATGTGAATAACACCTGCCTCCCAAGACATTCTTTTAGCTTTGGGGGCCTGGCATGGTCTGAATATCACACTTGTAGGAATGTGATGATCAGTAGTTGTGTACGTATTGTGGCTGGCAGTGCAGGCAGGGGCAATGGGTGTTGCTATTCAGGGACCTCCTGACAAGGGCCCAGATTATTTATTTTTTTACAAAAAAAGCACTGTTCCCAATGTTCAAAACTAGAACCCTGTCAGGATGGGGCGCATTTTATCTCCTCGAGAGGATGCCGAGGAGAGCAACCCCTGACCTTCCAAGAATGAAGAAGGTGCCACATTTTTATGAGGGAGATGATTTTTATTTGGTTAGCTCTGATTAGAAACCTTGCATATTCCCTGCAGAGAGACACTTAGGACAAAGTAACCAGAATAAGACAGAAGAGGTGAAAAAGTGAGCAACATCCTCCGTGTATTTCCCATTCAACTTTCACACAAGATGTATGTGTTCCTCTAAAGGTAATCTAAATGTTCTAAGGTACTCCAAAGATGAATTCCATCAACATCCCCTTCCAAAGTCCCCAGTCATCATCCCAAACAATGTCCCTGAACAGACCCAGTCATTAAAGCAAATTAACTAATAGGGGCCCTATTTACCAGACTTTATATATGCTGTTGCCAACGCCCCCATTTCTGAGGGATTATACCCAGTTAGACTACCTTAGCTCATGAAGGCAGCTCTAGCCTCAATGGAGACAATGAACACAGTTATTTCACACTCCCTCCTCCAGTTCATACTCACAGAGGCCTGGAGGTGTTTGGGATGAGACAGACTTGACAAAGGAGCTCTTATTCTTGCATCCCTGAACAAGACCCTAGAATCAGGGCATAGACACCCCTGATATTTTATGAGTTAATTGCCCATGTTAACATATTTCAAGGTCTTTCGTGTATATCAACATCATTTTAGCTCACACAGGAGAGTGGACATACCACACCAGGCCCTCAGCAAAGCGGGTTGATGGGTCATGAGCTCGGGTGGAGGCCGGTTCAGGGTCTGACTTATCCTTGGGAACTCCTAGGGTACCCCAGTGGAGCAGCGGATTTTCAGTTTGGGGTTACATTGGGTTTAGGGGACCCTGCAAACTGAGTCAAAAAAAGAAGAACTTGAGTCACAGTAGAAAACTGGTGGTGTGGCACACCTGCCTTTACACAAGTAATGCTCAAGTGCAACATTCAATAAAAAGGAAACCAGAACACTTTCTTTGAAATGAGTTTTATCACCTGGGTCAAACAGACGGTTGTTGAAGCAATTCGTTTTCTTTTAGAGACCCGGTGCTTAATTTGAGCCGGTCGTTTCCGGTGCTTGACACCAGCATTTACTTGCCAATATCTGCACTTATGGCATCGGCCACATATTAGAGCTGTTGGTGTCATTTAAAGATGAGACGTTTAACAGTTGATTACTATATCAATATGCTTTTAAAACAACTAATAAATTCCCCCAATGCATTCCAATTGCTTTGGGGACCTTGAACGGTCGGAATTGTCACACTTGTAGCAGTGTGATGTTTAGGAGTTTTGTACGTACCGTCATTGGCAGCGCGGACAGTGATATTTACATTTAAAAAAAAAACATTTTTGTATACAATTTAAGCCCCGAAGAGACCACTTTTCACTTCTTGTTGCCCACCGGACTAGGAAATGTCAGTGAATGTCAGAGCCTCTCTGCACAAAGCAACCCCACCCCCGCCCCAAGTATGATACATACAGGACTCAGGAAAATATGAAGAGCAAAGGTACCACTGAGAAAGACACGGGTCCTGGCAGATATGGCTGAAAGTGCATAGAAGAGCTGGCGATGTGCCCACCCAGAGATGGAATGGCCACACCTGATCAGGTTGAAGACACTATCCCCTGAGAAGAAACTGATGTTGATACCCAACTTTCACCTTATATGAAGCAAGCACTACTAAACGTAGATTAATATTTAAAAAAATAAAACCCAAAGCAGAGAAATTGTATTAGCATCTAACAGTCGGAGCCAATCAACCTTTTGGTAACCAGACGTAAAATAATTACAAACATGAGAAACAGGATTATTATGTTCAGACTAGATAGAAGTTGAACATTATCTGCAGACTGACTTAAGGGTGCAGTGTAGTCCCATAGCTGTAAAAGAAGTGGAAATGTATACACCAGTGCCACTGGAATTACGCAGCAGAGTATGACCAAATTATGCGGCTGTGTGGACTAAATTATACTGCTCCGAAAAGGCAAATTATGCAGCCTTATGAACGCATTTTGGAGCAGCATTCATTAGTTTGTCATTTTGACACAAATATGGGGGCTAAGGGTTTACCTCTGACAGTTTAACACCTAACACTCCAATCAGTAACGGAAAGGTGATCGGTTAACCTTTGCAAGGGCCTGTCATTGTGTGGCAACCCTTTTGAGCATTTTTAGTAACATTTGATCCATTTGAACTAAACCCTATTTTTTGTTCAAATCTGCTAGTTGTGGCAATGTGGGATTGCGCACACGGCACTCGTGGCGTATTCACGTAATTCCAGTGGCTCTTATCAAGAAGATTCAGTGATGAAAAAAGTTTTTTTGTGACCAAACCCAGTTAGCCGTGAGCTCTGCTTCCATTATGGCCATCTCAGCGATGACCACAGCTGGATTACAGACTTCGAGTTGCAGATGTGTCTTGCTTCCCATGGAAAGCGTACTGTGCCCTGTACACACACCCCCGTGAGCCAACACATAGCCATGGGCTATTATTGGCCACAGCAGGCGTGAACCTGCGGAGTAGATCAAACATGAGAGAACCACGAAACGTCACCCCTGGTTTTGTGGTTGTTTTGTTTATTAGTACAGGTGATGTCCTCTCGAGATCCCGAAGCCACAAAACCCAAACACAGATGTCAGACGATACAAGTCATGTGTGATGCCTCCAGCCAGCTGACCTTCCCAAAATAAAGCAAACAAAAAGCACACGTTCTAGTTCAACAGATCACTAGCTGTAGGCGACATGTCCCTTAAAATATGTACGGAAAACCAGAGGCCAGAGCCAGACCACAAAACCGTCTGAGGCAGCAATTAAACAAAGCGCCTGCAGTGGAATGGCGTCCGAAGCTAAAATTAAATATCTTCCGCTTAGGAGGATGTGTAACAGCAATTAAGGGCAATTACTGGTAGAAGGGCAGTGCACTTTAAACACCATGACGATTAGACAGACATTTCTGAAAGGCTAATGGATATCTTCTGCATATCTGTTTTAATTTTAAATTAGATTTACTTGGATGTACTTTTCTGTTGAGCTGTGTGCAGCACTCCTATGCTGTTATCCACAAGTCACATTATTTTTTTGTGTATTAACAATTCCTTTCCAGAAATAAAGCCAAAACTAGACTATAACACGTTTTATTTAAATTGTAATGCTAGACCAATGTTGTAATCAACAAGCATTATGGAACAGTACTGATCGTCTTTATGTGGAACAGTCAACTTAGCATAGAGCCAGACGCCATTATGGCGGTCGCTCCAGCTCCGCTAGCAAAGTGACGCTGGCCTGTGTCGGTAAGGTCATGGTTGGTGAGCATAGTTTGCGGTCCTTTGAGGGCATCGCCTTTATGAAAGGTAATGCTTGAGGGGGAGACAGAGGGTCTCTCATAGAACTCCAAGGGGCAGTTTCAGTCAGTAGGTGGAAGGGTGCGGGGGGCTCTGGGAGCCATGCTTCCAGTAGGCCATGGACCACCCCCACATGCGCATGCGCTCAAGGGCGCAGCAGCGCACAACCGGTACGTTGATGAGGTGCGGGGGCACTGCACTGGGAGCCACGCTTCCAGTAGGCCATGGGCCACCCCACACGCGCATGCAATCGCGCAAGGGCGCATACTGTTTAAGGGCCCCGTTTTATGGAGACACGAGGATAAGGATCTGGGCTGCCAGTCATTGACCTTGCCGTAGACTCTAAAGGGTTGCGCAGAAAGGAAATCATATTAATTTAGAATACTATAGGAATCCAGATGTATTCGAGAAATGTTAAGGTCAGCCTTTGAACAACTGTGCCAATCTGTATTTGGACATTCTGTGCATTGTATATAATGTATACCTCAATATCTGAATGTTTAAGTTTGTAATAAAATACCGCAGGGGGTCTACGACCCCTGATCCAAAGCAGTTGTGTTGTCTGACTTGTCTACCTTGGAGGGGAAGGGGGGTGGGTGAGGGGCCCACCCCATTTTTGGGATAATCTGCTTTTATGGGAGGGGTCTAGGCGGTACCAGTCCATAATGTTTTGTCCTTCCTAACAGGCCTTTCTCAGGTCTTTAAGTAATCCTTGACAGGAGCAATACTAGCAACTCCAGTGCGGGTGCACTTGTTGTATAGTCACACTGCGGACAAAGAGAATGGTTTGAAATGGAAGCTGAATGCATGTAACTTGTGAGAGAGTGTCACGCTGCATACGTTACTCCCTTTTCTGTCAGAGGAGAAAGGTGATCAAGGAGCGACTGTGGGTCTGAGCGTGCATCAGCCATGCCAAGTGTCAGTGTGAGGCAGGACTTACCTTACAAGACAACTGGCCAGACTTAGAGCGACTGCGAGAAGATTGCCCCTCAGACCACCCCCACCCCCAATTTGTGGCACTTTCTAAGAGACAGCGTAACTGGGATTTTGAGAAACCTTGTGCACTGTGAGTTGTGTAGATGCCTTCATCTTCTGGTGTGTATTTGTGTGATTTCCATAGTACGTAAACCCTAAATAATCCAAGAATGTGCATGTAATACTCCTAGCTATGAGACATTTCGAGGATTGCTGTTTACTAATGTCTGTCATTTCATGACTTGTGTAATAAGATACTGTGAGTACAGGTGAGCAGGCAACCAAGTTCACTCAGAGTATCCGGCCAGGGCCTGGCTTGCCCCCAAGTGCCAAAATGAATGTCGAACCATCACTAAATTAGTTGCGTACACATCAATTGTTGGGTTAAAAAAAGATCAAATTGTTTAGAAAAAAATAAAATAATTGCTCCATGTTTGAATTTCAGTTTGAAGCATTGGGTTGTGTTTGTCCAATGAGTTACATTTATTGTAAGTGAATGAATACATGAAGATGTATGGAGTACGCGGCTACTCAAACGAGTGTCCCAGCGCTGGAACGCCCAAGGTCTGTCCACCACAACCACCCTTTTCAAGGCAAAAACATGGGGTTTTAGTGGCTTCTGAAACCGGGATTCCTGGGAGATCGCCCTCTCAGAGTAGAGCAGCAGATTCTGCTCTTTTTTCGTGGCCACCACTTCTAGTCCTACCTAATCTTAGTACCATTAGCCGTGTAACTGATATAGAACGAAGAGTGCGAGAAGGATGGCAATGATGGGTCCTACTGCTCAACTACTGTGATTCCCACTTGTAAAAGGCGAATGTCTAAAAAAAGAAATTAATGGTTTCTAAACTTAGAAACATTCAAGAACTTTCCCCATACCATACCATTATACAAAATCTGATCTCCTATTTCCATGTTATACATGTATATAGCGCTTGCTCTATCTATCTGTTTTATTTGATATGTGAAAATCCAAGTTGTTTCTGTTTTGTTAATTTGTTGATACTCCATGTTGGGGAATTATTGTTTTATACCGTTACCATCTTCATACTCATGTGAAGCTCCCTGATACCTCTGGGTCTAGCCAGCGCTATATAAAACCTCTAAAATAAATAAACACCATTGTGCCCTCCACGAAGTTATAATGAGGCAGCAAAAATATATCACTTTTTCATGTGCAAAGAATATACGGCCAATAATATTGTTAAATGTAGAGAAACATTATTGACTAATAGGCCATATAAGAGTGACGTTTGTGAGGTGAATTATTTCACACTGCTGTCAAGTTAGTCAATTAATGACTAAGGTGCTTTGAAGTAAAAAGATTTGCCTAGGATCGCGCAGATAGATCCTGTGAGGAAGCTGGGACTTGAGCCCAGGTTTCCTGGTTTCACCTTATGCAGTGCAGCCTCTGGAAGAATGTCTCCTTCAGCCTCCTATTTACCAACAAAGGGCCTTATTACGATGTCGGGCTGACTTATGTCCGCCAACACCGTTGTGGTCTCGGGACCAACCGACCTCCGGTTAGTGGTCCCGACACCGCAGTTACAATGCGACCTCATATGATGCAGTCGCATCCTCCCATTTCTCTAGAGGACCTTGTGCTGTGGCCATAAACTGGCCATATCACAAACTCCCATAGAGAAATGGTGGTTCCTGTTAATCCTGCACCGTGCGACAGGCACCATAAGGTACCTACCACATGGTGCAGGAATTAACGGGGGGCACTATCAGCCCACAACTGGAGGTTGCAGGGAGAAGGGGGTCCTGCTAGAGGTCCCCAAAGTTGCTTTCGACAGGCTTTCCAGGTTGGAAAGACAGACAAGGAAAGCCTGTCGAAAACGGAGGACATAATCCAGACGGCAGAAATGCCGTCCAACTGGCCGACGGGCTCCTAAAGCCATTCGGAATCCAGCCAGAATGACAGTCTGGTTTCACTTTCGACAGCCTGCATTGTAATGCAGCAGTTGTTAGTAAAACCTACGATGTGACTCGGAAAGCCTCCGACCCGAGTCACATCGTAACGAGGCCCAAAGTGCTGAGTTCTTATATGAGCTAAATTAGGACACTAAATTCAATAAATACAAACATCACATTAAGCCAATATACATTTCTCACTCTCTCTGCATGCACACACAAACAACATATAAAATACATAATGGGTAACTATATAATATGGGCCTATATTGCCATCAAGAGATTCTGGTAACACAAACCATGACGCATTTGACTTCGTGTAATGGCAATATAGTACCATATTACACTTTATGCATTTTTTTTATTACTTGGTTTATTAATAGTCTTTAGTTCTCTTTAGACTTGTTTGGCCATCATTCATTTTATGTTTAGTATTCATTGTTTGTAGATAATGTCAATGTTTTGAAAAATGTGTGTTTTTGTTTGAGGAACAGATACTGTGCTAATATTTAAATGGGTTTCCATGGAACAAAGTGCATTAATACAAATTGCATTTTAAAGGTAAAGCAGCAGTGTAAGGAAATTAGCATGTGTCCTAAAATGTGCTTTTCTTTTGTAGCACTGACATAATAAAGTTTGTTTAATAAGATTATAAATAGAAAAATTGAGTACATTGTGGGTTATTGTATTTCACTTTTTGCTGACTGGGTTCTGCTATAAAATGTTTATTTCACTACTGCGGAGTATTTATTGTTAGATGCTTGCCTCAGGATTGGCCTTCGATCATGAGATTGTCAGGTGTGCTGATTAATGCTGTGAAAGTATTTTTTCCCTTGCACTGAAAATGCGATGTTAACCATCCATTATCTTTGTTTTGGAATGCTAAATTTCTTGCAAATGAAGTCAGCCTTCTGAATTACAGAAATTAATTCACAGTGAATATTACTTTGTTGTGTAATACAAGCTTTCAAACAAGTGGCAAATATTCAAAAAGTAGTCATATATATATATATAATATATATATATATATATTCACAAAAAAAAGGTTAAAGTGATGTCATAGTTAGGTTGATAGGTCGGTGCCAACAATATTTTGATGTAAAAAAATAAAGAAAAAACACAGAAACTCACCAGTTATAGTTAGCAGAGCTAACTATAACTTACACCCAGTTATGCACTGCTTATGACTTCGCATATTACATCACTGATGGCAATTTCTATGACATAATGTATGACATCTTAATTACTATATTCTTTTTCATGTAAAGAAATACTTTATTACCGTACTGTCTTGGCAGGGTTTTTGGCTCTATTTAGCAGTGATATAGACTTTAATCTTGCTCACATCTAGGATAGGTATTCTTAGCTTGTGTTGGCCCTTTTAAGCCCTTTTTTCCAAACCTAGAAGAGGATAGCTGCTTAATATGATGATAGATCCCTTATTCTTGACTCTAATCTGTCTATTGCCTATTGGCTTTGACATACTTGCTTATAGTAGACACATTGGTATGGTTTATGTAGGTATTCTGACAGAGCTAAGGGGTATTTCATCCCTTTCAGGCCTACAGGCCTAGAACTAGAGGGACTCCATCTTGATGGAGCTGAGAGGCTTTTTAGAGTAAAGGTAAAGTTTATAGTTAAAGCTGTTGTTCGCCCTAAGCGAACCGGAGAGAACCGGCCAGAGCTGAATCTAATCAGGAATTGTTCCCGGGCTCAGGTCTGTAGACGAAACAAGCAGACTGGTCACTGTGGGAGCGTCTAGCGCAAGGAGCCTGGTGCATGGGATTGGTGGGAGGAAGCTGCTGGCTGGAACTTTCCATGAGGAAACAGCAATCTATATCAGTGAAGTGCAGAGGCGGAGTCAGGGAGTCGAGTGGAATTGGAGGAGCGGAGAGGAGTCAAGCTGGAGTGGTAGAAGAGTGAGGAGCTGTTGGAGTAGGAGAGAGAGAGAGGGTTCAAGCTAGAGAGAGCTGAGTTGAATTGGAGGAGCAGAGAGTGTTGGTAGAGTTGGAGGAGTGGAATTGCAAGAGGAGAAGAGACAGGACATGCTTGGAACAGAAAGAAGACAGACAGTCAGTGAGCTGGAACTGAAGGAAGCAGTCAGAAGCAGTTACTTATCAGGAGGAGGTGTGAATAGCTGGAGTCTGAAGTAATGCCTTTTAGAAGAGACGGAGGAGAGATCGTGGATTAACCTGTGGGAGCAGCTGGAGTTAATTGGACATTGGCACAGAGACATTTAAAACAGAGTGAACAAGCTAGTGGAATGAAGAGCATCAGAGCGGCAGAAACCATTAGACTGAAGCTGGAAGGTGGAGACAGTTCGTGGGGGAGAGGGGTCCAGTGCAAAGTGATCAGCGCAGAGGTGTATCCAAGAGTGCAGAGAGAGAGAGAGTCTGAGATGAGCCAAGGCACAGACGAGAGAGGAACCCAGATGACAGCTAGAACAAGACTTCACACTAATCAGGTGATATCGGTCCTGTCATATTAGTTTACTTTACACTTACATCTTAATCTTGTCTTTATTCCCTAGGCTATTGTATTGCTAATCCTTTTCCTTGCAGCGGTGTGTTCTATCTATAGTCTTTGTCAGTTACATGTGGATGTGTCCATTACAATACAGATCTGTGTAGGTGTTTATATTACAGCCCCAGTTCTTAGTGAACTGAAATGTGCCTTGTATTTTTGTTCAATCCGGGTAAATGGAGTTCCTAGTTGAGAGTTGTTTGCGTGAACGGATGTTCAATCCCGATCAGGTAAGTGGTGATCAAATAAATAGGGAGCGAGTGGACCTTTGATGCCAGGAAAAGAAGGCACATATTATTAATTGGCTAACTCCTAATATTGTAGTAGCAAGCCCTTAGTGAATAGGGAGAGAGACTTCCCAACATATAACTGAAGGTGTTCATAGGAAAGTGGTCGTCGTTGATATACGGCGTTAATGAGAGCGCTGGGGAGGATTACCAGCGTGTAGGTCTGCCGGATTGCGACCGTGTGTAAGTGAGAGCGTTGGGGGGGGATTACCAACGTGTAGGTTTGCCGGATTGTAAACCGTTTGGAAAAAGAGAGCATTGGGTTCTGCAGGCCCGTGTGTAGACACACCGGATTGTGTGTCATATCTGCCCTGGGGTAGATCAGTCTGGGTCTGAGTGGCCGCGAGACTAACTGATGTGAATAAGATATGGTAGAAAACCTATGCATGTTTATTGCTATTTCCCCATCCTTAGGTACGACTTGTACATATATATATATCTATATCCATTGTGAATACGTTCTAAGGAGGGAGGTGAGTACGTTCTGGCTGGGTTAGAGGGGCCCCCAGGGGCTGATCAGAAAATCCGGCCATTACATGTACATAGAGCCAACCACCGCTCTGGTCAGCCTTTCTCATTGCGCAGAAGGGGTTCGGTTCCACTGCTTGGCCAACTGTCAGACCCTGCGGCCAACTCTTTGCAGACAAGCAACCCCGTGCGTGCACAGCCTTCAGCCATGTGTGGCATGAGCTTGGCCAGGCCCTGTGTCAAATCCCCCCATAACCAATCCTCCCTGCCAGGGCAGGGAGTCACGCAGCCACCTCCCCAAGCCACTACTGGCCCGCGGACCCCATCCTCCGGGATCAAAACATATATTATTAGGGAATGGGGATGTGGAATCCACCTCCCGAGCCTTCAGAGGTCCCAGGGAAACCATCCCCCGGGGCCATATACATGACCATTAGGGGGGGGAGGCATTTGGACTCCTCCCCAAAGGGCCACGGGAATAAAATGCCCCCGGAGGCCATACTTAAACTAAAGGAAGGGGATACATGGCCCCCATTCCCCAAGCATAAGAGGCCATGGGGATTCCATCATCTGGGATGAAATACTTTTACATTAGGGGATGGGTGCCTAGCACATCCCCCCTAAAACTAAATGGGCCAGAGGATCCTATCCCGAGGTCTTTTTTAATCATAGGGGAAGAGGTCATGCGGCCCCCCGACTCAAAACCAACTGAGCCTTGGGAACCTCATCCCCCGGTGCCATATTTGAACTTTTGGGGAGGGAGGCATATGGCCCCCTTTCCAGAGCCCTGTTAAGAGGCCTTGGGGGATCACATCCCCTGGGACCAAATACCTTACTACTTGGTTACGGGGGTAAGAGTCTGCCCTCTCAAAGCACAAATCGGCCACCGGGCCATATTTTAATTAAAGCTGTTGGCTGCATTGCCCCACCTTCCTGAGCCTTAAAAGGCTTTGGAATACCCATCCTCTGGAATACAGAGGGGTCGCATGGCAACCCTCCTGAGCCTATTGTGGTCAGAGGAACCCATCCCTCGGGACCAAATTCAGTAAAAAAGAAGAAGGGGCCATATTAGGCCCCACAAAACCCCCATCCCGAGAGCAATTAAAAAAATGGGAGGGACCTTATTAGGCCACAAGGACCGAATCCCCCAAGGCCAAACTCCAAAATTGAGAGGAGGGGTAGAGCGGCCCCACTCCGGGAGCTAACTTTGGCCCCTGTGTCTACCTAGGGCACCCATAAACCACAAGCTGGGGGCCGCAGGGGGAGCACCAGGAAGATCCATGCATAGTAAGGGAGGCAGCATTGCTCCCACCTGGAGAGAGCAGCTGTCTTTGCATGCTCCCGCTGGGCGGGAGCAATGTCTGCTCCCACCCGGCAGGAGCATGTTTAAATCTCCTGCTGGCTGGGAGCAGACATGCCTTTCCTGTCCACATTGCTGCAGGCAGGGAAGACCTGCTTGCTTCCGTGTGGCGGTGGGTTTAAAAATGCTCTCGCCAGGCTGGAGCAAACATGTTTCCATGGCCACATTGATGCAGGCAGGGAAACTACTCTGTGCCTGGCATTAGCTCCCCAGGAAAGAGTACTTGAGCCAACTTCTAGGGATGAGGTCTCCAGGGCCTACAAAGGGACGGGGAGGGGAGCCACGCATCCCCCACCGCTGTTTTCTCACAAGTCAGCACCTGGGGATGGTGTCCTAGTGGTCCCAAATTGCATTTAAAATGATAATGGCTCGCTACCATTTTCTTTTTTTGCTGTGATCCCTCAGGCATCCCACAGGACCGTGTGAAATACACCCATTTTTTATTTTTTTTTACTTTGGCCCTGAGGGGTGGGTCCCTTTGGGTCCTCACCCAACAGGTCCTAGGGGGCAGGGTATCCCTATTCTGCCCCCTTATATTCTTTAAAAAAAAGATTATTATGTGCCAGCAATATTTTTCTCATGTTGCTTGAAGTCAATAAGAGCCTTGCTCCCACAGTCTGACTCCCTCGAAAGAGAACCGGACCAAGTGGAAAAAATAAAAGCTCCGTGGGCCATTCAGAAAGCTCTATTTAAAAAAATGGGTTTGAGGGACTTTTGAGAGAGTCTCTTGAAATTAAGGTAAATCTAAACAGTATACAAACATTGTGTAACCTTAATTTCTTTACTAAACTGATGTACACCAGATCACAAAAAACACAATCTGTGGACCAAGATCTACCTTCCTACCAAATTTGGTGTCATTCTGTTCGGGTCAGTTTTTGTGGTAGCGAGCCGCGGCCCGTGGAGACAGTTCGGGTGGGGCAAAAAGGCGGGGCAGGGGAGGGGCAGGGTGGGGGGTGCTCAAAACCGGAATATGGATAATTGGAGGTAAGTAAACAATTTAATTAATAAAAACTAATTTCGTAGCGTGCCCTGCATCACATTTTGCTCAGTCCAACTTTGTTCAATATTTATATGCTTCTGTTAGCTGACTTGGTCCAGGAGTTTGGCCTTTCTGTGGTCTTGTATGCAGATGATACACAGCTGATGGTCTTATTACCTCCGGATCGAATACTGAATCCGATCAACTGGCGCCGTGTTTCGAAAGAGTGGTGGGGTGGATGACAAGCAGCTGTCTTAAGCTGAATGGGGACAAGACAGAGCTGATGATCCTTGGAAATAAAGCTGTCCCCAGGCCTCTGTCCAGCTGGCCTGCTGTATGGGTAATCCACCAACCCCCAAGTTCTTCAATTAAGAACCTTGGATAGGGAATTAACAACGGAGGTTCAAGCAAAGAAACTAGCAGTGTCATGCTTTGGTTTACTGACAATGCTCAGAAAGGTTCTAGAGCTGATTCCGAATCACGTAAGGAAAACAGTAATGCACACATTGGTTACCTCACATCTTGATTATGGAAATTCCCTCTATTTAGGGGCCTCAAAGTATGCTATTAAACAACTTCAAGTGGTGCATAATGCGGCAGCTAGGCTCATGTGCAAGGTACCAATACAGGAGCCAGTGGGAAAGCATCTGAAGGCGCTACACTGGTTGCCGATTGAGGCTAGAATCAAATTTAAGGCACTTTGCTTTACACACAAAGCCATAAATAAATAAGATCTCACTCTGAACGATTACTAAGAACTACTAGAATCAGGAGAGCGAGATGAGGAGGCAGATCTTTCTCGCATCTTGCTCCTAAATTCTGGAACTCAAATTTTAGAAAAAAGCTGAAGACTTTTTTTTATCGGTGGCACTAATAATCTCTTACTCTCTCTGTACCATCTCTCAATTTCAGCGCTAGGAAGCCATTGGGTAGCTATGCGCTTTATAAATCCTATACATACATACTGCCTTTCACAAATGCAGTTACTCACCCATTACCACTGAGCGACACAGCCATACGCACACTCACTCACCCATATAGTCCCTCACTGGCGCACTCACGAACCAATAGAGCCACCGATTCACCCACTCACTCATCCATGCAGAGAGTCAAACACAACCTCACCCACCCACACAGACACTCCTACAGCCATACAGGTACTCAGACAACCAATCAATAACACATACAGCCACTCATGTACCTACTCACCAACCCATATATCCACTTATACAGCCATTCACAAAAATTAATCACCAATGCATTCACTGAGACACACAATCACTCACTCATACAGTCAGTGATGCACCCACTAAATCATCCATACGGACACTCATACAACCACTGATTCATTAATACACCTTGGTGTATATATATTTAATACTCAAACCTTTTAGAAACAGTCATTGGATGATGTAATCAGTGATGTCATTTGAGATGTCATGAGTGATGTAATGAGTGATGTCACTACCCATGTCATGAGTGATGTAATATGTGAGGTCATAAGCAGTGCATTGCAGGGGTGCAAGTTATAGTTAGCTAACTACAACTGCTGATTTTCTCTGGTTTTGTACGAGTGAAATATCAGCCTAACTATAACATCCCTGTAACCTTTGTTTTTTTCAGTGAATTTTTAAGGTTTTTTTATAATGCTAATTGTTAACTATAACTAACCTGTAAACGTTCGTTTTTTAGTGAATTTCCATGGTTTTTTAAGTGGCAATGGTCTTTGCAGAATGGTGTGGAAAGTGTGAGGCCCTGACCAGCTCTCAGAAATCCCGCTGAGTAGGACTTCTAGAAAGTACCAGGAGGGTTTCTTGTTCCCCAAGGTCCCTTAGCATCCAAGAGAACTTTATTCCCCAACCAGTAGTGTTTGCAGAATAGTGCAGAAAGGAGGTGTGGCCTCAGAACACCTCTTAGCAAACTGACTTTGTAGAAATTGCTGGAGGTAACAAGAGGGATACTTGTCCCCCAAATACCCTCAATAGCCAAGGGGGTTTCATCCCCCAACTACCACTATGCCAGGAGGCACATTTGCAGAGTGATGCAGAAAGGACTCCCGTGATGATTGCACAAGTAGTGCCTGTATGATTCTATGAGTGCCATTGCCAAGGACTGACTGAATACCTGATATTTTTGACATAGGGTAAAAGACATATAGACATATTTGACACTCTGTACGTAATTACTTGAGTTCATGAGTGTTTCATCAGTGCACGTGTGTGCCTCAGTATTTCAATGACTTCATGGGTTGTAAGTGGGTGTTAAGATCGCTGCATAGGTTCTGCACAAATGTTATAATGATTGCATAGCTACAGCCTTGTTAATTCCATAACTCAATAGATAGTACCTACTACCTAGGTGATTAGATGAATGTATGTGTGGTGCCTGCACAATTCAATGACTATATAAGTTCTGCCTGCCTGATTGCAAGAGTATATGTATAGATTCTGGATAATTGAATAACTCCATGGATACTGAATCACTGATTTAATGACTGCCTGAATACTGGCTGGGTGGTTCCATGAGTGTCTGAATACTGCCTGACAGTACCCTCATTGCTGTTAAATACATAACAGTTGTCACAGTATCTCTGACTCATTGGTTATCTCCTTCTGTCAGTATCAAACTACCTGTTTTACTGTATACATGAGCTATATGTGAGTGAAATCTAGGTATCACACTTGTTATATAATTGCATACATGCCCCTCTAGAAACATACATTGCTTTGTTACTGTGCGTGCACATGCATCAGTACGTTTTTGAAAAAGGAAAACATTGACATTTTCTTAAAGCACAAAACCTTTTGCGAATTGCATACCTACAGCATTTCTCATACACTTCTTCTGCTTTTAAAACATATATTCAGCATATCTCAAACAAAAGTTACACTCAAAATGAAGCTAGCACAAGAACTCTGGAGGCACTCCTACAGGCTTTGCAGGAGTTACTGATGTAAAAACCTCTCCATTTATTCCCCATCCATGAAGTGGCCAGAATGGGCACTTGGAAGCTCTGTACCAAACAGTCCTTCAATGGGTGGGGTTTCCTCTATGTTGCTAGCGGAGTGCTTCCTATCATGTTGCTAGTCACAGAGTCAGTAATTAACAGACCCCAATGTTGTTTTAAAATTTGTTTGAACTAATTGGATCTCTTGTTATACATATATAATAATACATTTAATTCAAAACAATCATATTGAAAATCCATATGATAAAGCCCAATTAATGAATGTCAATACATATTATACATGTCATATATTTTATCCTGAGTGTAGTGTTAGTGCAAATATGAGATGGCACCTATGTTATGTACAGCTAACGGAGACCCTCACTGACCAATATTCAAACTAAAATAAAAGATAATTCATATGGGAATATGGGCTCTCCATTCGGTAATTAGCCTATACTGAATTGTAGATGAGGCTTTATATGGTGCTATATATGGTGAGAAAAATACTAACAAAATATGTACATAGCATTACTATAATGACCGGTAAATTCATAATCTATCGCAGATAATCACACAGGGAATCCAACATTGTGCATCCGAGACAAGAGAAAACACAGCAACAGTTATTAGGGTCTGAAATAGGGGTTTTTAGTCAGGTTCAATGCTTATGTTATGTCTTTTGTGATAAAAGTCCATGGAGTTCCTGCTGTACGAAAAGGAGAAGTAATTATAATGCTGCCTGTGTGTGCGTCTGCTAGGTAACATAATTAACAGGGTTAATTAGTAAAGGGAGAGGGTAACAGAATGGGTTTCAATTCTTTAATTAATTGATGTCTTATGTTTGTTTAATAATAGTTTCCGAAGTGAGGCCTAAAAGATGGCTCAGAAAATATGGCTGACAGAGCTGCAGATGCAAAAGCTTGCCCTGAGTGAATTTTTCACACATGCACAGCTGAGAAGATTATTGCTGCAATGTCATCGTGAATTAAAAAGCAGTCTTTTTGGTCATGTTGAATGTACTCATGGAAAGATGACCCAAGGACAGGAATTTGATATGCCAGTCAAGGTTAGGAAGTGAAATGTACAAAAGTCGAGGAAAGTTACTTTCTTGAGGAAGCTGAATTGAAAGACAATAGGGCTTATGTAAAGCCTGGATTTGGTCAAGAGTCGGACAATGACCTAATACTTTATCCTGGACTGACACAGGACAGCCAATGAGTAGCACAGATTTTTATGAAAGAATGTAAAATGTAGAAAGTTTAGCTAGAAAGAAAGGTATAAAGTCTGACACAATGAGCAAGGAAAAAACTCTTACTTTCCGATTCCTGAGTGTCGAGACATGCTGATGGACCTTTGGCGCATGTAAGGACAGCAGACTTTTAAATGATTTTTCCTTTTCAGACGAAGAGAGAAATAGTCAGGGAAATAGATTTAGGGAATGGAAAACTATTATTTTGCTAATAATTCATGTTTCTGAACTTGCTTTGATATGTCAGTCTTAATTTCTTTGCCTTATTAAATGCTGCTTTCTTCTTTTGCAAAATAAAATAAAAGATTCTAAAACGTAAATGCTTTTTCCTTATGAAAAATAAAGATGAATAAATTAGATTTTAAATGACAAGCTGGTCTTGTTTATTCATAGTCTAGTTTCCATCAGTTGATCCAATCGCCTTAAGTGATTTGATTCATGAGTGATAATATGTTTAATATCATGCAGTTGTATATAATAATGTAAATATTTTGTGAATAGATTGATTAATCAAATCACCTGATTCAGTTGCTCAGAAATTGTCTCATTGTTGTTATGGGCCTGAATATGTGTTTGATGTTTAATGGTGAGTATTGAGGTGTTAGGTAGCGCTTATAAGACAGTTTTTCAATCAGAGCGCTGGATCACCTTGAAAGGTGAATGTCCTTAAAAGTATGTCAGTGTCAATATCTTTATAAAGACACCCATATTTCTGTAGGCTCAGTGCTTAATTTGTATCAAAATAAGTGCCAGGGCTCTGGTCAGGAGGCCACCTCAGCTTCCACCACCCATTGCCACTGCCAGTTCTGCCAAAGACCGTACTAACACAATTAATAACCATCACACTCCTACAGCTGTGACAATTCGAGGCTCCAAAGCTATAAGAATATCTTCTGCAGCAGGTGTTTTTTTGTTGTTGTTTTTATTAATGTATATTGATTTAATAAACAACTGTTGTGCACACCTCTAAGCAGCACAAACAGCGTCCCTTTGTGGCAGCAGTCATAAGTGCCAGTGTGGACAATTAAGTGCCGGTGCCGAGCACTGCGTACAATACATTTCAAATGGTTTTAAAGAGCACCCTTTAACCATTGCCCAACAAGGTCCGCTTTGCAAAAGTTTTTTTGTTTTAGTTCTGAAATTTCCCTCCAATAACGCACCTTTCTGTAATGTACGATCATTTTAACTTCCTTAATATAACAACTCATATACAAGCAGTATCTTATCTATAACCTATTTTTCCGCACAGGATTATCAGTTTGATTTTAGTTTTGCCGTTTCTCTAAAATCTTCCAGTTTATTATTACTTTTCAACATTCTGGCGCAACGTACTGTAGTTCCCCAAAAGAGGCATTGCTTTTATTTTAGTTCTGGAGTTTACCTAAAAAAACATGTATCATATTTATATTCTGGGACTTGTGTTTTTCAAACAATATTATTCTGTTCTGCGGTTTCACTGGGGGAAAAACCTCAACTCCATATTCTCACACAACATTAATATTTGACATGTGTTTTGGACAGAATAAGGATGGTCATTGTAAGATTTATTATTTCATGAACGTATATATACACATGTACAGTAAATATCCCCCTTAACTGACCTAACACTATTCTATCTTTTGTGAAATTAATCATTTCATATCTTTGAATTTGAAAATGGTCAATGTTACTCGATTTATTCAGACTTAATTCAATTTTAGTTTATTTAATTTGACTTTTGAAAATTATTCTTCAGAAAAACCTTAGCTAAAACTTGTAAGATGTAAGGTATACATTAACTAATATAAGTTTTGCTGAATAAGAGCCCTGTTTTTTTAAATAATAAATTAAGTATAGTACAGTACTGAAGTTGCCATCTGTCTGTTGTAGCCGTCTATGATTGAGAGCCGTGGATGGTTATGAACGCAAGGATTGTTTTTCCATTAACATGGCTGGTTAATATGAAAGGGTCCTTTTAAGGCCACACAACCATAAAGAGTCTTGACAGAGTAAGGAAACAGTGTGGAACCCACAAAATACAAAACTGTTCATGCTAATTCACACTCAGTTTTTAGGTCTCAGCTAGGCTGCGCTTGTGCTGCCTCTTCGAGACATGCTGTATTGAGGATATGGGCATTCAACACGCCCAGCACTTCTGGTTGGTTAATTGGCCTGCCTTTCTAAATTCCTTCACTCTGGTTAGTTAATACTTTCCATATGTCCCGCCTTTGTGTGCTTGTGCTTGGTTCCCTCCCAGCAGACATCACATTGTTTTTTTGGTTGGCCATCTCACACCATCTGCTGCCTCCTCGCTCACACCCCCTCCCTCCCATTATTGCTCCCATCTTTCTTGCATTGCTGTTGACCTGCACAACACTGCATTGACTTGTGTAGCAATAGCAGCTTTAAACATCGAAAGCTTAAGTGTGGCATGCTGAGATTGCTACAACAGGAAATAAACAGAAAAAAAAGGCAGGCGCATAACTTTTGTTTTCTATTTATTGATTTTCAGATATCAATCTTTATTTCGGCATAAATGCCATAAAAGAACAGTTTATATACATACAATAAAAACATATTAAAAATAGACAGCGTGGTACATAAATCCATTCTTTAAGAAGATTCATTTGTATTAAAAAGCGTGGAACATAAAACCATTCATTAAGAACAATTCATTCATCTTGGAGACAGTTGTAAACAACAGCATTAGTGTTCATCGGTTGGCCCCCCTATTGATTGATTGGACCTGCAATTTTGACATTTCTACCTATTTACAATCTATAGCCCAATTTTTTTCTTTGGTAAAAAATACAATACAAAAATCTGCTTACACTAAATACAATAGGTTGGCTTGTGTTGGTCGAAAGAATTCTCAGAGCCTGAGAGCAGGATCTCACACCTAATGCTAGACATATTGGTTTGATCCATCTTTTCCTAGCCTGGGCATATACTGGGCAGAAAAAGAGGATATGTTGCTCGTTTTCTTTTTGGTTACTTCCACACATGGGGCAAGGTTCGTCTTCCACATGATTTGAAATATTTGCACCACCAGTCCAGCGAGCCAATGTGGAGCCTGTTTGGAGGTTACCATATCTGAATTTCAAAAATAGAGTCTTTGCTAAAGGTGGTTCTATTTCGTCCAAAAAGGTCTCAAAGGTTGGTTCATCTTTGAAGGTGAGTAACCTTGTTACTAATGTCCCACTGGATGAAGCACTTTTAGTCATGTCTGTGATATAGGTCCAAAAGGCCCTTTTTACCGTTGTTTTTGAGTTAGGTGGTAATAGGTCGGGGTTTTCCCAATAGTGTGTCAGACCTAGATTGTTAAGCCAGAATTTAACATGTTTGAACCAAGATATTACTTTGAAACTATCAAGCTCCATAATTTCTTTAAGCCCATCTCTGTAATCTTGCAACTCAGGTACCTGCCATAGCCTAATCCATATCAGTAGAGGGCGTAAAATAATATGATGGTCCGTTCTACGAAAGTTTAAGTCCAATTGAAGGGGCACCAGAGGAGTACTTCTGGGGACTCTGACCAGACTTCTCAAGAAGTTATTATCTAGGACACTAAAAGTGTCTTTCGACCCAGGGCCCCAGATTTCTGAGCCGTAAAGCACTGCAGACTGCACTTTAAATTTGAAAAGTTCAACTGCAGGAGATACGGCTTTGCTGGTGCTCTGACTTTGCTCCCTGAGAATGGGTTTTGTATTCTGACAAAATGTCATCTTGCTTTTTTCCAGTTGGGCTTTCCATGAAAAATTGAAATCCAGTGTCACCCCTAGGTATGCAAAGTAAGGAACCGATTCTAATTTTAAACCGTTTAGAGTTAAGCAGCCTTTATCAGATTTGGTTGGATTTAGGGCCATACACTTGGTCTTTTTCCCATTTATCTCCAATCCTTTCTTGATACAATACTCACTAAAGGAATTTAAGAGAGCTTGGAGACCTTTTTTTGTCTGGGAAATCAAAATGGTGTCGTCCGCGAATAATAGGGAAGTTACTTTTTCCCCGTTTAGCTTGGGGGAATCGTTTTTACATCCCTCTAAATATGAAGGAATGTCATTCACGAAAAGTGAAAAAAGCGTAGGGGCCAATACGCACCCCTGGCGTACACCACGCTCAATAGGAATTTTGGGGGTTAGTTTTCCATTTGGGCCCCATCGGACTCTTGCGAAGTTGCCTTTATGGAGCTCTTTGATTTGCACTATCAAGGTGGTTGGCATCCCTGCTAAACTCAATGCTTCCCATAATAATTTGCGTGGCACTAGGTCGAATGCTGCCCTTAAATCAACGAACGCAACATATAATTGGCCCTTTTTGATCTTAACATATTTCCGGTAAAGGCAACAGAAACGGAAAATTTGATCGATTGTGCTAACTTTGGGTCTGAATCCCGCTTGATATTTACTCAAAATTGCCTTTTCATCCAGCCAATCGTTAACACGAAATAGGATATGTCGTGCATAGATTTTTTGGATTATATCCATTAAACTTATCGGCCGGTAATTTGAGGGGTCCATCCTGTCTCCTTTTTTAAAAATTAAAACAATTTCTGCTCCCTTCCAAATCTCTGGGAAGTCTAGATTTCGGGATAACTCATTACACAAGTGATTAATGTACGGTGCCCATATTTTTAGGTCGTGTTTATACAAGTCTCACGGAATCTTGTCTAACCCAGGGGCTTTACCAGGTTTGATTGGACTTATTGCCAATTCTGTCTCTCCTAACGTAAAGTCCAAATTGTCTGTTGGGAGAGCATCGCTTGGGATAACCATATCTGTGGGGGGTTCCTCGTATTTCTTATAGAGGCTGGTGAAGTGGTTTACCCAGGTCTGTTCGTCCAGATAGACGTCCTTGGCCACTCTCCCTTGGTGGTTCCCATTCGCTACTAACCTCCAAAAAGCTACGTTATCATGTGATTTTGCTGCACGCAGCAAGTCCGCCCATTTCTCTTCCTCCCAAGCTAATTTAGATGCCTTTTGCACCAATTTATAATTGTTCCTAGCTAACTTAATATCAAAAAGTGCCTTGGATTTAATCGCAATTAAAAGTGCCCTTTTGGACTCCCTACAAGCTTTGTTGTACCAAGGTTTCCTATGGGACAAGTTGTGTGTCTTCTGCTGACTTTTCTTAGGCATCTTGGTGACTAGCAACTTTAGAGCATCAAAGAATTTTTGGTGTAACATCTTAAAGTGGCTATTATTTCCCTCATCTAATATGTGATTTAAATATGGGGCAAAGGTGCGTGCGAAAAGTGTGTATATTTCTGCGACAATTTCGCCATTATCCAGTATAAATGGCCATTAAGAGAACGTCTATTATTACTAATGTGGATCTCATTGTTGACACCATTAGTTACTTCTTGGGTCATGGAGGAAGCTATGTCTTCAAATAGGGAAGCCTCGATTTTGAGATCTAGAGGGAAGTGATCACTTTCTAATCTTTCTATTACCTCCATGTCAAGGAGATACCCCCATGTCGACATGGAGGCAATGATAAAATCTATGTTGCTTTTATAGTTCCCCCTAAAGAAGGTAGGCTTCTTCAGACTATCCGACGTTAGCCGTCCATTGCAGGCCCTAATGCAGTGTTCTGCACATAATTTCGTCATTTGGAGGGCCATGGTCGAACATTTAACTGGTTTGGCATTGTTTAAAGCAGGGATTTTGTTCGCCTCATCTTCTTCTAAGAAGATGTCACTAAGTCCCACAATCAGCTGGTAATTACAATTAAAATCACCTGCCACAATAATGAAGTCCTCCCTGGTGTCCAGATTACCCAAAAAGAGATCTAGGTGAGATAGTGTTGGAGATTCTCTTGTTATGGGTGTCGGCCTGTTGTATACATTTACAAGAAAACGTTTTTTCCCTTCTCGTGCAGTGATTTTCAAGACCAGTATATCTGGGGAATTAGCATCCACCACTTCAATGTTCACCCTTAGGTTGACTTTCACCCAGGTTATCAAACCACCCGAAGGTCTTCCACATCTAGATGGAATGGCACTAGTGCCATACGATTTGTACCCAGTCTGTGTATAGTTTCGACTGACCAGGTCTCTTGTAACATACAAAAGTCAAAGGAATCAATATAACTTGCCCATTCTGGGTCCCTTAGGTTTTTTGACACCCCTGCTATGTTCCAAGAGACCAGTTTTAATGGTTGTCTTGTTTCCGGGGCCTTTTCCAACGAGACCTTTTCCACCTCCCCGAACTCAACTAAAGACCATTCTGATCTAATTAAATCACCCTGCAGGGACAGCAGATCATTATGGTTTCTAACACTTCCATTTGGTATAGAATTATCCCCAATTATTGGTACAGCCACAGGTAAAGGGCCTATGTTCCCCTTGGATTCAATTTCATTAGTAATACCACCAACTCTCAATGAACTTAATTCACTTCCCGCTCCCCCCCCCCAACGAGTTGACATTTTCTGAACCATTTCCCTCGATCCCCACAGACATATGGCATCAATCACAATCATCTAGACAACTAAATATATCGAATCTATTGGTGGTTTCCAGAGGAGTGAAAGGCTTTAGATGATCCATTCTTCTGTTGTTGGATTTGGAGTGTCTATAAGGAACACAATTCCAACCAAAGGGATCAGGTACGGGCACGGGGTTTGGCGGGTAATAGAGGTCCATAGGATTTTGTCTGATAGGTGGTTGCAGTGTGTGTTGAATGTTGCCAGCCCTCTGTATAAATGGTGGATAAGAACTGGGAAGGGTTTGGGGTGTTATGTACGGGGGTGGTTGGTGCTGGGAGGGAAATACCACTGACCTGGGATAGAAATATGTTAATGGTCTAGGGATTATGCAATTACTGGTGGTGCCTGGCGGCCAGTTTAATATAAATTGTACTGCATTGGGGTCCCTGAAATTCACAACCACCACATCGCCCTCGATGTTTTTGGGTCTACTTCCCAGCCATTGGAGGCGACGAACATGCACAATTTCACCATTTACATGGTTTGCTATTGGCCTATATAGACTTAGCCAATGCATGATCCTATTTTTTAATTGTGCAAAACCCTCCCGCTTGTTGGTTTGTAGCACGGGGACCCCTGTTAGAACTACCACATAGGGCACTGCCTCTGGTGGTAATTCTGGAATGGGAGCCCGTTTGGGTCTCCCCCAACTGGGCTTCTGTCCCCTCGCCTCGGTCGTTGAACTTTCCTGGGGAGTATTAGCCGCACCGTTGGGCGGTTTGCTTGTTATGGTAACTGGCATGGGATCTGGTTGCTTATGTAGATTTTTGGGCGGTGGAATTGTTTGAGCGGTTGTTGTTTTGTTCCCTTTGGGCATAGAAGTGGAGGGGTTCGCCATCAAGGTAGATTTAGCTATTGGGGCTGAGACAACTGGAATATGTTCAGCCTGAATAGCAGTTTTGTGCATTACTATGTTGGGGATTATGGTGTTATCTGCTCCCTTGTTTCCCAGTGCACGCTCGATTGAACTTAATCTGAGTTCCACTTCGATCAACCTCTCCAAAATCGAAGCAGAGTAGGTCTTAATTAAACTTTCTAAGGTATCAAGGGTAACGGAGTCACGATCTGCTTGGGGCGCTTTGACCATCATGGAGGCTTCCATGTCACCCTCTATATCTATAGGCATATTGGGGGGTGACGTTGATGTTATAATAGACCCTACTGTAGCCACTAAAGGGTTATCAGTGCTATCTACAGAAGTCTTTGCCTTTTTCCCAAAGTCAGAGTGACTTAGCTTTGGTTGTTGTAGGTTCCCCCCTTTTCGCCTCGTCTTGCATGGAGGTGGTCCATGTATCCTAGGAGCTGGCATAGATTTCTTAGCCCTACTGCGCACTGTTTTGGATGGTACAAGGGCAGGGGGCTTTGAGACATTAGGGGTACTCATGTGCGTAATTAAAGGGGTACCATTCGTATCCAATTGAGGGGAAGTGGTTAAGGATGGTGTAGTGGTAATTACTTCTATTGGCTGACTGTCCGATATATGTACAATAACGTCAGCTAACTGGGAATTTTCACTAGTACTAGGGGGAACTAAGGACAATGGTGACAAAGGCCGATTTTTTAAGCTTTCCACAGAGCGGCGGCGTTCAGCGCGGCGCTCTGCCAAAGCGATTTCCAAGGGAATGTCTGGGGAAGCCTTAGTAAAGTAGTTATCAAGAGTTTTGTTTAACAACCCTCCCTGCTTGTCAGACATGATAAATACACTAAACTGGATGCACAAGACAAGGATTATAAAAGCACAACAATATGTTACCGATAACTAAAAGTAGAAATACCAGGGGTTAGTGCCCAGTCCGGTCTCTTCGGTTCACTGAGGGCCACATAGGGCCCGCCCTTTGCCCGGGCTTCGCTCCGCGCTTTGCCCCGCGCGCGTCCCGCTAGCGCTTCGTTGGTTGACCTTATAAAGGGGGAGGAGGCGGGAAGAGGACCAGCTGTGGCGAGTTTGCACCGCAGCGCCCGCTGGTCCTCGCAGTCCCGGACGGTGAATAAATCCCTCGGCGATGCCTCTATTAGAGCAGGCAGGCAGGCAGTCAGTCCAGCAACAGTGAAAAAGCCTCGAGCGGCTCCCGCGCAGCGGGGGCCGCGAGGCGTGGGGACAACAATCAGCAAATGAGCACCCGGTAGGAAGCGGTGGAGTCTCCTCTCTTAGCAGGCACTCTTATTGACTTTTGTGGCTATGGCAGCATGCCGCGCTTTAACTTTAAACATCTAAATCTCAAACAAAAGCAGGTGGACGTCGCATTTATTTTCCATTTGCAGAGCGAATAGCTCTGCATTTAACTAATGCAAGACCTATTGCATTACAAATGCTTGTTTAGTCTGCATTCCCCTACAGTTACAAATGACTTCTCCCTTTTCCAGATACATCCGCTTCCATAGCTAGTGCTTTGGATTAGGGGTGTGAGAAATTGGCATAATTTTCTTGTTGTGTACTTACCTGAAATTTCAGCAAAATTACAATAATTTATCTGAGATTATGTAAGGTGCAAAACAGGTGTTTGGTGCTGGCTTTTAGCACGAAATGTGTAATCGCATCCCCTTTTGCAGCAAAATATTGGTCCCAAGCTTTACCTGTACCCAGGTGTTTCCATACAGGGCTTGGTCAGATTTTAACTCTTTCCGTGCTGATGACGGAACCGCTCCATCATCAGCCGCGGAGGTGCTGTGCTGATGACTGAGCGGTTCCGTCATGGCCCGCACGCCGCGCCTGCGCAGCGCAGATTCCACGCCTGCGCTGGGCGTTCCATTGAGCGGGCGGGGCCATGACGGAACCGTTCCGTCATGAGCACAGCTCAACTGCGGCTGGTGACGGAGCGGTTCCGTCACCAGCATGTGCCCGCCGCACGGCCCCCACCCCCTTAGCGCTGCGGCGGAAGAGAGCCGCCGCAGCGAAGGTGTTAAGAATGGTTGCTGGATCCAATTTTCACTTGAGCTTATATCAGTCGATACCATTGAAGGCCATCTTAACTTTGATGAAACAGGCACACAGTTCCAAGCCAGCAGCTTGTTTGTGTCAAATTACCAGCATAGCAAATGTATTGTCTCACGTTCCGATTAATCCAAAACCTGTATGGGACCAGGGAATAAGGTTATTACCACTGGCCTATTCAGTAACATCCTCCAATAGGAGGAATACAGAATTTCACCTCTACATACAGCAGGGCAATATTATATAATTGCATGGGTTTGTCACAAAGTTTTTTTGTTTTTTTTAGGGGGCCATGGTATAGAGCCTGTCCATCCAGCGAGGATTGATTATGAGTAACTTGCTTTACAGAGTAGTAAAAGCCATGCAACCAAACATGCCTGATCTTATTTAGACTAACTAGCAGGTTGACAATTTGGTCTCGGTGTCTCATTCGGTATCACATGTTTAACTTTATCTTTTGACCCGACATAACTTGAAAGAAATTCTCGACAAAGGATGCCTCTGCTTGCCCAACCCCATTTGGTACATTCTGCAGAAGTAACCAGCATCTGCAGTTGAATTTTCACTGAGCCGGTTTTTATAATGATACATAGAGTGGTTGTAATAGGTTCACATTGATGCCAATTGGGATATCTTACTTCTCTGTGACAAATAATAAGGCAATATACCTCTCCCAATGCTCTCTGAGAATGTTGTTTCCACTTGCCTTATCTTTTTCCACCAAGTGAGTACATGTACAAACAAAACGTCCATATGTAGTTCTATTTGCAGATATCATATAGCTCGGCATGGGGCGTGGCTTGGACGCCGATGGCGATGGTCGCCTGAGAGCTCGGCTCCGGGACTGAGCCCGTAATTATCCGCAAACCGTTGATCGGACCGATTGGGACCTGCCGAGGCACCTGGTGCAACTCGAACATGAGTTGATCCGACGGAAAATCGAAGTTTGTGGACCTGCGGAGTGCGACCCAACATGGCGCCCGGACCTCTTTGTCCCCTTGGTCGGGACCTTTAGTCTGGAGGAGCGTCGTTAGCTACAGCGCACCCTCCACCTTTTTATCTCCCTGTGATGTGATGGTCTGGGTGTCGGTCTGAGCGGACTTTGAACACGGTGATCGCTCCTGGATGATCGGATGCCCACACTATAGTGGACCTCGACTCACGGACGCCTGGCGGCCCTGGCTGCGGTGCCGACCCCCTGAGCCGCACCTGGCTGCATCCCCCCGAGCGACTGACTTTCATGGGCAGCACAGCCCCTTGGCGCCACAAAGTCTCCGGTGGTGTTGGTGACCCTCGTTCCAGGTCCTCATCGGCCAAACGGGCCTGCCCGACCTGGCGCCGATTGTCCCCGCCTCCTCCTCAGTGCCCTCCGACGGCGTGGTGGTGGCGCGGCCCGAGGTTGTGGAGGTCCAACAGGCCCTGGAGACGGAGATCGCCGGCCCGAGGCCCGAAGGCCACTAGCCGAGAGAGACATAGCCGACGCCCGCACTCGGTGGCGCCTCTGACTGGCTCCCCACCGTGTGACTCCTGCGCCATGGGGAAACCGAGAGAGCCAAGGGGACCACCCCAGCCGCCTCAGACTCGGAGGCCCCGGACAAAGAAGAACGTGGGGACCCGGAGAGCTCTGGTAGCGCACCATTGCAGCAACAATTTGACCGGGTCCTGGAGGCGATCGCGACCACACGCTCGGCCCTCCAGCAGGACATTGCCCAGGTGGCGACGAGTCTGGGCCTCCTTAGAGCGGACCACGGCAAGCTTTCGGATAGGGTCAAGGAAGTGGAGGGCTCGATAAAAACCTTGGAGCCAGCACAGAGAACCCTGGCCGCGACGATGAAGGATGCCCTATCCCGGATTGATGCCCTGGAGACGCGGAAGGCCGCAATAGGCGAAATAACATTCGAGTGGTGGGCCTGCCGGAGAAGATTGAAGATGGCGACATGGTGGCCTACTTGGAAGCCTGGCTACGGGACACGGTGGCCCCGGAGGGTCTATCCTCCTTCTACACCCTGGAGCGAGCACACAGAGTCCCAGCGAGGCCACCGCAACAGGGCCGTGCCCCGCGACCGGTGGTGGCACGGTTATTGCACTTTCGGGACAGGGACCTCATCCTTAATGCCGCCAGACATAATGGCCCCTTCAAGGTGGCGAATAGCCAGGTGAATATCTTCCCGGACTACACCTATGAGACCCAGCGCAGGCGGTTCTCATTCCTGGCGGTCAAGCGCGAGCTCCGGAGCGAGGGCATCCAATACTCGCTCCTGTTTCCTGCAAGGCTCCGCATAATCGTCGATGACAAGACTCAGTTCTTTGATTCTCCGGAGGATGTCTGTAACTGGCTCGAACTCTATAGAGCCGGAAAGGATGGCTTTGGCTCCTCATCTCAACTAGCAGTGGAGCCTGGACAGCGGCGGCGGTCCAAAAGAATTCGGAGTTGCCGTGGCCGGTCAGGCGGACGCTCGTCTGCGGAGACGTCGACGGAGCGGAAGGGAGTGTTGGAGGTGTTGTCTGCGCTGTCTGGCTCACGGGACGGTAACATTGAAGAGGAAGCGGACCTTGGTGACGAGGGGGTACCGACGGACTCGGAGGAATCGGTAACCGATAGTGTCCACACGCCGGTGATCACTCCGAATTCGGTTTGAGGACCTTCTGGATGGACAGGGTTGACGGGGTGAGCTGCGTCCATTTGGGTGGGGGCCCGCAGCGGGGGTGGCGGGGGTAGGCGATTGCTCATGAACCCCGGGGAAGTGGAGGTGGGGTGCCCTGCTCGTGCCATGAGGGTTTTCTTTTATTGTTTTGGGCTCACTTTAGTCTCGGTAGCCCGAGCATCGAGGGCCCACTGCCAACGCCCAGCCCGCACCTGGCCCTTAAGGCCTTCCTACGGTGGCGACCGCAGGATTAGTCGGGGACAGAGGGTTTGCTGGGGGTATGGTTTGGATGGGAACTAGATGGTACTATTTGGGTCCTGTTCTGGGGAGGGTGGGCAGGGGTTTGGGTCGAATCGGGGTTGTTGTGTTTTGGTTGGGGAAAATGGCCGCCATCAGTGCTGAGTTGATTGTTGCTCTTTCTTTGTTGGGACCCAAATGGGGAGACTTTGCACGAACAATGTGGGACAATGGCTGATGTTGCTAATGTGAAATGCATTACTTGGAATGTACGGGGGCTTCACACTATGTCTAGACGTCACAAAGTCCACGCTTATTTAGTGCGTAGAGGGGTACAAATGGCGCTGCTGCAGGAGACCCATCTTAACAAGGCGGAAGGGGCGGCGCTACAGCGTAGGTGGAGAGGGCAGGTCTTTTGCACTTCGTACTCCGCGTATGCCAGGGGGGCGCTAATTTGGATCAGAGCTGGGGTTCCTTTCCAGGTTACGAAATCAGTGGTGGATCCAGAGGGGCGCTATGTGGCCATTTCGGGCACGCTGGGGGGGAGGGACCTAAACGTTTGCTGTGTTTACGCGCCCAATGTGGACCAGCTTGCCTTCCTTTCCAGGTTATCGGGCTCGTTGGCCCACTTCTTTTCCGGGCCCCTCCTGCTCGGCGGGGATTTCAATTCAGTAGTGGATGTGGAGAATGACCGCTCACATCCCCCTCTCCCTGACTCTCCGGTTCGCCGTGTGGCTAAAGGTCGGAGGGACTGGCAGACACACTGGGGTCTGACGGATATCTGGAGGGCACAACACCCCGTCACTAGTGACTATTCCTACTTCTCAGGCCTGCACGAGTTGCACGTCCGACTGGACGGATTTCTGGGCTCGACAGAATTGGTTTCAGCGGCGATCCGGTCTGAATATTTGACCAGGACCATCTCAGATCATAACCCTCTCCTGCTGGACCTTCGCTGGTTTCCTGGGGTGCCTGCTGTGCCCACCTGGAAGTTGCGTCCCGAAATCTTAGAGGACGGTGTATTCAAAGCGGACCTAGGAGATAAGATCTCGGAATACTTTGCGTCCAACGGGGGCACTGCGAGTTCGAGGGCGCTGGAATGGGACGCTTTTAAGGTGGTGGTCAGGGGCTTCTGCATTTCCAAAAAGGTAGGCATGAGGCGAATCATCCTTGACGATTTAGATATGGCCGATCGGAAACTCCGTGAGTTGGAACTCCGCCGCCCCGGGCGCCCTGAACTCCAGGAACGCACGGCAGCGGCGAAGGAGGCGGTGGCGGCGGAGGTCGAACGGCTGCGCTGTTTCGACTATAAGGCCTATACTGTTAGGTCCCTTGCAGAGGGGGATAGATCGAGCGCATTGCTGGCGTGGCTAGCTAATCCTACGCGCCAGACCTCTCTGACGACGTCCATGCGTACGGCGGATGGGACCGAAGTGCACACTCAGCCTGAGATTCTGAGCTGTTACTTGTACTACTATGAACGTTTGTACCGCAGTCGCTCTGCCAGAGATCCCGACCTGCTCGATGATTACCTCCGACCCCTAGAGCTCCCAATAGTGGAGCCTGACGTAGCGAAAGCCCTGGGTTCCGACATTGAACTGGGGGAGATTCGCAGCGCCATTAAAAAGATGGCGAGGAATAAGACCCCGGGACTGGACGGCCTTCCGGTTGAATTTTATGCAGCTTATGCTGATCTCTTGGCACCGAGGTTGCTGATAGTTTACAGAGAGGCGAAGCGGCTTGGTCGGCTCCCCGGCTCGATGTGCGAGGCCTTAGTGGTTCCCCTCCTCAAGCCGGGAAGGGACTCGTCCGATCCGGCGTCCTACCGTCCCTTATCAATGCTGACGGTCGATTATAAAATACTGAGCAACATCCTGGCTTCGAGATTGCTAGGTCACATGAGCTTTCTGGTACATGAAGACCAGGCTGGATTCATCCCCAAGCGAAACACGACCATGAACATCCGTAGGCTGTTCCGCTTGCTGGGAGAACCGCTCGTGGACGCCCCATGCCCGGTAGTCCTCTCGGTAGATTTGGAGAAGGCTTTTGACAGCCTGGAATGGGACTACCTGCGCACTGTATTACTGCGATTCGGCCTCGGTGAGGGTTTCGTCAGATGGACCGCGGTCCTGTATGCCTCGGCGTCGGCCAGGGTACGGGCAGGCCTGCTGATCTCCTCGCAGTACCCGGTGGAGAGAGGCACGAGACAGGGTTGTTCATTATCCCCGCTTCTCTTCGCGCTAGCGGTGGAGCCATTGGCGCTGCTACTCCGGTCGGGAGCCCACTATAATGGCTTATGGACACCTTCGGGCCCACATTATATCTCGCTGTACACCGATGACCTGTTGCTCTTCCTTGAGGACCCGGTTGCTGCCCTGAATGGTGCTGCGACGGCGCTCACGGCGTTTGGGGAGGTCTCGGGCCTTCGGGTGAATTGGGCTAAGACCTGTCTTTTCCCGGTTCGCAAGGGTACACCTAGCCCTGATATCAGTAGAGAGATTAGGTGGGAACCTGACTGCTTTAAGTACCTGGGGGTGTACATCTACCATGAACCGTCTGACCTCCTGGATGGGAACATAGCTCGCAGCACTCGCGCGCTGCGTGGTAGCATGGACTTCTGGGCTACTCTACCGCTCTCGGTAGCAGGACGGATCGCTTTGCTCAAAATGGTGGCGCTCCCCCGATTGCTGTATTATTTCCGGGCGCTACCGATTTGGGTCCCGCCAGCCACATTTCGACTGTTACGGTCAATGGTGGTCGGATTCCTCTGGGGTTCGGGCCGCCGCAGAGTGGCCCTCAAGACCCTGATGAGGCCGAAAGCTGAGGGTGGGCTTGCGGTGCCGGACTTTGAAAAGTATTACTTGGCAGCGCAGCTGCAGACTTTCACCCAGGAGGTCGCCAGGGAATTCCGAGGCCCAGAGGACAGGAGGGGCACGGGGATGGCTAGGCATGTTCTCTCCTTCATAGCGCTGCGACAGCGTTTGGCCTTGCAGGACTTGACGCTTGAAGAGAAGACCATTCGCTTGTGTTGGAACCGAGTCCACGCCCGGGGCCAGTTGCGGACACCGTATGCACCCGAAATACTGCTGGGCATGCTGACGGCCCTGCCTCATGGCGGTGATTGGTCACGATTAGCGGACTGGGAGGACGCGGGCCTACAGTTGGTGGGTGACCTTTACGAGGACGGGGCGCTTTTGCCCTTTCAGGAGCTCATTGATCGCTTCGAGGTTCCTCGCGGCGACTTTCTTTTGCACTCGGCCCTGGTCCGAGCGATCCAGGCGCATTGGAAGCACGGGCAGGAGGAACCTCCTACTTCTCCGGTGTGCCAATACGTCATGATGTCTGCGAGAACGGTGAAGGCGGTCACTTGCTTATACAGTAGACTGCTCAATGAGGGGTTGGCCCCCTCACTACCTTAAGAACCCGTTGGGAGGAAGACATAGGTAAGGAGATCCCGGAGACGACCTGGTCCCAACTCATGAGGCGAGCCTGGAAGGGCACGCGCCACGCCCGCTTTCAATTGGTCCACTACTATGTACTCCATAGGGCATACTTGACCCCGCCGAAGATACAACAGTATTTTGCCACGGACTCCGCGGACTGCCCCAGATGCCAGGCGCCTGATGCAGACCTCCTCCACATGTTGTGGTCCTGCCCGGGACTGTCCTCCTACTGGCTGGAAGTGGGGGATACCCTGGAGGAGGTAACGGGGAGATCCTTATCGGTTGATGCGGCAGTGGGACTCCTACACTGGTTTCCACATACCCCCAAAAATAAAATCACTAGTAAATTCATTGATCTGGGGCTTCTCCTTGCTAAACGGGAGGTGACCAGGAACTGGAAGGCACGGGTTGGTCCGACGGGGGCCCGATGGCACAGCGAACTCTTGAAATGGGCGGCGGGGGAAAGCACGCTGAGGTACCAGTTAGCTAGGAGATAACACAACGAGAAGGCGCAGGAGGCAGCGCTAGAATGGGAGACATTAGTGCAGGCCCTCAGGGATTATTGCGCTCCAAGCGATTCCGAAAGTGAGGATGCAGCTCGCCCCGAGTCCCGATAGGAGATTGCACTTTACATGTCTGTTGCTTTCCTCGTGGGTCCTCTCACAGATCCTATTACGGTTTTTACCGTGCACTGATGGCGGGGTTGGGGGGGGGGTTGATTTGGTTCATAGTGTTTTGAGGGAGGGTTTTTCTTTTGGCCTTTTTGTAGGATGGTTTAGAAAAGCAGATGACGGATAGTGGATCATCCGGACCAGCTTCGACTTCCTGTTGAGTCCCCATTGGATGTCGCCGCCCGACCATTGGGTTGTGGGCTAAATGGCTGTGTAATGGTTCATCCTGCTGGGGGACAGAGGGATGTATTCTACTGATTTTGATTGAACTTATAATGCTGGTCCGCTAAGTAAAAATTTACTGATTCCTGCAATAAAAATATATTTAAAAAAAAAAAAATCATATAGCTCGGCACATGGCGGTCCAGATATTCTTTTTATATCTCAGTTTTTTTGTCTGATCAACCTTGACATTTGTGTTTTATACCACTCCATCTATATCCTCATTTTCTTGTCTTAAGAGGTTGTTAAATCATTTGTTTCAATGTCGTTTTGCAGCCACTCTCACAAATTGCAACTCAGCTTGCATTAAATATTTTTGCCCAGATGCATCAAGCATTTTTTTTTTTTTTTTAAATTTTTGAAAACCTTTACTGCGCATGTAACAGAAAAACAAATACGGGCCTACAACCATCCGGCCGGCCACAATACTTTTGAGCACAGGTGCTAGCAATACGGTCCCCCAAAGGCATCAGGTGATATAGCATCAATTAATAACAGTTACACTGGAAAAAGCATGTCGCCAGGGAGAAGGAGCAGTAAAGGGTAAATTTTAAAGTGTTTTTCGATTAAATAGAAATCAATGAAGGATAGGTGCAAAGGAGATCCGAGTCCGTACAGTAGTTCCCCACATGAGTAGGCAGCAGGAATAATAGCAGCAATTGCGTGAAGCACCCCATCAGAGTGGCAATACAGTAGAAGAACAAATTGGACAACAGGAACCATGCTCTTACCACTCCCAGCGCCACCCACTCCCAACCATCCCCTATCACAGACCCAGAAAGGAAAACAGTACAAGAAAGCGCAGAAAAGTGAGAAAAAAAGGCCCGTAGAAACTAAATAAGGAAAATGAAATCTACCCCCCCACCCTACACCAATGCGGAGGCTACGGCCTACCCCCCCCCCCCCCCCGACAATGTGCCTGTCGCCCATTAAAGAACCCGAAATGTAGTTCAAGTAAAGGAAAAGAAGAAAGGAAAAGAGAAGAAAAATAATAAAAATATAACTCTGAAATATAGAGAGTGAGAATAGGCCATCCTAATCTGCAACTCTCAAAAACTACAAGTGAAGCAGGAGGAGGAGCCATTCCAAACGTTCCCAGCCCCCCAGTCAAAAACACGATCCCCACACAGTTTGCGACAACTGAGAAACAAATATTAATACAAAAGCAGTTGGGGAAAGTCATTATATCGTGTCCGACTTAAACAAGTGTGGAACATTTCCAATCCCGGTCCAACCAGCCAAGCAACCGACAGCATAAGAAGAACCTAGCCCTGACCCGACCTCGGACAGACCCCAAAATGAGGCGCATGAAGAAGGCCCGCCCCCACCAAGACAAAGAACCAATATGGCCGCATATCGGAGGAGAGTAAACCAGTTACACAAAATGGCCATCGAACATCACCAGTAAATCCTTTGTCCTTCACCATCAAGTTCCATAGGCCATCGGGGAAATATGGGGTCTCCAAAGCGCAGAATGCAGGCCACCATGGGGAATCCATCGAGGGGGCCAGCTGCTGCAAGTCCCGGGCATGAGGCAGTAACATTGTTTCAGGCGGCAGAATGGCAAGCCCCAGAAACAAGGGAAACAAAGTATCGCAGGCACATCCACTGGTCGGCCGGTGGCAGGCGTCCGTAGGGGCAGAGACAATCACGTCTTCACCGCAAGGAAAGAGAAGCACTGCATCCCCAGTAGGTTCAGATGAAAATAGTCTCAAAGTTGACTGGCCCTCCACACTGCGATCCCTCCGTAGATCAGACACCATTGTATCGAGGCAGTCACCCAGCACTCGAAAACCCGCACACATTTCCGCTCGAAAGTCGGACAGGGCGGCCAGGATAGTTCCGTAGGAAAGCGGTGGTTGGAGCCTCTCGCATTCATGGTCCCGGAAAGGAATGCACAAACTGGCCCCCAGTGCTCGCCGGGCGACACAACCGGCAGATAGGGACGGGTGCTCTCCCCCAGTCTCTGAAGCAACAGACCCCATCATGATGATCGGGGCACAGAGCGAACTTCAAGGCGGGTGCAGCGCGATCAACCAGCAGTACAGGGCTCCAAAGCCCGTAAAATCGATGAAGGCCGGGCTATCGTCACTGAGGACAGCAGCGTTACAAGCCGTCGTACCGGGCTAAGGGAGCAGGCATCCGACGTCTTTTCAACATGGCCGTGTGCTCCTTCTCTCGCCACCCGCCTCAAACAAAGACGCCGTGTTTGCAGAGCGTCTTGAGGGGCAATAGATCACAGGGCGCAGATCACGGCGTTCCCCAGCAGGCAGCACAGCCAGGAGTCCGACTCGGGAGGATATTGCCACCCTCTCAGTTTCGGTGTATCGCGGGCAGATCGGCCGCTCCTAAGCCTCCCAGACTCGGGGACGGTCGGCGGTGTAGTCCCGGGGCCAGGGCTCGAAGTCGTCACTCATCCATCTCCGGCTGCCGGGCGAGTTGAGAGGCCCGGGAAAGACGATACAAGTCAGCACAACGTAACGCACATTCCGCCGCCAAAAATGACAGGATAGGATGCAGGATATCAGCGCGGAGGAAAAGTAGCTGGCGGAGCCGGGAGCCTACACGTCTTCACCAGTCGCCATCTTGGCTCCTCCCGCATCAAGCATTTTTGAAGTCGCAAACGGTGCGATTCCTTAAAATCGGCCGTTTGCGATTCCAAAAATGCTTTTAGAGATGCATCATTATTTTTTGGTTGAAGATCGCTAATTTTGCAATTTTCTAAAATGCGATTGCATTTAAGGAATCGCAATATCGCGATTCCTTAAATGCAATGCATCATTCTTAAAACATTTGCGATTTTACAAATTGCAAGTGCAAATTACCACGAAGTTGAACCTCGTGGTAATTTGCAAAATTGTCTAAAAATGCACAAAAATGCATTTTTAAAACTGTTAAGTTACAGACACACATGTCCTTAGGACATGTGTGTATGTAACTTACAGGTAAAAGTGCATTTCATGGGTGCAGGGGGAATTCCGATTTCAAATTGCGAATTCCCAATTCCCATTCATTCCTATGGGCATTTCAGCCCATAGGAATGAATGGGAATTGCGAATTCGCAATTTGAAAATCGCATTTATGCGATTCGGTAAAAATTGCGATTTTTACAGAATCGCAAAAAAAATGCGAAAAAAATGATGCATACCATTTTGAGATTCCTAATTTGCGATTCGGTAATTTTTTCGCAAATTAGGAATCGCAAAAAAGTACTTTGATGCATCTGGGCATTTAAGTCTTAAACAGGGAGCAAAAATCACTACATCAGACACCCTACTTATTCATTGTTGCAAACAAATTTCCAACTGTGAGAGAGATTTTCAATCTTCTATTGCATCAGTCAGTACTGCATTCTATTTCATCCAATTCTTGCCTACCTCATGCTGCCTTTATATTACAGCGGACATTTCCCTACCTTGTAACCCGTATTAATTGATCACTTCATGACTTTTGAATAGTTTTAAAACCTGGAATATGCATACGTAAAGCAAATGTTACCAGTGGATAGCCTAATGCTGCTCTATTGTTGGACGTCAACAAATGATGGATGGAATGCTGAATGAATCAAACATTCACCCTCCAGTCAAGAGATCAAGGTTAAATCCATCAATCTTTTGCTCAGTGCACCACTCCAGTTTAGACCAAGCCATATGCAAATCAGTCTTGACCCTGCTCCTCATGGGAACACTTCAGACCAAATTGCCAAGCCAGGTCCGCCCTGGACCGGAAAGAAGCATCCTGGGACCCATAGTGGCCAAGGCTATGCCCAGACATGGGTTCCTTGCTTGCTGTGCCATTGGATTAAAGCTAGCCTGGTAGATGATGGGCGAAACCCCGAAACCAGTCCCAGGAGGCTTGATTTCAGTCCAGGGAGGACCTAGCCTGGAAGTTCAGGCTGGACTGTTCCTATGAGCAGTAGGGTCATGACTGATTTGCACACGAGTGGGTTTGATCTGGAGTGGCATAGTGAGCAAAATAATGATGGATTCAACCCAGATCTCTTGACTGGGTGTGAGCGGTTGGAAAGTTTAAGCACTCTGTCCACCATCTTGTTGTGTTTGCTATGTTTGCAATACGTGGCCATGGGTATGCCTAGATGTGGGTCCCTTGCTCGCTGTGCCACTGGATTTAAGCTAGCCTGAATGATGAGGGGTGAAACCCCGAAACTGGGCCCAGGATGCTTGATTCTTGCCCATGGAGGACCTGGCCTAGCAGTTCGGGCTGGACTGTTGCTATGAGGAGCAGGGTCAAGACTGATTTGCATATGGCTGGGTTTGAACTGAGGTGGCATACTGAGCAAAAAAATGATGGATTCAACCCAGATCTCTTGACTGGGGGTGAGTGGTTGATAAGCTTCCACACTCCGTCCGTCATCTTGTTGTGTTTGCTCTGTTGTTGGAGACGTGGGAATCGTATAGTATTATCTGTCCAAAAATGGAGGTTTCAAGCTCATAGCCAAAAACAAGGTAGCGTATAAAGAGAATATGGCCTTGTTGGCTGGCAGTCAAATAACTTACCAGACAGAAAGCCGATTACAGTAAGCTAAGCAGTAAAAAAAAAGACATTCTAACACAGATTGAGCCCCGTACTTCAATAAACAATTCAAACATGGGAGTGGATACATTACACGTCCAGCAATACCTGCATGTGAATGCCCCAATCTGGTCTAACAAAGCACTAAAAATGGAGCACTGAACTGGGCGGAATGGTCAGCGAATGGCATCTGCACACTATAACAGCTAATGCATGACAGAACACTGCAACCCTTCAATGTACTGCAAGGTGAATTTAGGTTTGAAAACAACATCAATGGCAATATCTCCAGTTAAAGCTTTGTTTAAAAAAGGCATTAGTATCAACAAGACAGAACAATGTATTTGACTCAGTAGTCCATGGAAATTTATGGAGATGCTTTTAAGATATGGTACTCTTAAGATTTGTAAAAGCACCCCTCCCCCCTTTAAGAATATGACATAGACCTTTTCATTTATACTGTGTCTAGCTCTGTACTATAACCTCACACTGATTTAAAGGGGGCAGGTGGAGGCACTGCTCCAACCAACCGTGACATTGATTGATCCTACATCCAAGCTCCCTTTATGGTTTACTTTGGGGGGTCTGGATTGTAAGAAAGAATTGCAAAGCCATTAACCACTGCGGTTGATGGCTTCTTTAAAGAGCTGCTTGTAAATATAGCATAGTATTTGTAAATACAGTACAGCCAATTAGCTAATTAGTACAGCCAATTAGTTGATATTTTACTATGCTCCTTTATTTTGTTCACTAAAAACGTGTTTTAGGTACAACCTGACAAGTCTTATTATAGTACATTTAAAAACTTTTGCAGTGGATCTTTCGAGCAAGCAGCTCATTTTGTGTTGCTTTTAGTGAAGGAAGTTTTATTTTAAAGTCCATCAACTAGTCCCTGCCAGCTGCTGCTTCATCTGAAATAAATGCACCTTATGTAAGGCAACAGAAGCACTTTGTAGGAAGCAGAGTGACACACTTAGTGGCAACAAAGAAGACTATTAGCAACAAATACCCCTCGGGCTGACCCAAGATATGTTCCAGAATGTCTCAAACCAAAGACAAACAGTCTTAGCTCTAACATGTCAAGGGTAATTGTTTTGGTTTTGTACATTTAAAAGACCCGGCAACCTTGAGTGATAAGTTGATAGGTACATGCTGGATCTGTGGTTCACCTGTATAGTCAGCTGCCATGGATGTGTGGGTTTTCCACCTCCTCCCATCCCCTGGCATTGGTGAGCAACCAGTGCACCTGTTAGTCACTGTGCCCTTCATGGAGGGTGCTCTAATGCATTCTCGAAGAGTGTCACTACTGCCCCTCTGTATCGCCGTGCCATCATCAGGGGTGCACCCTGTCAACTAATGCTGCAGTACCAGAATCTCCTCTGCCAAGGCAGCTCATGCAGCACTGGAGTTGCTTATACTGTGCCAATACCTAGCTTCCACTGCACATACTAATCAGCAGTTCTCTTTTCACAAGCTGGGTCCAGTCCAGGCATTGGGGTGGGCAGCTGCACAGCACAGTGTTGTGACTGGAAGAGTCAGCCTTACAACTTCTACACATTAAAGATCTTTTGGTACACCATGCTGACTGTCCTACCCGGGTGACTGTCCTGCACATACTGGCCATAGGGCACCACTAGCCTAGATCTCAGCAGCACAAAAGCTAAAACTGCACCTAGTGCCATGCCCCATGGCAAAGCAACAAATACTTTATATACATTTGAAAAACTGCTAAAGAAATCCACCATACTGCAATGACACAGCGGCCCACCAGTTTGCTGGATGCAAGGGTGCAGCCAGACCAACAGCTTCACATATCACCACTACCTATCTTCTGTGATCTAGCTCTCATGAGGTGACACTGCTCAGGTGGGGCAGGGGCGGCCTTAGGCATGTGCAAGCTGTGCACCTGCACAGGGCCACCAAACCCCAGGGGCCACCACGGCAATATATATCCTTAATATAATAATCCTGTGAGGATGGATGCATATTTGTGTGGCGGCCCCGAGCAGGGATTTGGCGGCCTCCTTTCTGAGCTCCAGGGGGCTCCGCCCCGCCAGGACCCCCTCTTCCGTGGCCCCCTACCTACGCTCCCTGCCCAGGGCCACCATGAGCCTAGAGCCGTCCCTGGGTGGGGGAAGCAAAGGAGAAATGTGATGCACTTTGCATACTGATGCACAGTGGCTGGATCAGGGCTTTGATCGCTCTATATCTGTGCAAAGGAGTACAGTTACTCAGCTGTCATGGGAAGAGCCTCCTCACGAGCTCAAACCCCCATGGGGTTTACTGCTCTTCTGAATGCCTACGACCAGAGCCGGACTGGGGAGCCAAAAATAACCCAGGCAAATATGCTCAAATAACTCCCTTTGTCCCCTTGAACAATTTCTCTTTGCATCCTTCCATCCTTCCATTCTCCCTCTCCCCTTCTCTCCTTTCTTCTTCCTCTGATCACTTTCTCTCTTCCTCCCGCTTCCCTACTTCTCTCTCTCTCTTGAAGCCTTTCAGTGCATGCTAAAATTAACCTTGGAAAGCTGGGAAAGGCGAAAAAAGGCACACGAAGTGGCCAGAGCGTTTGAACCCAGCCTATAAGGACTCCAGCCCACAGTGGAAATGCCCAGTGGAATAAAAGGCCTGTCTAGCTCTACGTAAAGCATGCACAGAGGTCCACTGATGTTAGAGCAGATTTTTTCATTAACATTACTGTCCATTTTTGTATGTTTACATTAGCATAACCAGGCCTCCAGCTGCCATTATTGGGCATCAGCCTACCTGTGTTGACATGCCCTTTTGAAGTGCATAAAGGAATGCGGTTTTACTCTTCATGTTTACCCGGCCTGCTGGTGGTCTTCTCCATTGAGAGAATATAGTAAAAAAAGGATCTATTCTGTGAAGCTGTGCTGAAACGAAATGTAGTTTCTTTGTAGGCTTTGTCCCAACTGTACTTGCCAATGCAACAAATCAAAGTCAAAGACTTTTCCTGTTCCCCAGGGGGACTCTAACAGGTCAACTGTATTGAATATGTACAACACTGTAGTGTCTTCCTCTTGTTTGTAGGTTAAGGGTTAGCATTACTTTGCACTCTTAAGGCGTTTCTAGCAGTTTTGCAGCTAATATTTCATGTTTCTGACAATCTATTGGTTGTTGTCATTATTACATCATTTGACATCTTGTCATGAGTGTGATTTTCACTCTTTGAAAACCTAGAAAATGTGCTTATTCTGGGATGTGCTAGGGATGATTTTTGACTATTTTCCAGAGACAGACTCCATGTCGATCCTTTTACTGATCTTGTACAAACAGATTTTACATTCCTTCTGCTCACTTTAATTAGGCAGATTCTGTGACAGTCTGCTATTTGACTTTACCCTTAAAATATTTGAATGGATTTATTAGCCTATTTGTCCTGCATAGGGTGTCTTTATGTGCCTTTGGAGCTCGTCCTTTGGGACGGACACAGACCTGGTCTTTAGTATCGAGCCTTTGATATTGGTGTAAATCGCACTTGAAAGGCAATTGTCATCTGTGCACCAACATAACCAGCTCAACCCACCAGGCAATGGAGCAATGACAATTGGATCACCAGTCAAACAAAGTCAAGAGGTACCACTATCAATCAAAGGTCGCAGGAATTTCTAAACACAATTAGAGAACCTTTCCTCTTAACTAATTTTTTGTAAGCACATGGTTGCTCCAAGCACTTATCCCTTGTAATGTTTAGACAAATGATATTTAAGGGAGATATTTTTATTCTTACTTCTGACAAGTTTATAACAACGATCTAGGTTTGAAAAACAAAAAGGCTAAACATAATATTATGGAAAACATAAGTTTAATATAACAATCCCAGGTGCTTAAACATACACTGAAAAGATTGATTCTTGTGAATGTGTTTCAGTTTCCTTGTATGCAAATTATTTTGGGATACATGGTTTATGAAAATGCAGCATTTCAAGATGCATTTTGTCGCCAGAAAATTGTCTGTGAACCCCAGGAAGACCAAACCAGTCAGCATTGAAAAGATCAGAGCTCACTACTCACTTTATAAAGGAAAGAGTTGTCATACGCTCTTGAATATAGATGCAGAGCCCAATGCACCTAGTGCCCACACTCCCATAATCATACTCCTTAAGGTGTCTATTTACTCACATGAGCATCTAGAAGTACCCAATAAAAATGACACACAATGACAGCAGTGGTACATAACCAGGGCAGAACATATGGATAGCAGCCTAGAGTGGGTGACTGAGGCATTGTATTATGATAGTGTTGGACAGATCACAAACAATATTTTAAAAATGCACCTGGTAGAGCTGTACAAAGCACCTATTTACAATTTTTATTTTCATTTTTTAGCCCTTATTAAGCACCTATTTACATTTTTTATTTAATTTTTTAGCCCTTATTCACCTTGAACAAAAAAACAGAGAAACTCTGGGGCCCCCCTTGATCAGCACACCTGCAAGAGATCTTTGCTTTGTTCCAAGGATGGTGTGCCTTACACAGAACCTCTCCTTCCACTGTTTGCTCTGACCAAAAGGCTGCCTAAAAACCTCACGGGAGCAGTGAAGTAGCAGCTTGAAGAGGCATAATCATAGGACTTTAATCAAATTGCGGCTTTCCCCACCTAGTTCACAGATTCAGAGGTTTCTGGCAAATTTACACACGGGGACCGGAATTTATTGATTTTGTTTGCCGATACCCTGTACAGTCTAATAATATATATTACAGATATAATCCAATCTGCCCTAGTCGGAGGTAGGTTACTTATCCAGTTTTTACATTTTCTCTCCAAGCAATAAGTATCAAATAAAAACCAGCTTTCTTGACAGGGACTCATATTGTGCTGAAACCCCAAAACAAAGGCTGTGCTCACCGGAAGTGACATACCGAGTATCGTTGACATACAATTGCTTATGTCTGCCAGTGCTGGACTGGCTGTAGCGGGCACCGGGCATTTCCCCGGTGGGCCGACAGGGTGGGGGCCGTATTTGTTACAGGGACGTTTACAGCATAGCTGCAAAATGGGCTCCTGTAACAAAATCGTCCAAAACCGGCCCTGGCAAACATATCGGCCTCATCCCCAACCCCTCGGGGGCGCCAGCCGGGCACTTTGCCAGGCAACAATTTAGGTAGCATTAGGGGTTTCCAATAGGCTATGTGAAGACAAAAGATGTAGCTCCTCCTTACATTTGCGGCGTGCACCGTGGAGTACAGAATATTACAAGATACTTGCCATAAGTCTTCAAGCTGTATTCCCAGCAAGCTCTTTCCCCACAGGTCAGTTGGTAATCTGAAATTGCAGTCTGTTAAGTCCACCAAAAGCCAGTACCAGTTAGCCACCTCCTTGATTGACACTTTGTCAACCAGAATGGACTCCAGCTCATTTGAAGAACCCATCTCTACAGCGGCGGCTTGGTGCCAGCTTTTTATTTGGGGATATTTGAACCTCGATAGCCTGCTGTTGGTTATCTCCAACTACTTGTGCCAAGGAACCAGCTTCTCTTCTTCCAGTTGTTCCCATCTCATCACCCCTGCCTCGCTCAGAGGAACTGCCAGGCTATCCTTGGCCCACTCAGGGGAACCCAGCATGTCCCATATTGGGGCCAGCCCACTGTAGTAGCTGAGTTTTGTCTCCTTTCTGATTTTATATCATGTGATTGCTAGGCATTGTAGAGTCTTAAGCTGCACCTTTTTAAAATATCTGATTCAAATTTGCACATAAAGCCTTGCTCTCCCTCCCATCGCATCTGAGAACATCACTCTTAACATTTTACCAATGTCTGAACCATCCAGTTCATTCAGGAGCATCTTCCAGTTCCTTAACAAAAAAGCCCATAATAGGATAGGTCTGGTAAACACAACCCCATTAACCTTCTTCCTTCAAAGCTTTTTCCATGCAAACCGCAAACCCTTTGAGGCCCAGATAAAGCTGCTTACCTTTGCCTGTATTTATTTGAGCCACTTTTCTTTAAAATTCAAATGATATTCTGGAATAAGAAAGTACATTTTGGAAAGTTCAACATTTACACTAGGTTTACTCTTCCGATGATTGTCAGCGGTAGATGTGACCAGCTTAACATGGACTTACAGACATCCTTACAAATGTTTTGGAAATTCACGTCCGGGATTTTTCTCGATGTTTCGTGTGCTCCTAATGCCTAGATATCTCATCTCACTTTTGATATTTTCTTGATCTATATCTAAGTCCCAGGCCATTATCTCAGTGTTTTGTTCATTTACTTCGAAGCCAGCAATGTGCCCGAATTGAGTGGTCAATTAATATACAAGTGGAACCGAGACAAGCAAATCAGAGGTCTATAACATTAGATCGTCTGCATACAGGGCTACCTTTTTCTCTCGGCCCATATACCTGAATTGGGATATTCCATCTTCTTTTCTGATCTCAGCTGCTAAGGGTTCTATGTATAGGTTAAAGAGGAGAGGAGACAGAGGACACACTTGTCTAGTTCCCCTTAAGATTTTTAAAGTAATAGAAAGATTACCATTCAACAGAACCCTAACTGTTGGTTTTTGATACATCATTTCTATGCTCCTGAAAAAAACGTTTGCCCAAGTTACACAACCTTCATATTGTCTGAAGATGGGGCCAGTTCACCCTATCAAAGGCCTTTGTAGCGTCTAAAGTAATGACTGCTAGAGGAACTTTGAAGACAGTAGCTATATCAATTGCTCCAATTAAATTATACTTTGGATCGTAGATCCCCTTTCTCCTAACAAAGCCTTTCTGATCCTCATGTAAGAGATTCCCCACCACCCCATTTAACCTTTCTGCCAATATGTTTGCGAAGATTTTGTTATCGCAAATTAATAGCGAGATGGGCCTATAAGAGTCACAAGCGTTTGACGATTTCCCTGGTTTCTGAATCAGCACAACTATGGCCTCATTCCAAGATACTGGCATTTCAACCCCTTTCTCAAAAATACCTGAAATTCACTTTACCAAAACTGGCATTAGAAACTCTCCCAATCTTTTATATATCTCTGCAGGCAGTCCGTCTAGACCTGCCGCTTACCTGTCTTCCCTGCCATGATAACATTCCTAGTCTCCATCACTGTAATGCCACTGTTTATATTAATTTTATTACTCCCGCTGACTCTACGGGGAACGTCCTGGTCCAACCATTTCTTCCTCTGTAACTACCAGTCCCTCCTGGTATAACCTCCCAAAGTGTTTGAGAAATGCCTCTTCTATTTCTTTACTGGTCGTAAGGAGTTTACCTGAAGCCTTACACCGGATTATTTTCATAAAATCTCTTACCTGATCACTCTTAGCTTTCTCGGCTAAGAGTTTTCCACACCCCTCTCCATATTCAAAGTGGGCAAGTTTACTCGCTTACCACCTTTTCCGTAATCTCTCTACTACTACTCCCACGAGCTCCGTGATAAAGGTTTGGAGAGAGGTTTGTAAAGCCACTGTCTCATGCTCCCCCAGCCGCTAATAACTGATGTTCCTACCGCTGAATATTACATTCTAGTTCCCCTACTTCGTTATAAACGTCTTCCTTTTAAATGCTTGAGTAGAAATTATTTTCCCATTCAGTAAGAGCTTTTATGCATCCCGGACGACCCCCAATAGTGTGCTGTCCGCATTTATAGAAAATAACTCCTCAGGCTCCAAACATAGCGTCTCAATTTCTGCCTCATCTAATGATAGGGCACAGCCCATTGTCCATCTCTTCTGTATTGACCTGGTGGATAGGGCTAAGACTAGAGTTACTACAGAGTGGTCTGACAAATGAGCTCCTACATGCTTAATATCTTGCACCCATTCCATAATCTCTTGATCTATTACAAAGAAATCAATTCTTGATTGCTGGCAGTATTTTTTGTTGTTAAAAGTGAACCCCTCCTTGGTTCCCATCTTTTATCTCCGTATGTCACACAAACCTAGCTAGTTGTTTTTATTGAAGACCACATCTTACTCTTCATTACTGTTGTACTATTACCCGAGCGGTCCAGTCCATTATCTAGGACTACATTGAACTCACCTGCTAAAATAACGGGGTCAGGGAAGGTCAACAGCTCCATCAGCAACCCTCCAAATGGACTAGGGTCATCTATGTTTGGACCATATTACCCAACCAAAGGTAATTTTTTGGTGGAAGCATCCTATTTTAGCAATAACCTATCTGCCCTCCCTGTCTACTCTACTTTCTTCTATGGTAATATACAGGTTCTTTTTAACCAAGATTACTACCCCATTTATAGTGAGCTGTTGACTGGTATAGATGACCTCTTGGACCCAGCCTTTGGACTTAAAAAGGTTCCCCATTTCCAGGTCATTCAGGTGTGTTTTCTGTAGGATTATAATCTGGGCGAGAGTATCTTTCAAATATTGTAAAATCTTTTCCCTCCTGGGTTTAACTCTTAGCCCATTCACGTTCCATGATAGGATCTCAATCTGAGCACTCTGACCATCACTCATCACTCGCATCGTACTTTAACAGCAGTGGGGGTGCCAAAAATGGTGATTAGACTAAGAGGACTTTTAAAATATTTTCTCCTACTGCTCCCCACCCCGTGACCCCTATCACTCCCATTTCCCCTTATCTCACCTCCCTCGGAGAACCCTCTTTATGTCTTCTTCATGGCCTAAGCCTGTGGAGGCCCCCTAAATCGGGAGAAAAAATAGCACCTAACTTTTGCTGTGCCGCTCGAGCTACTCTACTATCTAATGTGCTCAAGACACCCAGACCACCCTGGAACAAAAAGAATGAAGTGTGAAACTACCGTGAAAAGTGAAGAGAAAAAAATAAAAGAGAAAGAAGAAAAAAAGAAATAAGAAAAGCTTAGCAAATGAAATAGGGAAAGGATGAAGCATAGCAGGAAAAAGGGAGAGGCTGAGGGATGGGTGGCGCTCAGGGGAAAACCTAATATTTGCCCCAACCCCAGTCCTTCTCTATCTTATCCTTCCATCTGATATGGTTTTTATACATTTTTCCGCTTCTTCCACACGCCGAAAGTTCTGCATTTTGTTATTGTGTATCACAGGCAGTGTCACAGGAAATTTCAACTGCTCCGTGGCGCCTAGATTCTTCAATGGATCAAGCAGTTTTCCTAACTCCCACTATTTATTTGCCGTAATCTGCCACACATCTGACCTTATTACAACACAGATACCATCCACATTTAGTGGCTCCATTTTTAGCACCTTTATGAGGATTTGTTCCTTTATTTTGTACATTTGTAAGTGGACTCATTTTTCTGGACATCTTTTTATTTGGTGTGAACCTAAATGGGTCTCTATGTACCCACTGGATGTCTTTAATATGGTCTTGTTCTTAACAGTCAACTTGAGTTCCAGCCTTAATTAGCATTATTACAAAAGTTTTTATGTTGTCCCCCTCTGTCCCCTCTGGTACGTTTAAAAGACGCAGGCTGTTCCTTCTTTGACTATATTCCAGGGATTCGAGTTTTTCTTGTATACCCACTCTGCTTTCCTTCAGCAGTCAAATCCCTTCCGTATTTGCCCCCGTTTGATGTGTTTGTTCATTCACTGTTGTCTCTAATGCCAAAGTCCTAGCTGTTAAGTTATCAAGTTTCCTTTTCAGCTTATCGCAAGAAGATCTGATCTCCCTTTGATTTAAGTTTAAGGTCTCAAATCTACTCCTGATTTCTGTTAGTAACTGAATCAGGTCGGAATCTGATTGAGGTGATGGTTTGTCGTGTTCATATCTAGGACCCTAATTTTATATTCCCAATTTATGCCCTTGTGAGGTTATAATCAATAATATCCTGATAAAGGCATAAGAATCAGATTCATATTCAGTAATAGCCCATGCAGTCCAGAGCACAGCACAGCTACTCCCATCGACTCCTAGAAAGCACAACGCGTTCTTTAAACAAACCAAGCCTCCAGCAGCCCGGGAAATTCCCCCCTGCCTTTGTTTTGATTTGAACAACAACTCCTGAAGTCCGGCAAGAACTGTTAGTTCTTAGTGACGTCTTATGTCCAACCTAACGTCAAATCCGGCACCTTCCAGGTATAAAATACCAACAGTTGCCTTAAGCAAACACACGGTGGTTTGGAGCAGAGTGGCCATCTACTTGTCCAAGAGCCCAGCTGATGCGAGTGCCCACGGAAGCCGCCCTTCCTGTTGACGCACTGAGAGAGACGCTGTCTTTTTCTCCAGCCGAGAAAATCCAGCTCCGGTGTTTCCAGCCTACCCCTGCGGGTTGCTGGAATATCGAGTCCAGAGGAAAGAGATAACAGTCCTCCCACATTCTATTACCAAGGTACGGAGCTGACTAAACCCTTGAGAGAATTCTTGATGCAGATTCTTGGCAAAAATAATCTTAACTATCTTAACTTAAACTGCTACTTACTCATCCCTTCCCATGTATTAGACTTAGGTCAGGTACACTGGGGTAGGCTTAGTTAGAAGCACCAGTTGAGTATGTTAGTCAATGTATTTATGTATGTATATATTTTATCCATTTTAAAGTATCATATGGCTAAGAAACCATATAAATGCTTTTACAGTATTATTTCGTAATACTACTTTTACTGTACGCACTTTACTTTATGATAAGTATTGCAATTGTGGCAATTCACTTCTCTTGCATGAGAAAGAAGACTGCACAATAAATAACACCTTTTTATTGAAAACGCCCGTCTCTCTATTTCTCTGCACTCTGGTGAATCTGAGTATGCACTGCTGACTGAGTGAAATAGGTGTCTATTGTTTTCACACGACTCTAGAGATATACTCTTATTCTGAGGGAGCAAAGTTGTCATGTTTATGCAGTTGGCGGAAACTGAATCCCTTCTTGTCTGAGCCAGGGGAGGGTGCCCCTCCCAATTCATTCAAGAAAGTTTCCAGTGACCTCTGAGCTAGCTGGCGCACACCTAAATTAAGTTGAACATAGTCAGTAGAGACCTAGATGACCACAGTCCTACGTCTACACTGCTGTTTATGTTATTCCAATGCGCAGAGCCTATTGGGAAAATAGGAACTACACTACATGGCGCCCAATGTTTGGTAAGGCGATAATCTAACGCAAGACACTAGAGTAACTCAGTCGTGCTTTTTCACACAGAACCCTTTCCCCGTAAAAACTCCAATAGACATCTGGAGTGGGTGAAAGGTTAATATCCGCCGGAACTTAGTAGGACGAGAATCCTATGTATTAGTTTTTGGTTTGATCAACGTTGAAGGATACAGTGTTCCAAAATAATGTGCACCTAATCTTTGTTTCCTTGAAAATCGATCTGCAACAGAAAAACTTTCAGTCAGTTAAATGGCAGAAAGTGACGAAGAGAGAGAGCAAACAAGAATAGCAGCTCGACTCTTAGAGGAGACGCAAGTCTCCATGAAACTGAACCGGATGCAATAATCATTCCGGTCAATGTAAGAAGAACTATAACTCTAAAACTTATAGAACATGGACTGACAGCACGAGGTGGTACAGTCATATTCGTGATAGAGGCACATGAATATTGGTAGACAGAGGTGTTCTATTCATGGATACATTTTCCAGCAGCACACGCTACGACAAAAGACTTCCGCAATTACAAAATAGAGGAACCTCCGGATGAATACACTCCTTCGAGGAGATTGAAATTCCACTAAAATACCAAGAGCACCTGCTCTGGTTTAAAGGCGCCCTAAAACATAATGATCACATCACCAGGCTCGGTCCACTAGGTAGACCGGGAGCAACGTGGCCAGTTCTAGCCAGCTACACACCACATCCAGACATTGATAAAATGTCAGTTCCTGAACTTTTAGCTCAGCTAAAACTGTTAATTAAAATACATAGACAATTAGTCCAATATGTCATGCGGACCTCAATAGTCCAACCAACAATTAATATTCCACAGCAGACCCCTAACCATGGGAACATAAACAAAATCACACCACAGAACATACAATCATGTCTTGGTAAGGTACCCATAAAACGGGAACAAATTCCATTCTGGTTAGCACAACAAATTACTCAAATAGAGGCAGTATTTCCAGATACTACTCCTACTGAGAAACACAGAATTCTGACTATCTGCCTCCCGATGGGGATCGCACCACATGTGGAGGACTGTGACACTTGGGGCACAGTCTTTGCTTCCATCTACACAAAAACACATGGTATCCCATCTATGGCGGTGATACCAGATGTCCTAAGACAGATTCAAAATTAATACAGTCCAGAACCTGCTTTAACTCTGGGTATGAAATTACTGAAAGACTTCAAGCTGGTCTCGGCTATATTACTAGCCAACATAAAAGGTGAAGCAGCATTTGTGGCGATCCGCCAGAAATTGAAGGAAACAGATATAGCAGAACAACCATTTGAACTCGCCAGAATCATAGAAAAATCCTATGAAGAGCTAGGAAGAGATCGTTTGGGTGGGAAACCGGTAAAACCCCAACTAACTGAAAATCCTGGAAAAACATTTATTAAAAATAATTCCAAAATTCCAAAAAAGAGTTGGGAAGGTAATAAACAAACCATTCCCAGGGAAAAACGTTTCCAGTCCAGAGGAAGTTCTCATCAGCGTAGAGAGAGATCTCCAGGCCGAGAAGACAAGTCTCCCCAAAGGGAACCCTCTGAAAAAAGAGACAACCTTAGAGATAGGGATAAAATAAGAAAACCTGATAGATATCAAGATGTTGATACACGTCCCTCTCGATCCTTCTCACTCAATCTTTCTCGATCTTCCTCACAGAAATCAGAAAGAAGAGGGCGGTCAGAACACAGAGTAGAGCACGTCAAGTCCAAAGACAAGGAACCTGCTCATCAAATTAAAAAATTACAATTTCCCAGAAAGAAGGTAGTAAGTATTAAAATTAAACATGCCGAGAATTCTGGGGACGCAGCTGAAAAACGGAGAGTGGGCACAGACAATGCTAGACAGCGCAGCAGAAGTGAGCATAGCTCGCAAGATCCTGATGAATCTTCTGGAGACAGTGGACACGAATGAGTACATTCAGGTGGAAACTGCAGACACACGAGTTAGTGTGCCCCATAAACTATATGAAATAACATTACGTATAGAGGAAGATAAAACTAGAAAAATAAAAGGTCTCTTTTGGGAAAAACTCTCAAAAGGCTATGACATTCTGTTAGCTGAGAAAGACTGGCCACCAGAGTTTGTCAGGGAGTGCCCTCATGGCGAAGAAATGATTATGCCTGCGTTCTCGAATCACATCCCGATTCATAAAAAATACACATTGGCAAGAAAATGGGCAGTAGCCCAAGCTCCTGCTTTATACAAAAATCATGTAGGATGGGATGAGGACTCGCCTCACCACAAGATCCAGTTAAAAAATCAACCCATTGCACAAAGGCAATATCCAGTTAAGCAAGAAGCTAAAAAACAAGTCAGAGAGATCTTAGATCAACTCGAATACCAAAGGGTGATCGAAACATGCACCTCTCAAATGAACAATCCTTTGTTTCCTGTCTCCAAGCCAGGCAATTCATATCGTCTAGTTTTGGACTACAGACACCTTAACTCCTGTTGTGAAACATTTGCAGTACAAAACTCACATAGTGCAGCACTAATGAATAACATTGTGCACAAAAAATATAAAACGACATTAGACATCTCTAATGGATTCTTCTGTCAAAACATTGAACCTGAAAGCAGGTATTTGACCGCTTTCTCAATATTTGGATCACAAAAACAATTTTGCCGACTCCCACAGGGATTCATGAATAGCCCAGGATTATTCTCAGCAAGGGTAACAGAGTTACTACAAATATATGATGATGAAGCATTATCATAGGTCGATGGCATCTATCTCACATATGATGACCTGGAGACTCACTTAAAAAGGGTGAACACCATAATACTTGGATTCGCTTCAGAGGGTTACAAATTCAACTTTAAAAAGTCACGGATTGCCCATCTAACTGTCCTATTTTTAGGATATGAATTATCAAGTGAAGGCAAAAGCCTGGCAGACAATTTCTTAGAGAAATGTGCTGTACTCCAAGCACCAAAAACGCTGAAGAATTTACAATCATTACTAGGTTTCCTGAATTTCAGAAGAACATGCATTCTAAATTATGCTTAGAGGGTTAAACCTCTCTATGAATTAATAAAACCAGATTTCAAACAAACCAATTGGACTCAAAAACACACAGAGATTTTGAGATCATTGCAAACAGACTTGTTAACTAAAACAAAATTACAAACTCGCGAAAATACACGCAATCTTGTAATCCGAGTCATTCCAAGAAGATGCGGATTCACATACCTGACCTCTAATGAGGGAGAAACGGTACCTATAGCTTACAAATCACATTTGTACACTGAAGCGGAGATGAAATTCAGCTCTACAAAGAAAATACTGACAGCAGTTAAAACTGCTGTAGCTAAAGAAAGAGCCTTAGCCCAAGGCAGGAGAATATCTGTTTTTACAGCAGAATCAGCCCTTGAGGGGTTAACAAGTCCACGTAATCTGACCAAAGTGGCCTTAGATCCAAAATGGATAGAATGGGAAAATTCTTTCGCTACAGAAGACGTGAAACACTATTTTGACCCCAAGCTGAAAAAACGAGATGATCTAGTTTATGAACGCGAATATCCTCTGCCAGCTGAAATTCTACCTCTAGAAAAATATACCTGCGTAATCTATATGGACAGATTCGCACAACACTATGATGTAGAAAATAAATCTTATGATGCAGCATGTGCGATTGTTAAAGGTCGCTGGCGCTCCAGTAAATTCAAACCATTGATTACCAAAACTGAATCACTCAGGAAAGGTTCAGCTCAGCGAGCTGAAATAAGAACTTTAAAGATGGCGCTTGAAAATGTTGATCGCGAATTTCCCACACTAATAGTGTGCGATTCGTATTCCTGCACCAAATCATACAACAGTGACATACAGACATAGATCAAAAACGGTTACAAAGATGACACAGGTGCTACAATAAAGCATAAAAGGCTTTGGGAACAAGTAGTTCTTTTACAGACAGAACTACAAAAGACTCCGTTGATACACGCATTGAGTCATCAACGTGATGGCGTTCGCGTTCCAGGGAATTCATTGGCTAACACAGCCACAGCGGAAGCGGTGCAACCGGCTTCCGTAGCCACGGAAAAGCGTTCAGAAAAACACATAGATGGGGAAACCATGCTGGCAGTAAAAGCCTCATTAATAGGCGATTATGCAGCATTACCCCTCAACTATCAACTCAGTAATACATACATAATTGATGCAAATTCATTCCAAACACGAACCGGAGAATATTCTTACTACAAGAAGCACATATGGGGTTGGGTCTGAGGCACCAAGAGATCCTGAAATCTCTGATGGAACTACAATCGGAATACTGGTGGCCGGGAATGAACGTAGATATCTACTATTTTGCAAATAATTGCAAGGACTGCAACAGAGATCGCAGTTGTGAACCGGACCAGCCTGTAGACCAGATACCACTATTAGATAGCATGAGGCTATCTATAGCGCAGAAATCCAGTCGGAGAAATGCGTCCCCATAATAATTAAGACTGAATTCACTTAAAAATGTAGACCACTGCACTCGGCTGACGCCAGAACTGTTATAAAAGATTTGCGAGTCTTTATCGGCACATACGCGATTGGCATGCTACATTCTGATCAGGGTCCTGCGTTTAGCTCTCGAGCTTACAAAGAGGCCATGAACAGTATGGGCATCGCATTGCGGTATTCTTCTCCCTTCCATCCTGAGGGAAATGCGGTTGTGGAAAGAAAAAACTGGGACATAAAGCAATCTATAACGGCGAGGGTATTAGGTTCGGGTGATGGGTGGGTCAAACATTTAACAAGTGTCCAACGTAGTCTTAACAATCTGCCATTAAACTCTCTAAAAGGTCTCACTCCATACGAACTATTGTTCGGAACTAGAATGCATATTCAGGACCTTGATAGTCAGACTTCAGTGGTAGAAGAAAAAACCTTTGATATCAAAGATCGTTTGGCTGTTTTACAGGATTTAAATGAAACAAGAAAAAACCTGAGTAACAAAGTTGAAACAACAGTCGAATGCCACTGAAGAAAAACCACCTGTCCCAGCAAGACATGTCTGTATTCCAAAGATTGGGGATCTGGTCAGAGAGAAGATCGCGGTAAAGAAGGAGTTTGGACCTTCTTACAGAAAAGCAGTACCTGTCTTAGCTATCATCAGAAAAAGATCAGTTGTACTACCGCCACTTGCTGGTAAAAAGGAGAACCGAGTTGTATCCATCGACCTGGTAAAACCACAATCATGTGGCCAATAATAAGTAGTAGGCCCAGTGGACTTCCAAGAAATAGCAGGATACCAAAATTTGCAACTATCCAAGAGGTTCAAACTGAGAGACTAATCACATTTGATAAACCTACAGTGCATAAAAAAGGACTATGCAGCAATGCCATGGAACTTGTGCCTCTTGAAACACAAATATCACCAGTTCGTCAAGAAACACCTGTCTACAACAATGTAGCTTTGGACTATGCAAATGAAACAAATAAAAGTGCAAAAGCAAATGAAAATCCGGAAGCAATTCCAACCATTGACAGATCTGCATCAGGCTACTTCATCAATTTCGACAATTTCTCTGAAGATCCAAGCGAGCATGAAGAAACGCCTCCAACAAAAAGTTTTAAAAATAAAGTAATTGAACTTTTTCACCAACTAAAAGAGACATATCTAATTTCACCATGGATTGAATTTTGGATTGTGTTAGGTGTACTTTTCCTCCTGCTTTGGCTCATCATGGTTCTATGTTTGGGAAAATTCATTGAAGGGAAACATAGTACAATGGACACAGCAAGTCAGAACATCAACTTGGTCCTAAAACCACACACATCCTCTCACATCGAGAAAAGAGAACTGTCCTCAGTTAACATCACAGCCATTCCAATGCCCGGTGGGGTAGCATGGGACAGAACTGATTATGACATTTTCGGCCCGGTCGAGCTCCTGAAGTACCCTCACCAGCTCAAGATTTCATTAAGTGACTTTGTGAGACCTAGTACCTTCTCTGATGACTGGGACTTTGAAAACATTAATAATATGATGTCAGATTTAGTAATCTCAGCCAAATTTACAGAACATGATTATTTACAGGGTTCATCCAATTATGAAGAGCTATACTGCTACAACCATTATGGTGATCACTATTTGCATAAAACTGCTCAGCCCAGAAATGTTTTATCCTTTAACCAGTGGGAACACTGTCCAACTCCACCAAAAGGCAGTTCGAAAACATTTTTTGAAAAATTCCAATACATTTCAGGGTTTAATAGCAGTGATCCAGGAACGTTTTATTTTAAAATGTAAAATAGAACGGGAATGAAAACAATGTTGACAAATACTAAATTGATTTATTCAGAAAAATTTTAAGACAAAATGTCTACATTAGGTTTCGAATTTTCGAAAAACACCATTGAAACAAAAACAATCTGGGGTTCAAAAGATTGGCAAGTACAAGGCCTAGAAGCACTATTTAGGGCCTGCATGATCCCAGAACAAATGATATTTTTGAATGACACAATTCAACAAACTACTTGTCTTGGCCTAGCTAAGATAAAAGACTTGAATACACCGTCTATTCCGAAACCCATACCTGATAGTGACAGCACTACTGATGTGGAGATAGACGTATCTAATATTTTACACCAAAACAGAGCACCTACTGATTGGAAAAAGTGTTTGATCTGGCCAACAGACACGAATAACTGTCAAGATAGATTCCTGAACAAAACACAGGGGTTGAAAATGACCAGACCAGACCCTAGATATTCCCAGAAACAACATACAGGGATAGTAACAACATACAGTGTAGGGAAACTATGCCTTGAGTGGCTACAGAAATCTACAATGGCTGAAATTAAGCAACACTTGACTTTACTTAAAGATGGTGCTGACTTGCGCGATTTCATAATGGGACCACGCAAACAGCATCAAAAACGTTTCATAGCGGCCGGTATATACGCTGCGTACAACGAAGCATGGAAAGTAATGCAAATTGAGACAGCAGAAAAAATACGAGAAATTGATCGTATAAATTTGGAAAAATCACTTTCTGTTGTGGACAATGGGTTAACGACTCTGTCTTCCAGAATATATTCACTGGACAGCATTGTATCATCTGCCTTTGATATAATAGAGCAGGACTTACTAATGTTACAACATGGTCAGTCTCAGTTACGTTCTATTGTACAGCTTGGCTGGACGTTCAAAAATCTGCTTTCTGGCTACGTACCATGGCGTTTAACCCCTTCCATGCTGGTGACGAACCCCAGCCGTCATGCACTACGGTGCTCGTGTGCTGATGACGGCTGGGGTTCGTCATGGCCCGCCCGTGTTCGGCCGGCGGCCGCACACGGGAAAAATCGCGGCCGCACGGAAGGGGTTAATCAACACAACGTCATTATTCCATATCTTTAACCTTACTGATAAACAAATCAGTTTGGCACAAAAAGGAGCAGACTATACGATTCTGAGCATTGAAAAACTCGAGAGATTACAATTGACAATGTCAGAGAGACCTGTCATTGAATGGATAATACATGGAACAATTACAATTCCGATTACAACTTTCCAGTTTAAATACTGCCAAGAGTATATACCAGCAGGCCAGTATGAAAGGTTGGGTAAAGAATACATCAAATCAACCTGGGATTTACCTTATACACACAGATGTTATAGTGAAGGAAACAAGGAGGTATTTCTTAGTGGTAAAAATTGTAAAAAATCACTAAGTGGTACACTTCTGTGTCAAGGAATTAATTTGCATAGAGCCTGCGAAGGTTCTTCAAACAACCTTTCATGTCACCTGCATGGCACGCCTGCAAAACAGATAGACCCGTTTTTAGACCACTTTCTAACGGTAGTTACATTTTAATAAGTGACCACAGCTGTTGTGGCATGCTGCCAGGAAAAGCCTATCTGACAATTGTAACTTCCAGGGCCATTTGCTGTATGCAAGTATTGTATCCACACAGCAATCCAGATATGGGGGCTGCGTTATGGCCTCGGTTGAATATCTCTTCTATTCGAATTGATACTTTAAGCAGAATGAAGTCTATTCTTTTACAAACAACTGTGCCTTTAACGTCATCAAAAGAAACATATGATCTGCAAGTTGCAAGGACAGCAGCAGAGATACATACCCTTTTATCAACAAATTGCCCCGTACATTTCGTAGAAGTGTTAAGGCAAATCTTAAACAGGTCTGATACCAGTGGCATCGCACATGTATTTACCACAATTTTTTTGAGACTGTTGGCACCCTTTGAAACAGTTCTGGGCATCTTCCCGAATTTTGCCATTCTGTCTTCGGCGGGCTACCCTTAATCTTGGGACTCGTGGCAGGAGTTTTCTTTTTGCTCCTTCTGCTTCGATATGGCAAGCCAATCCACAGACAAGCCTCTACCAACAATGGAAGAAAAAATCCTAGCAATACGATACCGAGACCGTATCACTAAGGTCCTCTGATTGACCCGGCTAAGAGATCTAAGTACAACCTGGTTTCTTTCATTCAGACCGATCTGGCAAGATTGCATCATACCTGTGCTTCGATGTCTGCTATGCGGAGAAGAATGCGTGTTGGATGTCTGTCTTACACTACAATCAGCAGTACCAATGGAAATCGATACTTTGCTAGGTCCAGTAACGACTCATGCATCGTGTTGTCCCCAGCGGCCACCGATTCTGATGGCGGCATTCGTTGAGACTTCACCACTACGAGTAAGTGGTGGTGATGTACGAGAAGAAAGCAGCACCTAACAGGTACAGCCTTCTGTGAACATTGCTGATCCAACCATCGATGATAGCACTCACACAGAGAACTGCACAGTTGCAGTATTTTCAAACTTAGCCGAACTTTCACCTGATGTGGTAGACCAATTTTTCACAGGTCTGTCTGAAATAATGTTCTCTCCAGTTAACGAGAATAACTCTTAATAAAAACAATGAGCACACAGCGTTCCCTGAACTCTGAATTCGGCCTTCAGTTTTTTTGCTTTTTTTTCCCCTGAAAGCGAAAATATTTTTGTTCATTCTCCCAAATATTTACCTTTTTTTTGGCACATACTCTGCTTGAAGTAGAACTATTCTTAGAGAACAGAGCTTCTATTTTAGGATACTAGAGACATTATTTTACCTCAGCCTCTATCACATATACAGCAATTTGTATAAATATGTGATGGAATGGTCTCGACCGCCTTTTCTGTATTTAGAGCCATTTCATGTGTAATTTTTGCAAATCATTCAGCTAAAATATATATGCATTTAATGAATGATGACACTGCTTGAAAAACGTACAGTACCAACTCTAATTTTCGTGTATTTATCATATACCATTTCAAATGCGAAATATGTATTTTGGGGTGAGTCGGAAAACACACATGCATCATTGAATGTTTACTATTGCTTAGTTTTTTAGTAATGATGGACATTAATCTGTGGAGTGGGTGTCGTGTTCATATCTAGGACCCTAATTCTATATTCCCGATTTATGCCCTTGTGAGGTTATAATCAATAATATCTTGATAAAGGCATAAGAATCAGATTCATATTCAGTAATAGCCCATGCAGTCCAAAGCACAACACGGCTACTCCCATCGACTCCTAGAAAGCACAACGCGTTCTTTAAACAAACCAAGCCTCCAGCAGCTCGGTAAATTCCCCCTTGCCTTTGTTTTGATTTGAACAAGAACTCCTGAAGTCCGGCAAGAACTGTTAGTTCTTAGTGACGTCTTATGTCCAACCTTACTTCAAACCCGGCACCTTCCAGGTATAAAATACCAACAGTTGCCTTAAGCAAACACACAGTGGTTTGGAGCAGAGCGGCCATCTACTTGCCCGTGAGCCAGCTGATGCGAGTGCCCACGGAAGCCTCCCCTCCTGTTGATGCACAGAGAGACGCTGTCTTTTTCTCCAGCCGAGAAAATCCAGCTCCGGTGTTTCCAGCCTACCCCTGCGGGTTGCTGGAATATCGAGTCCTGAGGAAAGAGATACCAGTCCTCCCACATTCTATTACCAAGGTACGGAGCTGACTAAACCCTTGAGAGAATTCTTGATGCAGATTCTTGGCAAAAATAATCTTAACTAACTTAACTTAAACTGCTACTTACTCATCCCTTCCCATGTATTAGGCTTAGGTCAGGTACACCGGGGTAGGCTTAGTTAGAAGCACCAGTTGAGTACGTTAGTCAATGTATTTATGTATGTATATATTTTATCCATTTTAAAGTATCATATGGCTAAGAAACCATATAAATGCTTTTACAGTATTATTTCGTAATACGACGTTTACTGTACGCACTTTACTTTACTTTAAGTATTGCAATTGTGGCAATTCACTTCTCTTGCATGAGAAAGAAGACTGCTCAATAAATAACACATTTTTATTGAAAACGCCTGTCTCTCTATTTCTCTGCACTCTGGTGAAACTAAGTATGCACTGCTGACTGAGTGAAATAGGTGTATATTGTTTTCACATGACTCTAGAGATATACTCTTATTCTGAGGGAGCAAAGTTGTCATGTTTATGCGGTTGTCGGAAACTGAATCCCTTCTTGTCTGAGCCAGGGGAGGGTGTCCCTCCCTATTCATTCAAGAAAGTTTCCAGCGACCTCTGAGCTAGCTGGCGCAAACCTAAATTAAGTTTAACATAGTCAGTAGAGACCTAGATGACCACAGTCCTACGTCTACACTGCTGTTTATGTTATTCCAATGCGCAGAGCCTATTGGGAAAATAGGAACTACACTACAGGTTGACTTGAGTCTCCCACTGCCTGTTCGGGCTGTTTATTTAAAACACCTTGTGCTATCTGTACTGTCTGTGCGCCACCCTACGTGCCCCACTGTGCCTCCCCCTGGGTGAATGGGGGGCTCTTGACTGTATCTGGGTCTAAACCTTCCTGTTCCATCCTCTGAGTACCCAAGGCAGCCACCTGTGGGGACTGAAAATCGTCCACCAAAGCTTGAAATGTGTTATGACTTAAGATAGCCTCTTCCTCTAAAGACCATGGAGAGCTGGTAGTTGAGGGGATTCCCGTGTCTTTAATGTCAGGGTTTTTGGCAATACTTTAAATTAAGTTCTCAGTAAAGAGGTGATTTTTGTTTATGCGGTTGGGGTCTACTTTTTCTTCCTAGATTTCCCCTGCCTGGTGTTTGCCCAGCCCTCTTTTGGCGGCTGGTCAATAACTGCCCGACCTGACAGGACTTCTAAGGGCTTTCTTATTAGTTTTGTTGTACTACCCTGCGCTGGTTTGTGTTGAGTGTTGCTGCGAACCTATAGAGGTCCTCCTAAGTTTCTAAGAGCATATCTGCTATGTATTTTACCACTATCCAGAGTCTCCTCCCCCCCCCCCGGTTCCTGATGCCAAGGTTACACCTCCTCTCCCCTGTGAAATGTTACTCCTTACCCCCAGATTTAACTGTGTACTCTTTCTTTATAGAGGGTTGTTACCTCCTCCTCCTCTGCAGTTTTCTGAGCCCAGGACCCGCAAGGCTGCTTCTCCTTTACCCGGCTCCTGTCCAGCGTTCCCTAACTTCTCCAAACTCTGCCTAACTGGCTCGCTGAGCGAACCTCCTGCAACCTTTGCCTCCCTTACCCTGAACAGGGATTCGCACTACTGCCCTCTGACCTCTGCTCAAGCCCAGCTCGAGTCCAGGTCGGGTAATCCTGTATGCGCCGCAGTCGCCGTAGTCGTTCTGACTTGCAAGTGGAGGCACCTGTGAAAACGAAAGCCTCGCTCTGTCCTCCACGGTGGGTACTTTCTGCGTAGTTTCAGCATCCTAAACCCGTAGTGCTAGCGAAAAAAGCTCCCGACTTCTGGAGCCTCCGCGACTAGCCACTTGCCGGCTGCCATGTTCTCCTTCATCTATTTACTATGTTCATGTACTACCCATTAGTTGTTCCCATATTCGTATTGCTTAAGACGGCACTTACGAATAGCTTGGAACTCATTGAGTGAGATGGAAGCTTTGATGTCCGTACGCAGTAAGCACTAGTGACGGGGACCCACAAGGCATATAAAGCACAATATGGACTGTCCATACCCTGGAAGGGAGGGCCCCATCAAATTCTGGTCTGTGGATCAATAGTTATTACATGGGTGTCTATTAGTGTGAGGAAAGGGTAGTGGAGGGAAAAGCTGTTGACCACTTTGAATACATTAACAAACAACTGATCTCTTGTGTAGCATTGTTTTAGGTGAGCAGGAGCTACATTCAGGGGGGGTAGAAATGGTTGTATCCATGGGAAAGCTAAAAGGGTTTCAATCACAGTGCTGGGAACTTTATGAAACCAAGAAAATAAAAACTTTATGGGAGTCATACATGTAGGGCGTTGCAAAAATCAATTTTTACAAAAGGCTAACAATTAATTAGTGCCTTAATGGTATGGGAGATGTGCATTTTCTTCTGATGCTAGGCACTAGGTGGAATGATTCCATGCACATTATGGGGGTGAAAACACAACCAAGAGTTTTAGCTAAGGAGAAGAAAGTCACATGTAAGGGTGGGGGGAGAGTGGAGAAAAGGCGGAGTGGGGTGCAGGAGAGGGTGGGAAGTAGAAAATGTCTGTTTTGAAGGAGTTTAGCACAGGAGAAAAGAGGGCCATTTAATTGCAAATGGCAGTGAGAGATCCACCAATGGAAATAAGGGGAGAGTTTATAAAGGAGTAGAAAATGTGGGTGTCATTGGCATTAAGATGGAAGAAGAGCTAAAGGAGTAGGTGATGTGCCCAAGTTAGGTAGTGTACAGAGAGATTAATAGGGGACAACGGGTTCAGGAATCAAGAACCCCCAACTGGTAGAGGGGTAGACGAGAATCTTTTGTAGAGTTATGCCACTGAGTCTGAGAGATTTGACAAGATTATTATAGAGCAGACCCCTTGATTCCTATGGTCCTGGAGGGCGGGGAGGGAGGAGCAACAACGTTCCTCATGCTGACCGGCTTGACACAGTAGCAGGGAGAGGGCAGATGTGGAAGTTCGCTCTTGCACTCCACATTCTGGAGAAAGTATACAGTCTAAAACTCAAATAGGGGGCACAGTAGTTGGAGGGAGAAATGAGAATCCTAGGGAAGCAACCCTGGAGGAAATAAAGTAATATAGGATAATTTAGAGTGTTGAATGTTGCGGACGGTTGCAATGTGGAGAGCTCAAGGAGACTAAAGTTAGAGAATATGTATTTGTGGTGAGCAGAAGAAAGAAAGTTGATAATAAAAAAGAGTGAATTTTCTGTTGAATAAAGGCAGCGGGAGCCCAACTGCAAGAGGTTGAGAAAGTTGTCACAAGTGAGGTGCACCTTACGTCAGTTGAACGCGAGGCTACCCAGTATCTTGGAGAAGAAATGGAATTAGCATACAAGATGATAGAGGAAGAGAAAGGGTTAGTGGTTGGTTCATTCAGATAGGGCAATAAAGAGCACATTTGAAGCATTGTGGGTAATCGCTATATAGGAGGGTGCTCGGTGGTAGAGAAGTGGGCAGAACAGATTGTGAGCTGATGGGGTCAGATTTTCACATGATGAGTTACCAGATTTGAGAGAGCAGCAGAGTGTGGTTGGAGGATGATGATATCGAAGGGGGTTAGTAGGTGACGAGGCTTGTCCGCTGTGATCTTAGAGGAAATGTATGGTGCAAAGTTCTTGGTAAGAGCGATAGGTGTTAGTGCGTGAAAGGTTAAGTTGCAGGTTTTATGTGCAGGGTTTTGTGGACTGCATGTGTGAGGTGTTAAAGGAGAGGTCCAAGTGAAGCCATGTTGTTTTGGAAAGTTTTGAATGTACTAATCTATTAACAATACCTTTCCCTGTAATGCCTCTAAAGGGGCTCTGAGCTGAAACGTACACATGAGTTCAAAAGCAATGAAAAGTGAAAGGGAAAGGTCGGGATGGTATAGACTAGAGTATGTTCACCAAATTGAAGTGGAGATAAATGAAAAACGGATAAACAAATAAACTAGAAAAAAGTACTGGGAATACATTTACAGCTTTTGTATTTGTGGACATCAACTCGAATTACAGACAACTTTAGGCGAGGCGAATACTTGAAAAACTAGCCAGGTCAGCTCTCCAGCTCATCTCTTTATAGGTCATCGGGATATGGTCAGTCTTTGCCCCACCCCCTCGACTGCTGATCCATAAAAGAGGTACATTGTTATATTCATTTCCTTCGGCATAACAGGAGGATTCGGGGTGAGGCCCCCAAACATGTTACAGTTTTACAGTATTTGTCAAGTGAAGCAACCATATCAATGCAAAAATAATTGAAGTGCTTAAGTGCATGCATTGTTCGACTTGTGTAATTGCTTCATGAAAACGCCACATATGCTTGCATTTAGAGTGCCAAAGAATATAACTTTAGTTTTGGAAGTAATACTTCTTTTCAGCAAAATTTAAGTACCATTTTGGAAAACCTAAATAGAAATCTTGTATTCTGCTCCGCCAGGGCCCAGGAGTGCATCTTTTAGCCAATAATAACTGTAGAAAAAAGGCTACTTCGTGCAAAAAACATCATCATTAATCATTAAGTGGCTTCCCCCCACCCACAAACACAATGGGCTATTATGGGACTCTTTGGAGTAAGCGTGTCAAGTTTATGGACTAACATCTTCAGTTGTTGTAGTCTGTTCTGGAAAGGAAATTCCTCCTTCAAGAGCTGTGAATACATAATTGAAAAGCCATTTCGAATGGTTTTCATCCTAAGTAATTATACTTTTTGGCTAGGAAAGTTATTATTCAAAACATAAATCTGTCAGCATTCCAAACTTAAATCTGCCTCCAACGCATTATTAGTGTTAAAAAGTCTCATCAGTGAATGTTTTCCAGTCTCTGGCCTTGCACCGACATGCCCTATTCATCCCTTTTTCAACAATTTCAGTTATTTTCTGATGCAGTCATCTCACACAAAAAGACCGGATGGAGGACCCCACAAGGGCATGGAGGGGAGGGAGACGAAGGGGAAACGAACATCTGGGAAGAAAAGAGAGCTGGGGAAGAAAGCATTTGTCTCCAACATGGACAGGCAAAGAAAAAAGTTACACACCAAAAAGTGGACACATGGGGGATATTGAATAAGATTTGACAGTGCATCGTGCCAACAAATATGCTGTGCTGCGCAAAAGAGGGACGTGCAGGGCAATGCCATAGCCATTAAGATAGCGCACTGATGCTCTCTATACAGGCCCTTTAGCAGGGGCCGCTCTAGGCTCATGGCAGCCCTGGGCAGGGAGCGTAGGTAGGGGGCCCCGGAAGAGGGGTCCGGGCGGGGCGGAGCGGAGCCCTGAGGCCAGTGAAGAGAGGGGGGTGGTCAGGGTGTTCGGAAGTGGAACAGAGCCGGAGTCCGCCAAATCCCTGCCGGGGGCCGCCACGCAAATATGTATGCATCCTCAGAGGATTATTATATTAAGGAAATATATTGGCATGGTGGCCCCTGGAGTTTGGTGGCCCTGTGCAGGTGCACAGCTTGCACATGCCTAAGGCCGCCCCTGCCTTTAGGCCGCCATGCGCACACCATTGAACCATAGTGCAAGGGTGAGCGTGATGTATAGCACAGAATCTTTTTTAGATGCAAACCGAGCATCCAATATTTGAAAAATACAATATAGGAGTACAAAAGTGTCTTAAATTCCTCGTGCATTTATTTTCTTTCTTCTTCACATTTCAATTGTCCTTAATACACTTCATACTCATTCGGTTAACTTCTGTAGCCACCACGCTGTTACACACACATGGATGGATAACAAGATACAGGCATAGCCTCTCTGGCTTATTGAATTAACCATACGATAAAAAGAGGAGTAGATTATTAACGTTTCATAGAAATAACTGAAGAACTTGTTTTTGACCACTCACGTTTACCTATTATATAATTGATGACGGCAGCCCTAATGACGTCAGAGGTGTATATACTGAACTCACGAAACACGTGTTGGCTACAGAAGTTACCCGAATTACTATGAAGTGTAACAAGGGCAACAATTGACATTTGAAGACTGAAAATAAATGAACGAGGAACTTAAACTTTTGTACTTATATTGTCATTTTCAAATATAGGATGCTCGGCGTTTCCATCTATTTAAAGTGATGTTTTCCTCAGACAAACTGAGAGTGTTGGTGGCCACTCTTTCCCCCTTGAGCACCGTGAATTGTGAAATTAATTCGGGAAAACTCTGGGTTTGCGCCAGTCCTTAGCCTTGCCACAACATTTAATCACATAGTATTTTTTTTACTGGAATGCCACCCTTCCAGTACAGAGTACCCCGTTTAGAAATCGTTTAATAATTGTTCACATTTATATGTGTGCTGTACAGTATACACAGTATACCACACATACAAATATGGAAACGTGTAGATAAAATACAACTTTTCTCCATTATTATGCCTACCTCAAGGAGGAGTGATGTTTTGCTACAAATCCCCATCCACCATTGTTAGCAGACAGGCATGTGTTTCAAAACGTGAGACTGCTGGGCAGTGCCCATGTACCACCTATGAAATGCCATCTTGACACCTTTACCCGTTAGGGCAGCTTTCCATGTTTTTGACATGGGAGTTAAATGCCAAATCCACATGTTGCACTGGTTTGCATCCCTTTTGTGATACAAACGAGCGCAAATTGTTAGTCACTCTGGGTCTTAGATTTCATAACAGTAAAGCCATTAAGAGACAGGTAGATATAAAGCAACAATTCTTGACATGACTGACAATTCAGTTAATAGTACAAAGCTATGAGTACAACAAAATACATTTTAGAAGGTGCCTTAGAGCAGAGCACCCGCGCAAGAAATGCCGGGTTGTTTTAAATGGGGCCCACAGTATGCTTTCGTTGCAGAGTGCTGGCAGTCTTTTCAAAAATACCAACAATTCTAGAAAAAAAGGGTTCCTAAAACTCCTAAATTAAGAGTAGACATTTCAAATATTTTACAAAAAGTGCATATGTCTTTCGAAATGTTGCTTAGAGACTCTGTTGAGGAGCATAGTTGTGTAAGAAGGCAATCGCAGGCAATAACATGAAGTCTCACAATAAATAGGATAGCACAAATATTCCATCCACTCGAATCAACACAATTATGCTAACAAGGGGTGGGTGCACTGTATGAATGCAGGCGGTGCAGGATGCTTAAGTGATCGTCTTTCTGAGGGTCTACTATTGCAAGGTTCTCTCTGTGACCATAAACTAATCCTGCAGCCGGATACATATATATGGAAAATTTAAGTTGAGCAAGTAATTCCGTGTTACAGGACGAAGCCTATACATCGGACTAGTTTTTTCTAATATGGCTACAAGTGAATAGGAATGTATATCATAATGGTTTTGATATGTTTTGATTTAATAAAACACATTTATTTACAAAACTATCAGTGTATCAAATGTGCATACATTAAGAATATACACAATTGCTGGAGATCGCTGAAAGTAATCACTTGGTATTATTTGGTAATCATGCGACTTCACAGCAAAAATGTCCAAAGGCAATGGCAAAGGCAGACCAGTGAGTAGGGCGTTACAACATATATGCACAGAGTGGGCTTTTGGGCAGCCCCTTTCAACCACTGTCTAGTTTGGGTGAGTACAGTTAGCCAATGGCCACCCTCTTCAACGTATACATGAGCCCCCTCGCGGCCATCGCACGCCAACACAACCTCAACATCATCTCTTACGCGGATGACACTCAACTGATCCTTTCTCTCACCAATGACCCCAGCACCGCCAAAACTAACCTACACGAAGGAATGAAAGAAGTTGCCGAATGGATGAAACAAAGCCGTTTGAAACTGAACTCAGACAAAACAGAAGTCCTCATCTTAGGCACATCCCCCTCCGCATGGGACGACTCCTGGTGGCCGGAAGCCCACGGAAAAGCACCCATCCCGACAGACCACGCACGGAACCTAGGCGTCATCCTGGACTCTTCACTCTCAATGAACAGACAAGTCAGCGCCGTATCCTCTTCCTGCTTCAACATTCTTCGCATGCTCAGAAAAACATTTCGCTGGATCCCCTCTGAAACAAGGAAAACAGTCACCCACGCTCTGGTCACGAGCCGTCTGGACTACGGAAACACCCTCTACGCAGGTACTACCGCAAAACTCCAGAAGAAACTCCAACGAATCCAAAACGCCTCAGCCAGACTCATACTAGACATCCCACGCAACAAACACATCTCTGGTCACCTTAAAGACCTCCACTGGCTACCCGTCAATAAGAGGATCACTTTCCGGCTGCTTACCCACGCACACAAATCACTCTACGACATCGGTCCAGAATGCCTCAACTCACGACTGTCCTTCTACACCCCCTCCCGCCAACTACGTTCTTCCAGCCAAGCCCTCGCCACTGTACCTCGCATCAACAAGACCTCCATGGGAGGCAGATCCTTTTCATACCTGGCTGCTAAAACATGGAACTCTCTCCCCGCTTACCTTCGCCTTACCCAGAACCACCTAGCATTCAGAAAGCAACTTAAAACGTGGATATTTGACAAGTAATCCCCCTCCCCTTCCTAAGCGCCTTGAAACCCTCTGGGTATGTAGTGCGCTATATAAATTCTATGACTTGACTTGACTTGCTGGATTGTGCTTCATAATTTCCATCCAGACACAGTATTTGTAGAGGCCGACATGTTTCGGTCACATTTTGCAGTGGTGGCACACAAAGCAGTACTGGGATCTGGCAATGCACTGCACCGGCTGGAAGCTTTGTCTTTTACTGCTGCACTACAAGGCTCTGATTAAAAACTCCCCTTTTGGTACTGTCAGTAGTTTGTGAGGAATCCATAGTGCCTTGAAGGTCTGCTTATGCTCCTGCCAGGCACTCCTGTGATATTCAGAGCACCCACTGATTCTTACTCTCTTTCCCACCAGGTGCACATTCTAACCCGCTTCTCACACCCGGCAGCCCCCCTTCTCCTGGCCGTTGTACACTCACAGGTAGCTTCGCGACCAGGTACTTACACTTTATTTTGTTTGCTTCCCCTATTCACTAGACACAGTGGAACTCTGTACAGACTGACATGGTGACGGTTCCTGTTTATTAGCCTCACAAAGAAGCATGCATCACATAAGGGTACTGCTTTTGAGAGAACTGGACTGCAGGCAGGCACCTACATGAATGCAAAAATGGCAGATGATAGATTTTCTTACCACCAAGAGTAAACTGCCTCTCACAGTCATAGGTCCTCCGGGTCTAGCCAGCGCTATATAAAACCTTTAAAATAAAATAAACAAACAACATGAAGCACATTGTATGTTCGATACGAAGACCTGTACCTGCTGCACCGGCTGCTGCAGAAGTGTCTATGGACATTAACAATCTACAGTATATGGTTACACTTGATCTCAGTAAATCATGAGTGCTCCAAAGTGCTGTAAAAGTGATGGGCACAGGGCTAACACTTTAATGTCCTCTCTATTGAGCGGTGCAGACACCCACATTAAGAAACTATTCAGCCAAAACCAGTTATGAAACACATGAAGGTGTAATGCTGGCACTAGACTGCTCAATTGAGCTTTTAATGAAACAAAAAATACATGTTGGGTACCACTTTGATGTGTATTTCTTGGTGTAGCAAGGAAACCTTCTGTGTCGTCACTCAGCGATTCAATTGAAGGTGATAGTGTAGCATCCTAGAACATTAAAAGTCCTACCAGAGAAAGTGGCAAATGAAAGCGTGGATACATTTGTATGTAATGTATGGGTTTGGAATCGTTTGCTTTTGTCAGTAATTAATACTGGGGAGTAAAGTACTGAATTTCAAAAGAGTAATGGCACTAGGAAAGCAAAAAACCTTGTGGTACTGCTGGACAATAAGCTCACTATGGGTGACCAAATAAGCATTGTTATCTCGGCCTGCTTTTTGGCCCTAAGAATTATAAGAACAATAAGTTCTTCCTGTCTGATAACAGCCTCAAGATAGTGGTAACGGCCCTCATAATGCCGCGCCTGGACCATTGTAACAGCCTATATCTTAATGCTCAAAAGCAGCACATCAATCGGCTTCAACTAGCCCAAAAGTAAAACGCAGCAGCCAGATTGTTGTCAGGAGCTCCAAAATTTGTCTCCGTAAAAAAGGAACTGAGGCAACTTTATTGGCTCCCGGTGAAACAAGGGGTTCACTTTAAGGTAATTTGCACCGTTTTAAAGGCCATCAATGGAACAGGACCCGACTTCCTTAGGCGTAAATTCCAATGGTACGTCCCGGGAAAAATTTTATGCTCCACACAAGCTAAATATGTTCAAGTCCCCCCATTTTAAAGAGTCAACTGGGGAGGCAGGAGCTTCATCAAGTATGCTTCCAAGGCATGGAATGAGCTTCGCTTCCATCTCAGGAATGCCTCGGATCTCCTCTCCTTTAGGAAGGGGCTGAAGACGAAAACAAGTTACTTACCTTTAACTTTGGTTCCCCAGTATTGGTAACTTTCATAGATTCCCATGCTTTGTATCATTCCCCGTCGTCGGAATGGGAGCCTCGGTAAATAGTAAAAAACTATAGTAGAAAGCACAAAGTGAAAAATAGGCCTAGGCCTCATCTCATTTTGTAGCTTATCCACCTCCTTTTGTAAAAGAGACCAAATTTCTGCAGCAGCCAATCAGAGCAGCCTCACCCCATAGAACCTTCCTGAGAGAAGCTCAGAGCCTCAGATTTTCGTAGCCGTTGTATACAGCTATCCACCAAGATCAGAAGAGTGAGCTTTCCCAGGGGAGGCGGGTGGGCGCATGGGAATCTATGAAAGTTACCAATACTGGGGAACCAAAGTTACAGGTAAGTAACTTGTTTTCTTGCCCCAGTATTGGAACTTTCATAGATTCCCATGCTTTGTATCAGAGTAACTAGCAGTAAAGAAAAACATATTTTGCCATACCTGAACCTGAAAATGTGACACATATCTGTAAACAACAGCAGAACACATAGGATCATGAAATATGACAATAATGCAGTATACAAAATATGCAATAGGAAGGCGGGATAGAAAGGAAAGCTCACCGACTTATTGGAAAAGATTCCTCAGGACTGCTTGGCCCACTGCTGCATCCTCCTTCACAGAAGAATCCAGACAATAGTGGCGGGTGAAGGTGTGGACACTGCTCCACGTTGCCGCCCTGCAAATGTCCTTGAGAGGGACTCCTGCGAATAACGCCGCAGAGGAAGCCATGGATCTGGTAGAGTGAGCACGAACTGCTCGCTGCAGAGGTTTCCCAGCCGCCTGGTGACAAAATTGTATAGCACTGGAAATCCAACGGGAAATACAAGCCTTAGAAACTGCACAACCCTTGCGTGGAGCACTGAAGGAAACAAAGAGCTGTGAAGATTTCCTGAACTGCTTCGTTCGCTCCAGGTAGAATTTCAGGCATCTGTGAATGTCCAGAGAGTGCAGAGTTCTTTCCGCAGGTGAAGAAGGCTTTGGAAAAAATGGTTTCAAGACCACGGGTTCATTCAGGTGGAATTCCGAAGGAACTTTCGGGATAAATTTAGGATTCGTCCGTAGAATCAGCACATTATTTTTAAACTGGAGAAATGGTTCCTCAATTGTGAAAGCCTGGATCTCACTTACTCTGCGAGCCGATGTCAGGGCCAAGAGAAGAGCCACTTTCCAGGAAAGAAACTTAAGGTCAGACTTATGCACAGGTTCAAAAGGGGCTTTCATGAGGGATGACAAAACCAGATTCAAGTGCCAGGTCGGAGGAGGTGGCCGGACTGGAGGAAAAACCCTGAATAAACCTTTCAGGAATTGTTTGACAATCCTTGCCGACCATAGGGAAGGCCCTGAAGATGAACGTCGGAATCTAGAGATGGCTGCCAGATGGACCTTTATTGATGATGGAGCCAATCCCGATTTCGCCAATGAAAGAATGTAAGGCAAGAGCTTGTGTGGAGAAGAAGTATACGGGTGTAAACCTTCCTTCTGGCACCAAACACAGAATCTCTTCCATTTGGCTCGATAGGTCTTGTTGGTACTAGGGGCTCGAGCCTGAGCTAGAATGTCTCTACATTCCCTTGAGAGATCTAAACCCTGGAACTCTCTGAACTCAGGAGCCACGCTGTCAATCGCAGGGACTTCAAGTCCGGATGTAGAACCTGACCGTGAGACATTGTTAGCAAAGTTGGAACAGGATGTAGGAGAACTGGCTGGTCCTGGGAGAGGAGAAGAAGCTCCGAGTACCAAACTTGTCTGGGCCATGCTGGAGCGATCAGAATCATCCTGCACGGTTCCACCTTGAGTTTGCTGATCAACTTCGGAATCAGTGGAATGGGAGGAAAGGCGTAAACAAAGGCGCCTGACCAGGCAATCAAAAGCCATTCCCCAAGGATTCCCGATGGTGAACCCTGCTTGCGAAGGACAGGCATTTGGCGTTCTGGGGAGTCGCAAACAGGTCGATGGATGGTGTCCCCCATCGAGCAAAGAGTTCCTCCAGAACGGTCTGATCCAGTTCCCACTCGTGAGAGACTGTCCTCTGACGACTCAAAGCGTCCGCCTTGACATTGAGTGTCCCCGCTAGATGTTCCGCTGAGAGGGAGACGTTGTTCTGTATTAACCAATTCCATAGCGTTTGGGCTTCCTTGGAGAGGGTGGAGGATCTTGTGCCACCCTGTTTGTTTATGTAGTGCATGGCCGTAGTGTTGTCCGTACGAACCAGCACTGCCCTGTTTTGAACCCTCGGAAGAAAAGCTTGAAGAGCCAAGCGGATAGCGAGAAGTTCCAGGAGGTTGATATGGAACTTGCGTTGCCCTGGACTCCAGTGACCGCTGACCTTTAGCTCCTGGAGGACCGCTCCCCATCCTTCCATGGAAGCATCCGTTGTTACAATCAGGGGAGATGGAGGCAGGAGGAACGATAAGCCCTTGGAAAGATTGTCTTTTATCAGCCACCAGCTGCCTGCTTTTCTCATTTCTTTGGTAACGACAACCTTGTCGTCGAAGGAGCCTGTGACCTGCCGCCACTGTCTGTCCAGTTGCTCTTGTAGTGGACGCATCCTGAGCCTGCAGTGCGGAACTAAAGGAATGCAAGATGAAATCGATCCGAGAAGTGATTTGTACTTGCGAACTGTCAGTGTCTTTCGAGATTGGAGAAGACGAGCTGAACACATTAGTTTGGTCTGGCGTTCCTCCGATGGAAGGGCTAAGCAACTGTCCGTGTTCAGGATGGCTCCTAGGAACCTTGCTGACCTGGATGGGTATAGAACCGATTTCTCTCTGTTGAGTCGAAGACCTAGTCGCTCGAACAGATCCTTGCATGTCCGGACTGCACTGGACGCTTTTTGAACAGATGGAGCTTTCAGCAGCCAATCGTCCAGGTATGGAAACACCTGAATAGCTTGTTTTCTGAGAAAAGCTGCCACCGGAGCTAGAACCTTTGTGAAGATCCGTGGGGCGGACCGGAGACCAAATGGCAGTACCTTGAATTGAAAGTGACTCTTGCCCACTGTAAATCGCAGATATTGCCTGTGAGCTGGATGAATAGGAACGTGGAAGTAGGCGTCCTCCAAATCGAGGGTCGCCATACAATCCCCCGGATTGAGCAGACGAAGGATGTCCTGAAGAGTGACCATCCTGAAGGACAACTTCACGAGATAAGTGTTGAGCTGCCGTAGATCTAAAATTGGACGCCACTTGTCCTTTGTCTTCCGAACCAGGAAGAACCTGGAATAGAACCCTTTCCCCTTCTGCGAAAGGGGTACAGGCTCTACCGCCCCCTTGGTGAAAAGTTGGTGGGCTTCGAGATGAAGGAGCCTGAGATGTTTTGGAGGGAAGGCATCCGGCGCTCTTGTTGGAGGAAGGTCTTGAAACTCCAATGTGTGTCCTTCTCTGACAATCTGGAGGACCCACTGATCCGATGTAATAATCATCCAGTTGTGTAGGCAATGGGAAATCCTGCCCCCCACAGATGTGAATGAGGGAACAGGAACAGTGGAAAGAGCCACCTGGCCGCTATTGTTTCCTGGTGTTGTCTCTCCTTTGCTGCCCCTGACGTCCTTTAGGCTGCTGGCGAGAGAAAGAACCCCTTTGAGAGTACTGTGGCTTATACGTCTGGCTGGACTGAGATCCAGAAGAATAGCGATTTTGATTGCCTCCACGATAAGAAGAAAAACCTCTACCTCTAGCTCCTCTGAAGGGCACTTTACGATACTGCAATGTACCCAAGGACTTAGCTGTATCCGTGTCCTTTTTGATTCCTTGCAGGGCCTCATCGACGTGCTTGCCAAATAGCATCTCACCGTCATATGGTAGATCCAAGATCTTATTCTGCACCTCCTGCCTGAACCATGTGGCCTTTAACCACCCTTGGCGTCGCAGAACCGCCGAGCCGGCTAGTGCTCGGAATGCGGTGGTTGCAATATCCATTGCCACATCAATGACCTCCGAAGAGGCCCGTTCGCCTTCGAGCAAAATCTTCTTCACCTCCTCCTTAGACGAATCCTGCAGTTCGTCTACAAATGGAGCAAGATCGCACCACATTTGTCGATCATAGCGTCCCAGAATCGCTAAAGCATTGGCTGCCCTAACCAGGAGACTGGCCATAGCTGAAAACCTCTTGCCCACATTGTCTAGGCGCCTGCCCTCCTTATCCCGCGGCGTAGTCATCAGCGTAGAAGGATTCTGGGACTTGCTCTGGGCAGCCTGCGAAATGACCGAATCCGGTTTCGGTTGGCCAAGTAAACATGCCGGACTGCCATCTGGTGCCTTATACTTCTTTTCTAGTCTCTGAAGTACCGGGAGGACTGTGGCCGGATTATGCATAGCCTTCAAGCCCTCAGACCAGACATGCTCAATGATTGGAATGGACCTCACTGACTTTCTGAATGGTTCCTTAAAGTCATACAAAAAGCAATCCGATTGAACTGTGGTCACTGGGAGACCAAATCTTTTGGATGCCCTGTCCATTAAGTTGTGAAACCCTCCAACGTCCGCTGGAGGCGAAGTAATATTATCCGGGTCGGTGTTGTCCGGATCTATAGGGTCAGCAGTATTCCATTGCGCCTGGTGATCTTGATCAGGATCCGCTTGCTGGTCTGCATCTGAAGACGCAACATCATCATCATCAGTATCTTGCACCTGTACTACCTCTTGAGGGCGCACTTCCAGCGCAGTGGCACGCTCTCTTGGGGGCAAAGAATGGTCTGCCACAGGACGTAGTGTCTGAGGCGGAGGTGTCGGGGGGCGCACTTGTTGGGCTTCCGAAGGCGCCGGGAAACGTTGCTTGTAGTCCCGCAACATAAGTTGTAAATCCGCCACTAAAGTGGATGGTATTGCCACCATACCCTCAGGTAACTGACGCATAGGTTGTTGTGGAGGCACGTGCCTGGTAGCCGTGCATTCCTCCTCATAATAATGCTCTGGAGCATAGTGCTGTCGTTCCATCTGCTCCTCTTCAGAGCTAAATTCCTGCACCTTAACCTGAAGGTCAGAAGGGCTATAGGCCTGCCCAAATTCACTGAAAGTCTCTTCCTCAGAGTCATCTTCCAATAGAAGGGTTGGTGGTAACTTCTGAACCTGGCGAGGAGACGTCATCTCTGGCGTGATCTGTCTCCTTTTCCGCGAAAAAACATGTTTTTCCGACATTTCCATCGTCGACGAGGTAGTCGTCGACGAGGCCGTCGTCGACGAGGCCGTCGTCGACGAGGCCGTCGTCGACGGGAAGGTCTTCTGGGTCTGCGACAGTGGAAGTGTAGACATAGATACTGTCTTCGTCGTCGAGGATAGCGTCGTCGACGAGGTGAAGCTCATCGTCGACGATGGTGGTATCGTCGACGGGACCGTCGACGAGCTCGTCGTCATCAACATGGCAACCGGCGTCGTCGACATCGTCGTCGTCGAAGTCGTTCTCGTCGACGACACCGCCGTCGACGGCAGCTTTGCAGACATTGTCGTCGACGTGGAGGTGGTCACCCTCGTCGACGACGAGCAGGATTCCGGAGCCTTGAAAACAGTCGACGGTGTAGGCGTCGACGCAGCCGTCGTCGACGAGCCCGTCGACGAGGCAACCCTGGTAGAGCTGTCCTTTTTAACACTCGTAGACGACGTACCTGGGAGCTTAGTCGTCGACGGTTTCTGCTTCTTGTCTGAAGCGACCTCTTGAGCCGGGGTTGAAGGCTTTTTGACCCCACGATCTTTCTCTGAGGAAGGTGAAGAGACTGTAGAAGCCTTTCTCACCTTTTTTGAGGCCAGTTGTTCCTCAGGCTTACCCTGCCTCTCCTTCTCACCTCGGTGAGGAGATTTTTGGGCAGCCGGCCTGTCGGACCTGTCAGAGGTCCCTGGTAAGGCCTTGTGACGGGACTCGTCTGAAGCAGAAAGGGGGGACCTACCCCTTTTTAGAGACCTTCTGGATGACACCATAGACGAGGAGCCCTCACTGTCCGAGGAGATAATGTCTTTCCGGTCCTTCATCTTCTGAAGCCATGTGAGGAGACGTCCTTCCCTGTCCCTCAAGGTCTTGGCTGAGAAGGATCTGCAAATCGGACAGCCTGTTGGTTTATGGTCCGGATACAAACAGTAGATACAATCCTCATGTTTGTCCTCGACAAACAACCTCTTTTTAGAGCAGGTGGCACAGGCTCTAAAAAGGGCTTTCCTCTCCGACATGCTGAGAAAAAATCCAAGTAGTTGAAGAAAAAACTGAAGAAAACTGAGCAGAGCTCAATGGAGACTCCCTTGCACAACGTGCGGTAGAAAATCTGAGGCTCTGAGCTTCTCTCAGGAAGGTTCTATGGGGTGAGGCTGCTCTGATTGGCTGCTGCAGAAATTTGGTCTCTTTTACAAAAGGAGGTGGATAAGCTACAAAATGAGATGAGGCCTAGGCCTATTTTTCACTTTGTGCTTTCTACTATAGTTTTTTACTATTTACCGAGGCTCCCATTCCGACGACGGGGAATGATACAAAGCATGGGAATCTATGAAAGTTCCAATACTGGGGCAAATGGCGCTTCTCTCAGTAGTACACATCCTTCTGTCCCTAGTAACCAGTGCTTAGCGCCAGGACACCCCAGGGTAACCATCCGCTCTACAAGTGCAATTAACATAACATATAACTTTAATTACAATTTTTGATTTGTTTTAAGTCATTTGTTCCCGTTTTTACCTCGAATGCTTCATTATCTACCTGTTCAAACAAGAAAAATTGAGTGTAAACGTCGGTGTCCTGTGTTTTCAACAGTTAAAGGCCACCCTGGGTGTCTTACACAATGTGCTGAGAACATGAGATTTCAAAGTTTGACCTGAAGCTCCAATTCATGAGCGTCGCCCAGTATTTGTCAACCTTGACTTATTCTTTGATAAGGACATGTTTACAGAAGGCGCGGACATAATAAATAAAACTAAGGTTACTAATAAGATCTGCAGATAAAACTCCAAGGGAATTCTTAAAAACAGCAAAGCCTCCTCCCAATTTTAATAATTTCGTTTTTGTAAACTTTGGCTGAACTGTTCTGTTGTCATGTCAGAAAAGAGGCAAATTCTGAGATTCTAAGAGCAACACGTATTGTATGATAGGGGTTTTCAAGTAAGAACAAACATCTGTCCTAAGCAAACGAGAGCTAACTTGACAATTTAACTGCTTTATGAAAACTCTCAGGGAGCAACGGCTGAAGAAAGGGATCATGAACTGACCAGAAAATCTAGCCGTCTGAACATGAATGTATGTGAATGCCCTGCTTCTGGGGTGACGGTTCGCGTGGGTCAAAGGCACAAGCCAATAAATTACTGCCCTTTAAAAAGCCTCAAACTCCTTGACCTGACCAATATTGAGTAGCATGATTCGTGTATATATATATATATATATATATATATATATATATATATTAAACTAATTAGGATAACTTGAGCTTGTCCTTTTATTGGAGTTTTTGATATTTTTCTTATTCTTATTATTAGGGGATTACATTTAACCCCTTCACTGCGGCGGCAATTCCGCCGCAGTGCTAGGGGGTGGGGGGGGGGGGGGGGGGGTCGCACGGCTCACCTGCGCTTGTGACGGAACCGCCCCGTCACGCGCCTCGGGTGAGCTGTGCTAGTGACGGAACGGTCACGAACGCGCCCGCTCAATAGAACGCACTGCGCAGGCGCGAAATCAGCGCCACGCAGGCGCGTCGAGCGGGTCATGACAGAACTGTTCCGTCACTAGCACAGCTCACCCGAGGCGCGCAACGGAATGGTTCTGTCATAAGCGCCGAAGGGGTTAAGTGTCGTATCTCATCTGTATGTTTATTCTAGATGTATACGGCTATAACTAACTAGATTTTTGCTAGGAGTTGTGAGCCATTTGTCTTAGTTAATTACTGGCTCCAAGACACTAAAATAGATGAAGTTGTAATGGCTGTTTAGTTACATATTTTAATAGAACTGATGTAATTTTCGTTGAACAGTGAAAACATAACAAGTACATTTGTAAAGCGCGTTTTCACCCGTTGGATTATCTTGGCACTGAAATAGCAGATGCTTCTGGCCAACACAATGGTACTCATTTTATCAACATCAAGGATGAAAAGATGCATCTTGCCTGGATTTGAACCTGTGACCAAGAGGCCACATGCAGATCCCTGAAGTGGGTGCATTAGTACACTAAGCTGCCAGACTCTATGATGGTGTTCACTGGTACATTGCTGAAAGACTGTTTTTAATTGTAATATATTAGGTAAAACACCAGTTGCCAGCCATGAAGGAAGGGTGTATACTGGTCGCAGGGTTATGGTGCAAATCCATGAAAAAGGCTGTGAAATCGGGAGATCACTCGGGATCTGGTCGATAGTTTTCATCTTTTTTGAACGATGCATAAAATAATATTTTTTGCCACATGTCGATCCAGTTTTCTTGGACCTGTTTTCTATCTAAGAGCAGACTCAACCGGGATAAAAGAACGCTCTGCCCAGCAGCCTACATGCCGGGTTTCACAATAATATAATTGGCAAAATATCCAAGCAGAGGACACTTTTTGGGCTTATGTTTTGCTCTAAAGAACCCTAACCTCCGTGTTAAACCTTCTCGTCAATGTCAGGCAGGGATAAAAGGATGGGCTGTACTCTAGTTACTTCGCAACCTTTCAGGCCTTCATGAGACAGAGCAACCTTCCAGTCCAGTAACTATGTTTGCGGTAGGCCTAGCACTTTCTCTTCTGTGTCATCCCGTTGGGTCCCTTTACTGTGCCTTTGTCTCCTCCTCCCAACTTGGAATAACTAGAGCCCTGTGGCTCCTTACTTCTCCAGGGCTATTCTCCTTGTTGGATTTGGTGAAATAGACAGCACAATAGACAACATGCCTGTAGACAGCAAGGTCAAACAGCCCTGTCTCAGCCATCAGAAGCTGGAGGGCAGTCCTGCTGTTCTGATGTGTTCATCCAAACTATCATTGGGGGTCCCACTCTGTAGAGTCCCTTAGCCCTAAACGGAAATGTGTCTTTGTCATATGAGAGCTGGTAGGTGCATTTCACTCTGCCTCCAAAATCAGTCCATGTGTTTAACACCAGCTCTGCTCTGGTACCTTAAATGCCTTTATTACTAATGGTGTTACAGAGCGAGAAGGGAGCCGCTCCCATTTTGTTACAAAAATGTGAAAAGAATGTTCTTTGCAGAAGCACATGGGAAAGTACGGAAGCTAATGCTAAGTTCTCTTCTTCCTTCTATCTGCAAAGTCTTCTCCCCAGGGCTTAATTTGAGCCAGTTATTGCCGGTTGGGGCCACCAGTACTCATTTTTGGAGGCTGGCACTTATTTTTCGGCCTCTGAGGTTTGCCAAGAGCAAGAGAAGGGAAACCATACAAAGCGGAAAGATGGAGGAAAAGAAAGATGGACAAAGCGTCTCAAAAATGGAAAGCAGAATATGCAAGAGTAAAATAAAGGGGGGGAAAGAGTGTCTCGTAGACAATTGCAGAGGCTGAAAATGAATTTAAGACTACACAAGCCTTGGTATTTGGTACACCAACATTTAATTGCACCGGCTCTGTGCAGAGCTTTGGGGACTGGCACCAGGGCCAGACTGGGAACAGAAACCAGACCCGGCAGATTGCTGCTCAACTGGCCCTGGGAGTGAGGGGGTTGAGGGGGTGAGCAGGAGAGGTGAGCTAACAAGAAGCACCACCCTCGCTTTTGTTACAGGGGGACCTGCTGCAAAACCTGCCCCAAGTGACAAAACCAGCCCCACAGGCACAAAAACGCCCCCCCCCCGTTCAGCAGGGAAATGCTCTGTGCCCGCTGTGGCCAGTTCGTTTCTTTACAAATCAAGCAGTGCTTATTCCCCTGCAGAAGCAATCACATCACACATACCCGAGACATGGAAAGAGTTCCTCCAGTTAGGTTAGTTTGATGAGCGTTAGAAAACATGGAGTCCTTAAACCAATATGGCAATCAAACACACAGATAATCCTTCTTTCTAGGAAAGATGCCTGCACACACACTCGCTAATGTTAAATGTAGCCATATTTCCATGTAGTGAGACCTGTTTTGCATGTAACATGCACTGTTACCTTACAAAAGCCCTTCTACTCACAGCACTGGGAAAAAGGACCATCACTAGAGTTCATCGGCCAAAGATTCTGTGCGCATACCCTCTTACTCAAGACACTATTGCCACCCCCATTGCCCCTCCACCCCCATTCAACCAAAGAGTTGTAAATGAAATTCTGGCCTATCTCTTTGAAGATACGGATGCCAACATGTGGGTGTTCGGTCTGTACCCGAATAGTGTCCTGGGACATTCTCCAACCTGAACAACTACAAAAGGAAGAACCACTGCAACAGCCAACAGTACCGTTACCGTGTCAAAACAGAAACTACCTGAGCAACAATCAGCATGCTTGATATAATAAACATCTAAACGCACCAAACCCTGCATCACTACTTTCAAATGAATTATCAGATTCTACTTTTAGTCTCTCCTATTGCCACCCTCATAAAAAAAACATACTTTGTTAAAAAGATGTGTATTGTTGTGTGCACAAAGTTACTGGAGCTCAATGCCATTTCTGCTGCAGTGACTGAAAACAAGACTTTCAGTTTCCAGGTCAGGAATTTAAGATCACATAACTCAAGAAGGCATTCAACCAGCAACTCACAATTCGGATTCTAAGCCAACCAGAGCATTGAGGACGCCCTGATCACAGCCACTAATGACATCAGGACCCTCCTTGACTACGGCGAAACAGAAGTCCTCATCTTGCTAACCAATCAGCCGCCTTTGACACCGTCTCCCATCACATCTTGATCAACAGACTCCGCCACATCGGAATCCAGGGAGATATATGATAAATGTTGTCAATGGATGAATGACAACTGTCTCAAGCTCAACACTGAACGACGCGTGATGGCCTGCTGAACTCTGCCTGTCCTCTGCCCGACAGAACAAGCCTGCACCCTCAGCATCATCTTGGACACCAAGCTGTCTATAAAGATCATGTAAATTCATTCTCATCCACCTGCTTCCACATCCCACACATGCTCCGCAAATTATTTAGGTGGCTCCCAGTCAACACCAGAAGACCGTCACGCAGGCCCTTGTCACCAGCAGGTTGAAACCTGGGATCCCACATAACGTAGGAATCACCACATGCCTACTGAAGAGACTACAGACAATACAAAACTCAACAGCAAGACTCATCCTCAACCTCCCCAGACAAACCTACATCACACCACAACTCCAAAAGCTACATTGGCTCCCAGCCAGAAGAGATGTCTGTTCAAGATGCTGACCCACACATACACAACACCCTGCAAAACAAAGAACCAGCTTACATCAATACATGCATGGCCTGCTACCAACCGACCAGACAACTACGATCTGTGTCCCACTTCCTCACAGACACCACAACAGCAGAGGACACTCCGTCTCACACCTGGTGACCAACGCTTGGAACTACCTTCCCCACGAATCTCAGGACCACCTCACTCCAGCAATTCAGGAAGGGACTCAAGACCTGACTGTTTGAATGAACAGATCACCACAAAGCAGTTAGCAACTCCAGCACCTTGAGACCCTCACGGGTGATTTGATGCACTTTAAAAATCCTTGACTGATTGATCGATAATGAAAAGGCTTTAAACTGGCTTTTTCTGTCAACAATTCTGATTTTCAATATACAAGAAGGTTTATCAAATCGAGAATAAATGTGTATGTTCCTGCAAACTGACGAACAACAAAGGCCATCACTCAATCTTCATACATGCATTCATCACTGACTATTCGACACTGATTACATTATCTGATTTGTGTTTTAATTATTTTGAGTCTGTTGTCTGCCAAGTTTTTTATTTATTTTTAGATGGACAAGACTAACCTTGTAAATTATAGCTCATATGAGGAGTGTGCTTTGGTTATATATATATATATATATATATATATATATATATATATATATATATATATATATATATATATATATAATCAGAGCGGAGGAGACAGAGATGCTGTATTTGTGTTCTACTCCATAGTTCAAGAGAGCGATACAGTTCCAGTCTAGAATGGGAGTGATCCTCAATTCTGTGGTATTCATGGTCTCTTTGTAATGGTGAATGGTCTTTCCGCTATTTGGTGAAGCGTTCATGTCAATCCTGGCTAACTAAAACTAGGATGAAAAGTACCAATTATGCGGAGTACTTCACCATTTCTCACAACCTTTGAATTGACTGTAAACCATATAAGAAATGTTTATATGGAGTTGTATAAGTAACTTTGAGATGAAGTGGGTCTGGAGGGACTGCTTATTGCTTAGTGTGGCTCATGCAGGGGGCAATGGTACTCCAAATCTTCTCAAGAAAGAGTTCTTTCACATGAAGGGAAGGCTGGTAGAGATTACGGAGGGCTGGCTTTGTCTGAAATGAAGCTGTGTGCGCGTGGAGGATGCACTATACAGCAGCATGTTGGCAATGAACTAAAATTCCCAGCAGGCCACAAACCTTCTCATTCGAGAGAGGTGGTGGCCATCTTGGATTACTGGGTATAAATTCCTTCATGGTTCATAGCAGTCTTTGATATGCAATTGTGTTTTAATTTTGCTGCATCAGGCTATAACTACATTTATCTCCAATTTTCCTTGACAAGACCTGTTGCTTTCTAATGCATTGCTCTGACTAAACAAACTTTAGTATCCTAGTTAACATTTATCTCAACTCTGAATACTGGAGTATTTATTCTTCTGTGTACCCTGTGAAGCAACAAGAAGTCTTTTTAGAGTAGATTTTTGCACATCTATATATGAATGTCCCCTACAAAGTATCAGTGTTGTAGTTCTACAGATGACAAGTAAAAACTATAACTTATCTCCGAAAGTGTGTATTGTGATTGTGTTTGAGAACAGACAAAAATGCTAGAATTCATGAATGTTTTTGATACTTGTTTGTCATACGCTCAATGTTCAAGAATTATCAGTTTTATATCACACTACGGAGAGTAGGTTAAACGGAGAGATTCTGCTCAAGTAGATCATTCACAATCGCAGCTACAGTTAGTACTCTCAGTGACAAGTTACTTCAGACACCTATGTGTATTGTAGAACTCAACTACATCCAGCTGACCTCTCTGGCCAGAAGCAATGGGGAGGAAGAGTGGGAGTCTTGTCTCTTTGTTGACTTGCTTACCCCCTGTCCCCGCTTCTACTTCTGAGCCTTATATTCCTGTGTATGTGGTCACTCGAAGAGGCAGTGAGAAAAGAGCAGCGCCCCCATTGGATACTGTGCACAATGTTTGTGCAACATGGCATTTGTAAAGGTTTTGCATTGCTGAACTAACGAGGATGAGCAAGTATCCATCTGCACAGAAGCTGGAGAGGGTTTTATTCCAGGTTGGTCCTGTACATATAACACAGTTACGACAATTAAATCTCCAGCGCAGTCCATTCAAGTCAAGGCAATCCACAGCTGTTTGCTTTGTGTGAGGCCCACAACTTCCATTGAAGATTTTTCAAAGTTATTTGTATTCGCTTACTTGCTGTTGCAGGAAAGTGACTAGAGAGTAGACACAGACTGTGGAGGAAAACCATGGGAAAGTACACACAATGTAGCACCAGTTGTTCTCCTTCCTCATTCAAGGAGATGAAAAATGGACCAGGATAAAGTTAACACAGTAAAATCATTTAACCTTGGTACAGAATCAAAAGCATGATGAGAGGCAATGGGAGAATAGTGAACTAAGTTCAACTATTCAAAAACCAATGACCTGGTATTGACTTTTCCCTCCGCCTTTGATTGCTTCTATGTCATTTTAAACTCCAAGTTACTACTAGCTCAGGTATCTTCGAACTAATCAAATGCTGAGCAGTGGAGCAAATCACAGTACTCAGGATGGACATGCAATCAGCATTAGGAATTTTATATAATATGTCAGGTTTCATTTGTCACAATTAATGCAAGAGTCATCTATCATCAGAAGGGGGAGGAGCAATTAAAAAATCAGTAATCTAACAATGGTGGTGGCTATGGGCTTAATATCGTCACGTCCAGTGAGCTGCATCGGGGTATAGCTGATACGACTTGGAGATGGTCCAAGTTAAATTGGGAGATGGAATCAGAGCTTTCAAGCATGTAAGTAGAGTTGAAAAGTAATCCATCCTCCTCTTGAGGCTAATGCTTCAAGATGGATACAGAGGAAACCAAAAGAAGAGTGAATGCCTTTATTTCACTGCATCCACTGGTAAATACTCCTGGACACATTCCGGCCCAATTTTAGTTGAACACGGTGCGAAACAGGAAACACTCCCATGCAAATCAGGTTTGGTCAGTCTTCAATAGGAACAGCCACCCTAAACTACTATGCAACCTCTAAACAGGAAACCAGCAACACTAAACTGGACTAGTTCAGACCCTTGTACCTTATATGCCAAGTACTGCTTGATTACTATAGAACAGTGCACATGGGACCATGCCTGAGCAAATTTATCGCTCTTTTTGTGTTTCACGGACGAACACGAACAACTTATGGGAGAAATGCTTGAATCCGTCTAAGCCACTGATATTGACTCTGAGCCACTTTCCAGTCCCCCGACCAGATACATACAATGGGCCACCTATCAGTCAATGTCACAGGAAATGAACAGAGATGCAGCTCTGTTCAGCAGAGAAGAAAGCAAGCAACAAGTGTCAACTTAAAAAAGCTCACCCACACTACTCTGGAACCCAGAACTATTTCTATGTCACATGGGTCTTGGACAGGTTCTTCATCTATAGATCTACTTTTAATGCAGAGATCTACTGTAAAAGTGACATATTGAGCTTCCAGTCCCAGGAGCATGTACCTCTGCCTCTTGCTAAATTTCTGTGAGCCTCTGAACAAAGAAAGACTGGAAGGGGTGAGAGAAGGCCCTCTTCATTGAGACATCTTGCCTGAGGAAAGAGGTGTGGCGCCGCGGCCAGGGCGACTGATGCTGGAATCTGGGGCTCGCGGTTCAATTCCCGGCACCGGCAGATCAGTCCAGCACCATGTGATTCTGGGCAATAGCTTGCTTAATCTTCCCAATGGCCCCCAGCGCCAGGATGCCCTTAGCGCTTTACAAATACTGGATTTAATTTAATTTATATCTTGATGATGGATAACCCATCTGCCAAACTATAAATCCCATTGGATGTAATGTGATTTATATTTCAACAAATGGGATGACTGTCATCGTTGTGAAGGAGTAACCCATCCGCCGATATCTTTTAGCAGTCACGTTTTTATATCTCCACAGGTGTCGTGTTTATTTTCCAATTGAGTCTACATCCAGCATGCCATACGCCTGCATTGATGCTCTATCAAGCGGGATCTTCCCACATCCTGCCAAGAGGAAAAGGCTCCAGGACTGACACTGCACCCAACCATACTACAAATTTCACCCATCCTTCATCATTTCTGGATTGATTGCTTCTTTGGAGGCCTCTGAACATAATGCCAGCACCAGAATCTTGGATATGTCCACACACAGACCTTTTCCTTTGCCTAATTACACAAAATGTAAGGAAAATTACAAAAAAATAATGTGTGCCGCAAGCCCTACAATTTGTGCTATTTTAGTTTTTTGCTACAAAAATATTGTACTAAATCATAAATGTCGCAAACTTCTGCCATTCGTGTTCAGTTCATTTGTGCAATATGCATAATTTGGGGAATTTCATTTAATAAACATAACACAGAATATTTGCTGGTTTGGACTGGCCTAACTAAGATTTCGTCTGGGTCCGGTATTAAGATCAATTTTATTTCCGGAGGAACTAATATACGCTCTAAGTGACTCAACAGAAGGTCAAACATCTTGTATGCTATATTTTTCACCAACACAAACGTCATTGCCGGAAGCAGTATCGAGTCATTTTCCAAATCCCCTGCACGTGCCGGAAGTCCTTGGCCGTGTGCCATCTCCAGAGCTACGTCACCGTTTCCTTTTACAATGACTTAAGTGTGGCTGGCTTTTCCAAGCCACACTGCTGTCACCAACCCAGTAAGCTTTTCAAGACAAGGGAAGCAGTCCTACAGTTCAACTACGATAACAAATAAAATCAATGAATGTATGTATCAATGAATCGGTGTCTACAGCGCTCTGTTCCCTTAAAGTTGCCCTGGTGCTTAACACCTTGCGTGCTCATGACGAGCTCAGCTCGTCATGAGGCACGGTGGCGCTGTGCTCATGACGAGCTGAGCTTGTCATGACCGCCGCGGCGCTCACAGGTGGGGATAATTCCACTGCTGTACTGAGCATTCTACAGAAACAGGCGTGGTCATGACGAGCTCAGCTCATCATGAGCACAGCGCCACCGTGCTGCATGACGAGCCAAGCTCGTCATGAGCACCGCGGCGCCGCGTGCGGTCCCCTTACCCCCTGCACCGCGGGGGAATTACCCGCGCGGCGAAGGGATTATAGAATGTTATACCTGATTTTCACTGCTGATCTGAGAATTGTACAGAAGACATGTTTTGAGCTGACTTCTGAAAGTGAGATGGTCCTTATAGAGGCATAACAAGCAACCTATCTCAAGATTAAGCCACAAGTAAAGTCAAAGACTGGCCTTTCATGTGTCTATTGTAGGATAGATTCACTTTATTGGTGGAAGAAAGACAACTTAGTAACCCTAGCAAAACATTGAATACAGTTTAAACTTTGCCCAGTGAAGAATCAGAGTCGACAACCCTTGAAAAGTCCGGGTAAGGTGGTTTTTCCTCAGACAAACAGTGTCTCCTTCCAACAGATCAAAGACATTTATAACTCCACTGCAGCAAGCACTGGCAAAGCAAATAAGTCTGGGTTTACTTTGTAGGTGAATACATACGCAAGCATGGTGTGTGCATGTGTCAGGGAAGAGAACGGGCAGTGAGGGACAGGAAAAAGGGCAGAAAAGACCAGCGGGTAAGCAGTGGAGAGGTGGGTAGGAAGCGTAGTGAGGAGAAGCCATGACCAGGGATAGAATGGGCAGCGGGAGATGGCAAAGGAGGCGGCGCGTAGAAACAGAGCATGAAGTGATGGTGGGGGGTATAGCATCGTAGTCTAGTCGTTCTGCGTCACGTGACTCACCTCAAAGGATTGTGGGAGTGATTTGACGCGAGAAGCTATCCCGGATCGCGGCACGAAGACCGTAGGTCAGCTCACCCCTACGGAGGAAATAAAGTACCTTCAACGCACCCTCTTGTCCTAGTAATCATTGGAGGGGAGGGTGCAGCTTCCTACACCACAGTAGCGACGAGGCAGCAGAACCGTGAAGCACATCCAGTCTGCTGTCCCGGTAGGGAAAAGCCACGATCGGGCAGTTGTGGGCGCGACCTGCTCGCCGCATCGCCAGGCACATTGATGAGAAGGGGGGTCCCCAAGTCACACCGCGTGAGGCCCTCAGCACGTACATCGGCGCGCGCCTCACACCCCACCCTATCCTCGGCCATTAAGTCTTGTACCTGCTCCTAGGGGGCTGTGTGGCCCATAAGAATCCCTCGCACCAGGAGCTTCACAACTGTACCGCAAGCTAGGTGACCCGGCCACACGCCTGCTATGGCGAAGAGCACGCAGCCCACAGCACCGTATTAAGTAACCCGGCCACGCGCCTGCCACGGCGAAGAGCACGCAGCCCACAGCACCGTATTAAGTAACCCGGCCACGTGCCTGCCACGGCAAAGAGCACGCAGCCCACAGGACCGCGTGGCACCACCACACAACTGCAGTACACTGGAGCACAGAGCTGTAGACGAGAAGGCATAACGGCTCCTTGCTCAGCAGCACAGCACTGCAGGTGAGAAGACATTAGGGCTCCCTGCTCCTAACCGGGCACACCTATTACAGGACCCCTTATGTCCTTTAACTCCTCAGCACCACATCACGGCGTTCCACCTTCCACGCCGCCCTCATGATGTGCGCACAAACCTTTTCACTCACCAACCCAGTACCCTTCCTGCCCAAGCCAGGAGAACCGGCCATGAAGTGGGTCGACTGTAAGGGGTACTTCCTGAACAACTTATAGGCGCTGGAAGATGAGGGCGAGGAGGCGTTCTCAAGAAAAGGCCGAAAGAAAATATTCCTACATCATCTGGGCCCGGAGAACATGGTGAAGATCAGGGCATCCACAGACGACGATGTGTTCCAACATGCCCTGGAAGACTTGGACAACCATTACCAGCCGGTAATATGAGCAGACATTTGTCAGATTTGCCCTAAACTCCACTGGCATCGCCACGAGCAACGTAGCTATCTTTTTAAACATTTTAAGAAATTGCTGAATATTTGTGTGATATTTACTTGTGCAGTTCCTAAAGCCTACCTAATTCAGTCCGGGCAGCATTTGAAAGCGCCGGCTGCTTAGATTCTTGACACGCCACTCCAGGCGAGACCTTAGGACACGCCCACTGATTAGGCCACGCCCACCGAGCATCACATTTAAGCGCGAGAACTCAGCGCGCATTCAGATTTGCCCTAAACTCCACTGGCATCGCCACGAGCAACGTAGCTATCTTTTTAAACATTTTAAGAAATTGCTGAATATTTGTGTGATATTTACTTGTGCAGTTCCTAAAGCCTACCTAATTCAGTCCGGGCAGCGTTTGAAAGCGCCGGCTGCTTAGATTCTTGACATGCCACTCCAGGCGAGACCTTAGGACACGCCCACTGATTAGGACACGCCCCCTACTACGCCTACTTCATGTGTTGCCACCGGAAGCGCAGCGAACGAGCGCAGCGGGAGCGCCTAAAGCAAGCCCGTCTGCGCCCGTCCGCGCCAGGACAGAGCCCAGGGCCCGACCTCCTGCCCAGAAAGACATAGAAACCAAACACAAGAAATACTCTTCACAGGAGATCCTGACATTAAGACATAGCGCAACATGCCCACCAATAGACCCACAGGAAGAAGGTAAGCAATGTCCCTGCTGCCCTCATACTTTTGAATTCACATCAATTAAACATATCAATAAAGCTCAAACACAATGTAACAATGAGAAATATCAAGAACCTTACTATTAAGGCAGGGCTAATAAATGCTAGATCAATGGTGAAACACAGTAGTACCCATATTGCATACATGATCGAAAATCGAGTAATGGATGTACTATTTATAACTGAAACTTGGGCAGACGAGCATCAGACGCCGATATATCTTTGGCAATACCTGAAGGATACTCGTTTTTCAGAGCAGACAGAAAAATCAAAAGGGGAGGAGGATTAGCGATTATAGCTAAAGAAAATTTCAAAATCAAGAGCTCTGAAAAAGGAAGTCACCCTGACTGAGACTATGACATTGAGGTAAATGAAATTGTATATGGCCAAGTATGTCCCCTATCGTGTACCCCAACGTTCAATGTATGTGCATATCATACATGCATTTTTCCCTCCATGGCCAAAATGATGACGCATCTGTGTTTGCGTCCAACGTCAACATGTCAGTTACCAGGCCCTCCATGAAAGAAACGATTATTCTGCTTTCAGGCCTATGTTGCCAACGTCTGTACATGGTGCACGTTTAAATAGAGATGCACCCGTTTTGTGGCTCCATAGGGCCAGGACTCGAATTCAGGCTCCAGGCCTCCTCTCACTCTGAAAGCTGCAGTCTAGTTGTGTATCCTTGAACTCTTGCATACTTCCTGCTCAGCCGAGAGGTGCTGAGCCTGGCCTGCCAAGACAGTATTATGCCTACAGTTATCTGCTCTGCTCCACAGAAACGCATTCCTGCCTAATGAAAAAGGTAAACATATTCCGCCTGCAAAAGATAGGGCCTAGCCTTCCCGTCTCCATTCAAGTGATTTACAGAGCTCGCATCCATAGAAAGCCCACAGCCCCCATGCTATGCACGAAGAAATATAGGCACACACTAGCATTCAGTGATGTATAGCCTCTGCTCGAGTAACCTTTAAGTCAGATAATACTTCTCCGAACTCCAGATATCAGATATTACCAGACGTACAGGTCGTCCTGACATCCAAGACTTCTCTACTAGCACGAAAGTCAGCCCCTCCTGTTTCCCCCAGTTACACGTACATTACACGTCATGACTAGGTTACGCACACAAGTAGGGTAAAGGTTCCAGTTGCCCATTAAGACCCCCTCCATGTATACACCCACCTATGACACACCTGTGACTCATCAAGGAAACGCCCACATGTACGCCCTTTTACACGCCTATGTGTTCTTATCTCTCTCTCTTCCACTTGCTCCACCTTTTCTATGCAAGTTAATGTATGTTTTACTATAAATAAATGTATTCTGTGAATAAACGTTAGATGACGATCCTTCCTGAACCTTAGTGGTGATGGAACCCGATTCTCCATTTACTGCAGTGAATGTAATAAAGCCCTTCTGAATCGGTCACCACGGACTCTGACTCTCATTATAGGAGTTATCCTTATTAATGTATAGAAATTATGTCAAGGTAATTATTTTATTTACCACATTAATTGGCGCCCGAACAGGTACCATCCCCTTCCCCACTCGCCGGCGATGTAGGTCCAGCCCCCTACCCTTTCTACAGCTGTGACGGACTTCAAGTGTACACGACAGCGGGACTGTTTCAGTCAGAATATTTTTATGTATATTGTGTTCCCGTCCAGGTTAGTTCCAACATGCCACTGTTTTCGAAATTACGTCAGATTGGGACAAGGAAAGGGATACTCGAGGAATCAGTTCCCGTTCCGCCTCGAGATACCCCTGGACATTATATGTACCAGAAACACGGGCTAGATGCCATACTGTTTTTAGACTTATGGGTGGATTACACAAAGGAGCTGGAGGAAAAGTATAGATGGCCTGTCTCAGGAACATGGGATGCTGAATGTATTATGAGAGTAGAGGAAGCATTATGGAAAAAGAAATCAAGACAGTCCCAGAAAGACGCTATTGAGTTGTGGCGCAAAGAAGCGCATAGGAGATCCGAGAAAGAAATGCATAAAATAGACAGAGCCAGACAAGCTGGGGAAAAAGCCAAAGAAAAATAAATAAAGGAAGAGGGGGAGCGGGTCAAGACAGAACAAGTAGATCGAGAGAGAAATGCCCTCATCACGGGCATGTATCCCGTCCTTGCGGAAGTACCTAGTAATTTACCGCCACCTCTGATACCGACTAAAGTACGTAGGCATAGACAGACAGAAGCTGAAGCTTTTATTTCTTCTTATCTAGCGGAGCCTGCTCCGGATTATGTAAACGCAGTATTCCCACCTCCTCCTCCCGTTAACAACCCCGTCAACAATCCTTTTCATCGTCCGCCCTTACCACAGCATCAGCCTACACAATTGCCTCCCCCACCGACAGTAACGACTGTAAGGGACGACTCACGACAAGGGGCAGTGGGAGGGGGGTTACCGACAGCACCCCAAACACCGCCACCGACACGATCACTACAAGAGTTAGGACAACGAACGTCACCAGCACCAGTATCAGACTCTGTCTTGTGTACCTTTAAAATCTCTTTTCATATTTTCCTATACATGCAATCTGTCTTTCCCACTGTATCATGTTTACCGGCAGATATGTTGTCACTCCATTCTATCATACCTTTAGTTACTCCTTTACCGGGCTGGTCTTGTTCCCTGATCAGACAATTAATCAAAAAACGTAAAATCATGTTTTTAACCTCAATTTTTCTTTGTTTCATGGCATTTTCTATACTCTCGGGTGACAGAATAGCTTATGTAGGTAGAGCACGACCATTTGACAGGCCCATATGTCTTGATTACCGCAAAAAAGGGACCCCTATAAAAGAAAGATTTTCCCTCGAAAATCTGTTCCAAGTTCCTGAGAATGCACTGAAGAAACGAGTAGAGTGCGATAGACACCACACCATACACGAACAAGAATTAGCCCGGTCAGCCGTTCAATGGGTGTCTAACTCCAATATCTATAATGGTGACATAGTGGCTCAGACGTTTTTGAGCCTTTCTCCGAATGAACAGCGTTTAGCTGGTATTTACATGGTTCAACATCTGATCACGTTGTATGAAAGTCAATATTCTGATCCCGGTCCCTTGTACAAGTTACTGGACGATATACTTTTAGATAGATGGGCAGGTCTAGGTACCGACTTAATTAATGTTATTCTGGACCAACGACATAAGTATGTGACTTTTCTGAGCACATGCATGATTCCTGCCCCACACCACGACAGTAGGGGTTCCCACGTAGACAGACAGCACCCCCTACGAGAGGTTCATCCTGTTAAAGACACTGACGGTGCACTCCAGCGTGTATATGTTTATACACCCTTGACGAAAATGGAAATACTGGAAATGAAAAGAATACTGCCCTGTCATGATAAAGATCCAGGAGGGTTCCACCGTGAAATAAAAGACATTCTCCGCATAGGGGATTACAAGTACTCCGACATTATTAAGTTACTGAAAGTACTGTTGCCAGCAGGCATTTATGAAAAACTGAAAGAAAAAGATTGGGAATTAGGAGAGAAAAAGATAAATTGGGCAGAATTGGAAACAGAAGATAAAGGACGGCTCCCTGGTACTGGTCTTGGGGATCAAGCTAAAGCATTACCTGAACTATTGATACAGGTCCTGCCGAGATTATTGACTACTAAAAAGGAAGATTGGGATGCTATTTCAGCCTTTAAACAGAAACAAGATGAAGACACTAGTGATTTTTATTCCAGATTCGAGAAATGTTTTTCTATTAATAGTGGCCTTAAGCCAAGTAGTGAATCATATCCACATCTTTTTGTGAGCAAGTTAGTAGAGAATTCTTTACCCCAGATCAAGAATAGAGTACTGAAGGTTGAGAGTACTTGGCAAGCTAATAGCCCTTCCCAAATGTTACAAATGTTACAGTACCACCAGAACAGAATTAGAGAGGAACAGGAACATGAAAAGAAACGTCTGAAAGATACGAAAATGAAAGTGCTAGTTGCACAATCGGTACCAGCTAATGGAAATAGAAAAGGCACTCCACCTGTTAAGGGGAACTGTAATTATTGCAAGCAACCAGGTCACTATGTGAATGAATGTACAGTCCTGAAACACAATATAGCTACAGGCAAGACAAAAGAAAGACCGCATCCTCCTAGACAGAATAGCACCCCACAGAACACGCAACAGACAGTAACCCCACCACAACCAATCGCTGCAACACAACAGGTCATGCAGCAGATGTATCAGTATGCACAGTCAGACTATCCAGAATTTCAGCAGTACTCATGAAATAGCCTAGAGAGGGAGGTCAGCTTGCCTCTTATTGAGGTTCCTGTAGATCAAGAAGGTCCCTATGTACATAGTCGTGTATTGGGAAAAGACAGAAAATTTCTGATTGACACAGGGGCAAGCAGAACTACCATCAGTCATGACGAGGTTCCAGGGGCACCCCTCTCAGGCTCACAGAATGTTTCCCTGGGTTTTTCAGGAAAGCCTATTGTTAACGAAGTGTCAAAGCCAGTTTCCCTAGGTGTTGGTCCATTGTCTCGTACTACAGACTTGTTACTAACTAAGTCATGTCCTGAAAATTTGCTTGGTATAAAGACATTGAAAAAACTAGGAGCTGTTATTTGTTGTTCTCCGGAAGGAGTGAGATTGTTTTTACGTGATTTTAAAGGACATTATTTAATGAGAGATTTTGATCACAGACTCCAGAATGTACCACAGCATTTATGGGCACAAGGTCCGACTGATGTAGGCTACATGCACATTACACCGTATCGTGTCACACTCAAACCAGGAGTAGTACTGCCACGTATCCGACAATACAAGTTGCCACCTGATGCCATAGTAGCATTACTGATAATTGTTGAGTAACTCATTGCTCAAGGAGTGGTAGTAGAAACAGACTCGAATGTATGTAATTCGCCTGTCATCCCCATTCTCAAACGAACAGACCCTAATGCACCACCAGTCTACAGATTAGTGATTGATCTTCGAGAGTTAAACACATGTATAGTACCGCAATACCCAGTGGTTCCAGACATTTCTTCATTACTGACTGCTATTGATTCCGAAGCGACGTTCTTCACTGTAATTGACCTCAAGAACGCCTTCTTCAGTGTCCCAATACATCCAGAGAGCCAGTATCTTTTCGGATTCAGTTTAAATGGACGAAGCTTTAAATTTACGAGAGCTCCTCAAGGTTTCACAGAAAGTCCTAGTATTTACAGTCAAGCATTGAAAAGACAACTAGACAGTATTCACATGCCTGCCAACACCGCACTGCTCCAATATGTTGACGATATCTTGATCACAGCACGTACAGAACTAGACTGCGAACATGCATCACTGACAGTCTTATATTTCCTGGCAGACAAGGGACACAAGGTGTCCCCTTCAAAGTTGCAATTCTGTGCCCAGCAAGTGGTTTACTTAGGACACTTGCTGTCCAAGAGGGGTAGACAGCTGACACAAGACCGTATTCAGTTAATTGCCAATCTTTCACAGCCCAGAACACAGAAGGAGGTACGGGCCTTCATTGGCCTCACTTCTTACTGCAGACAATGGATTCCTCAGTATGCATATCTAGCCAAGCCACTCATACAACTGACAACACAGGAGGCAGCATCTTCGACTGTCCTCCCTTGGACACAAGAACATACACTTGCATTTAAAGAACTGAAAAAAGCTTTATGTCAAGCACCAGTTTTAGCGACTCCTTGTTACAGCAAGCCTTTCACGCTTTTCGTGACTGAACGAGACGGAACAGCATTATCTGTCCTTACACAAGATCATGCAGGAAAACACAAGCCTTGTGCTTATTTTTCTAGTACATTAGATCCCGTGGCCCAGGCTCTGCCTGCGTGCCTAAAATCAGTTGCAGCAACAGCACTAGATATCAGACAAAGCGACTCTATTGTGTTAGGCCATCCTCTGACAGTACAGGTCCCACATGCAGTTGAGGTTCTCTTGAACCGAACACAGCCACAACACTTAACTGTAGCGAGACTGACAGGATATGAATTGACATTATTTCAGCCACACATAGATATCAGACGACGTAACATACTGAACCCTGCTACACTCTTGCCCTCAAGTACAGTAGACTCTGCACCACATGACTGTGTGGAAGTAATTGATACAGTAACGAAACCAAGACAAGATCTGACAGATATTGCATTGCCAGACCCCGACCTGACACTTTATGTAGATGGTTCATGCATGAGAACAAGCACAGGAGAGTTAGTGGCAGCATATGCCGTGACCACTGATACTCAAGTCATAGAGACACAAAGAATAGACACACTGTCCGCCCAAGCAGCAGAACTCATAGCTCTGACACAAGCATGCATACGAGCCAAGAATTTGAAAGTAAACGTTTATACAGATTCACAGTACGCATTCGGAGTCGTTCACGACTTCGGCGTGTTGTGGCAGGAGAGAGGTTTCTTGACCTCTCATGGGGCCAAAATTCAGCATGGTCCCCTTATTCAAGCTTTGTTAGACGCAATACATTTACCTTCAGCCATAGCCATCATGAAATGCAAAGCACACACGAAAGTTACAGACACCATTTCCCAGGGTAACGACCTGGCAGATCGAACAGCTAAATTGACAGCTCAGACTCCAATGGACACGACAGAGACAAAAGTACCGTCATTGATGAATAGCATGACAGTCAGGGATCCCTCACAAGATGTACTCGATATACAGACACATGCCACTCCAGACGAAATAAAGAAATGGACTGAACAAGGAGGGGTCCAGACCGACCAGGGTTGGATGACAAAAGGCAAAGCTACATGGTTTCTTCCAGACTCCATGGCTCAAGTCATCATAAACACAGCACATAGTCCAGCGCACTTAGGAGAAAGGCCATGTTAGACAGTTTACAGAACATTTGGTTTAACAAGCACCTGCGTGCAGCAGCTAAACAGAAAGTACGCACCTGTATGATCTGTTGCCAGTTCAATCCAGGCAAAGGTATTCCGGTGGAACAAGGTGATTTCCACCCCCCTGACCACCCTTTTGAAGTCCTCCAGATGGATTATATCCAGATGGACAGATGTCGAGGATACAAATACGTCCTAGTAGTTGTATGTGCACTATCCAGATGGACAGAAGCATATCCAGTTCCAGATTACACTGCTGTAACAACCGCCAGGCAATTGGTCCAAGAGTATTTCCCACGCTACGAATTGCCCCGTGTCGTGTACTCAGATAATGGTCAGCCATTCTCCTCCGAGTTAATGAAACAAGTATCTCTTCTGTTAGGGTACCAGTGGAAGTTCCATTGCGTACGGCATCCCGAGGCAGCTGGCCTCGTCGAGAGACACAATCAGACACTGAAAACGATGTTAGCGAAAGTCTGTGCAGAAAAAGGCGTGGATTGAATGGTAGCCTTGCCGGTTGCCCTCTTCTACATGCTTATGGTAGCTCATTCCAGAACAGGCCTGTCCCCTTACGAGGTGGTTTTCGGCAGACCGCCAAATATGTGGGGTACGCCGATGCCTAAAAGAATAACCGATGTTGACAGTAATATGCTGACAGATTACCTGGCTTTTTGATGTCTGCACTACTTTCTTGTCGTTCACAGGTTGCAGCCGCCTTCCCCGACAACACCCAAGTAAAAAAACACTCCGTCGTCCCTGGTGACATTGTCCTGATTAGAAACTTTGATCGTGCAAGCCCTCTCGAGCCCCGATGGAAGACGCCAAAGCTGGTACTGCTTACCACAAGGACCGCAGTGAAAGTCGAGGGGAGGAAAGGTTGGATCCATGCCCAGCACATAAAGAAAGTCCATGGGAAATCAGAGACTGTAATAAAAAATAAGGACTGCCTTGAAACCAGTGACTCAAAACACCCTTTGCTAGAGAAAACTCCGCAACAGGAGTATAAATCTAAGTTATGGTCTAGTAAGTCAGACAGTTTAATTGTTTAAGTCCACTCTGTGGTGAATCGGTTAGGCAGGTTCCTGACATGTATGAGACCGTAGATCAGAATAGCAGTAGACAGAGAGATAAGAGAGAGACATACTGGAAAACCCTACGCAGTCGATGTATAGTAACACTGATTATTATGTTCCTTCTAAGTATAACGATTATATATCAGTTTGACGCTACATGTTTTCTTTCCTCCTATTGCTTCACATATACATTCTTCTTTCAATGACACTGCAGAGCACACCTTCAGTGACCTGCCACCCCACGAACTGTCATATCGTTTAGCACTGCGCAACAACACTTTTATTCAAATGTTGCATCATTCTCATCAGGCCAGCAATGTGACGAATTGCTGGGTATGTGGCCGACTCCCACCCTATCAGAAAACGAAGGGAGTTCTGCCTCTTTTTCCTTTCCCGTTTTCGCACAATGGTTCGTGCGGAGCATGGTTTGCTTTAATGTCATCACAAGACAAAAAGGTCACAGATTCCCAGAACAAATGGGTCTCGGGAGATTTGAATACAGTCATGCATAAGGTATGTTACCCAGACAAAGATGGTTTTCCCCAGAGAAAAGGAACCGATCTAGAAAATGAAGTATACGAACAAGGAAATGTTTACCTTAACATTATGATTTTAAATGTCCAGTACGAGAAAAGCACAGGTCATCCATTCATAACAGTCTTACCAGTAAAAGGTGAATTATGCATTACAAAGAAAGGATCAGTACATTTAGGTCACAGTGATTGTAATACTGTAGTCGAGTTCAATGACCAAGGAAAGTCCACTTTCACAGCTTCACGCCATTCCTATTTCATTTGCGGACAGACAGCCTATATACGTCTGCCTTTGGACTGGGGTGGGACATGTTATATTGCGTTCCTATTGCCACCAGTTTTCCTAGCTCCATCCCATTATCATCGTGATTCCCGACTAGTACATGTTAGACACAAGAGGGAGACTGATTCCCCAGTCGTTGATCAAACTGAGACAGCCTGGAAACAATATACAGATTTCAATAAAGGATTCTTTTTCTTCATAGGTCCTGTCCAAAATAGTAAACTTATACGCAGGTTAACAAGAACCCTTGAAGCAGTAATAAACGAGACTACATCTGCTCTGGCTAACTTAACAGAGGAGCAGTCTGCTATGAGACTTGTTGTTCTTCAGAACCGCCTTGTTCTTGACGTCATTCTGGCAGATAGGGGCGGAGCTTGTAGAGTGATCGGCTCCAGTTGTTGCGTGTTTATTCCTAATAACGCGCCATCCGTGTATGCAGCAATAACAAGACTCCACAAGATAGCTCACGAGATACATCAGAACCCAGGCACCTGGACTTGGTCCGGCTGGCTCTGGAGTATGATATCAGGATGGGGCTGGACTGTATTAACGTTCCTAGGAATATTACTGTTTACCCTGTTCAGTTGCTGTCTTTGTTTACAATGTGGCCCTGCGATTTGCGGCTTGTGCGCCACTGCCTGTATTCCCCATCCACGTATCCAGAAGAGAAAAGAAGAGCAAATGATGCAGTATGACCATATACAAGGTCTTATGCAAATAGATGCGACTTGAGGGAATGTAGGGGACAAGGAGGGAATGAGGTAAATGAAATTTTATATGGCCAAGTATGTCCCCTATCGTGTACCCCAACGTTCAATGTATGTGCATATCATACATGCATTTTTCCCTCCATGGCCAAAATGATGACGCATCTGTGTTTGCGTCCAACGTCAACATGTCAGTTACCAGGCCCTCCATGAAAGAAACGATTATTCTGCTTTCAGGCCTATGTTGCCAACGTCTGTACATGGTGCACGTTTAAATATCGAGATGCACCCGTTTTGTGGCTCCGTAGGGCCAGGACTCGAATTCAGGCTCCAGGCCTCCTCTCACTCTGAAAGCTGCAGTCTAGTTATGTATCCTTGAACTCTTGCATACTTCCTGCTCAGCCGAGAGGTGCTCAGCCTGGCCTGCCAAGACAGTATTATGCCTACAGTTATCTGCTCTGCTCCACAGAAACGCATTCCTGCCTAATGAAAAGGGTAAACATATTCCACCTGCAAAAGATAGGGCCTAGCCTTCCCGTCTCCATTCAAGTGATTTACAGAGCTCGCATCCATAGAAAGCCCACAGCCCCCATGCTATGCACGAAGAAATATAGGCACACACTAGCATTCAGTGATGTATAGCCTCTGCTCGAGTAACCTTTAAGTCAGATAATACTTATCCGAACTCCAGATATCAGATATTACCAGACGTACAGGTCGTCCTGACATCCAAGACTTCTCTACTAGCACGAAAGTCAGCCCCTCCTGTTTCCCCCAGTTACACGTACATTACACGTCATGACTAGGTTACGCACACAAGTAGGGTAAAGGTTCCAGTTGCCCATTAAGACCCCCTCCATGTATACACCCACCTATGACACACCTGTGACTCATCAAGGAAACGCCCACATGTACGCCCTTTTACACGCCTATGTGTTCTTATCTCTCTCTCTTCCACTTGCTCCACCTTTTCTATGCAAGTTAATGTATGTTTTACTATAAATAAATGTAGTCTGTGAATAAACGTTAGATGACGATCCTTCCTGAACCTTAGTGGTGATGGAACCCGATTCTCCATTTACTGCAGTGAATGTAATAAAGCCCTTCTGAATCGGTCACCACGGACTCTGCCTCTCATTATATGAGTTATACTTATTAATGTATAGAAATTATGTCAAGGTAATTATTTTATTTACCACAACATTTCAAATCCTGATCACTAACAACTACACTTTTAATGGACTACTAATCTATAGACCTCCAAATGCCAAAAGACCGCTCATTGAATCATTAAGCCCATTCCTAGAATCTAGTGTAACGAACCCAGACTATACAATTCTGGGAGATTTCAACCTACATCTCGAGAAAGCCTCAGACCCCAAGGTTAATGCCTTTAAAGATGCAATGGCCAATTTCGACCTAGATCAAAAAGTCCATCTAGACACGCATGTAGCTGGACATTCACTAGATGGTATTTTCACTTCATGTCAAAAATTAACGAAGGTGGTAGTCCACCCAATCGCCTGGACAGATCATAAATTGGTCTCTTTCCAACTAGAAATTACAGAGGAGCTGAGAAAACCAAACGAAAGTCAAAAAAGAGCCACTTACCCTGATTGGTCTAAAGTCAACTCCCATATGTTGGTAGAGACATTGAAGTCTTCATACCCAATTCTGGATAGCGACTGTAACACAGCCTGTACGCAATTTAATGACTGGCTTAAAACAGCAATCCAGAGTTCAGTACCTCAAAAAAGAGTGACATTTAAAAGAAAATCCCCTTCGCAACCCTGGTACTCAGACGCCTTGAAGACACAAAAACAGACCTGCAGAAGAGCAGAGAAAAAGTGGAGAACGCACTATGACCCCAAACTAAGAAAAGACTATAAAAATGAACTGGCTACCTACAAAAATATGATTATGGCAGAAAAAAGCAAATTCTTTGTACAGAAAATAAATGCATCAAAAAACTCAAGCAAAGACTTATTTGCAGTAGTCAAAAAACTTGCTAAAATCGAAAATAATAACCCTGAGGATATATCATCCCACTTCTGCAACACACTAGGCCACTTCTTTGTAAGTAAAGTGTCATCAGTCTATGAGCTGTTTAAAAATAATCAAGCAGAAAAAACTACTCAAGACCCCATTATTACTGTAAAACCAACCGACTCATCCATCTGCCAACCATCTTTTCACTGGGCCCTACCAACAGTGGAACAAATTAGCAAAGAAATAATGGCAACTAACTCGGGCAGCCCCTTAGACCCTTGTCCACCTAAGGTGATGCAAAGATGTTCAGAGCAAATAGGACTGATACTACAAAAACTGTTTGCTTTAATTTTAGACACTAACACATTCCCAGACGATTGGAAAACCATATCGATCAGACCACTCCTGAAGAAACCCAACTTGGATTGTGAGGTCCCTAGCAACTATAGACCCATAGCTAGGATCCCATTTGCTGCAAAGGTATTAGAGAAACTACTAAACAAACAGTTATCATAATATCTATTGGACAATAATTGGCTTGACCATTCCCAATTCGGATTCCGTGAAGGGCACGGTACAGAGACAGCTCTCCTCACGGCAGTTGAAGAACTTAGGAAAGTACTGGACAATGGGGAGAAGGCCGCCTTGGTATTGTTAGATCTCTCGGCGGCCTTCGACACGGTCAGCCACGAGATTCTAATAAACCGTATTAGAGAAGCTAGAGCAAGCGAATCTACATGCAATCTCATCACATCATACCTGAAGGATAGAAAGTTTACAGTGGAACTAGGAAACGCAAAATCAGACTCCTTTGAGGTACCATGTGGTGTCCCGCAGGGCTCATCATTAAGCCCAACGCTTTTTAACCTGTACGTTGCCCCCCTTGCAGAAATAAGAGAAAATGGCTTCACGCCAATCTCGTACGCAGACGATACCCAAATCGTCATATCTATAGGTAAAGACACAAAGGTAACAGCCGAAAAACTTCAACACTGTATGTTAAAAGTTAGTCATTGGATGCAGCAAAATTGCCTTAAACTCAATGGAGAAAAGAGTGAGGTGATGTTTTTGGGAGGTAATGCTGACATCTGATCCCCAGACTGGTAGCCTGACAAGCTGGGAACACGCCCAGACCCCTCGGAGAAGGTGAAAGATTTGGGATTCATGATAGACACCAAGCTAGCATACGAAGCCCAAGTAAACAAACTGGCATCGTCTTTTTTGGCTAATATTAAAAATGATAAAGAAAATACTTCCATATTTGCCCCAAGATGCACGTAAAACGGTATTGACAGCGCTCGCTTTATCCCGCTTGGACTACGGAAATGCACTGTATGCAGGAGCTAGAACAAAAATCATAGATAAGATGCAGCGCCTTCAAAATGCAGCAGCAAGACTGATCCTGGACATACCAAAGTTTCAGTCCGTCAGCCAAAAATTAGCATTACTTCATTGGCTTCCAGTCGCCAAAAGAGTCAAATTTAAATCACTATGTTTGACCTATAAGGCCCTGCAGGGCAAAGGACCTCTTTTCATAAAGACGCAGTTGAGGAAATACGAACCATCCAAACTACTTAGATCTGGCCTACAAAAACTGATAGCAATACCCAAGTTCAAACGAGCTAACTGGGGGGGAAGAAGTTTCCTCGTTCACGCAGCAAGGACATGGAATCAACTACCATTAGATATAAAAAACAGCCCATCTTTGGACTTGTTCAGAAAGCAAATCAAAACATGGTTTTTCACGGCATAAACCTAAGACCAGCTCAGGACTACGGGCATGTCATAGCGCCAAGACGCCTCCGGGCATTCGTGCACTTTAGAAATAGATAAATCAAATCAAATCAGACATCGACCAGTATAATTTTTTCCAGCGGAAGCAGACTGAGTCGGAATCAGTGGAGGACTCTGTGGCAGCCCTCAAGAAGCTAGTCATCAACTGCAAGTTTGGTACTTTATACCATCACCTCATTCGAGACCAGATCATAATGCACACTACCCGGTCCAGGAGAAGTTGTGGGTTAGTGGGGAAGCGTCCCTCCTGGAGATCATTACAATAATCAAAAGAGCTGAACTATTAAAACGGTGCGCACTCGCCGCCAAGAAGGAACCTCCCCAACAGCCTGTGGTGTGCAAAGTGTCAGACTGGAGAGACCCGACCGCAAAACCTGCGACCCATTCGGGCTCTGCCTACAACAGACAATCTACGTCCAGATCCAAAGGGCTCAGCCGCGCTCCCATGGACAAGCAAGGAACCTGCTACAGATGCGGCAGCCAATCCCACATGGCAAACGATAAGAAGCGTCTAGCATTCCACATCAAATACTCCTTCTGCAGCATCACAGGACACTTTGGCAAAGTCGGCAGGCAAAGGCCCAGAAGTACCACAGCCAAATATGTCCAGGACGACTCAGACGACCAAGAGGGAGCAGACCAATCTGACCAAGATTGCATACTCTGTATCGAGGACCAAATCCTGGGCATCGGCTGCATCGCCAAGAAGATGCCATCATGCACGCTATTAATCGAGGGCGTCCAGATAGTCATGGTGGCAGACTCCGGTTCGCCATACACCATCATCCAAAAACAGATATAGGACAAAGACTTTGCTCCTGTGGTGGGGAACCACCATCACCCCACTGATATCCGCCTAGTCACATACACAGGGGAACGAATCCCCATGGTAGGATACCGGCAGCCCCTGTTGGAGTTCAAGGGCAAGCACACGACCGCGAAGTTGTACGTCACGCAGAAAGGCCCCTCAGTCGGTGGGTGGACCAGGGAGAATTGGGCATACAGCTCAACCCAGGATGAGACACGCAAGTGCTTTTGATGGACGATCCATCCACGCCAGCCTCGTTAAAAGCCACCTTTCCAACAGTCTTCAGCGACCCCATCCGGAAGATCTCCAAGTTCACCCACAAAATCATGCTTAAAGAGGGAGTGGTGCCCGTCTCCTACAAAGTCAGGAACATCCCGTTCAACTGCAGGGAGGCAGTTCAGCTAGAGCTCAAATGGCTGGAAGACAACGACATTACTGAACCAATAGAGTGCGACGAATGGCTCGCGCCCTTGGTGGTGGCGCGCAAACAGAGTGGGAAGATCCGCCTTTGCATTGATCTCCACAAACTCAACAAAAACATCATTGTTGACAAGTTCCCGCTGCCCAAAATCAACGAACTACTAGCCCAGACTAAGGGGCTCAAATGGGTTTCCACCATTGATCTCAAAGCCACTTACCATCAGCTATCGCTCCATCCATCATGCCAGAAACTCACCTCTCATCACGCCCTTCGGCTGCTACAGGTTCCGATGGTTGCCCTTTGGTCTTGCATCCGCCGCAGCCGTCTTCGAAAAACTCATGCACACAATCTTCAAGGACGTCCACGGAGTTCTCTACTTCCAGGACAATATCCTCATCATGGGACAAACCAAGACTGAGCACGACGTCTTCCTGCACACCATACTGCACACGGTGGCGGACAATGGTCTCACGGCAAAACTTGAGAAGTGCAAATTCGGCTTACGCAAAGTTATCTATCTAGGACACAAGATAAGCGACACAGGCATCTCCCCAAAAACGGCCAATGTGGAAGGCATCATGTCTGCACCCTCCCCAAAAGCAAAGATGAGGCCCCATCCTGGATTCTTGGGGCATACCCAAACACCTCATTATCTTAGTGGACCGATACTTAAAGTGGCCAGAGGTGAAAATCTGTGAATCAGTGGACACTGACACGGTCATGGTCTTCCTCACCAACGTCTTCCTGAGGGAAGTTATTTCTAAAACCATCACCAGCGACAACGGACCCCAGTTCACATGAGTCAAGTGGACAGCCTTCACCAGTCGCAACAGTATCCAGACAAAAAACACACCTATCAACGACCCGGCTGGCAACGGCCAAGTGGAACCCTTTCACCGGGTGATCATGGGCTCAGTCCAAGCAGCCATCAGTGCCGGGAAGAACTGGGAGACCGAAGTCAAAATCACAGTGTGGGCATAACGTATCACACCCACCCTCACAGGCTACAGCCCGTTTAAAATTCTGAGAGGCAGAGAACCTTTTACCGGAGACAATACAGCCAGGATGAACATGCATCTCCAGAGCAAATGGTCCCCGGCCATCGTCCGAAGCAACATTGAGAAGGCCCAAAGTATCTACAAGGCACACTATGACAAGAGGCATAATGTGCGAGAAGCCACGCTTACGGAGGTCGACTGGGTCAGAGCAAAAAGGGTCACCCAGGACAAAAAGGAGACAGCAACTTCAGTGAGCCCCAACGAGTAGTGGGGCCATACACACGTTGAGCTTTGTTGAGCGACGGCAAGGTGTGGTCACAATCCAGAATGGCCAAGTGCAATACAATCCTTCAGTGTAGCGTAGACAGTAAGAACAGCAATCTTGAAAAAAGCAACAGCACCACTGGGACTGCAACACCGACCACAGAACAAGGGGGTGAAGACATGAAGACTACCAGCAGGAACGAGAACAGCATAACAGCAAATGCGGAAGGACAGACAGCCGAGCGACAAACACAGGGCCTGCCCAGCCAGGACACTGACATTGTGGGCACCTGCAAAAGACTTCCAATACCCAAACCAGAGAACCGGAGGAGAGTAGGAGGAGTGGACAGCCAGAGGCAGTGGACGACAAGAGCAAGGCAGCCGGGCATCCCTCACGCACACCTGCAAGGGCCGTACAGTGAAGCTTCCAAAACGATTCAGCGAATTCCAGTTGGGAACTCTTTCTCTCTCTCTCTCTCTCTCTCTCTCTCTCTCTGCGACAGTTCTTGTTGCTATTTATTGTTAAGGGGGAAGATGTGTAGCGTTGTGGTCTAGTCGTTCCATGTCACTCGACTCGCCGCAAAGCATTGTGGGAGTGACGTGACGCGAGCGGCCATTTTGGAACACAGCGCGAAGACCTTTGGTCAGCTGTCCCCTACGGAGGAAATAAAGAACCTTCAATGCACCCTCTTCACCGTGTCATCATTGGAGGGGAAGGTGCAGCTTCCTACACCACAGGGGGGAGGACGGGTCTGGAGTATATGGAGCGCTGCAGGGAGAGGATGTGAGGATGGCACAATGCAGGGTGGAGGAAGGGCGGGGAGGTTGAGGATATGCAGGTCAAAGCACAGGCAGGGAGATAGCAGCCCAATGCCATGGATGGATGGGCGTAGGGTACAGAGAATAGATTTCGAGCAGAGGACAAAGGCATGGTTGGGACTTCTGTTCTCCCTGGTGCTACTGTGGAACAGACAACCAGTGTGGCAGGGAAAGGGACAATCCTGTAAAATATGAGGCAGTGCTCCACGCAGTGCACGCTGTGTGTGCAGCCATTTTAGGTTGGGCTTCTGTATTTTACTTCTTATAGACTTTGTGCAGTAGTGGGGAAGAACAGGTGGGAGGTAGTACTGATGGTGAAGGAAAAGAAGAGCGGATAGGCCCATGAAGAGGAAAGACAACAGGCTGGAGGAGCAGGTGGTGAGAAGCTAGACAGTATAGAGGTAGGGAGGAAGAATGGGGAATGACAAGAAAGGAGTGCCAATCAACAAACAAAGGCAGACATCAGGGAAAACCAGAACCTGCAACGAGGAGCCAGTGTGGATAATTTCAATTGCAAAATAGTTTCTCATGCACTTTAATTCAAGCACTTAAAGGCAGAAGGATACACTCAAATAGCCAATAGCATAAGATGGCAGTGAAATATTCCACTGTGCTGATCCAAGATGTGATATTCTCATTGTCAAGTCAATTGCTGAAAGAGGCTGGTAGAAGAAACCCAGGGGTTGAAAATTGTGGACTCAAAGTAGGGGTGGGTGGGCATTTCCTTTCGGCCTATGGAATGTGCGGTAATTTGCCCCTTCCGCCTTCTGCAAAGAAGGCAGAAAAACTATGCAAATTTCCGCACACTCGGGGGCGGAATGGAAGTTGGCGGCCCGCCGCCTGCCCCCCTCCCGCCCACAATATTATAAATAATAAAGCCTGAAATAATATTTAAACACTTACCTTAAGGCGGGGACATCTCTTTCGGGTCTATCGCGCCTTCTTCTTGAAACTGCGCATGCGCAGGCTCCCGCGCATGCGCAGTTTCAAGAAGAAGGCGTGATAGACCCAGAAGAGATGTCCCCGCTATAAGGTAAGTGTTTTAAATATTATTTCAGGCTTTAATCTTTATAATATTGCGGACGGGAGGCGGGCGAGCGGGATGCGGGCGGGCGGGTGTCAAGTAACAGAAATTTGCGGAGAGGCACGGAAATGGTTCAATTTATGTGCCTCTCCGCGAAAGTCAATTATGCGACTTCCGCCCACCCCTAACTCAAAGCCAATTCTACATATATTTTAAGCAACAGGTCTGTTTGTCAGCTGCGTTGTCAAAAATCGGACCTAAAACTCAGATGTGAGCTCATGAGAGAACAATGGGTTAGTCAGACCCTCCAGAATTTCGCAATATCATGATTTGCCATGAAATCAGCACTTTTATAAAAATGCAATGATTTTTACAAAAGAGCTTGCGTAATTGAGGGAAGGCATCTGAAACAGATTATTATTGTATGAAATACCACTTTTTGTTGTATTTCATACAATAATAATCTATGGTTAATGTTAGATCTGGGGGTCTCTAGTTGGCAGAGGTAGGTACCACTGTCCAAATAGGGACCCTTGCTTCTAGTCAGGGTGAGGAAACACTCTTCATATAACCCCTTCTCACCCCCTTGGTAGCTTGGCACGAGCAGTCAGGCTTATCGAAGTCACTGTGTAAAGTATTTGCACCAATACTCACAGTAACACAGTGAAAACACCACAAATTGAGTCCACAACAGTTTAGAAAAATAAAGGTATTTAATCTAAACTAAACAAGACCAAAACGACTAAAATCCAACATACACAGTTCAAGAATTTGGTTTCTGTGTGTTGCGGTGACTCGGGTCTGTATGGGGCGGGATGCGATACCTTGCGTGTATTCCGGTGAACAGGTTCTGGTGGAGGCGGCTCGCAAAAGGTATGATGCGTCAATCCTCTGGGCGATGATGATCTCCGGTGCGACGATGATGCTCAGCTGCGATCTTCTCCTCTCGCGGCCCCTCGATGCGATGGCTCTGCAACGACTCTCGCATCGATGTGATGCGGTCCGCAAGCAAGCGGTGCGACGATCTCACCCAGTGATGACAGGCTCTGCGATGATACTCGCAGTGATGATACTCTTCCCGCACCGGACTGGTGCGTCCCGCAAATGAAGGATGCGACGACTCTGGCAGCGGCAACAGGCGCTGCGACAATCTCGGCCTTCGTAGCGGCGGCAATTTCCTCTCACTGACAGGGATGCTCTCCGCAAGCGAGCAATGCCTGAAAACTTGCAGAAAGTCTTTAAAATCTTGGTTTCCAGTTTCCCAACACTGGTACAACTTCCAGAGGCACCACAACTGACTCACACACTTTATAAAGGACAGAACTCTCTCAGTAGATTTCAGGGAAGCTGGGGGTGACGTCCTTTTGTTCCTAGGACTCCTTAACAGGGAGCCAGCTCTTCTTCAGGCCCTTGGAGATTCCTTCAAGCAAGGGGACACAGCACAAAGCAAAGTCCGTCCCCTCTCCTTGGCAGCAAAGTAACTGCAGGTCAGTCCAGCAAAGCAACAGCAGGACAGTCTTCCTTCTTCAGTCTTCCATCTTTCTCCTTGGCAGAGGTTCCTTCTTGATTCCAGGATGATCTAATTTTCTGTAGTCAGGGTTCCTGTACTCATACCCCTAAACGTCTTTCTTCCCTTTGTGCAGGAGGGCTCAGGGCCCGGTCTGAACCAGTTCTGGCTGCTCCTTGAGCACTTTGATTTCCTGGCTTCTCCTTTCCCTTCAAAGAGAGGGACAGGGTTGTCAGCCGCCCAGCAGGAGGTAGAGCCAGCATTGTAGAAGGCAGGCACAGCCCTATTCAGGCTCAGGTGCTATCCCCTCTCACCACTCAAGATGCAGATGCAGTCATTCAGCCAAGGGCTGACTCAGCCAGCCTCCTGGGGGCTCCCCAGCCCCTGAGATTCACAAACCAGACACTCAATTTACAAACAGGCCAAGGCACACAGAAAGGTCAGACAAGAGAACAGCTACTTTCTAAAAGGGCTTTTCTCAAACACAGGATTTAAAAACTACCTTTCCTAAAAGATGTGTTAATAAATTCTCATGGATACCAGACTTTTATGTCCTACCTTGCTCCTATGGGAAGATATGCTGGTAGCCACTGCAGCCCGCATTCCCCATGATAGCCTAGTGGCAAGGTAGCCTTACAATAGTGAAAAACGAAAATGGCTGTCATTCACTACCAGAGCATGTCACCTGCACTAGTACATGCTCTACTTTTCACATACACTGCACCCTGCCCAGGGGAGTACCTTGGGCCTTCCATAGGGGTGACCTATGTGCACAGAAAGGGATGGGTTAGGTCTGGTCAGTGGGGACACTGACCAGGAGGACATGGCAGTTCACAGACACTGCGGTGGCAGGCCTGAGACGCCATTTTAGGGCTACTCATGTGGGTGGCACAATCAGTGCTGCAGGCCCACTAGTAGCATTTGAATCACCAGCCCTGGCACACTCAGTGCACTTTACTAGGGACTTCTTGGTAATACAAATATGCCAATCACGGATAACCAATTACAATAACAATTTACACAATGAGCATATGCACTTTAGCACTGATCGGCAGTGGTAAAGTGCTCAGAGTCCTATTGCCAACAACCACAGGTCAGGAAAAACAAGGGAGGAAGAAGCAAAAGGTTTGGGAATAACCCTGCAAAAAGGGCCATTTCCAACAGTTAAGCAAATAGGCTAAGCCTGCCAGCCCGTGGCAAAGTGGAGAATAGTGGTTCCATTTGTTTTTAGCAGCCAATGGCATCATCGGCGCAGGACTCACTTCCTGGGAGGTTGTTTTCTATCTTTCAAAGCATGAATCAGTCTTCTCACTTTCTGGCAGGGTTCCTCCTTTCATCCCTCTATATGTCGAGACGTGTGCTATCTGCAGAGTTAAAAAACGATGAAGATCCAAATGGATAAAAATTCAAAAAGGTTAAAAAGAAGATGAATATAGCTTCATTTAATTAATTGGATTCATACTGAGTTTATGGCTTTGCGACTTGGCGGAACTTGGAAAAAAGTTCCCCCTGGATTTGTTTTGAATGCATCGCAAAAGGCAAAGCTTAAAACAAGTTTGCACACTAGCAAAGTGGAATCAGATTAAACACGGACAAATAATGGAAGAAATAGTTGTGCATCTCGCCACCATGAACTTCTGAATTTCTCTACCTGCAGAGTGGTCCACTCATGGTATTCAAAGGTAAAATTGGTCTTCGCCTCGACCCTGGAAGAGCACTAGAAACGTCTTCACTTAAGGATACATATATTTCCACGATCAAAGAAAGCGTTTGGGTTCCCAGCAGAATACTGTACAGCTTACTAGCACGACTGGTAACCCACAATTAATTGGTTAAATATTTACTAGCCTCAGTCACACTTTCACTAGGACCAACTGAAATGCCATCAATGCCCTACATTAGTTATACTCCTATTATAGTGAAAGCACACTGGACGTCACAGCCAAGCCTTGTGCAAGGAGAGCTGGCTAAACATTTATTGATGAAATCAGCAAAAAAAATATCTGCCATTGAAGAAGGTATGAGTGTAATCCTGCTCCTTCCTGTAGCATCGCGCTACAAATAACCACAGACACTAGTTATGGTATACTGGATCTTTATTCCACACGTCCAGCATACACCCTGTCCCTACTCTAACTGCCCTCATCCTGTCCTGACCCCTCCTCTTTCCCTCAGCCCACCTAGCTCCGCCCGCCCCAGCTACTAGACTGTCAACTGTATTACATCTCCCCTTTTCTTAACAAAATGAGCTGAATGTCCTCAGTGTTCGCAATTCTTCAATCCACCACACGGGTCGGCGGACAGCCTGTTCTTCAAGCTTCAGTAGTGTCGAATCGGTGGTGGGCTTGGCTTTGGTCAATCTTTCCGTTGTATTAATCAGGGCATTCTTGACCACGTTGCGTGTGAACTGTTTACTCTCACATTCCGCAGTCATCATATTTCCTTCCTGTGGTGTGACTGCTGTTGGTTCAGATGCTCGATCTCCTTCATGAGTGGATAATGTTCTGGTCCTCTTCCGAGTACCCGCATCTACTTTTACTTCCTTTTGTCTTGTCCGGTCGAGGGCAACACTGCCCTCCAATTCAGGGTCATATATACCAGACAGTATGGTACTATCTGACGAGACTGTCTTGGTTTGGTTCGGTAACTCATCCGCAGCCTTGGGTTGTCTGGTGAACTCGTGGGCTATCTGTGCATAGGCATGTTTCTCTCTCATCCGATGATGATCTCTCTCTACTGACACGTCCGGTTTTCCTTGCGGAGTGACTGGCTGGTCCCTTCCCCTCCGGTGGCTAAGGTCCACTGTCTCGGTTTTCCTTTTGTAGGTCCTTTGAGTCAGCCTCGCGGACCCCTTCAGGGGTGACGGTGTATGATCTATGTCTGGATATACTTGTGACTGACATGACAGGTTGTCTTGTGGAGTGACTGAGTATTCAGAGACCTTAGTGTGTGACATGTTGCCCTTGACGGGAAGGATGTCCTTTGGTTCCATGGTGTGTTCGGGTGATTGACGCCATGGCTGTCGTCGGGACCATGACTCGGTCGACTCACGGAATTGAACAGACGTGCTTTCTGAGTCAGAGAAGTCTTTTGTCGACTTCCAGGATCGAGCAGACACGCTCTCTGAATCAGAGGAGTTCCTGGCCATATCCCTTTTAAAGGATCGGACAGACGCGCTCTCTGAACCAGAGGAGTCCCTGGCCACACCCTTTTTAAAGCGTTCCTTTGAGAGTGTATCGAGTAATGGATTTCTGAAATGAGTAGGCCGTGACACGTTGTTCTTTGACTCAGGGTTGTCTTTAAGACGCTTCTCTGGGCGCCTTCGTCGACTTGTCTTTGACGTAGTTTCATTTGAGAAGTTGTTCAACAACCACGTGCGTGTTCTTTGTGTTTGCTCTCGAGGTTTTTCATCTTTGCTTTTCTCATATATCAACGACTTCTTCTCTGTTTCTTCGTTGTCCCTGTTGCCATTGATGTGTTGGTCTTTTCCTGCTTGTTGTTGGGGAGGATCAGTTCGTCGTATGCAATCTATTTCTTCTTCCCACTTATTTGGTGCTCGGACACCCATGATACGGGTGTGATGTGTTCTCCTGCTGGATGTTCCCTCAGACTCATCTTCACAACTTGGCGAAGAGTGTTCCTGCGCCGACTTCCAGTTTTGACTATTTTGATCCCTTCTTCTTACTCTCTTGTTGTGCAGGTTGCCATTTTGTCCAGGGCTGCGATCTGTCCCACTTGACGCTCCCTCCTCGTCAGACTTCGAATGACACCTTGAGGGTGAAGAACTCCTTGAGGTTGTCCTTTGACTGATTGACTCGGAGTACTCCCTGTCACTTTGTCTCTCCCGTTGTCTTTTCACTGGTCTGCCTTCCCTCTCTCTCCTTTTTGTTTTGTGTATTTTCCGAGTTTCATCAGTCCAGGCATCTTGATGTTTTGCCTTCAGATGCAGGTCCTTTGATCTGTCTCTTGCCTTGACGTGTATTCCAATTTCAGCCTTCCTAATGATTTCTTCCAACGACCAATTCCCTCGCAGGATCTTGAGCTTTGTGTCGGGGTTTGCGCAGCCTTCAATTATCAGGAGTCGAACTGCATCCTCATTCGTGAAGGTTTTGAAATGGCAGCCTTGTACCAGGTTTTGCAACCGAATGATGAAAGTTGGCAATGGTTCGCTTGGTTCCTACCGAGCTGTGTTGAAAACGATGCGATCATGATCCACCTCTGCTTGTGCAGAGAGACGGGCACATAGCTTCTCTTGGAGTCTTTCATAGATTTCTGTGTCTTCTTTGGAAAATGTTTTGATTGGGCATCGGCCCTCAGGACCCACCAAATGGAGGAGCAGCATTCGACATTTTCTCTCTCTTTGTTCACCCTTGGCGTCCAGGAAGTCACCCAATGTTGCCAGCCATTGGTTCCATTTGAGACACAGACTCCAAGTGTCTGTTTGCACCCCTGGGGGTGGTACTTCAATGCAGGGATTGAACCATTGTGCTACTTCTTCCCCCGCCATGAGAGGAGGATTCTGATAGATTATGTTTGCACGGCACGGGCTGTTCACTCGTCTTCTCATCTTCTTAGCTGATTCTCTTTAGTCGAGGCCTTCGTTCTGGTCATTTGCTGGGACGTTGATAATCTTTGCAACTATCACAGTATGTGCCAGGGAATCAAACTTAGATTTCGTGCGTTCCGAAGCGTCCACCACCCAGCTGCACTATGCTAGACACAGGGCTCCTTCTCTTTCGAGTCGCATGCTAGTGGCAGGTGGTTACCGACTCTTCCGCAGTGATGCTGGGCACGTTTGACATCTTTGTTCGTTCGGGCGTTCCCTGTACACTAGCGCAAGGCCTCCAGTCACTTCAGTGTGTTTTGTGCTTGTTTCTGGGACTGTCTTTCGCAGTCTTGCCCTCTTCTGAACCTCGTGTGGTTCTGTCCAGCAGCTCCTCTCCCTTTTACGCTCTTCGGTATGTGTTTACCATCACCTTTACCCATTGCTTGCGTTTGCTTATGCTTGTTTGCTTCTTCTCTCCAGCGCTTGTTTATGTTTCCTTATTACACCCCTTGCGTTTGCTTGGGCTTGTTTTCTCAATATACTCCTTGCATTTGCTCGTGATTATTGATGTCCACTTGTCGTTTTTTACCTGGCTCTTGCATGCGTCTGTGCTTGTTTCTTTTCCTCACTTGCGTTGGCCAATGTTTGTTGCATCACCTTTGTAGGTGCTCGTGCTGGTTTGCTGTTTCTCGCCAATGCTTGTTTATTTGCTTTTCCACTGCTTGTTTGTTTCTTTTCGCCACTGCTTGTTGGTTTCTACTCGCCACTGCTTGTTGGTTTTTACTCGCCAATGCTTGTTTGTTGGCTCTTGACGGTGCTTGTTTCTTTCTATTAGCCAATGCTGTTTATTTGCTCTTATCAATGCTTGTTTGTTCTTCGCCAATGCTTGTTCGGTCTTCGCCAATGCTTGTTTGGTCTTCGCCAATGCTTGTTTGGTCTTCGTCAATGCTTGTTTCTAATATGTTCGCCAATGCTTGTTGCTAAACTCAGCTCGCCTGACCTCAAAATGGCCGCCTACAGTTTGCACAGGGAGGATGTCCCAAAAGTTTCCTGACTTAAAAATGGCCGCCGTAGTTGTCTGCAGGCACTACTTTCTCTCTCTGCACTCGACCCAGATTCTTCACACAGGACTCACCGGCAGTTGCTTCCAGGGTCAGCACACTCCAGATTTGGTTCCCTTTGGTCTTTGCCACCGTCAGGTGAGGTTGGGGTGGGCTCCCGCCTTACTTTGCAGGGTCCCGCACTTCTCCGGCAACAGCGTGCCAAAGCTCACGCATCGGGCGTGAGATTTCCCCGACGTCGGATAGCACTCGAGCTCCAACTTCAGTGCACTCAGCAGCGCTCGCCAGTAGATTATCGGGTAGCAGCGTCCTCCACCCTGGGGCACTTTTCCTTCTCTCTGGAGGCTTGGCAGAGTCGGAGTGGGCTCCCGATTTCTGTGCACGCAGCGCTCACCAGGTTTGCACGCTTCCCGCGTGAGTTGCGTTTCGGCGCGAACAGCGTCTCTTCCTTCAGGCGGTTTGGCGCTCGGTGTTTCGGCTCTCTCTTGGCTCCCTCTTAATCTCTGGAAGGTAGAGTCACCTGCTGCTGGCCTCGGTCCTCAGGCGGCAGCTCCGTTTTACGCGGCAGCGTTCTCCTCACCTCGAGGCTTTTTGAGACAGGGTTCTCTCGTCAGGAATTCTCTCAGGGGGTTCTACGAATCGTGGGCTTGCTTGATCCCACCCTCGTCGCCAGTTGTAGCATCGCGCTACAAATAACCACAGACACTAGTTATGGTTTATTGAATCTTTATTCCACACGTCCAGCATACACCCTGTCCCTACTCTAACTGCCCTCATCCTGTCCTGACCCCTCCTCTTCCCCTCAGCCCACCTAGCTCCGCCCGCCCCAGCTACTAGACTGTCAACTGTATTACACTTCCATTCTAATTCCGTGGACCATGTTTGATTCCTTACCCACTTAACAGGCTTGAGGCTGCCCCGATCTTTCTTTGCAGTAGGTGTGCTCAGTTATCCAGGTATAAACATACCAGTTCACAGTATTTGTGTGAGGCCAGGTTCCTAGGTCGGCCTGGTGTACCCATGGGGACACTGACATTATAAAGTGTAATAGTGGATTAGTTTTCTTTTGCCATACTCCTTCATTGGAGAGCTATCTCTCAACACCACTAATTTAACTGGAACCTTTGAAATGTCGGATGTATTTTGCTTTTGTGCAGGGAGACGGTGGTTTAACTTGAGTATGATAGAAGCTGCTCCAAGCACTTGCAGCGGCGCTATGAAAATATTTAGAAATTCCTTTAAGCCAAATCAGTGTCTCGGGCCCTTACTGCGTTATCAATAGTTATTATAATGCTGTTGCAGTTGTTTGAATAGTTTCCTTGTCTAGACTCTGCTATCTTGAGTGGCTGCCCGTGTCCTTCGTTCAGCTGAAGCTCATGACCGAGTCCTAGCTAAAAGTTTTCTTCTCACTTGTGAACTGAACAGCAAATCCAGATGAAACCCCTCTTTTCCTGCCACCGCTGTGTAACGCATGAGTGTGATCTTCCCCCAAAAACCTGTCATTTCTCTTAAAGAGAGCTAGCTCTGATGTCACACCTGATGGAGAGCAGAAAGTCCTCTCTGGTCACCTCTAAGCTGTTCTTCTGTAGAGCTACAGACACATTAAACATGCCAAATGCAAAGTAGAATACTCTGCTAAAACAGTTTCCATCGATTGCAAGCTGAAAATGAATGATTATAAGTAACAAAGTGCCGCAAACTTGCAGCTAAATTTCCATATTTGTGCCGCTAAATTTCCATCTTTGTGCCACTAAATTTGCTAATCCACGCCGCAATATCCTGGGGGGTCTGGTTAGTTGTATTTCACTTGGCTGCACATGTTTAACAACTCTGAAAATACATAATGTAAAATAGTCACAAGGTGGCAGCATTTCTCACAAATATACCTTGAAAAGCAGCCAGGAATGAGACACCTATCAGAATGCAAGCTAGAACTCACTCTGAGTGGTCTACGATGCCTGGCTGGGACACGGAGCATCATTCACGGATCACCAGTGATCACAGCTGCAACTCCTTGCATGCTTCTAGCGACCCCAAACATTACCTTTGTGCCTATTTGCCTCAGAGGTGACAAAAGCAGTGTCCAGAGCAGGAGGTAAACATTGCCATAATGAGCACTGTAAACTTTCTGGACCTCCCAATGGGGCATTACAGTTTTGTACTGCTGGCCTTGACAAGCTGGTGTTTTATTATGTAATGCAAGAATAGGCACAAAAATAAAAATAATTTAAAAAATGCCACAAACGACGGGCCATGTGCTTGCAATAACAACTTAAATTAAAAAAAAGAGAGAATTGCGTACAATTGGAATAGATCAGCATGGGTCCTTCCTAGCAGGCAATTGTACTTCGAAGTGGTATAGATACATTTTTAGTTGTAATGTACGCTACGAGAAAATAGGACATTGGCACAAAGAAGAGGTACTATTGACTAGAATTACTGTATCTGGAAGACGTAGGTTAAACACACATGGATAGCAAAAAAAGAAGATAAAGAATAAAAAGAAAAAAACATTTGAAAAGTAAGGTACATCATCCCTTGCACTGAAGAGCATTTCTTTTTAGATAGGTTTGCATGTGTCATTAGGTAAAATATTCACACACACTGCACAGGGCAGTGGATGAAGTGGAGTGACTGCTTGCTTTATGCTGCAGAGGATGGAAGCAACGTTTGAATGACTTTTGACAAGACCAAAGGATGAAGAAAGCAGCCCAAAGCCACTCTGTGTATTTATGCTCTTTTATTTGTGCTTTTTTTAATTACATGAGGGTAATGAAACAGTTAAAGATGTCTCTAGGCCACAACTTAGGCAGTATTGAAACGAAACTGTGATCTCTATGATTTGCAACTATTTGAGGTAATTTGTCCCAATAAATCAGGTAGCATAATCAGTAAAATAAGTGTTCTTGACCATAAAAATTAGAAAAAAATAAAGTGCATTACAATCGGCAAAATATGAATTGTCTCAAAATTAGTTAGAATGCATAATAAATCGGATATATGGAAGTAGCATAAGGCTCTGTCAAACGCAGCAAGAGGTCTGACAAAGTCAAGCCTCGGAAAGAATGTTGAAATAATTTTAAGTCCCAAGCATGAGACAGACAAGCAGGAGTCTGCACAAAGAATCAAGAGATGATTCGATGGCACACCTCCAAAATGTGACCTTTTCATAAGAAAATCCACAGTGAAAATCACAGGCAGTTTTAAGTGAATAAAATGTTGCAAGGCTCAGCCAACAATACAGAATTAACAGCCAAAATACAAACACCACCCCTTAAATAAATAATTATTTAACTCTTGGCCTAATGTCATTAGATGTGAGAATACTTCAAAAGTTACATTTGCAAGGAAAGCTTTCTCCATAGCTCTTCAAGAACAGCATGTCAATACAAAGCATTTCATTAGCGCATATTTTGCTATGAGAGGAGAAATGAAAACACGGACATGTAAAAATACAAAATGGAGTCCAGTCTAGTTCAGGCCTTGTTTGGCCAATGTGTTAAAAAAACATGGGGTCATATTAGCAAGGAGTAGCGATATTTATCGCTAAATACGCTTAGCGCACTTTTTTTATCACTGCCTATCGCCAGATATTATCGCAGAGATAAAGTGCTATTAGCAACGTTTATCTTCAATGCGATAAAATATCCGGCGATAGCAGCTCAATACGAGAATATCGCTGGAAATCCAGCGATATTCTCACATTAACGCCAATGGGGGCTTAATGTGATAATCCACCCTCCATTGACTATACAGGTAAGTCAACATTTTAGCAGGTGTTAGAATCTAGCGATAATCGGGCTTAGCGCAATTTTTTTTATCCCTTCGCCTGCCTTGCTAATAGGTGATAAGCTGTGTTAGCGACTGTTTTCAGTCACTAACAGTTTGGGTAAGCCCACTTTGCATGTCATTAGCGATATATATCGCCGACATGCAAAGTGGGCCGCAAACCTGTAGCTATCGCCTATAAGCTGTTGCTAACTGCTGTTAGCGACAGCTTACCAATAGGGCGATAAAAATATCGCCGCTTTAGCGGGAAAAAGTCCCGGTAAAGCGGCGATATTGCCCTTGCTAATATGCCCCATGATTTTGTAAAGTGCAGTGTTTTTGTTTTTAGTGCTAAACATTAGCAGACATTTATTAATCAGAATTATATCTCACAGGTCCCTGTGGATAAATATCAGTAGAAAAATCCCACTATTTGTTTTAAATATCTTTCTTAATCCCCGTTATTTTTTTAACCAAATCTTTTCCTTAAGTTATACACGAGGCTTCAGTGAGATCAATTATTTTGAAAATGAGGGCAAGGTCTTTTGGCATCACGGGATTCATGGTTAAAGGTCCATATGATGTAACTTCCTGTCCTGATTTTAATGTCAAGATGTGTGTGTGAGCACACTCCACTACCCCTGGCATCTTGGTGAACCGGCATCCATTGGCTGGGAGATTGTCCTTTTCCATCACCACCTAGGACTGAAAAGGCAAATTTGAGATGAGGTTGTAGTTTGAATTAAAGTAGAACGGATGCTCGTACAATGTGAAGGACAACTGTGGCTGGAGCCGTTTTGAAAACAGGTGGACAGAGTTCCATCTTTCATTGCGCCCCCCTTAAAACAGCACTAATGAATGACAACACTGAGTATGACATTAGTGGCTTGTGAGGTCAGGTCCAAGTTCTGTCCAAATCTTTATTAAACCTTTTACTCTAGACTGTGTGGACTAGATGGGCTTTTGTGGATACTCTTATCTCTTATATCAGCTCAGGGGTGTGGACAATGTCACCAAAAACAGTGAGGCCAGCTCATTACCCAAGGTCGTTTATCTGAGGAAGGTAGGCGCTGCACAGAGGCAAGGTCATCATGTGGGAGCTGAGATGTCTGGTTGGGAGTGGAGGGATTCTTTGAACACAGAGACGATTAGCAAAAATCAGCAGTAACACATTAGTATAAAGAAAAGTCCAAGAAAATCTTGGTGGCGAACAATTACATTTTAGTCAGTGGACGGCTTACACTGCAGTCTGGTGTTTATGATTTTTTGTGTCTAGACTGTTTTTTTTTCTTTTTTTTCCTGCACTATTGCAATTATTTCAGGTGGCAGTGAGCTGATAAGCATGAACTGTTATTGTTGCAGGTGTTTTAGTTCTGATACGATTTGCATTCCTAAGTTTATAAAGGGAATGGAGGAAACATTTACTATACTATTGCTTGGAGGCCCTAGTAGTAGTTATCGGATGGCAGAAGTGTTAAAAATATGTAGGGTCTGGGTTAGTGAGTGTGTTGGGAAGAGCTAAGTAGGAATTTGTTTAGAAGGCTAGACTCTGCCTGGGACGACTCCTGGTGGCCTGCAGCCCCCAGAACCTCCCCCCCACAAGCACAGACTGCACACAAAACCTCAGCATCATCCTGGATTACTCGCTCTCAATGAACAGCCAAATCGATGCCGTTTTGTCCTCCTGCTTCCATATGCACCACTTGCTCAGAGAGATCTTAAAGTGGATTCCCACCGAGTCCAAGATGGTGGTCACCAATACACTCGTCAGCAGCATACTCGATTATGGCAATGCACTCTATGCCAGCCCCACACAGAAACTCCAAAGGAACAGCCGAACGCCTCCGCCAGACTCCTCCTGAACATCCCATGCCACAGCCACATCACCAGCCACCTGAGACCCCTTCACTGGCCCTGAGAGACCTTCACTGGCTACCCATCAACACGCACGCGCCTACAAAGCCCTCCACAATGCCTGAACGGCATACCTCAACCACCGCCTCTTCTTCACTCCCACCAGACATCTCCTCTTCGATGAACTGGCGCTGGTCACCATCCCACGGATTCACAAGACCACGGCTGGAGGAAGATCCTTCTCAAACCTTACGGCTAAGACCTCAAATTCTCTGCCGCTGCACCTCAGGAAATCACCATTGCTGTCGCAATTCTGGATAACCCTGGCTGGAGCTGGTGGTGCGGGACTACGCGGAGGTCCACGGAGTTGGGAACCTGTGAAACTCCGCCCGCCGCCCACCTCCACCCCGTGAAACGGCAAGGAAGAGGAGGACAGCATCCCGGGGTTGCTGCAGTCAAGAAAAGTCTTTATTATTTTTCCTTTTAATTACTTTTTATTTAATTCTTACTAGGGGAGTGGAGGCGGGGGATGGTCAACTCTGCTCTGGCCCGGAGTGTGCAGAGATTGGCCTACTCCGTGCTCTCCGCGGAACGCAGAGTAGGCAAATCTCTGCATACTCCGCGAGCGGAGCTCTCCGCCCCCGGGTAATTCTGGAAGGACCTAAAGACCTGGTGGATTAACTGAACCGCAGAATCACCCCTCACCCACACTCAGCGCCATGAGACCCTTACGGGTGAGTAGTTGCGCTTTAGAAGAAACCTGATTAATTGAGCCAGTATAGGAACAAAAGAGACATGGAGTGGCATAGGTTTAGTTTGTAGAGGGTATGAAAGAAGCCTGCTATGTGAGTAATGCACATTTAAGTGTTAACTCACCTCCTCTCTCATGCCAAGGCATACAAGCGCAAGAAGACACTTGCATTGATGATGTCTCTGTAATTACATGCTTGCATCAAGCAGATCATATGAGTGTGGAAAGCTGTTCTCATTGGTGTGGTTTGCATCTCCATACAGGTCTTTGAATGAAGCAGCTGTTCAACTTCATTTTCGGGTAGGATCTGGTTTGCTCTCTTTGCCCATGCTGAAGTGTGTTATTTTGGGATGCACCGTTTTTTTAGGTCAGTAATATTTACTCCTTCTAGTTCCTTGGTGTTACAGTAAGTCCCCACTTACTGCTGGCAGTGAGATCCGTACTCTATTTTGTTGCTCGAGGTTCAAGCAGGAAATAACCATGTTTTCAGCATCCTTCTAAACTCCAGGTGATTTACATTAGCCTGTATCTTTGTAGGAGTGAATTCCGTAGTTTGAAAAGAAAAGGATGTACTACGGAAAGGCTTTGTGTTATGTGTTGTACCACTTAGTTGTATTACTTTTTTGGACTACCTCCTGAGCTTCACCTATGCAAATTGTGGCTCTTTTTCATTTATTGCCATGCGAGTTATTTATAGTATTTTAAAGGTTAATGTTCTGGCAGTGGGCTGCCACTGCAGAGCCTTCGGAGATGGCTAAATGGAGAAATACGTTTCAACATGGATCAGTTGTCTTGCCAATGATTTTTGAATTATTGGTCTGGAAGTAGATATTAATACTCCGTCATATAGCCAAAAAGTCCAATAGTAGTAAAAGTAATCAAGTAATTGGCATGATTAAAGAACCACTTAGAGAAAATGAGTGTCACTTAACAGGAAACACCTTCTCTATTACTCCCAATGTTTAACTTCTATTGTTTATATGCAACAATGTGGACGTGGCTGGCTTGCAAAAATACAAAGCCAATGGGAGGCAATGAGTTTTTAGAAAATCTGTCTCTATTAATAGGCTTGCTTTTACTTGTTTATTGCAGTTAAAGTACTGTAGTCCTCACAAAACCTTCAGAGACCTTGGTGGAAGAATGGGAGGCTACAACCTTTATTCATGTATGAATGTGAGATAAAGTGCACAGATGATTGGGTGAGATGGGTTTTCAAATATGTTTTAAAGGGTTGGCATTGTTTTGAGAAAAGCAGATAAATTGTTCTAAAGACTTATTTAAATCCTGGCCAGCTTTCTATTACCAATATATTTAAGCGAGAATTATGTCTTAGTATATATAATGGGAATTATAACATTTGAGGACAATATTCCTGCACATTAAAATAATTTTAAAAAATAGGTCCCTTCAGGGTTATTGTTGCTTTGTTGTTAAGCCAGAGCTGGTCTAGTAGAGAAAATGAGGGCTACTCTTTACATTAAAGACCAAAGATTAAATCCATCTCCTTGATATTGCAAGCACTATAGTTTGTTTCTATTAATTCAAACAGGAAATGGTAGAGAACCCTGTAGAGACCAACTTCATGCCTTTGGATGTTCTAAGATTACTTCCTATCTCTACTTAATTTACTAATATGTAAGACAGATTTCCAGAAGTCGAAAAAAGCGAAGAGGAATGTTTCTCAAAAAATTCGTGTTTGTTATTGAATAATTTAATTATTATAAAATTTCACAGAAAGCAGTCTGAGCCAACACGTGTTTCACAAATTAATTCATATTTCATCAAGGCTCAAAACACCAGTTTTAACAGTATCATTCCTCTTCAATTTTTTTTACTTGAGATAACGGCTTGTAATTTGTTTATTCACTTATTATGAAAGGTAGGCTAAAGAACATTGCTATAATATACTCTATAACAAGCAGATTTTCTTATAATGGTACCTAAAGAGAAGAAGGGCAACACATTGAGACCTTTAACTCCTTCTGGAGACGAGGAATGTAACTGGAAGAGAAGGATCAAGGATCCTCACCCATGGAAAATGACTATGCAGCTTCATCCTAAGACTGGCAGGACTTCCCAAAGGTATCTAGAACCCAAGAAGAAACCGATAACGAAACCATATTGCACAAGGTCATATTTTTGCAAAGGCTTAACATATAGTTGCATTTCATTTGTTGTTAGCCCTCAAAGCATAAATAGCAAGGCTTTGATACCAACATCCTAAAAACATTCATGATAGTAAATGCCAACTGGTCTGCATCTCAATGAAAGTGCTTTTTGTGTCATTGATTGGTTTAGGCCCTCTATAAATAACCTGAGGGTGTTATGGTGCTAGTAACAAACACACTCTATACAAGAACTCTCAGACTCATTGGCTCTACGCAAAGCCTACGTAAACAGATGGGTTTTAACAGCCCTGTGAAATTTTAACATATTTGGCTCTAGGCGTAACTTGTGTGGTAGTCTTTACCATGTCTGAGCAGGATCCACAGAAAAAGCCCATCCTCCCAATCTTGCTCTCCGGTATTTAGGTACTGGGATCAAAACAGGCAGAGGTCGAGCGGAGCAGTCTGGTAGGACTGTATTTTTAAACATATCTGATATATACGAAGACTGTGCTACTGAGTAAAGGTCCTTGTAGACCATGCAAAAGGCCTTGAACCGGCATCTCTTATGAACAGGGAGAATTTGTCCTGTATATTGCCATTGCTGGAGTCCATAATAATCTGGTCACATTTTACTTCTTCCTGAAAAGCCCCATACCTACAAGTTATGGCCAAATACTTAAGTGCTGTGAGATTCATCTATGTTCTCAGTTTTGCCTTGCTTGCATTGGAAAAACTTGAATCTGTCCACAGCCACACACACCATCAGGGAGAAATGAGCTTCAAGGTCCTTTAGAGCATGAGTGAAAACATTACCATCACCCCCTTTTCTGACATTTTTCTCAATTTGATTATATGTTCTGACCCTACCCAGTCCTAAACAATGCAATAACACGTTTTTCTTCTTTTCATGTGTAAATGGTTCATCTTCAAAAGTATCTATGTAATTGCAAAAGCACTCCTTCCAGTCTTGCCATCGCAAGGAGGGTTCACCTTTTGCAGGCAGAAATGCTTGCGACGTGGATAAATTCAAATAACTTAATGACTCCAGAACTTGTAAAATTAGCCTTTTAAAAGCAAAACCTGTGGGAAGTACAGTACTGTTTGTTTCTGTACCCACTCGGCCACCAGAATACAAGTAGGCAACCGAACCGCCCAACGTGCTCAAATACCTGGAGGCAAATTAATTGCTAGACATGGTTGCTGGCACTGTGGCAACTTGAAAAGTGCACCGATGCTTCTGCTCTGAAAATGCCATGCCGATATGCTGTTTTTATGCGAAATCAACTGCACAGAGCCGTTTAGCATGACAAAAACATCAGTAGTGGCCGACACAAATTAAAAGTGATTGGGTGGTTGGGGAGAGCATGGAGGAGCACGGGAAGGGGCCCGCATGGGGTGGATTGTGGAGTTGATAATACATTTTTTTAAAGTACCTGCAGCTACCGCCGCCTCGAGTCTCAGAGTTCCTCTTTTTCCAGATCCCAGAAGACACTAGGACACATCAGAGACTCCCTGTGTCATCCCCTCACTGCTCATGCTAGGAGAGCAGTGCAGGGATTGGCCTGAGCAGGCTGGTCTGATGCTCCTTCATGCACAGGGAGTCTGTGCAGTTTCTCTAACCCAGCTGTGCAATACAGCCGGGATGGAGAAACCTAACCGTGCATGTCTGATATGTGCACTTAGAAATGCACATGTACACCCTTCCTCCTATGGCCCGGCCCTGCCCCTCCCTACACATGCTGGGTGGGCCAGCTACTGAAAAATAAAACGATAATAAAATATTTTATTTTTCAGCTACTGGTTCTGAGACAGTGGGGCAATGCCATTGCAGAGGAGCCGCCCCTTAAAAACATACCGACATGATGGCGGCACGCAATAGTACGCAGCATGAAGTATGCAAAGTGCTTCTCCTCAGCGCTCCCCGACGTCACTGACATGCACTGTATCTCTCTAGTGTGTGAAGTAGAGTGGTGAAGCCATTACAATTGCAACTGCCTAACAAAACGCAAACAAATGCTAGACTGAATGCTGAATAAAACATACTCTCCCCCCAGTGAAGAGATCGGGGTTAAATTCATAGTTATTCTATTTAACTTCTATTTAACATCTATCTGCAACCCCTAATTGATTCCCTGGTAAACATTGGCTGCAGAATTTTCAACTATGCCGATGAATCTCAGCTGCTACTCAGCATCGACAACACGGCATCTGCACAGACCCAGGCCCAAAACATCCTTAGACACACTGTGAGTTGGATGACAGCGAACTCGTTAAAGATCAACCCGGACAAAACAGAGGTCCTAGTGATTTCAGACACTGAATCACCTTGGAGTGACCTGTTCTGGCCTCAGGACTTAGGTCCTACCCCGAAACCATGCTCAAATGTGAAAAGCCTTGGTATAAAGATTGACCATGAGCTGTCAATGGCCAGCCAAATTTCCTCAGTAGTAGGGACCTGTACAAATTTAATTAGACAGCTACGAAAGCTAGTCCCTCTTCTCTCCACTCCTACGCTTCGTACAATTGTTTCTGCAACAATAATCTCAAGATTGGAGTATGGGAATGCCCTTTATCTGGGCTTGCCTAAAACTTTGACCGGTAGGCTACAAGTGGTCCTAAATGACGCAGCTAGACTGATCTTTAGGCTACCAAGACGGACCCATGCCTCCCCATTGCTGCGCAAACCGCACTGGCTCCCCATAAAGCAGAGGGTGGAGTTTAAAAGTTTATGCACAGTTCATAAAGCAATCCATGGCCAAGCACCCGCCTACATCAAGGAACGTCTTGAGGTTTACAACCCCAAACGATCACTAAGGTCCTCCAATGCACAACTGCGGTCTTGTCCCCGGTACAAACTGGCCACCAAGGGAGGGAGATCCTTCTCTGTGCTGATGCCACAGATCTGGAACAAAATACCGGAGCCTCTCCGCAAAGAATCAAATCTGTTGCACTTCCGGAAATCATTAAAAACGCTCCTGTTTAGAGAAGCCCTAAGCATTGCGTATTTTTAACCGCCACATTTATTTACAATCCACTCAGCTGTTGTTTCTTCCCACCTGTTATTAGCGCCTAGAGACCTGATGGTGATTTGGCGCTATACAAGTCAAAATTAACATAACATAACATTATGTTGCTCACTACACCACCCCAGTTTGGACCCAGCCATATGCAAATCAGTCGTGGCCCTGTTCCTCTTGGGAACAGTCCAACCCGAACTGCCAAGCCAGGTCCTCCTTGACTGAAAACAAGCATCCGGGGGCCAGTTTTGGGGTATCACCCCTCATCAGCCATGCTTGCTTGCATCCAGTGGCACAGTGAGGAAGGGACCCACGTCTGGGCATACCCATCCCACTTAGGGCAAAAAGTGGGACGCAAACAACTGATGGACAGAATGCTGAAAAATTCATACATTCAGCCCCAGTCAAGAGATCTGATTTCACTCAGTCACTTTTAGGCCAATGCTGCATCAAAACCCTGCGCCTGCTTGAAGCAGGCGTAAGGCTTGAGGCAGCATTGAAAGAATAGGCCCCCCTAGAGCGTTGCTGGAGCTGCGTCGCGCCTGCAACGCAACTCCATCAAAGCGCCACTTTTACGGCACAGATGCATGACACATCTGTGCCGTTTTGGCCCCATGGTGCGCCGCATTGTAAATGCGGCGCACCATGGGTGGCAGAGCTGCGGCGCACAATAACTGGTGCATCCCTGGAGATGCACCAGTTATTGTAAATCTGCCCCTTAGTGTGCATGTGTGTTTTGGTCGGCCTGAGATAGCCAGCCAACACACACATGCGCACTTAGGGAGTGGAGTGCACGTAGCACTCCTTCTCCCAATGTCCCCCCCATGCTTAGGCCTCGCCCCTCCTAAGAGCTGGCAAATGCAAAATAAAACTATGCAAGAACATCGTTTTATTTTACATTTGCTGGTTCTGAACCAGGCACTGGGGCAACGCTCCTCCGCCATTGCCGAGGAGCAGCTGCTGAAAAAAATACTTCTTGCACACTTTTGCTTAACTCTGGTATACCAGAATCCCCAAACCCAAAACCGCCCGCAGATTCCGAATATTGCTGAAGGACCACACAAACAGCAGAAATCTGTAGCCTAAATTTGAGACAGAGCACAACATCATGGATTTATTTGCATAAAAGTAATTTAACTTTTCGTAGTAACTCCAACCACAAAATGAATAAGATCCTGTTCTAACACTGGGCGTCAGATTCACAAAAAGAAATCAAAATCTTGTGAAATTGAATGCTGGCAGTTTTCATTCATCTTTCCTTGGAAATAGAATGAATAGCAATAGACCTAAAGGACTAGAAACACAGAGGTTTTTAGAGAAACATTCCAACAGAACCGTGTTTCATCCATTTCACTTGGTGAACAAAAGACATTCAATATTGTGGAAAGAGAGCCATCTTGTGGTCACTGAAACATTTGTTTGTTAGTCCAAAAATATTTTTTTATTCTGTCAAATAGACTCGTATTTGGTGCAAAGCTTCGGCTTTTGAGGACGCTTCCCCTTTCGCCCTGCAATAGAGTATCGTAGCATCCTTGCTGCCTCTGCCAATGAGTGCAAGGCCTATACTTTGAAATGCCTGCCTACCTCGTAGCCCTCCTGAAACACGTGCAGAATGTTGGGTTCACGAGTCTTTGTAACTTGAGAACAGGCGATCGTGTGAAAACACGGGAACTGCATGGGTTGGTGGTGGAACAGAGAGCACTCCAGTCGGTGCCTCAGATCACACATCGTCCCAAGGCCATGAGCGATGCTAGTCGCTATAGTCCAACATGACCTGCCACTTGAATTCGGGAAACCCCAGAGCCCCCTAATCTTTAGAAGGCCATTCAATATTTTCATTGTTTTGCTAAATTTCCGTTTAAATAATAAAACAACAACATTTGGGCGGTACAGGCACCTTTGAAACCAGGTCATTCACTGAACTCGCGTGCCCAATGGGCAGTAGTGGGGATTGCGAACATAGCTGAGTGGGAAAATAGAGACCTGAATTAACTTTTTTTTTTTGATTTAATAAATTTTTATTGATAAAACATAAGTGGAATATACATTTGGCATTTCTTGTATACAGTACATTTGTGCTCGCTTTCCCTTGGCTTCTCAGAGGGGAGAGAAAAAGAAGAGAATAAGAAAGAAAAGGGGGTGGGGGGTTATTGCGTTTTCTTCAGGTGCTCGTCGAGTGGGCCCCACATATGTACTTTGGCGTTATGCTCCTTAGAGAAGTTGCCTGTGATGTTGTCTGCTCCTCTCAGGAAGGTGACCCAATTGATCCATGTTTTAAAATTTGCTTTGGCAGTGTTCTTCCAGTTCGTCAGGATTATTTTTAGGGCTGCTGTGAGTAGTCTCTTTCTTCTCTGTTGTTTAGGTTTGCGGTATTGAAAAGGTTACTCTTTAAGGTCTCAAAATGGGACTACTCAGCATCATATTCCACATAATCAGAATAAATTCAGAGAAGAAATGATTAACAGAGCGCAGCTTTTTGAACTGTGCCGTTTTCAGGGGCATATGGTTGTTGTGTATATATGGTGAGTGTTTTTGTTTTGTATAATATGTTGGACTGACTTTTAGGTTTGGCTGGCTGTCGAGCTTTTCACAGAGGAAGACAATACATCAAGATTAAGGAGGAGGGTACATTGTAGCATTGCAAGTAACTTGATGGAAGGAGTTCTGCTGCTCAGGAGACAGGTTTGGGGAGCTTCAGTCTACTACTCTGGCTTCTAGGAGTCTGTTTCTCAAGTTTAGTCCTTAGAGGATTTGGGTCTGGGAGGGCCATTTGCAGAGGATTTCTTTTTAAACGTTATTAAAGGGATGACCGAAACTATACTGATGCAATAGTATTTTTCATGAGTAGTTCAAGTCGCATTTGCAACCCAAGAACAACATAAGCGGTTTCATTAGGGGCTGCTGTGGTCTCGGTGCCTTCTTCCATAATGATTGGGATCTAGTTCAGTATACAGACCACAGAAACAGGAAACTCATAGCAAACATTGTAGAGTTTGTTTGTTCTACTATTGAGGCATTCATTCCTCCCCCTGGGGAATACGATTGCGGCCCCAGCGGAGGTAAAAAATAAATAATTTTTATTATTATTAAAGTGAAATTGTCAGGAGGTCATCCATCCTGACATATGGACTGACCCCTGTTTGGCCCACACTTTTTATTGTAAATGTCTTTTTCCCTGGAGGCCGATTGCGGCCCCCAGGAGAAAACACACATTTACAAGAAAATATAAAACGATATGTACTAGGTAGGTCTGCCCTGAAGGCCTGGGTTGTAATGTATGCTTTCTACTGGTGGGGAGATTCCTCCAATTGGGAAAAAGATTTTTAAAAAAGTCCCACTACAACACGTGGCAACAATTTATCGGCATGCAGAGGAAGGCACTACACAAAGTTGATGGGTGATCTTTCAGTTGGTAATTTCTTTATTTGGTTGCTATACCAGTATTAAACTGAGATTAAAGGTTAGCCTAGGCACTATTAACATATTTTGAAATGACAAAATCATGAATTTAATACTATCAAAAAAGTGCTGCATTACACAATTTGCCTTTTCTTGATGCATAATATAGTCAACTGCTGCATAACTGGGTGCTCTCCCACTGCATAATTCCAGTGACCATGGTGGTAGCATTGAGTTTTTATAATGAGCATGCCTGTGCACAAAATTGCAGGGGCTACTAATTGAATGTGTTCTTCTTGAGTTCAAAGTTAGATTTTTGGCTTTGGGATATTAGTTTTATAACTGGGCAAAGCTCCAGCAGCTCCACCAACAAGGTTTTGCACCCGAATGACAAAAAGTATGCTGTGGTACTGAGTAGGTGGCAAAGGGAAGTAATTGTGTCTTTTTGTGCCTTTTAGTGTTTTTGGAGAACCTGCAGATTCAGGAAACCAGATGTGTGATTTTGGGTTTATTTACTGTTGCACATATCTCACACACTCACCACCTGTTTTAGAACAGTACTTCTGCCTTCTATGTAGGACAGTGTTTTAGAAGGACGGTTTTGGCCAGTCAGCAGAATTGGAGTTCTCTGAGGAGGACTGCTGCCCAGGTCCTAACTCGGGTTATGGAGGACAGCTTTGAGACGGAGACAGCAGATACTGAGACAAAAAGAAGGAAATGAAGGAGAATATGGAAGTAATTTTCCAATCAGTGGAGTTCTGTGACTCATCTTCCAGCAATTCTGAGGGACATGATGATGGCAGTCATGTTGTCCCTTTGCAAGCATAGTCTATGCAGTGGAGTGACAGTAACAGACCAACCCAGAGGGGAGGCACATGCAACGGCAAGCGCAAGTTAAGCGCTGTCTTGGCATCCCCCAAATTTAGTTTAGCCCCAAATTCCGTCTTTCACTTGTGACGCTGGATGTAAAGACGAAACAGGCAATTTTTAGCAAATTGGCTACGTCCTTCTCTTTTTGGAAGTTGACTTCCCTGAGCAAATTGTGTAGCAAACAAGTTTGTGTGCCAAAAAATGTCTGCTCTAACAAAGGAAAGCGGCAATAGAGTTGTGTTTACAGTTGCCAGTGCCCATCTCAGTCTGCTCTGTGTTTTTCTAATTGCTTTATGTTGTTTCATACAAAACTGAAGTATTGGGAAATTGGCTGATGTGGATCTGCTGTAAAGTAAACCTTTCAATGACTGTGCACTATTTACCTACCTTCCACGGGTCACTACTTCACTAAGCAAGCAGCCGTATAATTTGTTCTTCTACCTGAGGAAATCATGGATTTGCTTATGGCCTGCTCGGCCACCTTTATCCACTGTCAAAAGGTAGCAGGTGTTCTGTTTGCCAATTGACAAGTGCATTATAGCCCCCGCATTGCACATAGTGGTGGATGGATCATAAGCCACGTTGTAATGGAGTACCTACCCTTTGTGGCAAAAATGTTAAGTTCTGACTAAATTTTGAAGTGCTTTCCCGGAACGTATATACACAACACAAGGACCCCCCAACTGATTGCTCACAAAACCCAGACTGAGTGTTATAGGTCAACCGGATGTCCTGTGGGACTCATTCACAAACACTACTACTTCCTTTGAAAGTGTGAAAACTCATTTAGAAACTTGTATCATAATCAATGTTCTTGAAAAAGGATACAGGACACAATTTTGTGCATGATGATCATGTTCACATTTTTAGTATCAGCACAATAGACATTTTAGTATGCATCCCACATTTGTCTTCAGTGTCTGTGACGGAAACTTCTGAAATCCACAGGAATCAACATAATTGTTACCACTGTGCATTACCACTCTTGTGCCAGTAAAAATGCTGCCCAATTTGTGTGGCTGGGTCTAGTGCCCACTAAAGGAACGGCTCAAGCCAAGGTCAATTGGAGTCCTCGCCAGGGGACTCCCATTGACCTTTGTTTAATCTGTTTCTGTCGTGGGGCACTAGCCCTAGCCAAACAAGTGGGAACTATTTTTATTGGCACAAGTGGGGTAATGCTGGGTGGTAGGAATTTTGTAGATTTCTGGGGAGTCTGGCTGATTCGATCACAAAAATGTAATGAATCAGCATTGGTTAAGGCAACGTTTGTGGTTTGTAGAGCATTAAGGGTACAAATCCCTTGTAGGATTCATTAAAGTCGCACACCCCAGTGGGTTCCCCTGTCTGTTTTCAAAAAATTTCTGTGGTTCGTAGGTTTACATGGGTGGCACCTCAACAAAGCCCGAAATAGAGTAGCTACCCCTATTCCTCATCTCTCAACATAGCTCTTTAGAGCCTTTTGTGTCGTGGACTCTAGACGCAGCCACACAAGCGGAGTACCGTTCTTATTTGGAGATGTGTGTAAACTCAGGGTGGTAGTATATGTTCGGTTGTCAGAAGATTCCAGCACTTTCCATCACAGATTTGCTAGGAAAATGTATGTTTCTTACTAGAGATTGAGGTTTACAAAGGATTCTGGGTAAAATTACCTAGTGGGAGCAACTCATGTTAACACACCCTTGATTACCCCAGGTGCCTAGTTTTTAAAAATGTGCAAGTTTGCTAGGTTTCTTTAGGTGTCGGCTGAGCTAGTGCCCAAAATCTACAACTACCCACTTTGCAAAAAAAAGGGTGAGTTTTGAGTGGAAAATATTGATGTATCCATGTTGCATTTTGGGCCATTTCCTGTCGTGGGCACTATGTCTACTCACACAAGTAAGGTACTTTTTTTATTGGGAAATTTGGGGGAATTCAGGATCGAAGGAAGTTTGTGGCTACCTGCAGATTCCAGAACTTTCCTTCATAGAAATCTGAGGAAAATGTTTTTTTAGTCAAAGCTGAAATTTGCAAGGGATTTCAGGTAAAAAAAACTATGCAAGCCACCCCACCCTAGATGCCACTAGGTGTCTACTTTTAAGAACATTTACAGGTTTGCTGCATTTCCCTAAGTGCCGGCTGAGTTAGGATTCAAAATCTACAAATACCCACATTCGAAACAAAATTGTCAGTTTTCAGTGGAAAAATGCGATGTGTCCATGTTTGGGTTGTGGCCTATTTCCTGTTGTGGGCACTATGCCTACCCACACAAGTGAGGTACCATTTTTATTGTAAGATTTGGGGGCCATGGAATAGTAGAAAATTTGTTATTACCAATTGTATTCTATTGCATTTATTACTTCAAATGTAGGCCAGTGTGTAAAAAGAAATTTTTAAAAATACCCTCTAAATCATATGCTAGTACGGGTACCCACAAATTCAGAAATGTTTAAATAACCACTGCCCCTAAACTTCATAACTTGTGCCTATTTCATCAAACATAGGTTTTCTTGATACCTATTGTTTCCCTCTACATTTTACACCATATGAATCGTTCTATATTCTGTACACAATGAAAAATATTGTACTGTGCAGCTCAGTTGTTGGCTAGGAGTACCTTGGGTTCTTGGAGAACCTACAAGCCCTATATGGCTCCACAGCCAGAATGGTCTACTAACCTAATTGTATATTGCTTTTGCAAATCGGTCAATGTGACAAAAAGGTACTGATGAAAATATTGTGACCAATGGCCATTTTTTCCTATTCATTTTGAATATTTCTTTATTTTAACGGTTAGCTTCTTTTGGAAAACCTTGAATGGTCTATACATGTGACCCCTTGCAGAATTTGGAATTGTGTCAACGTGGTAGAAATATATAGCTTTCCTGGGTCACCCATAGGTTTCATGCTAGTTGAACCACAAGCTAGCAGTAGGTTCAAAGTACATAAAAAATGAAAAATGGGCTACATCTTGAACAAATGATCAAACAGTGGTAAATAAAATAGATGTTTACTCAGCTGTGCACGTTTCTGAAAGCTGGGACAATGGTGACTTTTTTAGGGAAGGGATAAGTGCACAGCTTTATTTCTGCAATTGTTTTTTTCGTTTTGGGTGCTCCGTGGGTGGCGGCCGACGTCCCTGGGCGCCTGATTAATAGATCTACATTTGTGTCTTTAATGGGGCATTAAAGACATCCCTTTGGGCACACCTAGTTCTCCTCCATAGACAAAAGAGGATTCCACACGCTATGTTCCTTTGTTTCTGTGTATATGTTTATTTTTCTTGTTATTCCACTTTTATTTCACGTATTTTATGTAAACATTTTGATCATGTTCAATCTTTTCTCATGTTCACATCAGCGACAATGTTACATTTGTATCCAATGCATTTCGGGCGTATTCATGTCGCCCTTCATCAGGGAATTAACTCTAAAAACAAAAATAATTGCAATCATGAGTCTTGGTGTGTTATGTTGATGTTGTGTTCAACTATGTCTCATAATTCGCAACACCCAATGGTGACTTTAGCACTGCAAACTATGTTGATGCCATTTTTAGGAAGAAAAAAATCAAGCACTTGTCCAAAGCACTTTTTTCCTATTTTCCCATTAAACTCACAATTTAGCTATATTTTGCCTGCTTTTTCAGTCCCCTCCAAGGGCATCCACAAACCCTGGGTACCTTTAGAATGACCAGGAAGTTGGGGGGAAAAAGTACACAGATTTGGCGTGGATACCTTATCTGCAAAAAAAAGAATTATGGAGCCCTATCAGTGAACTACCCCAAATATCCCGAAAGGGCCCAGCAATGGGGGGCTGAGGAAGGCTTAGGAGTTAAGGGGTTAAAATCCACTATACTATGTTTACAATTCTTCTTCTTGGAATCAACAGCTCAGTTATTCTTGGCATCTACAAAGAGTTAAGTTATGTTTGATGACTGCTCCTATTTCAATTGCAACTTGCATACTACGGGTCTGTCACTAGTGAGGCATTGCGTCACTGTAAGTGCCCAGAGACATTTGTTTGTAGTTTAATATAGTGCAAACCCGACTCGTAAGTATCGGAGTATTTTACATGAGCAAAGGATTCATTACACAAGTTCAGGTTCTTTTGTTTTTAGGAAGGGGAAATTAAGTGATCTGCCCAGGATCACAGGATGTTGTGCTGATATCAAGACATGATCTTGTAAGCTCAATTCTTAAGTCGGCATCTCTGGCTATAGCACTACAGCCTTCTTCCTTCTCCCTCCCTCCCACTCTTTCTCCATTTTACTTCTTATAACTACTTGCATCAGGTTAGGAAACAAACACTGGCAAAGCCAATAGGTCTTGCCTTTCAGCCCACCTGCAGCTATACAACATGGCTTAATAAACAATGAAAATCCAAGTATTAGAGCTATTTAGCCCTGTCAATGTTTTCTTTGCAATGCTGTGCAGCTGTGTAGCTGTGTGGCTGCTGTGCAGATTGGTTGAAAATAAAATCTTAAAAAGCACTATAAAGTGGTCATTGTTGACAGTGTCATAGCAGTTTTTTATTACCTTCAGCCAAGCTGCTGTACAAGATGGCTATAAAAACACAGAAAAACCAATAGATCTTGCATAGGCAAGAACTACTGGTTTTGTCAATGAGTGTGAATCATGAGATTTTCAGGGGGTAAGATTGTTGCTAAGCAGAGAGCATATCTCTTACAAAGAAATTTACAGAATAGGATTACACATTCCATGGACTAGTCTTGTGGAGCCCAGGGAAGAGACTCTGGGCTTGCTGCGCTCTGGAACTGCTTATAATCTGCCAGAGCCTGAAGCTCATTGTTCATGTATTGCTTCATGAACCTCTGTGTACCGTTGCCTGTGCTGTTTGTTTGCAGGATTGTGCTGACTTGCTGGGGCTAGAGAGCACAGCCTGGTCCAATGCAGCTTGCAGCAGATTTCCTCCAGCCTTACTCCGCATTTTGCTTTGCTGTTTTTAATGTCTCAAGCCTGCACCAGTCGCAGCTCCTAAGTTTATCCATCTTTAGCTAGTTTCTGGTTTGTTGATTTTGTTCCTGCTTCCATTTCCCTTTGATTCCCATATTCTATCACCATTTCTGATCAGTTGTCCCTTTGCTTATTCCTTCGGTTTCTAAACCTAGCTCCAGCCTTCTTGTTTTTTCTTATTATTTTGTCTGTCTATTGCAGTCTCCGTTTGTGACACTTTCGCGGTTCTTGGACTGATCTCGACATTGTTTAGTCTTGATCTTTACCATGCCTTTGCTAGGGTTCCTTGTGTTTTTTTTGCCCTGTTCGATCTCCTGTTTTACATGGATGCCTTGTTTCTGCCAGTTTGCTACATTCTTGGGTCCTTTGTGATTGGCCTGCTCTATTCAGTGTCTAGTTGTGCCCTTTAGTCTTGTTAGTCCCATTCCTGCATCTTAATGTCTTCTGACTGACCTGTGCTTATTTACTTAGAGCCATTTTCTCTCAGCTGCTCACCTTGTTCTTCTCTCGGGCTATTAGTGTTTTAGAAAGTGCACTGTTTTGTTCTCAACTGTGTACATCCGTATTTTTATGTGCAGGAAATCCTGAATTCTGTGGCCAGCCTTCCTTCGCCTTGAGTCACATGAATTCCTAGCTGTTTTAATTGTGAAAGTGTGTTTTTGCTAAATTTAAAGGACTATCCACTTGTGTTTCCAGCTGAACCCGCAGATGCTCATCTCACTCGTCAACGTACAATCCTTATTTGTGGTCCCTGCCTATGGATGTTGCAGTGACTATCTGTGCGAATAATTTGCAGTGTTCTTCTGAGGTATAACTGTACAACTTTAGAGGTTACCTAGTGAATCCATGCTTGGACACATTCTGGGTTCCTTCCTGTCTTTTTCCTCTACCTTGTTTTCATCTCCTCCTTCCTGGTGTACCTCACTGCGCAAAATATACAATGTGATAAAGGAAACCTTGCAGTTTGTGTATCCACAGAAAATCGCTTGGTGTAGCATCACAACTCCTCGTTCTTTTGCTCACCATGCCATTTCAGTTTGGATCCAGCCATATGCAAATGAATTTTGAACCTATTCCAATAGGAACAGTACAGCCCGAACTGCCAGGTCAGGTCCTCCAAGATCCAGAACATAAGCAGACCGAGACCAGTGGTACGGGTATGCCCAAGTGTGTGTCCCGTGCTCACTGTGCCATGGAAACAAGTTAGACCCAACGGATGAGCTCTAATATGGGTGAAAATGGTCTTGCATTCTGGTTCAGGGAGGGCCTGGCCTAAAGTCTAAGCTGAGGTGACATGGCGGGCAAAAGAACAATCGGTAGGAACACTACGCTGAGTTATTGTCACTGGTTAGACAAATTGCAATCAAACCTCCCATCACCTTTTGTGTGTTTGGTGTATGTCGCTGCATGATCTTAAACATCTGAGATATTTGCAGTTTTAAATAAATGTAGTGAAGCCGATCAAGGTCTCTACCAGCAACGCAAGTTAATGCAAATGCATTAAATAAAATTCAATTAAAAATATCAATCTGAATCGAATAATAACCCTAACTCTAAATGAAATAATCCCTTGCAGGCCTGGGAACAAAATGTACTTAATGCAGTATTGCGTGAGTTTATTATATAAGGAATTTACCTGGGTATTAATGTCAAGAATGGTATAGCCTGATAGAGGTCAATCATGGAAGCCAAGAAGAAGTTATTCATCAGATTTCAATTGGTTAAGGTGCTATCTGCGTTTACAGCCAACAGGCCACTGTGGTTGGGACAACTTTGGTTGCTCGATTGGATGTTTAATCTTTATTGGCTGGTTTTGTAAGGAAGAACTTTTTGTGAGGCAAGGAGGAGGATAGTACATGAACACAATGAATTCTCTGTTGTCCTTCACTTTAAGGTAGGGGTGTCTCCTGGGTCAGAATGAATGGGATTCATTTTGTGATTATTTAGATTATTCCACTTAAGATTTTTTCTTCAGTTTTTCATTGCTTATTTTCATTTTGCTTTATTTTTTGGGGGATGTCCTTGAGTTAAGTCAAGGTATTATGGTTGGAAGGAGGGAATCTCATTGCTTATTCTCAAACTGATTTGAGATTTGAATGTTATATTAATCCACAAATCATTCTGAGTCTGACAGTGAAGGCAATCATTTTCTAACTTTATAATGTAATGAAGACCTAAAGCTCATGTAAGACTTGTCAATAGCACGGTTTCAGATGATGCCTCATTTGATAATTCAGCCAAAAGAGGAAAAATACTGCAGTCCTAGAGTTTCTAGATAAAAGTGAATAGTTGATTTACCCAGTGTAAATCCTCCAAAAACAGCACTTTCAATAACAAGTGATACTTTTCCAAGCACTTTCCATTACAAAAGTTAGAAAAGAAAGGGTTTGTTCATCGCATGGAGAGACATAATACTCATTGGTGCTACGTTATTAATCAGAAATCTGAAAAATTTCACAAAATTCTACATATTACATATTCCACATTTTAATCAGCTGATCAGTAGCTAAAACGAAGTCAAACATGCTATAAATGAGCACATAAAACAGTACATGACTTTGAATAGGTTTTTTTTTTTAATATTACAGATTTCTATTTCGAACTGAAAGGTTAAACTATGCCAAAATAATCAATTGTGAGAAAATGTCAACTGAAGTGCAACAATGACGTCCTTATATAGTTTATACTACAATGCCTTCAAAAAAGGCAATGGCTTTTTATTATTATTTTTTTTTAAGACAAGGCTTCTTTGTGCCTGACACTTGTTGAAAGCATTTATTATACATGAACAGTAGACTGTGTTGTAACAAAATTAGCTGAAAGCCCGAAACTGGTCCTAGGATACTTGTTTCCATGATGGATTTAGGCCCAGATCTCTGTACTGGGTGAATGTATGATTGTTCTGCATTCTGTCCATCAACTATTGTTTTTGCATTTGTCACCCCGAGTGGGACGGGTATGCTCAGAAGTGAGTCCTGTGCTCTCCATGCTACTGGAATCAAGCTATCCTGGCTGATGAGGGCTGAAAGCCTGAAACCGGTCCTAGGATGCTGGTTTCCAGTCCAGGGAGGACCTATTGCTTGGCAGTTCGGGCTGGACTGTTCCCATGGGGCACAGGGTCAAGACTGATTTGCACATGGCTGAATTCAAACTGGAATGGCTTGTTGTGCAAAAAAACGATGGATTTAGGCCCAGATCTCTGTACTGAGGTGAATGTATGACATTGTTCTGCATTCTGTCCATCAACTGTTGTTTTTGGATTTGAAACAAAATTCTGAGCATTGCAGGGCAATGTTTGCAGAGCTGGAAAAGGACAAAATGTTATCAAAGTCTCACCAGATTCAGAGGAGATGTATACTAAAACTAAGCAGAATACATTTCTGCCCATCTGTGGTAATGGTAATTATTATGTTCAACATTCGATAATGCATTTATTGCAGATATAAGGCCAGTAAAATGAAGAAAAAATGTATCTGAACGGTGAAAACAGAGACAAAAATAAAAACTGTTTTCAAATACAATAAAGTACTATACCTGGCATCACATGTGAATTTCAGAAAGAAAACGGTGGGATAGAAAATCTCAGGGAAATAAAATTAGAACACCACAAACAGAATGGAAAGTATCAGACAAGGGAAAGGGGTATGGTTAAATTATGGGAAAGGGGGGGGGGGTTAAAAAAGAAATGGGAAAGGTCTTAGGTAAAGGAAAGGAAGGCATTGAGACTCCCTTGGCAAAACAAAACCGCAATAAATGAACAAACTAGTTAGGTAACAGGGAAGTAGGGCGCACAGCTGAGAGTATGGCTTAAAGTAAAGTCCTCACGTATCTAAATAGATTGCTACTAGGCTGGAAAGGGAGGTTACCTAACCCCCTTAAACCTCGTAGACACGTCCAAGAATTAAAGCTTATAAACACTCCTGCCGAGCAATCAGAATATGAGCGATATTTATAAACAGCAAATATAATGTTAAACAAAATTCATAAAGCAGGTATGAAAGCAAAAGTCCAAAATTTATCCAATAAGTTTTCCAGACTCCCGGGTCTTGTAATACATTGATCCGTATTTTAATTTCAATTCTCAAAGTTCAATCCAAGCGATGTTCAAGTCAAGATTCAATCCAAGGTTCAAGGTACAATGTTCAGAACATAATCAAAACTTCCAAAGAAAACAATCACTGCAGCCAACACGTGTTTTGTAGGGCATTAATCTCATGCCACATAACTTCCTCAGGGCTGCAAGCCAAAATAATAAAACAATAGTAAATCTACTGACAATAATCAAACTAAGAAGGTACTCTTAATAAAGTCACCACCTAAGTGAAAGAAAAACATAGTACCCTTAATCGAGTGACAGATTCAAAATGCAGTTTTGTGAAAGTCCCGGTGTCAAGTATATAAGGACAACAAAACATTCCGAAATATTACCAAATTCAAAAGAATATATGAAGATTTACCTTAATCAAAAAATATAATGTTACCAACATTATCACACTCCTTCTAGAGGATATATATATTTAAAATTGCAATTTATGGAATGATATGAAGAGGCTCTTAGTTCTGTCACCTTAGTCCATCACATAATTTCTCTCTATAACATAGACCCATTATCTGTCTCAATAAGTGCTAATAGCGATTTGTATCGTTCTTACATGAATAAAATAAGCAGTAATTCAAAAGTGACGCAAGCCCTTGTCATGACACATCTTAATGTAAAATACACATGTGTAATTCAGTGGAAAATCTCTAAGCTAAATATAACAGCAAATGACATTAATATCTGCAATAGGACAGGCTGTATTACCTTTTCTTTCCTATTCTTCGTTCCCCACGTTTATTTATATCATTAATCGGTTCCAAGGTTTGCAGGAACTATAATAGAGAGCCATATGATTAGACTCATACTTCTAAGAATCATAAGAAAAAGTATCTCTATTCAGTGAATTCCCTTACCAATATCTCAGCGCGAAGGGGTTTGTTGCAATTAGCTTCCGATACCCATATTCTCGTATTTCTACACCATATCTTCTTCACAGGTTCTAAAATACAAGAACCAAAGATCCAAGGACCTGCTACCAAATAATATCACGTATATTCTGGATTACAACATGTATAACCCTTACCTGTATCCCCCCTCCAAAGACTCCAAGTATCCCTTGTCCGGCTCTATCGAGTGTCGGCGTCTTCTATGGGCGCCATATTGTTTAAGTAAACGCTAAGACTGCGGTGCGTAATATCGCCGCCATATTGGAATGGGTCACCGCGTCCGTAGACACGTGTAAACTATATAGCTTATAGTTTCTATTTCAAGTGTGGTTTATTTGGAAAGTAGATAAGCATTCTTCTAGAAAATAAGTAAACTATATCAAGACTCATCCAATGTAATATAAAAATCGGCGTTTTCTATGGGCGTCATATTGTTAAAGTACCAAATCAAGAAATACTGAAATTGTGGTACAAAATGTCGCCGCCATATTTAAATGACTTATCGCCTCCGCAGATAGGGCATGTTTGCACATTCCTACATAATTATCAGTCTAACTTTTAATTTCTATTTAATATATGATTAAGTTGAGAGATTAAAGAACTCTCTCATAGAACAAATATATACAATGCGTCCAAATACCAGATTTAAGAGAATATGTAGTTTCAATATTAGGTCGTGATAGTTAATTGGGGGAGGTGGGGGGCCAGGCATCGGGAAAGGCGAAATAATAAGAAATATGTATTAACGAGTATACTTTACAACTTAACCATATACATGTATACTAAGTAATCAGCTCTTCCCAATTAATAAAGTTGTTTGACATATATGGTGACATTGCATTGAGTCTCTCATAACTTTCCTATGTGCTTCACTTCGCATAAAAATAGAGGGTGTCGTGGCATTAGCATTCTAGTTCCTCAAGTATCAACTAGAAAATTTTCAAATCAATATAATCAGAATAATCAATTTTTAAGACTAAAAGCCAGATCACAAACATCAGCTGCATCTTTTAACATGTAGAATTACAATATAGCTAATCTCCCAGAAAATACTGTAATTCTGTATCAATATTGAGCCCTTCTTCTACGGCCCGAAGGACCATAATCCACCGGGCCTCTCTTCGTCTCAATTTTAGTAATCTGTCTCCTCCACGTCTATCCAGAACTACATGTTCAATTCCATGAAAGGAGAATTTATGATTATCAGAGTCATGTCTATTCTGAATAACATGTGAGGCTATGGGGTACCTTGTATCACCATTCTTGAGTGCCCGGTAGTGTTCTACCATCCGGTCCTTAAGTCTTCTGACCGTACTTCCAACATATATCTTCCCACACAGGCAAGCAATAACATAAATAACAAAGGTAGTTTCACAATTAATGAAAGAATCAATATAAAAGGTGCCTGTGTTGTTGTATTCAAATTTCACAACCTTTCTTTTGGCCCACCAACATGAGCTGCAATTTCCACAGTAGTGGAAACCTTTAGGACGAATTCGCAACCAATCACTTTGTCCAGGATAAGAGATTGGTTTAGGGTAACTCGGGCTTACAATATTGGCAATGGATAATCCCTTCCTAAAAGTAATACTTGGTCTTTCCGTAAGGTAAGGTTTCAGATCTTTATCAGAGTGTAACATGTGCCAATATTTCCTCATAATGCTGTAGAGTTTGTTACTTCCAGTGCCAAAATACGTAATCATTCTGATCTTTTGACTCTTACCCCTAGTCTCATTCTTTTTCTTTGGTATCAGGGTATCTTCTCGTTTAAGTTTCTGTACTTTTCTAACAGCCTTGGTCACAGTTGTATTTTCATAGCCTCTATTTTTGAATCTCATTACCATATCTCTAACATTAGCATTAAAGTCCGTGTCTTTGGAGCAGTTTCTTCTTGCTCTAATCATTTCCCCATATGGGATAGAATTGATCTGGCTCATATCATTCCATAAATTGCAATTTTAAATATATATATCCTCTAGAAGGAGTGTGATAATGTTGGTAACATTATATTTTTTGATTAAGGTAAATCTTCATATATTCTTTTGAATTTGGTAATATTTCGGAATGTTTTGTTGTCCTTATATACTTGACACCGGGACTTTCACAAAACTGCATTTTGAATCTGTCACTCGATTAAGGGTACTATGTTTTTCTTTCACTTAGGTGGTGACTTTATTAAGAGTACCTTCTTAGTTTGATTATTGTCAGTAGATTTACTATTGTTTTATTATTTTGGCTTGCAGCCCTGAGGAAGTTATGTGGCATGAGATTAATGCCCTACGAAACACGTGTTGGCTGCAGTGATTGTTTTCTTTGGAAGTTTTGATTATGTTCTGAACATTGTACCTTGAACCTTGGATTGAATCTTTACTTGAACATCGCTTGGATTGAACTTTGAGAATTGAAATTAAAATACGGATCAATGTATTACAAGACCCGGGAGTCTGGAAAACTTATTGGATAAATTTTGGACTTTTGCTTTCATACCTGCTTTATGAATTTTGTTTAACATTATATTTGCTGTTTATAAATATCGCTCATATTCTGATTGCTCGGCAGGAGTGTTTAAAAACCGCAATAACATTGGGAATTCCTGAAATAAATAGGCTGAGATATTTTAAATTAAATAATCTCAGAGTGATTAACTGACTTGAAATTAAGACATGGAAATTGTGCTTGGCTGTAAAACCATGGATGATGGAGCTCTGAATGTATTTAAGCTTTTTGCCAACCCATACTAATTCACTCGGTTTCGCCTAGATTCCAGTTTTATTTCTGTCAAGTCCTGTTGGACTGCTGACTCCACTCTCGGAAAGTAAAATTGGAAAGACATACTACATCTATTTACCCTGCATTGTTGATGCAAGAGCTCTTTGTTTCTGAGAATGACTTAATTTTTAAACTACCAAAAGATGAAATAAACACAGCCAATAAAATACACACTGGACTAACAATGCACAAAGTTACCTCTCGCATCACTCGCTGACTCTATGCTGGACTTTGACACTGTACAGTCTATTGAAATACCACAAACATACATACTTGCAATTTATTGCTCCCTACCATATCCCATTTCATCAACGGGGAACGAAACAAAAATCACCTAAGATGATGAATATGAAATAGTTACATTGTGTAGGTAAAACATGCATATCCTATCTTCCTACTTCCATGCACTCTTCCTAATCCTCAAATGCCTCAAAGAGGTCAGGCCTCATTCACAAAGATGTAACTGATACGGGGAAACAGCTGTTTACAAATGCAAATCACGTTTTTCATCGTAAAAATGTAATTCCTCACTGAGCAGATTCTGGATGTGTAAATCAATTCATCAGGTAGGAAAGTGGGTAATCTAGGGTGGGAAAGGCCTGGAAGTTGCTAACAGCAAAAAATCGCACATTTGTAGTATTTACGTGTTTCTTTTCAAACTCTTTCCACCATTGGCGTAATTAAACTTCAAGGGGGAGGGGAGGCACTGCGAAGTGTATGGACAGTGGCGGGCTTCACAGGTAAAAGCAGTGAGGCGTTGGGGTGGGTAAATCCATTAACGATGGGAGAAGTAAAATAAAAATAAAACAACTTACCTTGCACTTGCCGCATCGCTGATTTTTTTATTTTTAATGAATTTTACTTCTCCCATCGTATGTCAACTATCCCGACCCCCAGACTGCCCTGCCCACCCCAGCCCCGCCTCACTGCTCTTACCTGTGCTGGCCGCCACTGTGTTTGGAGTGGGCCCACGCCACGTTCAGGACCCAGTCAGGAGCTCTCAGGCCTGCCCCTGCACGAGCCGGGGAGGGGGGCTCTTGGAGCTCGCCCCCAACTCTGCGGGGGGCTAATATTACACCTATGCTTCTCACCCTGGAAAACGTGAGGGCAGAAGAAAATTCCTCTCCAGAGCGGACTAAAGGAAATATGTATCCAATGGAAAAATAGTTGCCAACCACATTTACAATTGCTCTTTTCTTAATATAACGAAAACAACGGTTAACAGGTTCATAACTGGAAGGATGCAATCAGCCCAGGTTTGCAAATGTCACCCAGAAAAAAAATACAATTAGAACAAAATTCGACAATCTGCACATGAGGGCATAACGTTTATTTTTAAAGCGCATATTCACCATTGGGGCGATTGGCACTGAAATAACAGAGGTTTATTGTTACCCAACTCAAGGGTACTATTTTTTTTTTATATTGAGAAGATAAAAGGAGGAGTGGACCTATGGGGATTCCGTCCTGTGACTATGCGATCAAACAGACTCCAGAATTGGACGCATTAGTCCTGTGGGGGAACGTCCTTTACAACAGAACTTTTACAACGAAGTACAGTTACGACGCAGGTTTAACAACGAAAGTCATTACAACGACTTTCGCTGCAGGGAGCTTTAGGATAGGTAATAGTTTAATTTACTATCCAACACCTTCCCTACTATCCACAGGGACTGGAGTTGGAATAGTAAATTAAACTATTCACTATCCAGCGCCCCCCAACGCAAGTCGTTGTAACGACTTGCGTTGTAAAACCTGCGTCGTAACGGTACGCGTTGTAAAAGCATGCGTTGTACCATCATACATCCGTCCTGTGAACAACTGCCTGGGCCTCTGCTATTACATCTGTGGATGCAAGTTTACCACTTCTGCCAAGTATCTGGCTGGTCACTTAAAAAATGCCCTGGGTTTCAGGGTTTGTAGTGCCTTTTCCACATTACGAGCTCACTGTGTCTCAATTTTTGAATATGCGTAATTTCCCTTCATAAGAGAACATCAAGAGACAAATGCTTAAAATTAGGATCTTCAATTTCCAGAATTATTATCCCTTTCTTAAAAATCGTAGTCTTAAATGGAATGAAGTGAATGCAATATATGGAATAAAAGGTCAAGCATGGTAGTTATCGATAATGAGTATCTGTTTTTTGTATTGTGAACAAACCATGATTTCCGATAATTCTCAAAAATTAAGTTAATTTGCAAGTGAAATATGAACTAGTATAAAAACGAATAAATGTATTTAATAAAATAGCAAAATCAGACATCATCACCTTTATCACGGTAATTGTATTAAATGTGGAGGGTGTTATGGTGATTGGCATTTAAGGGAGTTCAACAACTAACCTCTTCATAAATCAAAAATTTAATATTTACTTTTATTTGTATTAAACATAAAAGTTTAAGAAACTGTTAACATATTAGGTGTGCTAAATGGTACACAATACTAGATTCAAACCATCAAAATGGATGATGAAAACATTTCATACAAATCGTTACAATACATGAATTAATGTACAGTTTTGCGACACTTCTAATTTTTACTTTGTTAGTTCACATTTAGGAAAACGCTAAAAAATTTAAATAATTATCAGGTTGGCAAAGAGGGACTTGTATGAATTCCTTTTCGGAAAGTATTTCCAAACTCAGCATACTTTGCCTTAAATACTTCTTTAGCCAATTCTTAACGTGAGCATAAAAAACAATGCATGCTCTCTCGCATGTCAGATTCTCAGGTCTCTGAGACTAGCTCAACAGAAAACGCCCAGGAAACTTCATACATGAACTAGATGGAGAACATGGCAGTAGAAACTACACTCATGCAAGACAAGTACTTCCAAAGCATTGCCAACTGCACGCTGCCCCATCTACCACAGGGCCGGCTGGCCACACTGACACTTGCTGGTCAGAATTATTGAAACCAGTACTTTCAATGGGCAGACACTGTCCGCTACAGAGTACTTGTGATGGAGCAAGGATTCGCACGTAAAGCGACTTGCTCTGATTCAAGAACCTCGCCTAACTCATAATCATATTAATTCAACCTGTCCGTCATTTATTTAGCAGTTTCCCCAACACGCGGGTGTCCCCAGGAGGCTTGCCTGTGTGTCTTTTCATCCTAACAATGCTTGCACTACGGAAAAGGCTGCTTTGCCGAAATCCAGTCTGCGCATGCGTCGGTCATACTCACGTGATGTGACGCACTCGCATTCTGGAGGGATTGTGTTGCTCATGCGCACTGTTGCAAACATGGCCGCTTGTCTCTCACCACGCTCTCTGCTTGCCTCCGCTGCTTCAGCCTATCTGTCTTTTTGCACTAAACTTTAATGCTATAGATATCATAAAATAAGGGGTGCAGTAAAATCTATAACGGTATACAGTGTGATCATTTTTACGTATGATTCTAATTTGTTTTCGCTTACTTTTCATGTACCGCGTATCTGGGGGCTGGGGAAAACGGGAGCTGCGCCATACTTGAAGCTCTTCTGAACCCTGTCACGTGACATGGGAGAAACCCCACTGCGCAGAAGCTAAAACAAGCCAGCTGGCTCCTGAAGCACGATGCGCCTGGGAACCCATCTCGAAGATGCAGTATTCCACCTTGACCAAGATACACTGTTGCTATATACTGTGCACTTGTATTGTCTTCTGTATTCCTATGCCTGGGAACGTGAACCCTAGGGGCGGGTATGCAAAATTTCATAATAATGATGTGAACACGAAATTCTAGGAGGTGACAATGACCAGATCACCTCTCCTGACCAATCATAATGTGGGAAACTGTCACTTGCAACATTTGTGGGTGGTCTAAGGGTCCCCAAACCGTATAACTGGCCTAGTGTAGCTTAGAGAAATTGTCCGACTTGTCCGAGTAGCAGACCTGTCACTGACCCTACGAACTCTATAGGTGATCAAATCTTGAGTGCTGCGGAGCACTCTGTCCACACCTTTCCACAAACTCCTAGGGGTGGAAATAGTCCTAAGTGCTGGCGAAGCACTTTGCTGGGGAAATTCGAAAACCCAATCGGGGTTACTGGCGGATTACTTGCAGAGAGGGGTAACGCAGGCGTTGCATCCGAAGCTGTGGGTGTTGGTCATACCTTGGTGAGCCCAGTCCTGACCCAGACCTGAGGGGTATCCTGTCCTGACTGTCCGTGAGCTGTACCTGCTCACATTCCGGTATTCTATTCCTTGAGGGTCCTTGTCCCCGTCTTTCCAAAACTGACCCGTGGCCAGGGTTAGTCCTCATTCCTATCTAGGTAATTATTAATCTGTGGGTTTACGTAATCCTATCTCTCTTTCTTCTCTCCTTAATAAAGCACTCTTGCCTGTGATATTGCTCTATCACTTTTGAATGCAAATTATATGCAATTGTTTATTAGAAATGTTCCACTTCTCTCCCTACCTGTAGGATATTATTAAATTGTCGAATTTTATTAGGGTGTTCCATTTTTCCCCTTCCCTTTAGTATGGTTGCAGTGAACTTAGTAAAGAATAGCATAAGTAGCCTATTTTAAGTACACATTTTAGGTCCTGTTCATGTCCCATGCCCTAGTTTAAACTTATGGTGAATAGCCCTGTTCCTACTTTTCGTACTCCGTAGTGTTCTCACTTACCCTAATGGTACTTGCCCTAATCCATAGTTACATTGTGGCATTAGTTTTAATGATTGATGTGTTAATTTGTATTTGGCTTATCATCTTGGCATATTCATTTTGAAATTTCTTGATAAATCTTTAAAACTCATCAGGTGTCTGTGGTCATTTACAATATAAGGTGTGGATAACCGTACTTGGTATATAAAAGTTTTTTCTCCCTTTAGGAAACTTGTCACCTATCCACTGCTAGCTTCTGATCCGTCAGGAGTAATGTGCCTGGGGTAAGTCAGGTACATGAATAGTAAGTGGTGTAAGAGTCACCCCCCGAATTACTCATAGTAGCGTGTAAGAATCACCCGGTTCACGCAAACTCAGTCATTTTAAGCACGACAGGGCCCAGTGCGTGGAAATTGGTAAACTTGTGACCCGGGTGACCTGCGCGCTCTATCACTTGCACTTCTTTAATTTGGAAGGGATAGTACCTGCACTTCTCAGCACTGATGCAATACATTTAACGAGAGTGTACCAGCACCTCCCAGTACCGGCACTTCCCAGCAATAAACATGTACTCTAGTTAGTGAGTACCTGCACTTCTACATTTCCATTTAAAGCACTGATTAAAACCCTCTAAATATTCATGAGACAGGAAGGTGGTGCCTGGCAATGGTATTTAACTCTTTCTGTGGCCGTTGTATCAGTTTGCACTGACCACGTTCCATATCTTTGTTTTCTCCCTTCCTGTCTTTGTTTCCCTCATTGACTTTGGTGGTACTGGAGTTCTGTTTTGTGTTTTACTGTGAATCCCCTCCTTTCAGTGCTATATGGTTTCTCAGTAGATCCTAAATGTGGCTGAGGTTCGACCTTCATCTGTTCTGCTGTAAGTTTTTAGGTTTGTCTGGTACCAATGTGAATCCTCAGCTCCTGGGGTAAGCATTATTGTCCTGTCACACTAGCATTTATGAACATTTATGTTACCTCTGGTGATATACCCACCTCATTCCTGTCTGCCTGTTCCTAGCTGTGATGTATGGCAATGCTGCCTGTAATCAGAGACTACTATGTGTCTTTTTTGTTGTGACCAGCGGCTGGCACTAGTGTCTCACTCTCCTCCTTCGCTCTGGCTTCCTTCACCGTTCTCCAGATTAGGACAGCAACATTTTTTTGGGGCATAATGTTACCATATGCAGCAAGGTTTCATCATACTGCCCGCAAAGCCTACAAATATTTGATGCCCATTTAGACTCCCATTTAGGGGTTCCATCTTTGGTTGGATATATTCCAAACCTTAATAGCATACATTTCTATTTAATTAGGGTTTTTTGATGGAAGAGTAAATATGGTTGGACAATAGGTTTATCAAAAGAATTTACAATAGACCAAAAGTGGTTTTTTTTCTCAACTCATCTTTATCCAAAACTTCTGACAACAACGGTTGAATTAATTAATTTTTTATAAACCATTTTATTCCTTGTTTCATCTTCCAATTTAGGGCATTCGAAATTTAGGAGACACTCAGCTAAATAATCCTGCCAGCTTGTGGACTGTTCGCTTTTCGAAATCTTACGCCAGCACATATTGGCCAGCGTGCCCTCATCGGCTCGAGATAATGCCAATAATGTTTTTTAAAATGTAGCTTGACGAACCAAGAGCTGATTCCTTAAACCATATTTCAATCTTAAATTGGCACGAGGAATCTGCCTTGGAATCCTTAAAACTGATTTATATGTCCTTGCCACTATGCCCTCCAGCACCTTCACATCTCTACCCTTAAAAATTATGGACCCATAGTCCAGGGAGGGAATACGTTTTGCTTTCATGGCTTTAAGTAAGTGGTCATAATTGGGACATTATAACTTATCTCTCAGTTTTCGAAAGGCGAAGGCAAGTGTGGTACCTTTAGCCTCTAAGTTATCAAAATGCTGTCTAAATGACAATCTGTCATCAAATGTAATTCCCAAATATTTATAAGCTTTTACACAGTCAATAGACAAACCATTGATATTCAAATCCTTTATCCCTAGTTTGCCTTTTCCTATTAACATTTTAGTTTTTTTTGTATTAATTGTTAAACCATTTTGAGTTACATATGTATGAAATTAATTTATTAATCATTTTAATCCTATCACGGTTTGGCTAAGTAAAATGCTATCATCCGCATATTGTAGGTATTTAATTTGTTTACCCATAACAGCAGGGGAATGCGAGTTTATGGCTTTGGAGAATTTTCCTTGAAGCTACTCCCATAATGCGCCTTAAATTGACCTGGGATAAATTTGGGATCTTTCAATGAAAAAGAGTGGTCAGAAATTAAGTTCCTATCTTGGGAATCCGTCTCATAACAGGGCCTTGCTACTACTGAGTCGATTTTAAACTCTGGATTTTCACAAGGCTGAGCACTGTTTAGACACGGTGAAGATAACGGAAAAGAAAATGATGATGATCTGCAATCAGCACTAGAATTGCCATTCTTATTTAAATTTCTATTTTGCTTTGAGTAGGGCTGTGATGGTACTTAAAAAAGAAACTCTTATTCGACGCTTGAGCGTCGATATTGGAAGTCTTTTGCATCTTCCCAGGGGTTATGGGGGATAAAGGTGACGAACTCAACTCAGCTGGCTCAGACGGGCAGTCCCTTGATAAAGCAACCCCCTCTTTTTTTTCCATCTGTGACCCCGCTTTGGTTAATGCATCAGACCTCAGGCGTTGTTTTAATTTCGGCAGAGCACTGCGTTGACGGCCGGATCTCATCATCAACTGGCTCCTAAATGGGGCAGCAAGATTGAGGGTAGGTATGGCCTTCAGGCCCTCTATGTGCTTGATGCTGACTGTCGCCTCGCTATTCAGCCGGAACAGCCCAGCGTATCGTTGTTATGAGGCTCTTTCGTATTGGAGAGATTAGCAGGGGCAACTTGAGGCCTGAAAAACACAAGATGAATAGCAATGGAGCCTGAAAGTGTAGAGGGTCTATTCCTACTCCTGCTCCAGTCGACACCGTCAGAAAAGGAGAGCTTGGGGGAGGGGGGTAGCAGTGACCGCCGGCTATCTAACTAAGCTTTACTATATCTACAGTAAAAGTTGCTTCAATGCAGCTTCAGTCAACTTCAGTAAGACAATAAGTGATCAATAAGCTGCTCCAGCGATGGTTCCCCCCAGCACAACTGCGCACTCAGCCGCGACTACTCTGCAATCTACCACAGCCGTGGAGGGATTTTAGAACGCCAAACTTGCCATTATTTTTTTCGCTTTTACCTCGGAGCCGCCGCTCTGCTTTCTCCACCTCAGCCTTCTTTTCACCACGGACAGCCTCCTTTAACCGTAGCAGCGTAGCACCTCTGCTTCACTACAGCCCGCTACAGTCGCTGCCTTCTCTTTGCCCAAGCTCCGGCTCGGGCTCGGGTTCAGGGCTCAGGCTGAGGCTCTGGTTTCCAGTCCGCCTGACTTGCCTTAATTGTAGCTCCCCGCCGTAACCTCTACTCAGCAGCAGCAGCGGCTTTCGGTTTTTCTGCTTCCCGCATCAACTGCAACTTATATTTTTTAACGTTTGACTTAGGTTTGGCTTTGGGTGGGATACGGGTTGGGAAAACTGTCTGGGATACGGGCTTCTTGCCAGATTCTTCCACGCCACGCCGCCCGCGATCGCTCCTCCGCTCCTCCACGTAACTCCGCCTCTTCCGACAGATCCCCAGCTAACTTCTAGGCAGGAGTTAGTCTCATTGGGTTCGCTATCCTGTATCTGGTTATTGAAGGGTCGTAGCAGAGCTTTGCATAATTTACAAACCCGCTCTTCTCTAGGTAGCTGCCTCCATCTCCCTAGTACTGCTCTCACACTCAAACTTGCTACACAAGCGAAAATAGAAATCTCACTTTATGCTCACATAAACAAGAGATGGCCAGAGTTGGCCAACCAAAAGAATCAATTGGTGATGTCCACTGGGAGGGAACCAAGCACTGAAAGGCGTACAGAAGCACAATATTAGCCAACAAGAGAAAATACATTTTAAAAAGCAGGCCAACTAACCAACCAAAAGAAGTGGCCGTGTCCAAAGTCCCCAGTAGCCAATATACCAAATACAGCATGCCTTGCAGAGCAGCGCATGCACTGCCCAGGCTCGACCAAAAAAATCATTCTCAATTTGATGAGGAAAAACCCAATAATTATTTCAAAGGAAGACAATTGCTTACAATAGGGCTTATCATTTCCAAAGGTCAAAATATGAAATGCTCTCTGTTTTATGATTGCTCTTAACATACATTGAACGTCATCTTGGTTATCTGGACCAGAGCAACTTGAGTTCTGCAATGCCAAAGACATACCCTTCACTACAGGACAACACTTAGATGTTATGAAAACAACCACTCAAGACAGAGGACATTTTAAAAATAGTGTCTACTAGGCATGCCTTCTTGAGTGTGAAAGATAATGGAAATTGAATAATTACATTAAACATGAGTAAACATCTTAAGAACTCGGATTCGGTGTAAGGCCCATTAGTATCATCTCTCTGGGGGTCCAAAAAAATATGCCAACCCATATTGAAATCAGTTAGTTTTTTTTTTTTCAAAACCGTGTTTATTAAGAGTTCAATCGAGATTCAGGACAGCCCTCCACAGTCAGGAGGAGACTGTCAACAATACAGACAGATAAAGGCATGGTAGTGAACTCAGAGTTTTATGGAAACAAAAGGGGCACGCCCCTAAACCCCCCAACCCACCCATCCCCAACAGCATCCCCCAACACCCCTCCCAACTACCCACCCCTTATCCCACCCTAACCCAGTGCACGTGATCGCAAGTCAGCAACAGGAGACGGAAGCAATGTCAGAGTCGGCTAATAGCCTAGGGCCCGGGGTCCACATCAAGGGCCAGTACATCATCAATATCAGCTGGGGGATCGAGGTCCAGACCCCTGTAGTCTGCCCACCGCTTCCAGATCTTATAGTGTTTCCGGGGGCACCCCCTGGCCACAAACACGGGTAATTCTAAACCCATCAGATAGTCTAAGCCTGCCCTCCACGCACTCAGGGGGGGGGCACGTTCGCACTTCCATGCTTGGGCCAGGTCACGCTTAGCCACCACTAGTCCCAACAGCAGTAGGTGGCGCTTGTAAATGTTACCCCCAACATTTTCCAGAATATGAAGGAGACCCAGCCTAGGGGTACGGGGAACGTCCCACCCCAGTACTTCCGACAGGCAGTCCCACACACCCGCCCAGAATCGGGTCAGCCTCTCACAGGACCATACGGTATGAAAAAGCGTCCCCCTCTCAGCACCACACCTCAGACATTCAGGGGCAGCTATGAGGCCCGCACGCCACAGCCGCTCCCTAGTATAATAGGCCCTATGGAGGTATTTAAATTGAATGAACCGAAGACGGACGGCTATAGCTGCGCCCCGAGGAGATTCGAGGGCCTCCCGCCAATCGTCATCATCCAAGGGGCCAACATCATTCTCCCAGGAGGCCTTCAAAGTCGAGAGGGAGGGGGAGCAGTTGACGACCAGGGAGCGGTATATCTGAGAGACTTTCTTGTCGCCCAGGTCGCCCATAAACAGTTTAGCCTCAATAGGACTAAAGTCGGGGAGCTGTTCCAACCCCACCAGGCTGGGGCCAAGGGCATGGCGGAACTGAAGATAGCGAAAGAATTGGGACCTGGACAAATTATACTCGGAGCTAAGGTCCTGGAAGGACTTAAGTGTGGTTCCGTTGAGAACATTACCAAGGGACGAAATCCCGATCGCGTCCCAGCCGCCGAACCCGGACAAGGAGGCCAGCTCTGGTAGGAGACCGTTATGCCACAGCGGCGTCTCGGCCGTCAACCTGCCCCACCACCCCATACGGCGCAGAGCCTGCCGCCAGATCGCGAAGACCACCTGGGTGACCCTTGGCAAAGCCCTCCTCCGCCTGGCCGAGTACAGCAGAGTGTGGAGTGTGGCACCGCCCATCAAGGAGTGTTCCAGTGCATAGGCCGGATCGCTACGATCCCCATACCACCACTCGTTGAGCACTAGGAGGTGGGAGGCCTGGTAATACGATAGCAGGTCCGCGGACGCCAAGCCACCACAGTAGGTTGAGAGAAAGCAGGTACGCAGTGCCACCCTAGAGGCACCCCCGGCCCACAGAAATCTGCCCAGCACCGAGTTGACACCACGGAACCACTGCGGGTCTATTTTATACGGGTGATTCTGTAGTTGGTAGAGGAGCCGAGGCAGGGCCACCATTTTGAAAATAGCCGACCGGCCATAGATGTTGAGGGGCATACGCGTCCAGGTCTTAACGTCAACCTGGACCCTGTCCCACACCGGCTGGATGTTACGATCCCATGCCACGGCAGGCGAGGCCGAGAGGTAAACGCCCAGGTACTTCATGCCATCGACCGCCACCTGAAGAGACACAGCCCACTGGCAACTCACTGAGGCACCCCCCAGGATCCACAGGGTTGACTTGCGAGGATTAAGATAGAGGCCCGACGCCTGACCGAACTCCCGCATTATGTCGAGAACACGAGGCCCTGTACGGTGTAAGTCAGTCATGAAGAAGAGCACGTCGTCCGCATATAGGGCGATGCGGTCCGAGTGGCCCGACCCCCACACGAAGCCCCGATAGAGCGCGTCCTGGCGCACTCGGGCGGCCATAGGTTCCATGGCCAGCGCGAAGAGGTACGGGGAGAGGGGGCACCCCTGACGAGTGCCCCTGGCCACGGGGAATCGCGCGGAAATCGCCCCAGAGACGCGCACAGAGGCGGTGATATCGGTATAGAGTAGCTTTACATAGGAGACGAAAACCGGACCCAGGTTCAGTAGTGGCAGGAGGGTAAGGAGGTAGGTCCAGCTGACCGAGTCAAAGGCACTATCTATGTCAGCCAAATCAGTTAGTTTTTTACTTTCCAATTGACCCCATAGGGTGAAATTGCATAATTTACAAGCACAATATTCAGTTTTAGGGGCTCCATATTTAAGACCTCATTCCTTCCCAATCGGATCAGTCCCTGAGCAGCAAGTAAGTTGGTGAAGTGGAACCAGAAAGTGAAACGTGATAAAGAGTGGATCCTTGAGGAGGGGCCGGGTGGGTGGGTGGGGGGGGGGGAGGTAGATTAACAGAGGGATATGTTCATATGTTGGTGGGAAGAACACACATGAGAAACCAGAGACATGTCCAGGAGGACGATGCAAATTACATTATGGTCGTCCCAACATTGGTTTAAGTGAGCAAGATTACAGTGATGCTACTGATCACATTGTTATCACTAAGTCAATATGTTTTTAATTTTTCTTTGCTTTTGTGTAAACTTGTATGAGAATTAATAAAAAGTGGGCTGTTTATGGGAGGATGTGGCTACTGTCCAAGAAGATGAGTAATTACCCTGCAATCTCTGCACCGGCTGCTCGCTGACCAGGTCTCTTCTATGGCATGCAGCCCACACACAGCAGCATAAAGATGTGCATGCGCACTGACCCAAAAATATCCTTGTCAGGTGCATATAGATGCACCAACAGCACCTTGTACCTTTCAAATCAATCTCGGGTATTAAAACGTTATTCATTTCTCACAGAGTGTTTCTTCACTTCAGCAGGACAAATGTTCTTTGCGCAAAAAACAGGAACACAGACACACAAACAAATATATAAGAAATATTTCAGCCTCCACTTCACTACTCATAGATCTAGATTCTCGCCAAACAAAAGTGCTGTACAATGAATGGTATAATGAACAGGACATGGTCCTCAAAAGTGTGATATTGTGTACATGACTATATACGTTGATATAGTTCATTCCTGCAACAAAAGGAATCATGTCAGAAGCAGTGTGCTCTGTAATCTAAATTAATCACTCCAAAGTCCACCAGAGTGTGGTGTTGACACTTTAACCCACAGTCATTACACAGGTCTCATCAAGACAATGAAAATCTGTCTCTGCGCCAGAGTTATCCATAAACAAAACCTCTGAATAGCCTTGGTATTCGCCACCCTGACATTCTACAGCAACAGCTACAGCCTTCTGAGCAAAAGGTTTGCCCCAGCAATTCTCTTACAAATTAAGCACTGGCACCTAGGACTTGCTGGCAAAGTTCTACACAGATGAGCAAGCAAAAAGACACACAAATGATGGACAGAATGAGGAACAAATCAAAATATTCACCCCAGTCAAGAGATCGAGGTAAAATTATCGTTTTTTTGCTCACCATCTTTAGGTTGCTATAGTTACCCTAAGTGGCCAGGGTATGCTCAGACGCGAGTCCTGTGCTTACTGTGCCACTGTATTCCAGCTGGCCTGGCAAATGATGGTTGATACCCAAAACCAGTCCCAGGATGCTTGTTTCGGGTCCAGGGAGGACCTGGCTCGGCGGTTTGAGCTGGACTGTTCCCATGAGGAGCAGGGTCAAGACTGATTTGCATATGGCTGGGTCCAAACTGGGGTGGCATAGTAAGCAAAAATACAATGGATTGGATCTCGACTGAGGGTGAGTGGTTGAAACATTTCTGTCCATCATCTTGTGTTTGCTACTCGGATGAGTAGCATCAGGTGATTACACCATTATGCATATTTCTTTTAATGCTAACACATCTAGAATAGAATCTTCCACATGTACAATAGCCAGTCACATAGGATAGTCTGCCTCTTTTAAATGCGGCTCCAGGCAAATAAGTACATTTTCTCTTTGCTGTCATGTATGATCTGTATCTTCTAGAATGGGCAACTACATGTGTATGTATGTTTTCTCAACTTAATTTGCATACCTTTCTGAATAGACTTCTGCCTCTTTGACCTCAAACTCCTCTTAAATTTCGGCTCACATCTAACTGATTTCCAATTTATGGAAATCCTGCTCCACCCCTCCCACTCTCTGCCCTCACCCCAGACCTCAAATTGCGTTTCCACCCAATAATGGGCTTCCCCAAAATACAGACAAGTTGGGAACCCATTACAAAATTCAATAATTAAAATAAAAGTTCAATAAATAAAAATCTTTACCCAGTCTGTAGTCGAGGGGGAACCTGGGCCACGCAGTAAATCAACAGCTGATCGCTCACAAGCATATGCGATGTCAGAAAGTCTGGCAGTTGAACAATCCTGAGATCGGCTGCTAACTGTGACCGCAAGTAATCAAAAGCTATTTTTACACCAAAAACCTCACTTTACAGTAAAGGAGCATAAAATGTACAAGACCTGATGTAACAAAACATTAATTTACATACGCTCCTCTAACAAAGCCTTCATTTACATAGGCTCCTCTGAACCTTACTAATAAGTCAGGTTGCCTGCCTTCTAAGCCATCTATATAGATGACTAAGTACTACAACCCCTAAAGGAGTATGAAATCTAAAATGTATGATGTGGAATCAGATGGTCTTGAGGTATTTACCCCTAACTTCAATATTGAAGAAATGAAAAATATTACTCAACAAGAGATGCACTCCTGCATGCGCAAAACACTCTACCAGGTCATGTCCACCAAATAAAACCTTAATTGATGAAAAAGATGGCACTATTGAAACCCAGAAAGGTGAAAACGGGGAATGCAATAAAAAAAAGGGAGCAAAAGATTAAAGAGAAAGAACAACATTGAAAGAGCAAGCCCCATGAGCGCATTGGGAGGTCTTAGCAACTAAAATAATTTGGAAGATCTACCCACATCATATAAAGGAGGTCTAAGAACCTCAAACTATAAGGGTGGTCTACGTACCTCAAAAGTATCCGGTGTCCTTAGCGACACAACCTATCAAGGTGTCCAAAGTGGCACACAATATCTAAGCGCTCGTCATGATACACAAGTGAAGGACCAGGTTTTTAGAACCTAGCGGCGCCAGGGAAAACGCCTGATGCCTTCGAGTTCCCCAGCCTTGGCAAACAGAGACACGGGATGCTTCTTGATGACGTCAAAGACCAAAGTTTATTGGCTGCAACCAGGAACAGAAATCTACGAAGCACAACACGGGTGGTTCGCTAGAGACTGCACAAATTCAATGAGCGGAGCATGGTCTTTTATGCCAAAAATCACATTCCAAAGGTGGCATCAATTACATACAAACTAACCAATCACATGGTGACATTTCAAACATATCGCATGACGACAATCCCACTTTCCGTTGTCCAGCCCACCAGAAATGACCAAGCATATTCCAATTTCTTGTTCGATCAGGCCGGACAAACCCATCATAAAACCTCAACCCAAATCAGTAATCATGTCGTAAAGGAAGGGGCAGAAACAGATTGGAAGCAAGATAGAAAGGTGGGTGCAGTGTACTGTAAACTTCGGCATGTCCTGCTCTTTGATCTTTATCTCACCAGCTGCTTAACAAGGAACTAGCTCAGCAAGGTCAGCCTCGGGCAAGGGAGTCAGTTCGGCCAGGTCATTCAGAATTCAGCTAAGATGTATGTGTCCCAAGGACTCATTCGGCCGTAGTCATCAGCCTATGTGAGGGCAACCACACAAAATGGCTGCCGTTCACAAAATGGAACCCGAGGGTTCAAACAAAATCCCTAAATACGTAGTGTTCTCATTGATCGATTAATGCGAAAACACTTGTACATACCGCACTCATGATTTGCGGTCCACTGACACCAAAATCGTCTATTTCCGACGACCTTTATTGAACGGGTTCGGAACCACCGAACCTCAGACCCTCATACTACGGAACTACACAAGATCTTGAAATTAAAACACAAGGGGACCAAAACATAAACCTGATGGATGAATATATCCTTGACCTAGACCAGGATGATCTAGACTTCGAGAGTCCCCCATCAGAGGAAGAGCTCCCTTCATCCTCTAAAGAAATTATAACCAACCCACTGGGTGGGAAGATGCTCTCTCCACATAATATCAGACACCCGCGGAGCACAGAATGGTGGTCCCAAGATCCAGTGGTTCAAGAAAAGGTATGCCTGACACCCAACCTCGACCCATAATTAATCAAATTCCTATTCAAACTGTGTAGAGACCCCAGGAAGGGCATTAAAAGGTCACTGAAGGCCTGCCAGGATTGCATGCTTGATATTTTAGGTCCGCTGACTAGAATAATAGACAAGGCAGGGGACAGCCACATTAATGGTACCCTGTTAGACTTTGATCTACTAAGCTAAGAGGATGGAGTCAAAAAACTCTGATCCTATCAGGTAACGTCAATACAGTGATAAATACATGCGACGAAGAATAGTCCTTACCAAGATCAACCCTAAGCTGAGCAGCATGACTGACAAAGAACCCTCAGCAAACCCCAAAGGACTTTTATTGGCAGAGGACATGATCAAGATCTTAGGCAAATATGTTGCAACCTTCACATCCCTAGACAAAGCTCAGAACAACATGCGTCGAGTATTCAACCCTAGTGTTTTTGCCAGGGCCGGCAGAAGAGGCCGCTCTACTGCCCGTGTGTAATGTTCTTATCTTTCTTCTCTTTCCATCTGTGCCCTTTCTCTCTTTCCTTTATTCTTCTCTGCTTCCAGATTTTAAAATCTGCCTTGGATTCATTCCTGACTTTCAAGCTCTGGAGTTAACAGCTGTTATGCTGTGGGTCCGGATACTTTGTATCTTTTATTAAGACTTATAAAAGACTTCAACCACGGATTGCTTTCCTTGCATCCTTACTCTCAACATGGCCATTCGCAGCAGGACTATATAGAGCTACTTGAAGATGTTTAATGTCCATACTTGCCAAACAATCTTGCATGGCATTTAACATAAAATGAATCCCATTGTCTGTGACTAATTCTTTTGGAGAACCTTCAAGAGAAAAAACATTCTTCAGAAATTGTAAAACTGAATGAGTGGAGGCTGACTCAACAAAAGAAAAATAGATACACTTTGAAAAGTAGTCAATGAGTACTAGTAAAAATATAGATGAATTTGTTAACAGATGGTAAAGGTCCAGCAAAATCCAAAGCAATTTTCGTCCAGGGATTGTCTGGTAAAGAAACTGGACGAAGAGGATTCTGTGTGGTCTTCCAATGTTAATCAGAGACAATGCATTGAGGACATAAATCTACAAAAGAGAATTCAAGGAGGGCCACCAATAAGTTTCTCTGAGTTTTTTACATGTGGCAGTAACTCCTAAATGTCCAGCAATTGAAATGAGTTTATTCCTGAGAGAAGACGGAGGAATAAAGCAACCATTTCTGGTACAAGTATCATTTTCCAAAGACATTCTGAAGAAACTTGAGCATAAGGTTTTAAATCATGAGAAATATTATGGGAATGGGAGGCCAACCTTTGACAATGAAATTTGATCAGTGGAAGCTGCCTCAATCTAATCTTTCTCAGAAATAATGCCATTAGAAGATAAAGAGGCATCAATCAAAGCTACAACACAATCAAACTCATCATGTATAGTCCTTCTGCGAATGGCCTTGTTGAGAGAGCTAATCGCTTTCTCAAAGAAGGCGTTCAAACTGCTCTTTCTTCTCATTTAGATTTTAACCTTTTTCTTAAAGACAAGGTCAACGCTTATAACTCACCTCACTCAACTACTGGTTTCACTCCTTTTGAGTTGTTTAGAGACAGAAAATGTTGCACTGTACTTCTACCTTCTTGGTTGGAGTGACATTCTTCGCTTTCCAACAATTCAAATATTAACAAAGATGTAATTTTGCGGCAATCTGTCGTTTTAGCACAAAGTAAAGAAAAGTTTCATTTTGATCATCACAAATATGTTCAAACTAAAGATTTTATTTCTGGTTCATGGGTGCTTGTCAAGACACCTTTTTGTGCTAAAAAAGGAGAATCTTCCTTCACTTCTCCTCAAAAGATTGTGAAAGTTGGACTTAGTGCTTGTTTGCTTCAAGATGGTGGAACAAAAGTAGACTTGTTCCCATCTCCAACGAACAAGCTTCGATTCATTCAAAAACTGCTTTAATTCCTGATTCAGATGATTCCATATTGTTTGAAACTCCTTGTTTATCTTCAAACATGCCTACATCTGCCTCTCATAATAATGTTGTCACTGCTCCTGCTAATACATGTTCTTCTTGCTGTGATTCTATTTTACCATTGAGAAGAATTTGTAGATTACCCACTCATTTTAAAGATTTTGTTATGTCACAATTTCTCCCACATGGGGAGCATGTATAGTTATCTTTATTTCATGATCTAGAATATTTTGAAAGTTTGTTCATGACTTCTTTCTTTTGGTATTTTAAAATTTGTTATAAAATTGTTTTAATTTTCTGCTTTGCCTTGTTTCTCCGTTAAGGGGAAGACGTGCAATGTTCTTATCTTTCTTCTCTTTCTTTCTGTGCCCTTTCTCTCTTTCCTTTACCCTTCTCTGCTTCCAGATTCTAGAATCCGCCTTGGATTCATTCCTGCCTTTCAAGCTCTGGGGTTAACAGCTGTTATGCTGTGGGTCCGGATACTTTGTATCTTTTATTAAGACTAATAAAAGTCTTCAACCACTGATTTCTTTCCTTGCATCCTTGGGCCAGTACACCGTGTCTACCAAACGCCCTACTACAGACAATGAGGATTTGGTCGACTCAGATTTGTTTTTTACAGACTTGTAAAACAATTACACAAGACCCCTGGGTTTTAGAAACCCTTCAAGGCTTCAAAATAGAATTTTCTTAACCACAGACACAATCCTCAACCTCAAGAAACCTAGTACTGATCAACGAACAACAGAAAATAGTAGAGGAAGAGGTAATGTCCATGAAAGAGTACGGAGAAATTATATAAGTACCTTGGGATTGTATGAAATTTGTAAGCACTCTTTCTGGTAGAGAAAAAATACAACGGTTGAAGATCAGTCATAAACCTGAGAGAACTCAACAAATCTCCCATCTACAGACACTTCAAAATGGAGGGTATCTACCTCCTGAGAGACATGCTTCTAGAAAAGGACTGGCTAGTGAAGTTGGCTACTTCACAATCACCATGGCCTCAGAGTTCCAACCATACCTCCAACTCACATGGAACTGTTGTCTATTCGAATTCCAAGCTCTCCCCTTTGGGTTATATTTTGCTCCCTGGTGTTTCACCAAGTTAACCTCTTGGCTGCTAGGTGTTTTCCCCCTCCTGTGCTGGGAATTACCATTTTGCTGTTTGCATGATGAGCTCAGCTCGTCATCAGCACACGACACCCGTGGGTGATGACGAGCTGAGCTCGTCATCAGCATCGAAAGGGTTAATGAGAGCTGTTAGACCTGACATCATTGGCTTGAGTCTCTCCTCCATTTTTTCTGTTTGCCTCTACTGTTTTACGATGTTTTGCTGGTATATGCTTTGGGCGCCGTGTCACTGCTGATCAGTGCCATAGCGCAAGTGCTCCCGATGTTAAATTGATGAATCTATTGTATCCATGTTTGGCCTATTTGGTTTACTGTCAGTCCCTAGTCTAGTGCACCAGGCGTGCCGGGGCTTGTAAATACAAATGCCGCTCGTGGGCTTGCAGCACGTGTTGTGCCACCCACAGGAGCAGCCTCGTAAAAGAATGTCTACGGGTCGGTCATTGCGAGACCCACGTGCAGTCTTGTACTGTCACGCAGGCTGCGCAGGTATACCTACTTGCCAGCCCCTCCAACCTTCCCTTGACTTCATGTTAGTCACCCCTATGGTAGGCCCACGGGCAGGGTGCAGTGTACGTACAAGGTAGGACACGCCTGACCAAGTTGGCATGTCCTGATAGTGAAATACCGCCATCTTTGTGCTTCACTATTGCGAGGTAGCCTGCTCTCCGTTGGATAGAATGGGCCGCCGGGATTGTTAACGCTATGATCCTAGCTGGCTCGGGGAGCATGGTGCAATGTCGAGTTTGGTATCCCTGAACTCGGGGTTTAATTACGCATCCGTTGGTGTGGATGGTTTTTGGACTCTGGGTTCGAAAATAGCACTTTTAGAAAGTGTCTATTTTCTTGCCTAATCATAGCTGGTTTCTGCTGGTCTTGCGTGTGTGTGACAGGAGCTGGGTGGCTCCACAGGTCTGGATGAGTCAGTGTGGGATGAGTGGGACGTTTACGTTGAGAGTAGGGGGAGAGTAGTCGTTGATAGCCTGCCTTGCCTGATACAATGCTGGCTCCACCTCCTGCTAAGCGACTGATGGCTCTGTGCCTGCCATGGACGATCCTAGCCCCACCTCCTGCCAGGAGGGCGATAGCTCTGCTCCTGCCAGTATCAATGCTGGCTCCACCTCCTGCTGGGCGTCTGAGGACCCAGCCCGGCTCAATGAATAGGCCAGGTGCTACTGCCTAGCTCCACCCACCACAGACCCAGGATGTTGGGAAACCCCCGGCAGAGACAAAGGGATCAAAGACGAAAAGGGGTATAAGAGAAGGACCCCTGAACTAGGAAATCAGATCACTTCTGACAAGGAACCCTGTAACCAAGGACAAGAGGCCTGCTGATCTAAGGACTGCCTACCCCTTCTGCCAGTGTGCTGTTGTTGGGGGAATCCTGCAGTGCTTCTTTATTTTTGCCAAGGAACCAGGAGAGAGGAACTGGGTGTGTACTCTCACGCTTGCTAAGAAAATCTCCAAGGACTGGAAGAGTGCCAGTCTCCTGCTGAAGTCACAGGGCTAAAGGACTTCACCTGCTAAAGTGCTATTCGCTGGAAGCGAGAATCCAGCCCCTCTGAAAGAACCAGCAATCACGACGACCGGACGCTGGGCCCGACCGACGCCAGCAGCAACCCCAGTGAGTGGGAGTACGGCTCTAGCTCCAGAGGACCTCGTGTCTGCACCGCTGCTGATCGCATCAACCGTGTGCCCTTCGACGCCGTGAGCGCTGCTCACTCTGTGCAACCGCATCATCGACGACGCCTGCTGAGGCCTGCTTGACACCGAAGGCGCGACGCCGGATCGTTCGACACCGCTGATCATCGTGTGCTTCATTTCCAAAGGTACTGTGTTGTTGGGGGTCCGTGTGACTCCGGGCTCGACGTAGCGCTCCTCGCGGTCGATGCCGAACCCTTGGAGTATCTTTGCCTCCACGTCGTGTAGCCCTCGTGTGGGTTACCCTGTTGCTAAGAACTGTATGGCCAAGAAGAAGATTGCTTGATACTAAAGACTTTTTGTGCTGAAGAAGAAACTACCTTTGAACTATCCCTTTTTCCTTCCCAGAGTATTTATTACGATTGTGTACCGTGTTGCCGTTATTTGGTCTTGTGCTAAGCCTTATATAAAAATACTTATTTTTATAATCCTACTGTGTCGTGTCCATTTGTAGTGTATTCACTGTATTACTGTATGTGGTCATAATTGCTTAACACACAGCCTCTGAGATAAGCCTGTTCTGCTCTGCCAAGCTACCAAGGGGGTGAGCAGGGGTTATCGAAGGGTGTGATCCCCTTGCCCTGACTAGAAAAGGAGTGTCCCTATTTGTCAGAAGTGCATACCTCTGCCAACTAGAGACAGCCGGTTCTAACAAGAGCTATAGCATCCTTCTTATGAGAAAGAGGGATACGACTAATAGTCTATCTCGACGAAATTCTCATTATGTCCCAGCACCACTCTCAGATTCCTCAAGACCTGAATACAGCAGTAAATCTCTTACAAAGCCTTGGCTTCGTAATAAAGAAAAATCTATCATGACCCCTCAAAATTTCTGGAATTATTGGGAATCACTGTAGACACTTTTACTACTACCCAAGAAGAAAATCATGATAATACGCAAAGAATATGACTTGTATTAAAATTAGACATCTTGTCCCTTAGAGAACTAGCCAGACTCCTGGGCCCCTTTTCTTCCTCTATCCAAGCTATCTTTCCAGGACCTTTACATTTTCTAGCCCTTCAATGAGTGAAGGCAAAAGCCTGGACTATAATATGGAGACGAAGTAATAGACCACGAAGCCAAATCAGAACTGAACTGGTGATTAGAGAATCTAGATGCCTGTAACCGCAAAGCAGTTTTTGGAAACTCCTCAGAACTCATTCTAGAGTCAGATGCGAACCTTCATGGCTGGGAAGTGTGCTTAAAGAACCAGAACATGGGAGGTTTATGGTCCTATACAGAAAGCTCACACCACAAACTACCTAGAGTGAACTACTGGTCTTTACGCCCTGATGAGCTTCAAACAATCCCTACAAGGCAGATTCATTATTCTATAAATGGACAACATATCAGCTGTGGCATGCATACATTTTTAATGGGTTACAAAATCCTCAGACCTATCAAATCTAGTAAAACAACTCTGGATGTTCTGTCTAGAACACAAGATAGCCCTAAAAGCAGCATACTTACCGGGAAAAAGCAATATCACTGCTGACTGGAAATCAAGATTTCGTCTAGACTACAGCAACTGAAAACTCAATGTGAAAGCCTTCAGAACTTTAAATTTGTTCTGGGGCCCTCTGAAAGTAGATCTTTTCCCAAGCAGACTGACATTCCAAATGCACAAATATTTCAGCTGGATGCCAGACCTCAGTGCTCAAGCAGTCAATGCCCTTCTCCAGCCATGGAAAAGAATTCAAGCATATGCATTTCCCCCATTTGCAATGACTCAGGGAGTTTTCCGGAACATGAGACAAGACCAATGCTCCTTATTACTAATAACCCCTTTCTGGCCTTCCCAGGCGTGGTTTCCAATGAGCTTGGAATTAGCCTGCGAAATACCCTTTCTACTTCCACCCGCAGAAGGCCTTTTAAGAGACCTAGATGTAAGGGAACATCCCCTAGTCCACACAGTGATTTTGAACCTTCTTTCATGGGAAGTATCAGGAAATCTAATGAAATCACAGATCTTTTTAGACAAGCTGCTACACTCCTCCAAGAGTCATGGGCTCCTGGAAACCACTAGATGCAATAGCATCTGGAGAACTTGGGCACGCTGGTGCCTGGAGAGGAACCTGGAGTATGTGGAGGCTCCTATTGTACACGTAGCAAACTTTTTAGTTTAACAATATGTGAGAGGGCTTACTTACAGATCAATTAATTGCTACAGCTCAGCTATTTCAGCAGGCCACGCTCTAATAAATGGCAAGACCATAGGGAAAATGCCACAATATGCAGAATTATGAAAAGTATCAAACTAAGGGGACCACCTAAACCTAAAAATGAAACCCTGTGGGATGTTAAGTTACTACTATACCCTTTTACTACCTGGTCTGAGAACAGATAGTATGCAATGAAAAACGTAACAGCTGTCCCCACAAAGCTATGCACATAGCCTTTGACTGATTGTAATACGGTCACTCTAAGACCATATGGTAGTTATGTGTTTATTAAACATCCATAAAGAGGAACAGATATGGCAAGCTTTCATCCCAAACCGTGACAGTGATGGAGTGGTGCCAGAAATACTTTGGTGGGGCTACAGAAGATGCTTACAAATTTTAGGCTGCTTATGCAGTGTGTTAGCGCTGATGGTGGTGTCTCCCATACACATCCTGCACAATGAAGAACCACTATACATCAACAATTTCCTGACCCTCCACCAACCTACGATCCACCTCCCTCCTCCTCACAGACACCCTCCCAAATCCGTTGAAGAAATAGAGTACTTTCCTTCTCACACCGGGTGGCCTAAGCTAGAACAACCTTCGACTGCGCCTCAGAGCGACCTTATCGCTCCAGCAATTCAGGTAAGAACTCAAGACTTGGTTGTTCGATTGAACAGATCACTACGAAGCATTTAGCAATGCCGGCACCTTGAGACACTCACTGGGGATTGGACGGGCTTTATAAATCTTGGATTGTTTGACAACCAAACTTACATTGCCAACACCTAGTGTTTTCCAACCACTGTCCACAATGTCAATTGTATATATTTAGGATCATAGAGTCACAGTGTGATGTGCATCAGCACTGTGCAGCCTACAATTTTTAACTATCTGACCTCTTATCAAGTATATCTTGTGCACTGTTTGTGGTGGCTTAGGTAAAAGCATGCTGCAACTAAAGTAGTGAGGAGGATTCGAAGGGTGAACAAGTAGAATATGATCAAAGGCGGCATTTGAGTAAAGTAAATGTATAGTTGGGTATTGACTAGAGATACAAAGACCAGCTTTAGTGTGAAATGTGAATCAAACTTTTGGGGTCAGTTGTGTATTATTTCACTTTTGTGTGATTGAAATATGAAGAGTTTTGAATTGGAGTATGATTGCCAATTGTTTGTGTCTGGTTGTACTTGAAGATGCATATTAATCTCATAATGGATGTGGGGGATAGAAAGTAGTGTAGTGGACAGTGGTGTGTCTCAAGCTCTCTAGCGGAACTTGAATGAAAGGCAGATGTCTGGCTTGGGATCATTTGCAGGAAATAATAGAAAAGAAGCATGTGACGATGTTGTAGGAGGTTTTGACAGTAAAAAAAATGCCTCTTTACATGATCATCCCCATTTTTTGTGGACTGATGCGGTTTGTTTTTAGATTCTGTAACCTAGACTCTGTTAACCAGGGCCCTGTGAATTTTATCTGGCCTTTAAACACTTGTTGAATTAGTTATAAATCCTAATTGCCATATTTAACTTGGGTATAAGTCCCCAGTAAAATTGTACCCAATGCCTGTAAGCAGGGATGGGCAATATATTCTGCTCCACTGGCAGAGTTTATAGAGTTTTGCCCACTCCGCGTTACTCTGCCAACCGTCGCATGGCAGAGTTTTGTCACGTGCGGCTCGCCAACGTTAAGTTGAGAAGCTAGAATTTGCAACTCCTAGCATGATTTTCGGCCATTAGAAGGGCACTCTGCAAGATTTTCTAAACATGGACTGAACCTTCTGTTGAACCCAAGGAGAAAGACTCCAAGGACTGGTCTTGCTCCAACTTGCACCCAGGATAGAACAGAGGACTCCAAGGCTACTCGAGGAACACACAACCTGCTAGAAGCCTAAGCCTCTGCTGACCAGTTCCAGCTAGATTTTCCCTGGACCCTGATGGGGGCTTCATACACACAGAGTACTAACCCTCAAGTGGTGCCCAGAAGGTCCTGGATCCTTGGTGGTTGTTAGAGTGTACTCTTTACCCCTTCTAACATTGCAAGACTGGACACATAGAAACATTTTTAAACCTTACTTCAAAAGAAGCAGACTCTGCCACCGAGTCCAGACATGAACGCTGAATTCCTAGTCTGACTCTACTTTCTGGTTTGCCACGCTGAAAGGATTGTGACTTCCACAAAAGTTTCCAAGTCTGAACATAGAGTACTTCATTGGGTCCAATCCCTAGCAGTACCCACACAATGACAATGCCTTAGTGGGCTTGGACTTCACCCACTCAGAGTTATCCCACCTTCAGCATTGAGAGCCTTGACAAGGTTCCCACTGAGGTCCTGTAGTTAAGTTGGCAGCCACCGACTAGCTCCTCTTTGGATCCAGCTTGTATCCTGACCCCCCCCAACCTCCCCCCCAACTACTTTGACGGACAGCTCGAGGGTAAACTTTCCACCGGGACAAACCTGGTCTGTGTATTTGGCCCGCAGTCCATCTTGGTCAGCCTTAATTTTTGACTTTCAACCGGTGCAACATAACCAAATAACCACTATTGGTGTTGTGTTTTTTGATGCTATAAATATGTACAACTTCTAAAAAAATCTTCTCTCTGGTTGCCTGCATACAATGTTTGATAGCATGGTGTCTATCTGCTCATTAAATGTACTCTATTTTATAGACTGGAGTAGGATTTTTATTGCATTGTGTTTTTTACTTTTGAACTGTTTTATTACTGTTAAATGCTTTTCACATTTTTCATAAGTTAAGCCTCTGCTCTGTGCTGAAGCTACCAATGGTCGAGCTATGGTTTACATTATTGAGACCTACCTGGATCGAGTGAGGAATAGTGCTATTACTACTTGAAAAGGACCACCACCCACTACAACTAATAATCCACTTTCTCACACTGACCCACAGTCTTGTGCAAACCCCTCTGTGGAGGGGACTTCTGCCAAATATTTGTGTTGTGGTTAACTTGAGGGGGGTTAGATGAATGGAGTGGAGGACGGCTCGGATGGTGTGGTAAAAATGGAATGCATCGGCAGACTACAACTGCATCTGGGAGATGCAGAAGGGCGCCGTGTATTCCGGATAATTCTGCATCTTGGTTTTTACTGTGGGTGTGTCTGCCCCCCATCATTACTGGTTGTCCTGTTGTCTTTCCTCTTGGCACATCTTGATTTTGAGCCTGAGAATGTCCTAGCTTCTCAGGCGGCAGTCAACCTCCGATTTTTCATACAGGTAAGATGGCGCTGCGGAGTGTCCTGCTTTGCAGGTGTTCCAGAGGCCTTGCATCTTCTGAGGGTCTTATGCACTCACAAACGGTGCTGGTTTTCCCTTCGCCATTGAAGCCCCACGAGGACTCCATCCTTTACTTGTTAAGTTGGGTACATGCCAACCGACAGTGACTCCTGCATCTTCACGTTTACATCTGTAGAACAGCTCCCCATCCTTCCAAGCAACCCAAAGATGTTATAAAAAGTCATGTTTTATTTTTCAGGAGCAGGGGCTAAAAACAATACTACGAAACTGCAGCAGTGGTTATGAACTGAAGCTTGGCTTGAAAAGGCATACTGAAGGGGTCTGTTGTGTCTGTATATTTAAAGGTAGGGGGTATGTCTCAAAGGTTAGGAGTGAAAACCTTCCTTAAACAAAGCTGTGTTTTCGGAAGAGGGCGAGGGGAAATCATTTTAACATTAAAGGTTTTTAAATGTTTTACTTCCTCATTATATGAGCACCCCACATAGAATCAGAGAACAAAGGTAACGATCATCACATTGATTACAGAGGACTACATCTTTTGATTTAGGCTTAACCTTTAGGCCTAACCTCAACAACACAGGGCCATTTTACATTGATATAACATGGACACCATACAAAGAATTTAACAAAGCATCATTCACTCCGTCCTGCCCTATGCTCACTGTAGTGGAAAAACACAAAAAGTAAAAATAAACAATATGATCAACTAAGACGAAGAAAACAAGAAGTTAAAAGTTTAGCCTTTAGTGCTGGCCGAAAAAACATTCCGTGGCAAAACAGACGCCTCCTTCAGTAATTAAAGAGTGAAAGCACGCAGCAATAACAAACTGCTTATCTTGGCGCCCGAGGAAAATGTCTCCTCAAATAAACGAGAACATAACACGACCCACTTGCAAGGTTGATTTAACTAATCAATAAACAATAGAAATTTAAATTTGAAGGCCTGCCAGAGAACTCATCAAAACAGAACGAAAGAGAGCACAGGTCTCCCAGAGGCCAAAGTACAAGCATTAGGACAATGACAAAAAGCTATTCCAGGCGTTCATGAACATGAAAGATGCCCTAAAAACACTAAATAGCCTCGACTAATTCAAATACGTGTCATGGAGTACAAAACCCTCCGCTCAATGGATTTTCAAAACGCCAAGAGAACAGTCAAAAGTGGGTCAAGAGATGACCTGGCCTTCTATTTAGCACATAGCTGCTGCTGTTTCAATACGTCTTCGGCACAATACGGTTTTTGTTCCACGCTTTAATTCGATTCTACTGAGAAGAAATGACAAGCAGTTACTAGGTTACTTCACAGTGAAGCTGCTGATTCGTGGCCTACTTTCCATACACAACAGTGGCGACGATAGTTTAAGGCTGCTTTTAATGCCTTTCCAGATGAGCAGGTGGCATTGTCCCAGCAAGTCTTCAATACCCAACTCCAAATATCTGGACTATATATATCGAAGTCCAGATATGTGGAGTTCGGAATTGAAGATATCATTTTTTTTCTTCACAGAAAAAAATAAAGGTTACAAAGACGTTATAATTAGGCTCAAGTTTCACTCATACAAAACCAGAGAAATTCAGCAGTTCTAGTCAGTCACCTATAGAGCTACTCTCACACATACCAACTCACCCATAAATTCAACACACAGCCACTTACTCACCTATACAGTTATTCAGACACCCACCCACTTATTCATACAGATCTAACACATACTCACTCACCTATATAGTCACTGACAAGCACACACTCACCCATATGGCCACTGTTCCAATCACTCAGTCACACATACAGTCACTCAGATACTCCCAAAACTCACCTACACTGGTTTTCACATATGCAGTTACCCACTCATATACCACGGACACATCCATTCACTCACCGACACAGCCATACACACACTCAGTCACCCATACAGCCCCTCACAGATGCACTCACTGACCCATATAGCCACTGACTCACCCACTATCGCACTCATCCGTGTAGGTAGTCACACACACCCTTACCCACCCACACAGACACTCACCCAGGTACTCAGAAATCAATCAGTCACCCATAGAGCCACTCACGTACATATTCACTAAACCATAAAGTCACTTAGACACCAGCTGGTATACTGATGCAGATATTCGCACATTCTAGTCTCTCACTCATACATTTAATGAGACACCTAATCACTCACTTATACAGTCAGTCACGAACCCACAGAATCATCCATACAGGCACTTATACACCCACTGATACACCAATACACTTTGGTATATATATCTAACACTCAAACTTTTTAAAAACACTCTGAGTCACTGGATGATATCATCAGGCGAACCCTCAGATCTCTAGGCCAGAATCTGGTTGTGGTTCCGCGTTTCAGGCTCAGTAGAGCTGGTGGTCGCTCTTTTCGAGTGCTTGCGGCGAACTGGTGGAATGCTCTTCCTCTTCACATCCGGGCTATTGATGACCTTCTTCAGTTCAGACGCACCATCAAGGCCTTCTTATTTGCTTAGTTCTTATTTTGTTCCTGCGGCTTTCCTGTCTTTTATTGGTGTTGTGTTGTGTTTACCTTGTCAAAGCGCCAGGACGCCCCTTCGCTGGGACAGCTGTGCGCGGTATGAGTAAAAATAACATAACATAACATCAGTGATGTCACTGACCATGTCATTGAGTGATGTAATATGTGAGGTCATAAGCAGTGCATTGCAGGGTATGAGTTATAGTTAGCTCAGCTGACTAAAACGGCTTAATATTTCTGGTTTTGTACGTGTGAAACTTATACCTAGCCATAACTTGTGTCACCGTAGTTTTTTTCTGTGAATTTCTAAGGTTTTATTAATTACATTTCTAAACTAAAACGTCTGTGTAATTTTTGGTTTTTCAGTGAATTTCTAAAGTTTTTGTAAATGATAATTTCTAACTACAATATCCCTGTAACCTTTGTTTTTTTCAGTGAATTTCTATGGTTTGTTTTAAAGTCTATTTCCTAACTATAACGTCCCTGTAACCTTTGTTTTTTTCAGTGACTAAGATTTTTCAAATTCCATTCCCCAACTATAATATTAATGTAACCTATTATTTTTTAAAACATTTTTTAAAGTTTTTAAATTGTATTTTCCATCTAAAATGGCTCCATAAGGTGTATTTTTATAAGCTTGCATTTTCTGCAGTGGATTAATAAGTGGTTTTTTTTTTCCTTTACATTTTTTATATTTGCGATGACATCTCGATACTCGTGGATAACGTCGCAAAAACGGTAAACAAAAGCAGGCATTCAATGACCACCAACTCATCCAAAAATAATATGTAAACATATATATTATGAACTTTGCACTACACATATAACTACATACACACTTCTTTTCAAAGCATGTTTAAACTCATATTGTTGTACTAAGTGCCTATAAAAACCATCTTACAGACCTATTTTCCGTTTTCACAATTATTCAGGACGTCGCAATGACATTGTTAAGTGCGAAGATCACACCTTTTCCATAAAGTCTAAAAACACATATATCCACATATATTACAGGATTTTACACAGTAGGGGTTTCTTTCAGTATTCTCTAAAATCATGTTTTTCTAGAGAGTTTCTATAAAAACCATCTCTAAAACCTATTTTCGGTTTTCACGGTGATGCCGGAGATCGCAATGACGTCGGTAATCGCGATCCCTGCGAATACGTCACGAAAATGCAAAGCAAATGCAGGAATTTAATAGCCACACCACATTCAACAATTATAACCATCTTACCAAATGTAACCATCACATGGATAAATCACTATCTAACTCTATAAAAACATTTTTCCATATCTCTATAAAAGTCTGTATTCATGATTCACTTGTTTATGTGAGTGCATGCATAAGTCTATGAGTGGGTCTGTCACTGCATATATAAGTCTTTGAGTGGTTATCAGAGTACTCATAAGTCTTTCAGTAAGTGTGTCACTGGCTACATAAGTCTCTGAGTGCATTTCTCTATCACTCAATGAATGAGTGGAAGTATAAGTCTTTCAGTGTCCGTGGTAGAGTCAGTACATGATTGTCAGACTGGATCGGTTACTGAGTCAATCATTGACTTAGTGGGAGCAGAATTATAACTCTCTCAGTGGGTCTGTGAGTCGAAGCAGGAATGTCTGAGTGAGTCTCTGACTGGGTGTGTGTGAGTGCCTGAGTGGGTCTCTGATTGGGTGTATGAGTGTCTGAATAGGTCTGTGAGGGCTGTATAAGTCTCTGACTGCATATGTGAATGAGTACATGAGCCTGTGACTGGATCTACGAGTTGGTGCATAAGTATCTGAGTGGCTCTCACTATCAGTGGGTGTGTCAGTGGAAGCAAAAGTCTCACACTGGGTCTGTAAGTGGGTGTATGAGTGTCTCTATACATGGGTGCATCACTCTCCAAGTGAGTCTGTAAGTGTGTGCATGTGTATGACAGTGGGTACATTAGTATCTGACTGGGTATGTCACTGGATATACAAGTGTGTGAGTGGCTATGTGAATGGGTGTATAAGTGCCTGAGTGAATATGTGAATAGGTATGTAAGTGTGTGACAGTCACCGGCTAGTGTGTACAAACATACATTTATATATTTCCACCAATATTTGCGATGACTTTGGTAGTCGCGATGTCCACATGACGGTACATGGGGGCCACGTTGACGGTTGAGGCATTGTCGCGAATATCGTTCACGATTAAAAACATACATTTTGGAACCACAACTTGTGTCACTAACAGCCTCATCCCTCAAACAAAGGGTTAGAGTACCTCTACTCTGACCCCTTATGTTAGCTTTTTCAGAAAATTTGAGGTCCGGGAACCATTCCCAATCACTCAAATGGTGGCCGCAAATTTCTGTTCAGGTTACGTCCAGCCAATCAGAGCATTCTTGCTGACACGTGCATTCACAATTAATCGCGAATCCTTCACAAAATATCCACAACCAGAAATATCACTATAACTTTTGTCTTAAATTTCTCAAAAACTACTAAATAGACTTACACCAAATTAGCAAAAGGCACTTCCATGAACCAACATCAAACCTACCAGCCAAATTTGGTGTAAGTCCGTTAAGCAGTTCAGACTGTAGGTTTGGCTAAAGGTTCATATGGAAATTAACATTACAACACACCCTTATTTCACACCCCAAATTCTCAGTCCCCACTGCATGGATCACCCCCAAACTTTCCATAGCTACCATACAGACCCTACCTTGACACTTTTTTGGGACAATTTCATGAAGATTGGTCAAACTACGCCAAAGTTATAGACAAGTCCAAAAAATAAATTCCTATGGAAACGGGGTCCTGACTACCTACTGGCAACCGCCCGTAGGTAATAGATATATATTTATTTTTGTTGGACTTGGCCAACTCTGCGAGGTCACTGCCAAACTTTTTGCCTTCACCCGTCCTATTTTGGCAGAATTTATTTTTGTTGGCCTTAGGATCTGTGCAATTTGCCTATGCTAAATAGAGATAAAGTGCTTGTGCTCTCTCCTTTAAACATGGTAGCATTGTCTTCCACCTGTTTGGCATATTTAATTCTCTGCCCCTTGTAGTGTGGTATAACATATTCCCAGGACCTGTAAATTAAATGCTTCTGGTGGGCCTGCAGCCCTTATTGTGCCACCCACCTAAGTAGCCTCTTAACACAGGTCCCAGGTCTGCCATTGCATCCTGAAAGCAGTTTGAACTGCCAATTCGACAAGGCAATATAACCACCCTTCCTATGCACTAACCTCCCCTTTTATTGCATAAGTCTCTCCTAAGGTAGGTCCTAGGTACCTCATAGGGCAGGGTGCATTGTAATTAAAAGGTTGGCCATGTACTTTTAAGTTTTACACGCCCTGGTAGTGAAAAACTCCTAAATTTGTTTTTCACTTCTGTGAAGCCTACCTCTCCCATGGGATAACATTGGGTTCGCGTAGTATTAAATAAGTGCTAACATTACATTGGGAATAGATTAACATTTCACATTTGGTGTGTGAAACATTGTAATTTAAAACCCTCTTTAATGTTGAAATCAGATTTTTTCAATTTCAAATTGTTATTTTGTACTTAAGAAACAAAATACACAAGAATCCATTATAAATAATACTGCAACATGCATCAGATGTAGTCACAAAATATCTACTTGAGGGGTAAAAACATATCAAAACATATTTTGGTTGGTATGCTAACTTGATTATTGTCTACATGTATTCATTGTTGGGAAAAAGAGAAGAAGGGAAGATTAAAAACGGAAGTAGAAAGGAAAGAAAAGGAGATGCATACGTGTTGGGTTCTGGCTGGAATGTGGTGGGAGCTCGTGTAGGCTCGTGGGATTCCATTGTGGAATGTGGTTCTTGGCAAGAGCTCTAGACCGAATAAACTGTTCTCCCACCTACCTTGGCGATGTCTTCTTTTCAGTGGTAATGAGTTGATCTGACACCTCCTTTTTCCTCCTGTGGTGCTCCCGGAGGTTGTTCCCCGTTGTTTCCTCTTTCCTGTGTATTTGTGTTGAATCCTCAGTTGCAGGTTTTTCCTGGTTGGCCTTCACTGTCTGGATCTAGTTTTCTGTGCTCGCTCTGTCAATCTGCACAAGAGCGCTATTTTCCTGTTTCCCATTGCCCATTGCCCATTGCCCATTGCCCATTTTGGGGTGAATGGCCGTGAAGCTCCCGCGCGCCACCGTTTCCCTTATGGTTGGCGTGCTCGCGGACCTGTGAGGGCTCGTGCATTGGCCTGCTCTGACATAATCCTGCTTCTGAGCACAGCACACCTTTACGTCAGACGTTCACAAATACGTCTGACGTGCTGTCGGCCATTTTAGATTGTGAGAACAAAACTGGGTCTTGACTCCTAACCAGCAAGGCTAAGTCAAATATAAATTAACAATACAAATGCCAGTACTGGACTAACTTAATTTCTAATAGCCAAAGATCTGTTATGAATAAAGCATAGCAGTCTGATGTAACATTTGTTACTAATTTTATTCAAATAAGTTTTCAAAATTTTTCTTATTTTTCAAAAATAATTTCTTGTGCATATCAGGAATATATACAAAATATACAAATAGATACAAATTTTTTCAAATTTTTACAAAACAGATCATAAACCACTCAACAACACATCCACACTGGTACTTTCACACCCCAAGCATACCACTTCCTAAAACAAAACAAATACCTCTGAGGTATGGGTCTGTGTCAATATAAACATTTCATTAAATCATATGATACAATATACATTGTCATTTATAATGTAGATAACACCAGTAATTTAGATAAGACAGATCATTTTATGTTTTTGGCTCAGTACTTTGAATTTTTTTGACTGACACTGGACCTACAAGGTCGACGCGTTTCGAACCCCCTAGTTAAGGGGTTCTCCTCAGGACCAAACACGATTTCTACAAGACAAAAGACGTTTAAACCAGATTAACCTATCTGCGCAAACAACCTGCGTTTAAAGAACAGCCACCAACCAGCTTAACACCACCTACCTTAATTCTCCTGTGTATGGAGGCACAGTCAGGTGTGGACAAGTCTACACATAAAAAAACGAAAAGAATGACATATATGACAATCTATGGTTGATAAGTGACTTACATTTGGTGTTTGCTTTATCAGAAAATGGGCTCACCTTCACTCTTTTGGGTGTTGGCTTTAGGTACCTAAATAGAAGGATGGAGTCAGTGGTGTCTATTAAGGTATAAGCTTAGTATGCTAACTTGTGAGAAGCATTTCGAATCGCAAGTGCTTACCCGGTCTTGGCGTGATTGTCATTGACCCGGGCTTTTACATGGCGTGTATGAACATAATCCGTTGCTTTGAAATAATGGTGAACGGCGGAGCCTACAAATAAACTACACAAAATATCGGAGTTTAGTCAGGTTGTCACCAAGTTATTGACATGTGAATGCGGTAAAGTAAACAGGAGCATTCTCACTTGTAACGCCGAGCGTTCTCCTACGCGAATGAAGACAGCGCGTCGTCAATAGGAAAGCGAGCGTACTTCCTGGAACTGATCATAAGATCGCGCGACTTCTTAAAGGGCCCAGACCCTTTAGCAAGTGTAGTCACTTTGTGAACCGATTAAGTTTGTACAAAAGTGTCCAGATATGCGATTGTGACGGGGCACGGGTGTCGGAACCTCAGACTACTGCAGAATGGTGGACAGCCACACCTCTTTTACTGTGCCCCTTGTCCCCACAGAATACTCCTGCGTCATGGACCGAAGAGGATGAGTCAGTCTGGATCCCGATCAGTAATTCAGACGGTCCCTTTAAAACTTCGGACCAAGGAAACGAGTCTCCACCCCCTGAGAGCGTAACGGCGTCAAAAGCCGGAAGGACAGAAACCTCGGCGGACGGCGTTTCCCAAGGAGCGGAGGCACACATGGAAGACGACGGGAGTTACCAGGACTCGGACCAGAAGGAGAACGACACGCCTGGAGGCCAACGGTTCCACGCTTCGCCCCGCCACGTTCCTACGGGAGGAGCGTGGCTACAAGAGGTACGGGCCCGGGTAGCGGGTTGGGTAGGGCGGAGGAAACAGCAGTGATTTTTCCTGTAGAAAAGCCCTAAACCCTCTGCCCCTTGCACGAGCACTTCCTTTCCCCGCCTGTAGGGGGTAGATTTAATTAGTGCACAAGCTCACGGCGGTTCTTCCCTCACTCCCGGTCCCTTGAGAAGTATCACTTCATTACTTTGTCCTGACCCTCGTTTCCTTTTCTTTGCCGGTACCGGAGCGGAACCAAAAGACGACTACAGGTGTGGAATACGGCCACCTGAAGACCCGAAGCCAAAGAATCGAGGCAAGAGGAAAATACCTTTTCTTTGCCCAAATTTTACAGGACTGTGTTTCATGAAAAAAACTTACGTCCCAATAAAGCCTTCGTTAAAACCGCTACTGAAGGCGCCTGTGTTCCTCTTTTCATCAGCCCCAACTGTAGAACCGACAGTACCCAGTTCAAATCCCAACGTCCCGACCCCCACGGGACAACTGGTGTCAGAAGTGGGATTACCATCCGTCTGTAAAGAAAAGATGGAGGCCCTAATTGACCATATCATTAAAGGACAGGAGAAGTTGGAAAAAGCGATGGAAAATCAAATGTCGTCCGCACAGGCAGACCGAGATATGTTCACAACAACGATAACCGCTCAACTGGAAAGCCTGTAGAGTATAACCCCTTCGCCACAGGTCGTCCAAGGGGAGGTTAGAGTACATACCCCCCATCCCCCAGGTGTGGCCCTACAGAAATAAGTTTCAGGTGAAGATCCGGACGCCTTTCTTATAAACTTTGAAAGGGCGGCACGCGCACCGAGTTGGCCAGAAGAGAAATGGCCCTTCTTTCTAGCACCTCTTCTCACCGGCGAAGCCCAGTCAGCCTATCAGGCTGCTAACCCCCTCGGCACAACTCCTTATGCCACCATCAAAATGGTGATCCTGGACCTTTTGGGTTTGGATCAGGAGGCCTATCGTGTGCGGTTCAGGAAAGAAAGAGGCATTCAAGGTGAGAACCCAAAGTTTCTCTTTTTCAGGTTAAAAATGTCAGCCGACAAATGGTTGCGCCCGGACCTGTGCAGTAAAGAGGACATTCTAAAGAAAATATATCTAGAGCAGTTCATGGAAGCCCTGCCTTACGCTACACAGCGCTGGTTGCGTCAACATGTGGGACTTACTGTAGAACACGCAATCGAAATGGCTTCCCAATATGCTAGAGCTCAACCAAAAACCCTTACCTGGGAGCCGGAAAAAGTTCAGAAAGCGGTTCTGCCACCTAAAATGGAGAAAAAAACCTAAGGGCGGAGCAGATCTGCCTCGGCTGCTACGCCCCACAAGTATGATCCTTCCACCAAACAAAGGTCCCCAGTGCTTCGAATGCGGAGAGTGGGGTCATATCGCGAGAATGTGTCCCAAACGTAAGCCACCGGAGGAACCAATGGAGGTCGGCTATCTCCCAAGGACAGTGATGTACTCCGCCGAAATGGGCAGCACCTTCTACGTGAGTATGAGGATGAATGGTTACACTAAGAGCCTTGCTAGATTCAGGGTGCAGGCAATCAGTAATTCAAATCCGGTTTGTTAAGCCAGAACAGATGAATCCAAAGGGGCCCGTTTATATAAGGTGTGTACACGGAGATGTAAAACCGTACCCTGTAGCATCTATTACTATAGCTCTTCCAAATAGGGAACCTTGTACAGTGTGGGTAGGGGTGGTGGACTCTCTTCCTGAAGACATGATCTTAGGAACCGACAACCCTGAGTTTTTGTCCCTCTTTAAAGAGACCCTGTCACAAACAAAACAGAGTAATAGTCTACCTTCATACCTGTCCCCCGAGCCTTGGGTTATTGACCGAAGCTTCTGTTTTGCTCAGAGTGAGGACAGGACTTTAGTCAATGCATGGGAAGCTGCACATGCTACTGGTGATCTAGTCTCTCCCTCCTTTCCGCGCTTTCTGATTAAAAACGGTCTACTGTATAGACAAAACAGAGCGGAAGGAGAATTACAACTGCTGGTACCCCAGTCTTTTAGAGAGCAGGTTCTTTTCTTTGCGCATGCCCATCTGACGGCCGGTCACGCAGGGAAAGAAAAAACTACGGAGCGCATAACCAGACATTTCTTTTGGCCCGGGATTTACAAAGACGTGCAGGAATATTGTGCGAAATGTGAAGTTTGCCAACGACAAAATACCCGTCGACCATCCATGGCCCCGTTACAAAAGATGCCCATTATTGGAGTACCATTCGAAAGGGTCGGCATGGACATCATAGGCCCCTTGCCCAAGTCGAGTCGAGGATACCTATATGCCCTCGTGATAGTCGACTACGCCACCAGGTTTGTGGAAGCATTTCCGTTACGAACCACCACAACGGCAGCCATCGCTGAAAAATTTGTGGAATTATTTTCAAGAGTAGGATTTCCTAAAGAAGTGCTGACTGATCAGGGAACTCCATTTACATCAAAGTTGATGAAAGAGGTCTGTGCTTCCCTTGATATTAAACATCTGAAGACCTCTGTGTACCATCCACAGACAGATGGTCTAGTGGAACGGTATAATCAAACCCTCAAAGCAACTCTGAAGAAAATGCTGTCTGCCGAGGGACCCTCCTGGGACAGGCTTCTGCCCATAGCCCTATATGTTATTAGGGCCCAGAAACAAAGTAGTCTGGGGTGTTCCTCCTTTGAGCTCCTATACGGAAGGATACCACGTTCCTTGTTGGAAATCACCAAGGACATGTGGGAGAATGAAGAAGCAGAAGAACAGAAGACAATGTTAGAATACACAACCCAATTAAGAACCAAACTAGGGAAGCTACAAGAGCTAGCCTATTCTAACTTGGAAGTCCAGCAGAACAGGTACAAACGAACCTACGATAAAGGAAAGAAGTTGAGAAAACTGGAAAAAGGAAGCTGGGCCCTCGTGCTTTTGCCTTCTAGCATGAACAAGCAGAAACATGAATGGCAAGGACCATATCAGATAATTGATATCATTGGACTTACGACCTATAGGCTACGCCTGTCCCCGTCCAAGACCCAAACATACCACATTAACATGCTCAAAGAATGGCTGGGACCAGCGCCTCGGAAGGGACATTTTGTAGGACAGACGACTGTGGCCCAGACTTCAACCCTGGACCAACTAGTGGTGAATACCGAGCTGTCCACTCAAGAAAAGGAGGAGTTATCCGAGACACTGAAACCCTTTGCTGACGTCTTCTCCGACCTACCCGGATGAACTACTCTTGCTGAACATCGCATAGAGACTTTGCCCGGTAAAGTCATAAAACAAAGACCGTACAGGATCCCAGCTGCCCGAAAAGATGCGGTCCGGAAGGAAGTCCAAGATATGCTACAACTAGGGGTCATAAGGCCATCCCAGAGCCATTGGTCGTCACCCATAGTGATGATCCCCAAACCGGATGGGTCCAAACGGTTTTGTATGGACTTCCGTGCTTTAAACGCGGTGTCGCATTTCGATACCTACCCCATCCCCAGGGTTGATGATTTGATAGAGAAAATAGGTGATGCCCGTTATATAACAACTATCGACCTCACAAAGGGGTATTGGCAAGTGCCCCTTCGGGAAGAAGATCAGTAAAAAAACTGCCTTTGTAACAGACGATGGGGCTTACGAATTTACAGTTCTGCCCTTTGGGTTACATGGGGCTCCAGCGACTTTTCAACGCTTAATGAACCTAGTGTTACAGCCCTACACTGCATTCAGCTCGGCCTATTTAGACGATATAGTTATTTACAGTCGAGATTGGAAAGAACATCTATTGCATTTGACAACCATCCTCTCTGCATTAAAGAAAGCGGGACTTCACGTTAATGCAAAAAAATCAAGTGCCGCCTTTCACACTGTAAACTACCTGGGTTATGTCTTAGGAGAAGGGTCCATAGCTCCCCAAAGTGAGAAAGTAAGAGCAATAGCAGCCGTCCCTTTTCCATCTAACAAAAGAGATCTACGAGCTTTTCTAGGACTGGTGGGGTACTACCGTAGGTTCATACCTCACTTTGCGGAGATAGCAGCCCCTTTGACTGACCTCCTCAGTAAAGACACAAGACCTAGTGAGTTTAAGCAACCCTCACCAGAGTCCTTAAAAGCCTTTCAGTTCTTAAAAACCACCATGACTACGGCACCAATATTGACCTCTCCTGATCATTCTAAACCTTATATTCTAGCTACAGATGCCTCCAACGTGGGTATCGGTGCTGTACTGTCCCAAGTCAGCAAAGATGGCATAGAGCACCCTGTTTTGTATGTAAGTAGGAAGCTGTTTCCTAGAGAACGCAGATATTCCACTATTGAAAGGGAGGCCCTGGCCATAAAGTGGGCTGTAGAAAAGCTTAGATATTACCTGGAGGGAAAACCATTCATCCTTCATACAGACCACGCGCCCCTCAAGTGGATACATCAAAACAGTAGCCATAACCCTAGAGTCTTGAGGTGGTTCCTGTCCCTGCAACCGTATTCCTTTACCATTCAACACCGTAAAGGAAAAGACAATGGTAACGCGGACTTTCTTTCGAGGGTATTCCCTCTCCCCGAACGGGAGAAGCCAGGGGGGGGAGGAATGTGACGGGGCACGGGTGTCCGAACCTCAGACTACTGCAGAATGGTGGACAGCCACACCTCTTTTACCGTGCCCCTTGTCCCCACAGAATACTCCTGCGTCATGGACCGAAGAGGACGAGTCAGTCTGGATCCCGATCAGTAATTCAGACGGTCCCTTTAAAACTTCGGACCAAGGAAACGAGTCTCCACCCCCTGAGAGCGTAACGGCGTCAAAAGCCGGAAGGACAGAAACCTCGGCGGACGGCATTTCCCAAGGAGCGGAGGCACACGTGGAAGACGACGGGAGTTACCAGGACTCGGACCAGAAGGAGAATGAGACGCCTGGAGGCCAACGGTTCCACGCTTCGCCCCGCCACATTCCCACGGGAGGAGCGTGGCTACAAGAGGTACGGGGCCGGGTAGCGGGTTGGGTCGGGCGGAGGAAACGGCAGTGATTTTTTCTGTAGAAAAGCCCTAAACCCTCTGCCCCTTGCACAAGCACTTCCTTTCCCCACCTGTAGGGGGTAGATTTAATTAGTGCACGAGCTCACAGCGTTTCTTCCCTTACTCCCGGTCCCTTGAGAAGTATCACTTCATTACTTTGTCCTGACCCTCGTTTCCTTTTCTTTGCCGGTACCGGAGCGGAACCAAAAGACGAATACAGGTGTGGAATACGGCCACCTGAAGTCCCGGAGACAAAGAATCGACGCAAGAGGAAAATACCTTTTCTTTGCCCAAATTTTACAGGACTGTGTTTCATGAAAAAACTTACGTCCCAATAAAGCCTTCGTTAAAACCGCTACTGAAGGCGCCTGTGTTCCTCTTTTCATCAGCCCCAACAGTAGAACCGACAGTACCCAGTTCAAATCCCAACGTCCCGACCCCCACGGGACAGCGATCTATCAGTAAACCGAGCGATCCTATTGATTCTCTCACAAAGAGCCAAGTATTACCGACAGCAATTGCATTAATGTAAACAAACCATGCACAAAGCATTGTGGTTATGGTAGTACGCTATCAAGGAGTCATAAGTATCAACATAGTCCACACAAGCTTTATAATTGTGATACTGTGGATGAAGCATAATGCACTAGTAAGCATAAGGATATTAACCAGGGGTCCCCCTGTAAATCTCAGAGATTTCATTAAGCCCTGTTGTGGCTGTGTTGTATTTCATTATTAGAAATGCTTCTCGCTGAGATAATTTCAATTCCATATCGCCTCCTCGTGAATCATATTCAATTTTGGAGATGATCGTCCAGCGTAAGTCGCTTTCTCTGTGTTCATGTGTAGACCAATGATGAACCAAGGGTGCGTTCGGTACCTGTTTCCTGATCCTTGACTTGTGCTGGGTGATTCTCTGTCTTGCCTCCTGTGTAGTGTTCCCAATATTAAGTTTTGGGCATGGACACCAGATGCCACACACTATATTTTTTGTTAAACAATTAGTGAAAGTCGAATGTTTCCAGTAAATTCTGTCAAAACAGAAGACAGTACCTTCTTCCGTTGATTCACAGCAGGTACAGTTCCCGCATTTATGGTGCCCGGTCACTGGAGGTAAACCCATCATGCCTCAATGTCAATTTCGGTTCTCTTGGCAACGCTGCCCTTACGATGTGATTGGCCACACTTTTTCTTTTTTGTATGCAAAAAGAGGAGGGTCCAATGATTCGCAATGGAGATCTTTCACCAGATGCCAGTTTTGCAATACCAACTTGCGTAATTGATGTGTGTTAGGGCCAAAGGTTGTGACGCAAACAATCCTTTTCAACTCATGTCGTGTTTTCTTTTGCAACAGTGTCTCTCGAGGGACCCACCAGGCCCTTTTCAAAGAGTGTTTTAAAAGTTTTTTAGGATAACCCCTATCTAGTAAGCGGTCCTTTAGGCTGTTGGCATGTTTGAAATATTCCTCCTTGTTGGAACAATTTCGCCGAATCCTTAAAAATTGGCCGAAGGGTAAGTTTTGCTTAAGGCTCCTGGGATGATGGCTGGTAAAGTGTAATGCCTTATTTCTGTCAGTGGGTTTACGAAATAAAGTTGTGCCCAGTGTGCCCTCTGTAGAATATACTTGGACGTCCAGAAATGTGATGCTCTTATTAGATGCGGTGTGACTGAATTTTATGTCTTCTGTCCTCAACTGGCATCTGGTGAAAGATCTCTATTGCGAATTATTGGACCCTCCTCTTTTTGCATATAAAAAAGAAAAAAGTGTGGCCAATCATATCGTAAAGGCAGTGTTGCCAAGAGAACCGAAATTGGCATTAAGAGGCATGATGGGTTTACCTCCAGTGACCGGGCACCATAAATGCGGGAACTGTACCTGCTGTGAATCAACGGAAGAAGGTACTGTCTTCTGTTTTGACAGAATTTACTGGAAACATTCGACTTTCACTAATTTTTTAACAAAAAATATAGTGTATGGCATCTGGTGTCCATGCTCAAAACTTTATATTGGGAAAACGACACAGGAGGCAAGACAGAGAATCACCCAGCACAAGTCTAAGATCAGGAAACAGGTACCGAACGCACCCTTGGTTCATCATTGGTCTACACATAAACACAAAGAAAGCAACTTACGCTGGACGATCATCTCCAAAATTGAATATGATTCACGAGGAGGCGATATGGAATTGAAATTATCTCAGCGAGAAGCATTTCTAATAATGAAATACAACACAGCCACAACAGGGCTTAATGAAATCTCTGAGATTTACAGGGGGACCCCTGGTTAATATCCTTATGCTTACTAGTGCATTATGCTTCATCCACAGTATCACAATTATAAAGCTTGTGTGGACTATGTTGATTCTTATGACTCCTTGATAGCGTACTACCATAACCACAATGCTTTGTGCATGGTTTGTTTACATTAATGCAATCTCTGTCGGTAATACATGGCTCTTTGTGAGAGAATCAATAGGATCGCTCGGTTTACTGATAGATCGCATATCTGGACACATTTGTACAAACTTAATCGGTTCACAAAGTGACTACACTTGCTAAAGGGTCTGGGCCCTTTAAGAAGTCGCGCGATCTTATGATCAGTTCCAGGAAGTACGCTCGCTTTCCTATTGACGACGCGCCGTCTTCATTCGCGTAGGAGAAAGCTCCGCGGTACAAGTGAGAATGCTCCCGCTTACTTTACCGCATTCACACGTCAATAACTTGGTGACAACCTGACTAAACTCTGATATTTTGTGTAGTTTATTTGTAGGCTCCGTCGTTCACCATTATATCAAAGCAACGGATTATGTTCATACACGCCATGTAAAAGCCCGGGTCAATGACAATCACGCCAAGACCGGGTAAGCACTTGCGATTCGAAATGCTTCTCACAAGTTAGCATACTAAGCTTATACCTTAATAGACACCACTGACTCCATCCTTCTATTTAGGTACCTAAAGCCAACACCCAAAAGAGTGAAGGTGAGCCCATTTTCTGATAAAGCAAACAGCAAATGTAAGTCACTTATCAACCATAGATTGTCATATATGTCATTCTTTTCGTTTTTTTATGTGTAGACTTGTCCACACCTGACTGTGCCTCCATACACAGGAGAATTAAGGTAGGCGGTGTTAAGCCGGTTGGTGGCTGTTCTTTAAACGCAGGTTGTTTGCGCAGATAGGTTAATCTGGTTTAAACGTCTTTTGTCTTGTAGAAATCGTGTTTGGTCCTGAGGAGAACCCCTTAACTAGGGGGTTCGAAACGCGTCGACCTTGTAGGTCCAGTGTCAGTCAAAAAAATTAAAAGTACTGAGCCAAAAACATAAAATGATCTGTCTTGTCTAAATTACTGGTGTTATCTACATTATAAATGACAATGTATATTGTATCATATGATTTAATGAAATGTTTATATTGACACAGACCCATACCTCAGAGGTATTTTGTTTTGTTTTAGGAATATGTGGTATGCTTGGGGTGTGAAAGTACCAGTGTGGATGTGTTGTTGAGTGGTTTATGATCTGTTTTGTAAACATTTGTAAAAAGTTTGTATCTATTTGTATATTTTGTATATATTCATGATATGCACAAGAAATTATTTTTGAAAAATAAGAAAAATTTTGAAAAATTATTTGAATAAATTAGAAACAAATGTTACATCATACTGCTATGCTTTATTCATAACAGATCTTTGGCTATTAGAAATTAAGTTAGTCCAGTACTGGCATTTATATTGTTAGTTTAGGCCATTTTAGATTGGGCATCTTCTTCACAGCAGCCATCCAAGTTGGTTAATTCACAGTTGTCTTCTGCTGGGCTGCGTTTAAGTTTCCATGCTGTGCATCCGGTGATGTACACACCATTCGCCTGTTGAATACTTACTGCCCTAATCTATTTGCGCATTCGGTGATGCACATTCCATTTCTTATCATCATTTTCTGAAGCGTCTATTACCATGCTTTCACCCTGCGCATTCGGTGAGGCGCACACCTTGGGTAAATTGTTATTTCATTTTTCTCACATTGTATTGTATTCCATTTGGTTTATATTTTTATGTGTCATTTGAGCAACTAGTGTTGGGCAGCAACTCACCCACGTGTGCTCAAGGATCACATTGTGTCACCTCCACCTTTTTTGCAATCTGCAGGCACATCACTTCTTCAATGGGAACAATGGAAAGACACATTTGATGCGTATTTGGAGGCTGTAGACGAGGAAACGTTCACTTCTAAAAAGAAGAAGGCATTCTTAATTTACAACTTGGGCACTGAGGGGAGGAACATTTTGAAAACTTTACCTTTAGAGACGGTAAGCACTCATGTAAGTGGTGGTGACAATGGTGACTCCCTTTTAATCGATGACTAGGCCTCTATTGTCAAAACTTTAGCTAAAAGATTCAGTCCCAAAAGGAATATTGTTCTTGAGCGCCACAAATTCCTTCAACGCGCTCAAACTCCTGGTGAGTCTATTGATGATTTTGTTGCTGCCCTTAGAAGTTTAGCGGTTACCTGCAACTACAGGGAGTTTAGGGATGGAATCATTCGCGAGCAATTGATTGAAAGGACATCCAATAAAAAGATTCAAGAAAAGTTACTATCTTCTGATGATCCAGATTTAGAGACCGCCCTCACACTGGCGAAGAGTACTGAACACTCAATTAATGTAAAGGAAATGAGCAGTTCTGTTTCATCTAGTGAAGTCAAATTGTTGAATGCCAAACCTGTATCTAAATCATCCAAGGGGTCCAGCACCATTGTTGTGCGTCCATCTACTTTTGTGTCTAAACCTGTTAAAAATTAGCAAATTGAAGTCATGTGCTTCCGCTGTGGTAGCAAATCTCATTTAGGAAATGCCAAATTCTGTTTCATTTTGAATGAAACTTGCTATAAATGTGGTAAGGAAGGTCATTGTTCTCGAATGTGTAAGGCTGTTGAAGTCAAAAGTTTCTCACAGGTGGTAAAGGCTATTGCGGAAGACCCATCAGATTTTGAAGATGAAAATTATGAACTGTTAATGTTGTCTCCCTCTTTGTCACATGCTGATGATGTTGAGGAACTATCTTCTTTGGGTGGGTCTTTGAAAAGGAAATCTCCTTCATGCAAAATTGGTGTAAATGGATCTAGTCTTACTTTTCTTGCAGATTCTGGTTCTCCTTTTAACCTCATCAATGTGAAGGATTTAAACAAACTTAAGGGTCTCCAGTTGCAACAGTCTAACATCAAGATCTTTGGTTATGGTGGGAAGAGAGTTGAAGTATTAGGAACATTTGTGGTTGATCTAGCTATTGGTGCCGAGCAAACCACGGGTACTGTCTTTGTGATAGAAGACGGGGCAAACCTTTTGGGGTGGGATGAGCAAGGCGCTCTCAACATTATATTGGACCCTAATCATCCCAATATGGTGGTGTCCCGCAGTGCCCTGATTCAGTTTTATGATGCGCTTTCTCCTGATTCTTCCAGTGCTCCCACTGTTGCTCAATTAGCCATTGATAAGTGGGTGCATATTTATCCTGAAGTGTTTAAAAGTGAACTTGGTAAACCTAAGGGTTTTCAACATCCCATCATACTCAAAGATGATGCTAGGGCTGTTGCTCATAAAGTGCGTAAAGTACCTTTGAGTCTCCGGATTGAACTCAAGCTTGAGTTAGAACGATTGTGTGCAGCGGGGGTTATTGAACCTATTGAAGGTTCTGAATGGTTGGCCCCCATTGTTTTAGCATGCAAATCTGACAATTCTCTGAGGATGTGTGTGCACTTGAGGGACCTCAACATCAACACTTGGGTTGATCGTCAACCTCTACCTAATATCAATGAGATGTTAGCTACGTTGGGTGGAGCTAAGTTTTTTACCTCCCTAGACATTTCCTCAGCCTACCATCAGATTGAGCTCTGCAAGGAATCTAGACACCTCGCGTCTTTCGTCACGCCAGAGGGGTCTTATTGTTACATACGCATTCCTTTTGGGCTTGCCTCGACTGCAGCAGCGTTCCTACGATTGATGAACAATTTGTTCAAGGACATTGCTGGAGTCGTTTTTTTTCAGGATGACATTCTGATATACGGGAAATCTGAGGCTGAACATGACAAGAGTGTCCAGCATGTTTTAAGCATAGTTAGATCCAGTGTTTTAACATTGAGAGTCGACAAATGTAAGTTCCTCCAAGAGGGTGTTGACTACCTGGATCATCATATTTCTCACCCAAACTGAAGATCATTGAAGCCATCTAGAATGCACCTAAACCTATGAACAAAGATCAACTTTGTTCTTATTTGGGGTTGGTGGAGTATTACTCCAAATTTGTTAGCAGTTTTTCTAGCAAAACTGCTTCCATGCGTAATTTGTTAAAATAAAAGGCGAAATATATGTGGGATGATGACTGTAATAACAACTTTGAGTCTATCAAACAAGAAATTTTTCACACTGGTCCTCTTAAATTCTTTGATAATGATCGATATATAATGTCTACTGATGCCAGCAATGTTGGATTAGGAGCAGTCCTCATGCAAAAAAGAGGTGATGGTTGTGAAAGAAACAATACCTTTTTCTTCAAGAACGTGAAGGGGAGCCAAAGGCACCTATTCAACCATCGAAAAGGATGCTTTAAAACATGTGATGGGATGTTCAACACTTCAAGAATTTTTTATGAGGTAATGAATTTACTTTGAGGACAGATGATGAGCCTTTAATTGATCTTTTTACCACTAAGGTTGTTGGCAGGGCAAAACCTCACATTTCCAAATGGCAGTACAGGTTGCAGGAGTTTCAATATGGCCTTGAGTATGTGGCTGGTGCTAAAAATCATGTTGCTGATTGCTTGTCTAGACTACCCCTTTCATGTGATGAGGATGTGTTGTTGGATGACGATTTGGAAATGGTTCATGTGGTTGACCCTTTAGAGAACACGGTTGGTGGTGCTCTTTTCGAACGAGAGTGGATGGATGGTACTTCTGTGGATGCTGTGATTATGAAGGTCATCGACCTTTTAGCTGGGGAGTGGCCCAGCGACAAAGATTGCCCCTCTGAGTTGGTTCCTTACAAGAGAGTCAGTGTTGAGAAGAGTGGGTCTGTTAGTAGTACCTATGTCTGTGCGCAAAAGAGTTTTGAATATGGCCCAGGAAGGTCATCCTAGAATTGGGGCCATGAAACACAGGGTTAGGCAGGATTTTTGGGGCCTGCGTTAGATACAGATGTTGAGCACTATGTTCGTGACTGTTGTGTTTGCGTTACTAATGACAAATCTCAAGTGACTCTTACTTCCCCAGATGAACCGGTAGTGGTTAAGAATATTCCATGTTCCAAGGTTGATATTTCTTTCTCTGCACTTTCAGGGACATTATTTCTGTTCTCTTCATGAGAGAGGCCAATTGTCTTCAACAGTGCTTAGTCTGGACTCTGCTTCTTCCACAGGGTTGGTAAGAGCTCTCACATATTGTCTAAGGCCAACCATTTCCTGTTGTAAAATTTCTGCGTTGATTTTAATAGATTGAGTGAAGTTATGCAAATCATTGCACTTTAAAAGGGTGGTTTCAAGGTTGTTAGGTAGGTATGGTTTCCCTTTGATTGGGGAATCCGATGACGATGGAACTGGTTCTGTGCATATCTGAGCAGGCTTTGGTTCTCTCTGGGCCTTGCATCCCTTATGATCCTCTCTTATTAGCTTCTCCTTTGTGTCTGCCATAAATGTTATGAGTACAGCCAGTAGTTGGTGGAGAATCTTTGTTCAGGGTTGAGTAAATGATTGCCCACAGCATCTTGCGTGGCCTGCACTTAAAGGTGCTTGTGTACAGTCCTACATACTAAATCTAAACTGAAAACGGTGTTGTGGCACAGTACAACTATGAATACAGTCAGTAACAAAAGGGGGCTTTTCTGCACACAAAGCTGAGTCAGAGTACTTGTAAAGCGCGCTACTTACCCATGAGGGTCTCAAGGCGCTGAGGGGAGGGGGTGGGGTGCCGCTACTGCTCGAAGAGCTAGGTCTTGAGGAGTCTTCTGAAGGTGAGCAGGACTTGGGTCTGCCATAGGTGGGTAGGGAGGGTGTTCCAGGTCTTGGCAGCGAGGTAGGAGAAGGATCTGCCACCGAAGGTCGTTCGTTGGTTGCGGGGGACGGCAGCGAGGGCGAGGCTGGCGGAGCGGAGCTGGCGGGTTGGGGTGTGGAAGCGGAGTTTGCTGTTCAGGTAGGCTGGTCTAGCGTTGTGGAGTGCTTTGTGTGCGTGGGTGAGGAGCTTGAAGGTGATCCTCTTATCGATGAGGAGCCAGTGTAGGTTTCTCAGGAGGGGTGATGTGGCTGCGGCAATGGACATTGACTATCAGTCGGGCGGAGGAGTTTTGGATGCTTTGTAGTCCTCGTAGGTGTTTGGCTGGGATTCCTGCGTAGAGTGCGTTGCCATAGTCCAGTCTGCTGCTGACGAGGGCCTGTGTCACCGTTCATCTTGTTTCGGTCGGGATCCACATGTAGATCCTGCGGAGCATGCGTAGGGTGTTGTAGCAGGAGGAGGAGACGGCGTTGACCTGTTTAGACATGGAGAGGGAGGAGTCGAGGATGAATCCTAGGTTGCGTGCATGGACGATGGGTGTCGGTGCTGTACCCAGTGTGGTGGGCCACCAGGAGCATCCCAGGCTGAGAGGGTGGGTCCGAGGATGAGGACCTCCGTTTTGTCTGAGTTCAGCTTCAGACGGCTGTTCCTCATCCAGTCAACGACAGCCTTCATACCCTCATGTAGGTTGGTTTTGGCGGTGTGTGGGTCCTTGGTGAGGGAGAGGATGAGCTGGGTGTCATTGGCGTAGGAGATGATGTTGAGGTTGTGATGGTGGGCATTTGTGCGAGGGGAGCCATGTAGACATTGAACAGTAAAGAGTCGCCCAGAACTGTGAATCGACTCATCCAGACTGCTCAAGTGAAACCACCAAGTTAGAAAAACAGGAGCTATCTTGCGTTTTGTGACAAAACCTTACACAAATTTAGCTTTAGACCCTATCAGTTTGAGTGTCATATATTCTGAAGCTATGAATAGTTATTATGAGTGGGTATTCGGAACCCCAGATATTTGCATTGTAACTCCCCACAAATAGGTTTGAACTTCCATGGACGAAACATTGTACAGAGGGAGTTCATAATGAAGCATGAGTAAGGAGAAAGCAGCAACTGCAGAACTAGGTACAATGGCATTATTGTAATGCTGAGTGATCATACAAACACCCAGCAGTGTAGAAAATGACCTTGTTCTCAGCACATTAGGTAGCTTTCCAAAAGCCATTTTCTTTATGAGGCAGTGATGGGCATGCAAGAAGTGAACTAGGCCTCAGTTTTAGTAATGGGTGCCATTTTGCGTGCAATGTTGGGCGATAAATAACATTTGTTGAGCGACCGTCACTCACACTGCATAGCATATACGTACATTATTCCCACCTTTGGTGATAGACAGGAGTGAGTGGGCAAACGAGAAGAAAACAGCGCTGCTTATTAATCATTGGAGAAGCGCACTCCTCTTTGCAGATATGAATGCCATTTAAAGTCTCTCAGGCCCAGTCAGAACACATCTAGTCAGAAAGTGGCCTATCTGCATAAATATGTCAGTTCACATTGCTCTCTTCCAAGTGTTGGAACCATCACATTTTCGTGCTCACGTTTCTTCCAAATGTAAAGGTCTTGTGGACCATCTTAATTGTGGATAGGAAACAGCTCACATCTGGAGCTCCACTTCCATGCCGCCATTGACATCGGGTGCTAGCCACGCCTGTCAGGATCCGCAGCATCCGCCGCATCGGTGGCGTGGGGCCGACAACAAACACGGGCAGTCAGGGTGTTAAACTACATTTCCCGGCATGCTGCGCATACGTCACGTAACAACGTGGGATGCGCGCGCATACCGGGAAATAAAGAGATGCCGAGAACGGCGGTGAAACGCCGATAATTCCATTCAGCTACTGAAGGATGCCGTGGTAGGATCTATGACTTGTTTTCTGTCCCAAGTCCTACGAACCTGTGAGTAATTGTTGATTTTGGGTGTGCGAGGTGTTGGTAGTATCGATCCCAACAGCGCACACCATTTACTGGTTATCATCGGTGTTTCTCTCGGCTGAGAGGAATACGGTCACCAGTCATCTTGTAAAGGTTTTCATCAATGAGTTATTGAGCCGTTTACAGCCACAAGGATAGAGACCTGAGAGTTTCCATTTACCTACGTTTGGTACCAAAGAACTATTGTGTTTATTTCCAGTGAGAAACAGAGGAGAAGAGTGGTGCGATAGGACTCACCTTGTGTGATACTCAACACTGAGCCTCGCATTTCCCTCAGAATACTTTCACATGGGCATATAGAACTTTGTGTGTTCATGTGTAATAGCTAGTAACCGTGGGCGGCCAGCTACGCTCCGTCTGCGGAGTGTGCGTAGTTCCGCCTACTCCGCATTTTGCGGAGCTGGCGGAGCCAGGCGGCACTACGCACGCTCCGCAGACGGAGCGTAGCTGGCCGCCACCCGCCTCCCTCCCGCCCTCCCTAAATACTTTAAAATAAAAGAACGCAATAATTTTAAAAGCACTTACCTTGCCGCCGCTGGCCGCCGCGTTCCCCGGGGCTCGTTCTCTTCCGCCTTCCGTATTTTGCAGTAATGCGCATGCGCGGACGGCCGCGCATGCGCATTTTCACGAGAAAATGCGCATGCGCGGCCGCCCGCGCATGCGCATTACTGCAAAATACGGAAGACGGAAGAGAACGAGCCCCGGGGAACGCGGCGGCCAGCGGCGGCAAGGTAAGTGCTTTTAAAATTATTGCGTTCTTTTATTTTAAAGTATTTAGGGAGGGCGGGAGGGAGGCGGGTTGCGGGGCTGCCGGCCAGTGGTTTTGCGGAGTGGGGCTACGCGGAGTTTCGGAGGTGGGCGTAGTTTCTCGCCCACTTCGCGTAGCTCCGCGAAGCCCCACTCCGCGAACTCCGCCCAGGCCTAATAGCTAGGCGATTACCTTTGAGTGAAGTTTAACCCGAAGGAAACCTTACGCCAGTATTCTACGTGTGGTCTCCTACATTGATGCAAAGTTCATTTGTTCTTCCCTTATTTTCATTTCTTCAGGAGACATGAGGGGTATTGCAGTAATGGAACAGACAAGTACCCAGATTAAGAGAATTGTTGCATAGTGCTTGGTATGTGTTCTATGAGTCTCATATAATATTGGCACGTGTGTTACATACAGGGATCTTTGATTGTGCTTTGTTTTATGTTCGCAGTTGGGTATAAGTTCCTGATACCTCCTCAGAACCACTGTCTCCCTTTGGATTTGGCCTGTTGTATTTTCCTTTACAGGTATAGCCTAAACGCTTTGGGAAAGGGGAGGTTGTTTTATAGAGACCACAAGAAGCTCACGTTTGTAAACTTAGAGGGGTGGGCTTTTTTCTAAATCCTTGTTCTTTGTCATTACAGATCTCCCTCCCCGCTGTCCCCTTCCTTTCCCGCGACGTCTGCATTGTCTCAGTTGTCTGTAATTCTGTATTCAGACTCTGGGGTGGTTCAGAGGGGGCGGGAATTGGACTCTCAGCACTGCCCCGAGGAAGACGGAAAGCGGAGCCTGATAGAATTATCGGCCCACGAATTTTACCTCTTCTTGGCAGTGCTGTGATTCCGCCATGACTACCTTAGAGGATGTTTTGTCTGCTTTGGCCTTAGTTCAAGTGGAGCTGGCAGCTTCCAGTAGAGAGGTTGCTGCCGCAAGGGCTGAAAGCGCACAATTACGAGCCAAGGTAGATAGGTTACCCACTCACGCTGTTTCACAAGATGGGGCATCAGGCAGTTCATCTCCTACTACTTCTGTGGTGGTAGAGATGCCTGCACAAATCCCTCTTGCTCCTCCTGAACGATACTATGGGGATAACAAGAAAGTACAAGTCTTTATGACCCAAGTCCAGTTGCACTTCATGTGTAAACCTAAAATGTTTTCCACACACCAGGCGAGGGTGGCCTTCCTTATTTCATATCTTGGGGGGGAAGCAGCACAGTGGGCAGTTCCCATAGTTAGAAGGGATGACCCACTCCTATATCATTGGGATAATTTCAAAGAGGAATTTGAAAAAACATTTGATAGACGAGCAGAAACCTTCACGGCAGATAGGGAATTGTTAAAACTTAAGCAGGGTGATGCAGATTTGGTTACCTATTTAAACAATTTCAGAAGGCTGGTGGCTGAGACAGATTGGCCGGAACCCAAGAGGTCAGCCATATTTTACCAGGGTCTTAGTGAAGAAATGAAAGATGTGCTGGCCCAAATAGACCCCCAACCCCGTACATGTTCAGCCTGGATAGACCTTGCCCTACGTTTGGATCATAGAATGAAGGAAAGGAAAGGGGAACATAAGAAGAAAGATAAATCAGTAATGCCCTATGAACAAGCGAGCAGTGGGGAGAAAACGGTTACATCTCCTGAGCCTATGGACATCGGAGCTGTGCGAGCCTCCTTGACCGCCAGTGAAAGGGAACATAGACGTAAACAGGGATTATGTTTATACTGCGGGAAAAAAGGACACTTTCTACGCGAATGCCCAGTGAAACCAAAAGCCAACAGGTTCAGGGGAGGCCAAAACCTAGCAGGAATCAATGAGAAGGAGTCGGAAAACTCCAAAGCTTGAAGGCAACAGAAGGGAGGCACTCAAGCATACATATTATCCCTTCATTCACCCCAATTGCGGATTATGAGAGAAAACACCTCTTTTTGGATATGACCATAAAAATTGGGGAGGTGAAACAAAACATTCGTGCAATGGTTGATTCTGGGGCGACTGGTTGTTTTATGGATATCAACGAGGCCCGTCGTTTAGGAGTGCAACTAGTCCCCAAAACCAGCCCAGAAACAGTCTACGCGGTTGATGGGAACGAACTACAAGCAGGACCCATCACATGTCATACACAGGAGTATGAGGTTACTCATGATCACACGCACCACGAATACCTGGGATTCAACATTATCGAAGCACCGCAATATGGGATCATATTAGGGCTTCCATGGTTGCAAAAACATGATCCTGTGATAAGTTGGACCACAAAGACTATTCAGTTCCTTTCTCCTTATTGCTTGGAACACTGTATCTCAGAGGTTTGGAGCCCAGCGCAAGCGTTATCCTCCTTGCATACCATAGCCACCGCCGCAGAAAAAGAAGTGTCTCTTCCACACTGTTATGCACAGTATGAATCAGTATTCAGTGATAAGGAGGCGGAGGTTCTTCCACCACATAGATCGTATGATTGCCGTATTGATCTTATACCGGGATCTGTGATTCCCAATGGGAGAATATATGCTTTGACCATACCCGAAAATGAGACATTGCGGGCCTATCTGGATAAATATCTGGCTCTTGGATACATCAGGCCTTCTAGATCTCCAGCAGCCTCGCCGTTATTTTTCATCCCGAAGGCCAATGGTGAAAAGAGATGCTGCATCGACTACAGAGCGTTGAATTCCATCACCGTCAAGAACCAGTATCCACTACCCCTGATCCCTGTATTACTGGAACAGGTCCGATCAGCGCACATATACACCAAACTCGACCTGCGGGGTGCTTATCACCTTGTTCGTATCAGACGGGGTGATGAATGGAAGACTGCCTTCAAAACGCGTTACGGGCTTTATGAATATCTGGTAATGCCCTTTGGGCTCTGCAACGCCCCAGCCGCGTTTCAGTTCTTCTTGAATGAAGTGCTACGTGAGTATCTGGATCATCATGTCATAGTGTATATTGACGATATCCTTATATATTCCAATTCTACAGAGGAACACGTCACACATGTGAAATCAGTATTGCAGGCGTTGCTGAAACATCACCTATTCTGCAAAATCACCAAATGTGAGTTTCACGTAACAACGGTGGAATTTCTGGGAGTTATGCTTACTCCGTCCGGGCAGGTGATGGCCGAGAGAAAGGTGAAAGCCGTAGTGGGGTGGCCTCGCCCGAATAATGTCAAGGATATCCAGAGTCTATTGGGGTTTGCCAACTTCTACAGAAGATTTATCTCTGGGTTTTCTGGAATGGTTTCACCACTCACTCGGCTCACGAGAAAGAACGTTCGGTTTGTGTGGGATGACGAGGCACAAACCGCTTTTGATAGACTCAAGAACGCCTTTTCTACCGCACCTGTGTTAACACATGCCAATCCCGACCTCCCTTTCATAGTCGAAGCGGATGCGTCAGAAATAGCACTGGGAGCCGTGCTATCACAAAAGGATGGTTCAACTGGAACATTACATCCCATCGCCTACATGTCGCGCAAACTAAGTCCAGCTGAGATTAATTATACGATCGCAGAAAAGGAGCTGTTGGCCATTCGAGATGCGTTTGTGGAATGGAGACACTGGCTGATGGGTGCGAAACATTTGGTCATGGTTTACACAGATCATAGGAATCTGCAGTTTTTGAGGGCCGCCAGACACTTGTCACCTCGGCAACTCCGTTGGATGATGTTTTTTGAGGAGTTCCGTTTTGTGGTTACGTTCCGGCCAGGCTCTACCAATAGAAAGGCGGATGCACTCACACGACGAGAAAATCTCCTGCTTCCCACAGAGAAACCTATCCGATCCATCGTAGAACCAGCCAACGTAATAGGAGCGACTCAATCCAGTGATTTCTTGATTGGGGTCAGAAGAGGAGCACAAACCTGTGTTTGGCGTACATGGCTTCGATATCATCCGGAATGGAAGCTGAAAGGTGGCGTACCGATGAGAGGACAGCAGGTCTTAGTTCCTTCGCTCACATTGAGGAAAATGGTGTTCTCCTGGTGCCACGACAATCCAAGTGCCGGACACATGGGTTTTATTAAAACACTGGAGAAAACCCAGAGACAATTCTGGTGGCCTTCCATCAGACCAGATTTGAGTCGTTGGGTGGCGGAATGTGTTACCTGCAACAGGATGAAATCAGACAGACAAAAGCCTCAGGGATTACTGCAACCTCTGCCCACTCCGGAGCATCCTTGGGAGAGGTTTTCAGTAGATTTCATAGTGGGACTTCCTAAAGACCAGGGCAATACAGCCATTGTGGTTGTGGTAGATTTTTTGACCAAGATGGGTCATTTCATCGCTTGCCGGCAGGTGCCCACAGCTGGCCAGTTAGCTCACCTGCTACTTGTGAATATTGTGCGACTACACGGTCTTCCAAGGGACATAGTATCTGATCGTGGGGCACAATTCACAGCACGCTTTTGGAAAACTTGGTGTGCCGCCCTATGTATAACATCTTCAGTGTCAACCAGTTTTCACCCGCAAAGTGATGGGCAGACAGAGAGATTGAATCAATCCCTGAAACAATACCTCCGCTGTTATGTGCAGAACAACAGTGATTCTTGGGTAAACTGGTTGTGGGTGGCAGAAATAGCCTACAACAACACGCAACACGCATCCACTCAACACTCACCATTCTTTTGCTCATACGGACACCACCCTAGATTTACTCCTATGTTGTTGCCAAGAGACAATGTGAAGCTGCCAGAGGTGAGGGACAGATTGTTGCGGGTACGCAAAATACTTTTGGATACGCGCAAGAATCTGGTACAGGCTAAGGCACTGTACAAATTACAAGCAGACAAGCATAGGAGGCCCAATCCAAAGTACAAGAAGGGGGATCTGGTGTGGTTGTCCACAAAGAATATCAGGTTCAGGAAACATAGCGTGTTTAATCCCCGTTTTATTGGACCTTACCGAGTGGTGGGCCATGTGAATCCAGTGGCGGTTCGGTTGCGGCTGCCAGCGCAGCTGCGCATTCACCCTGTTTTCCACGTTTCCCTATTGAAGCCCTCCAGGTGTCCAGTCCGTAAGGCCCCTTTGCCTATCTGGGTGGAACAGGATAGTGAGTATGAGGTGAATCGGATCCTGGACTCTAGGTGGGTGCGGGGTCGTCTCCAGTATTTGCTTTCCTGGAAGGGGTATGGTCCGGAGGAGGACTCGTGGGAGCCTGCGGGAGCAGTTCGGGCTCCCCGGTTGGTGGCCCAGTTTCACCGTTTGTTTCCGGACAGGCCGAAAGCGGCTTCGGCCCTCTTTGTGAAGGGGGATGTACTGTCAGGATCCGCAGCATCCGCCGCATCGGTGGCGTGGGGCCGACAACAAACACGGGCAGTCAGGGTGTTAAACTACATTTCCCGGCATGCTGCGCATACGTCACGTAACAACGTGGGATGCGCGCGCATACCGGGAAATAAAGAGATGCCGAGAACGGCGGTGAAACGCCGATAATTCCATTCAGCTACTGAAGGATGCCGTGGTAGGATCTATGACTTGTTTTCTGTCCCAAGTCCTACGAACCTGTGAGTAATTGTTGATTTTGGGTGTGCGAGGTGTTGGTAGTATCGATCCCAACAGCGCACACCATTTACTGGTTATCATCGGTGTTTCTCTCGGCTGAGAGGAATACGGTCACCAGTCATCTTGTAAAGGTTTTCATCAATGAGTTATTGAGCCGTTTACAGCCACAAGGATAGAGACCTGAGAGTTTCCATTTACCTACGTTTGGTACCAAAGAACTATTGTGTTTATTTCCAGTGAGAAACAGAGGAGAAGAGTGGTGCGATAGGACTCACCTTGTGTGATACTCAACACTGAGCCTCGCATTTCCCTCAGAATACTTTCACATGGGCATATAGAACTTTGTGTGTTCATGTGTAATAGCTAGGCGATTACCTTTGAGTGAAGTTTAACCCGAAGGAAACCTTACGCCAGTATTCTACGTGTGGTCTCCTACATTGATGCAAAGTTCATTTGTTCTTCCCTTATTTTCATTTCTTCAGGAGACATGAGGGGTATTGCAGTAATGGAACAGACAAGTACCCAGATTAAGAGAATTGTTGCATAGTGCTTGGTATGTGTTCTATGAGTCTCATATAATATTGGCACGTGTGTTACATACAGGGATCTTTGATTGTGCTTTGTTTTATGTTCGCAGTTGGGTATAAGTTCCTGATACCTCCTCAGAACCACTGTCTCCCTTTGGATTTGGCCTGTTGTATTTTCCTTTACAGGTATAGCCTAAACGCTTTGGGAAAGGGGAGGTTGTTTTATAGAGACCACAAGAAGCTCACGTTTGTAAACTTAGAGGGGTGGGCTTTTTTCTAAATCCTTGTTCTTTGTCATTACAGATCTCCCTCCCCGCTGTCCCCTTCCTTTCCCGCGACGTCTGCATTGTCTCAGTTGTCTGTAATTCTGTATTCAGACTCTGGGGTGGTTCAGAGGGGGCGGGAATTGGACTCTCAGCACTGCCCCGAGGAAGACGGAAAGCGGAGCCTGATAACGCCTACCCTTAAAGTACGATTTTAGGTTACAATTTTGAAAATACCACTTTTAGAAAGTCTGCATTGTCCTGCCCTAGCCAGTTGGACTTTGTTTATTCCTCCCAGAGAGCCACACAATAGAAAGACACACACACTGTGGTGTTTATGCTTAGCGCTGGGAGTAGAATGCATTGAGCTTCCTCTGTCAATTCTCTCCCACAGATTCTAGTGTTGGCAGGTAGCCTTACTGTTGGGGAATGTAAAGGTTTAAAACACTTTGGGCGGTTAGAACTAGATGGGAAGCTGGCTGTGACGTCTGGTCGGCTGTGTAGCCATTTACAATAAACCTACCTCATTCTACCATCGCACAAGGTGATTACTACAGAGTAGTGTGTCTATATTTTGCAATACTTACCGTAATGATACTGTGGCGGTTGATATATATTACAGATACCATCTTTATGTTACATGACATTTTTGTACACAATATTCATACATAAGACCAATGGAAATATTGTGAAAAAACATAACACCGATTAAACACAGAGCCTATCAAACCTGTGATGAGAGGTCCTGGTAAATCTAATGTTCAAGTTATTAATTTCCATTGAAATGCATTGGAGGGTTCTGAAATGCATTGGAGGGTTCTGAACGAATGTAGCCCCAGAACGTCCAAATGAGAGCCTATACGGAGCAACGTGTGGTAACTAATGCTAAATGACATTCAGGATAAGACTGGGCCAAACAATAGGCCCTGGCACCAAAATAAAAGTGGCCTCATTGGTGAACCAAATAGCTAAACTGTTGGCCAACATTTGCACCTCAGGCCAGGGCCGGCCTTAGGCATGTGCAAGCTGTGCACCTGCACAGGGCCACCAAACCCCAGGGGCCACCACGCCAATATAGATCCTTAATATAATAATCCTCTGAGGATGGATACACATTTGCGTGGTGGCCCCTGGCAGGGATTTGGCGGCCTCCGGCTCTGTTCCACTTCCTAACACCCTGACCCCCCCCCTCCTGAGCTCCGGGGGGCTCCGCCCCACCCTGACCCCCTCTTTCGGGCCCCCTATCTTTGCTCCCTGCCCAGGGTCACCATGAGCCTAGAGCCGCCCCTGCTCAGGCCAGTTTTGAATTTATAAAAACGTGTGGTTCGGCTATTGCCTTTTGCAAGGAAAGAGAGACTGAGTGCATTTGAGTTTGCTGCAGGCAAGGTTTGTGGTAATATCAGGAAAATCAACAGTAAGACCTACATGGCCATAAAACAGGCCACAAAATTCTAAAATCAGCCCACACACTTATCTGACAGACCAGCCCATCAGGCACTGCTTGATTGCCCTATAGGCCAGGCAGGCCCTGATAATATCTTAGCTTTCACATTCATGGGTAAGCACAGGCTGCAAATACCACCAACACACCTAGGAGATTTTCACTGACATCACATTAAATTAGATTTTCAAAATTAGTCGTGTGAACGTACATAACGAATCATGTGTGCAAGTGAATTCTCCCCCTAAAGATTATTGTAAAACAGCATACACTGGGTGCTCGGGTGAACCCAGTCACAGTGTAGAACTGGCACAGGTATCACGTAAGAGCAATGCCAACATTAGTCACTCTCCAATGACTGGTCCAGTCTTTGTGGTGTAGTGCTTTTGCACCCACCCTACTTACTGCCAGTGGCATAACATAGGCTACCACAGCCCCTACGGTGAGGGTAGGTCCCCGAGCTCCAGGGGCCCCCTCAGGCCTCTGGCCCAAGAGCTCCTGATTGGGTCCAGGGGAGGACCCTCAAGTTTCATTATGCCACTGCTTACTGCAGTCCCTCCATGTGGTGGGGTTGAATCCCTTTCCAAGGGTTCAGTCTGTGACTTTAATTGCCCACTCCGAATTCTGGGTCTATAAGCGTAGACCACCTCCTGCATTTCACTGGACTTGTACATTTTGTATATAAAAACTAGGGTGGATGTGTCGCTCGTGCTTCATTGTAGAAAAATGATGCAAAAGTATGTGGAATTATGCGAACAGCGAACCCCATCATTTTGCGCAATTGTTTTAGTGCAAAATGCATCCTTAAGTTAAAAATGGACCAGAGGATGCATTTTGCACTAAGAAAATAGTGCTGAAAGCAGTAGAACATGAAAAGCAGCAACAGCTTGCTAGTTTATTTGTTCCTGTGCTCCTATAGAAGGATTTTTGTGCTGAATTAGTCAATTAAGCAAACAGGCGTAATAGTGTAATTTTCTGTAATTTCACATAAAAAGAGTAACACAAAGTAACTCTGATTACTCCAGTGCAATACAAATTTTGCCCAGGCCTAATAAAAAACTTGCCGACCAAGCTGTGGGTCACTTCCCTTGCACAATGAAGATCTCCATGAAAATGCACACATGAATTTACACACCTCAGATAATATGCCAGTGCACAAGTTGCATAAGCAAACTTACTGGTACACCAAGGGCTATTCAATCTTTTCTTTAATACCAAAATGTATTTAAAAAAAGTAGCAGGTTTGGCCTTTGCATCATTGCAATGTATGTAAAAAGCCCCCTAGGATAGTAGGTTCTGATGCTATGCATTTTATGTTATCAAACCAAAGAGCTTGTATGCCAGATTGGCATCATGACGGTACAGACAAAATCGACGCCACCCTACTGAAGTGAAAAGGACATTTGGGTGCTTACGACCTTTCTTTTAAAATCAGAAAACAGGCTATTTTTGACATTAATCTCTGAACGAAGGAATGGAAATGCAAATGAGGAGAAAAGGTTCTTAATCCTTTTTTATTAACTACTTCACTATCACATATGGATGTTCAGAGAAGCACAGATTACTCCAGTTTCTACATCCAGATATATTTTCAATTTTGGGATGAACAAATGTGAAGCTTGAGGAGATTTTGGACCTCGGACACCGGCTGTGTAGCTGTACTGTAGGAGTTTTATATGTACTCAAATATAAATGTTAATATTAAGCATGCAGGCCTGAGCCTAAATCACACACTGCACTGGATCCTAAGGTGGCAGGACCACTTTTTTATGACTCTTCATACTTTGTCAAACTGCAAACCTTTAATTTCTTGAACCTTCTGGTTTAGTGTGTTCACTTCATGTAAGGTCTGCAACGTGGAATCTTTTGTGTACAAGATTTGCCTCGGGCATATGCAATGGAGGAGTAGTGGGTTTCCAGTCTCTAATAGGGCAGAACCTTCTTTCGTGAGATGAGGTCAGGGTACCCTCTCCCTGCTAGGTGATGATTTCTTTACCAGAACCAGAATTACCTGATAAGATTGGCTAAGAATACCTTCTTCTCTCAGAGAATACTTAATGGTCTGTGTACATGTCCAGGGACTTTGACAACTTTCCAACTTTCTCGTTGCTAGGCGGATCTAGGCAGAAATTATTTTTTGTGCAATCAACACCCTCTGCTTCAGAGGGACCTCCCAATTGGAGTACCAAATCATTTTACCTAAGTCTCGTGAGGAATACAAATACCTTATCAATCCGTGTTAGATCATTGGCTTTTCCCTGGACATTGGAGCAGGTAAAATTGATAAAAACTATTAGCAAAAATATTGCTCCTGTCAATACTGATGTGTTAAAAGACTTTGGCATAAGCAGCAGTCCCTTAATAATGGAAGGTGTTTTTGCTGCCCCCTCTCCCGAAAAGTAATTTTTGAGTATAAATAAGCCAGACAGTTTTTTGTGGAATTGTTGGATAACGCTATTACCACCGAGTTGTGGAACTCGGTCTACTCTAATCATTAACTCTTGGCTATTGTCATTCTCCAGATTACTGATGATGGCAGGGTTGGCAAAGGTAAACTGATAGGTCTGTCTACTACATTTGCCACTCTTAATTACAACATGCTTGTCAATAGACTTTGGATGAAGGATTTCAGGCTCTTTTCTTACATGGATAAAGAAATTTCTATTTGCACTCAGAGCTATTAGGATCTTTTATATCCGCCGATGAAGTTGGCTGAATGGGGCGTCCCACAGAGATCAACCACTTCTCACCTGTTATTCAATCTACTGGTATGTCCCCTTCTGTTTTCAAGAAGGAGGAAGGACAGAGCTTAGTTGATATATGATACGTTGCTTGTGTTCCAATTACATAAAGGAATACAAAGTTTTGAGTAGGTGCATCCAATTTATTTAATGTGTTTCTCTATTTTCCTTTTAATTCAGTGGGTTTTTGAATTAGAAATCACAGATTCATAAAGAAAGCAAACCAGTGTTTCGCCCCTTGCTTGGTGTGCAGGCCTGGAGCTTTCTCAAGGCTATTGCGATAGATACACTTGCATCTCAGCCGTATAGGTTAAGGTTTAAACAAAATCTTTGTTTACTGGGGGGGTCACATCCCTAAGCAAAAAGTCAGCATCATGTGACCGCCACTAAGCATTTCTGTTTATCACGTTAGGACCTTTTTGCTTAGGGATGTGACCATTCAACCAATTAGCCAGATGAACAGACCCTACCACTGCTGAGGAGAACTCCCAAGGGGTTGGGCAGTTCTCCACAATTTCACCTGGTGGGGGAAATGTTAGACTTGGCAACCTTGCTGTGGTTTTTTCTCTAACTTTTTCCCTTCAGCACACCTGCTTTTACGGACTTTGTTTCTGCTGGCCATAGGACTCTGCACAGTTTACCACTGCTAACCAATGCAAAAGTGCTTGTGCTCTCACCTTAATACATGCTAGATTGGCCTATACCTAATTGGCATATTTAATTTACGTGTACGTCCCTCGTAAGGTGGCACTGCCTAGGCCCAGGCCCTGTAAATTAAAATAATTCTAGTGGGCCTACAGCACTGATTATGCCACCCACATAAACATCACTTAAACATTTCAGAGGGCCTGCCATTGCAGCCCATGTGTGCAGTATTTAAGCTGCTGTTTTGAACTGGCAAATTATACCTTTTCCCAGGCACAAACCTTCCTTTTTAATGCATATAAACCACCCCTAAGGTAGGCCATGGACAGCCCAGTGGGTAGTGAGCTATGTATTTGAAAAGCAGGACATGCACATTTACATTTTACATGTCCTGGTGAAGGACTGGGTTTTTCTAAGACCCAGCGGTGCCAGGGGACAACACCTGAAACCTTCGTGGGTTACCTGTTCCGGCGTACAAATGACAGACACGGGACACTTCCTTCGGCGTCAAAGATCGAGGTTTATTTACTGCAGGGAACACAGAAGTCACAAGAAGTACATCGCATGTAGGTTCTAGGAGGCTGCTTCAAATTGCATCTGTGGATCGCTCCTTTTATACAGTTTTTCGTCATAGAACAACATGCTAAACAAAAGGTTACAACCCAGTTCCCACAGTAAATTTCATAGGGGGTCGCTTTCATGTATTCAGGGTCCCAGAACATAATTACAGTAGCATCGCCGGTTCCCAACTGTAAAAGTACATCTTCCCACCATTAGTGCATTCCATTCCGGCTGTAAACGAATTAAAGAAGAGTCAGAAACAGGTGCAGAGGAAGACAAGGATAGTCAACAGATTGCAAATAGTGTAAGGGGGTGATATCGGAAACACGATTGCAGGATCAAAGGAGACGTGCCTAATGAATGCACGGTTGAGACAATAGACCGGCACGGCAAGATGAGCCTCAAGCGGGGCCATCTGCCTTTGCAGTATCATCCCCCTCGTCATAAAGACACCCTCAAAGGAACACGTGTCTTCCGCAAGAGTTTGGGAATCCCAGGGTCACGAAGTGGACAGTGTCCGTTCGCTGGCTACTTGAGGGCAAGAAACAAAATGGATGCCGTATCTAAAATGGAACCCGTGGGTTCAGATGAAGAAACCCACGAAACAGACGAACGGTTTAGGTTAGCATAGCGAAAACGCGTACACCCACTAAACTCGTCATTTGCGGTTTATAGATACCAAACTCGTCCGTATTCGAACGAGTCGAAAACACCACTTACAATTGTTACGGAACCTCAGACGCTCCTTTTGCCCTCATGTAGGCAAGCACTAGTCGATATCGGAATCTATCTCGATATTCATCAGACCATCCAGATGTTGCTGCAACATTATTCTATCCATCAGCGCTTCCTTGGTAACAGGTGGCCGTCTTATACACGTTGTGGCGCAAAGGCCACATAAGGCAGGATCACACTGCACACAAAGACAACACGTGAATAGAAATGCTACAACAACCCCAATGATCATCGGAATTTTCCAACCCCACGTCGACATCAGGCCCCAAAACCACCCTAGTAGCGTCCAATCACCTACGTCCACGTGTATGGACTCGGAGATCTTATGCAACTTTGAGATGGCTTGATAGACAGTCGGAGCGTTATCAGGAATGAAAATGCAGCAACTCGAATGGATCACCTTACATACTCCACCTCTATCTGCAAGGACAACGTCTAAAACCATACGGTTTTGTAACGTCATAAGCCTGTCAGCCTGCAGCTCTGCTGTGATGTTACCAAGGGCACTTGCAGTGATATTAGCGGTCGATTCCACCACTCGAGTCAACTGTCTCAGGTTCCTACTATTGATTATAGGTCCCCAAAACGGCAAGAAACCCTTAAAGAAGTCTCCTGCTTCTTGACCGGCAGTGTCCTCTTCGCTAATCACGCCTCTCACAACTCTGGTCTTGTGATAATCCAACCCAACAGTAAAGGTCGGCGGCAACAGATTTGCAATATAACATGTGCCTGAGAAGTCACGAGGCAACCATGTATATGCGCGGTCGTAACAAACAAAGTATGTACCCTTGGCAGTCAAAAGAACAGGGGAGGAGGCCGTCGGTAAAACATATGTTTCAGTACAGGCACTCCTCCCAAGCTGAGCTCGCGGGCTTCGGCCAAGACCTTTCAAACAGAAATTGCAGAGATGGGGTACGATCCAGATCGGAGACGAGCTTTTAAGCTGCCGATCACCCACTGACATGCTATACTCAGCCTCACTCAGATCTCTGTATGCTCGCACCTCTTCCTCTGGGATAAGCGATGCGTCGAAGATATCCCTATCTAAATCGGCAATCGCTCTTGCCAAAGGCTTGTGGTACGGGCCAGGACCATGATCTGCAGTGCGTGGCTCTCGGTGGGGGTAGGAATCTAGTGCGCTACGAAACATTGTTTGGAATGCTCGAGCTGAACCCTGGGAACTGTAAGGAAGGACCAAGTACGGAATTCCCCTCTCCGTGGTATGTGGCATTAAACCACACACCCAACAGTTGGTAGTGTTCATCACCAACTGATGTTGATGAAGAAGCTGGACAAAGGAGTTGTTCATGAATTCCGCACGTCTAACCTGCTCGTGTTGGGGTAAAAGGTGAAAGGAATGAGGAGAAACAGTGGGAGTAGGTTTGGGTTCAGAGGAAGAAGTAGGTGAAGCAGAAGGCAATAACCTTTATATACCATAGTATACTCCACCCACCAGTAACATGGAAACAGTTAGAAACAGCAGGAACACCTGAAACAGAAAGCATTTGCTACGTACAACCCTATGCAGTACTGATCTTTGCGCAAGAGTCTTCCATCCTCTAAAAACCTTCCGCAACGTTCTTGACGCACTTCGTTCTGAGTAGCGATTATCAATCCCCAGGAGTTCCTAGGAATCGATGGCCTGCGACCTAGTGTCAGGACCCTGCTAAACAGAAGGAAGTACTCGCACGGCCCTACGGTCAACCCGGATGTAAGGTTCTTTTAATCAAACAATATAATACAAAATCTCCTAGCTGTGGAAAAACACACACGTGGAAAAGAACTCAGAATGTAAACAGAAACCACAATTGTTCAAAAAAAAATGCTCAAGATGATAATGGGGGGTGACGTGAATTTTCAAAAAGGGAAAAAAAAAAAGCAAAAAGGTTTTATTAGTCTCTGGTATGGGAACGAAGAAAATATCTGCTTCTTCCAGGACGAGTCTGTTCTTCAAATAATTGTTCAGATTGCGGAACAGAGTCCCGTCGGTCAGACGATAGTTCAGGTCTTGAGTTCTCCAATGACAAAGGTTCAACAAAGTTATCTGATTGCACTGAAGTATCTCCCACAGGCTGAGCGTCACTGAACGGCACAAAGTTCACCGGAGTTTCTGTCTCTGTTGCGGCGATGCCAGTCCTCACCCACGAGTCCGCTGGTAAAGGTATTGGTACCTTTTTGGTGTGGGTGGCGTGCACCCAATGCTTGCGGCCCTCCAAACGAACTGCAGTTCTCGTGGCGAGTAGCACCTGGAAGGGTCCCACAAACCTCGGCTCTAGGTTTCGCTTCCGGCCAAAATTTCTGGTCACCACCCAGTCTCCCGGATGGAGCCGGTGGCCAGGACCCTCCGTCTGTGCCGGCAGTGCTTCAAAGACCTGTTGATGAATTAACCTCAGTTTAGCAGTCAGATCATGAAGATAATCAATTAACATTGGGTATTCAAGACTTTTGAAAGACCTGGGTCTAGGAACCCCCCAAATATTTGCATGACGGCCGAACACAATCTCATATGGGCTAAGCCCTACTCGAGAGTGTACAGTCGCCCTAGTCGACAAAAGGGCAAGAGGCAAAGCATCAGGCCATGACAAACCAGTCGTAGCCTGAATCTTTGCAAGTTTCAACTTTAGAGTACCATTGTACCCTTCAACCAAACCTGCTGACTGGAGATGATTGGCTCTGTGGAATTTTTGTTTAATTCCAAGGCCCTTACACACACTCTTCATCACACTCCCCACAAACTCACTTCCGTTATCAGACCATACAATCCGTGGCATTCCATACCGAGGAAAATATTCCTTCAGTAGGACTTTCGCTGTGGACAGGGCAGTATTGTCTTTGAGAGGGTAAGCTTCGATCCATCGGGAGAATGTGCAAACCACAACTAAAACGTACTTCAGGTTATTACATCGCTCCATATGGATGAAGTCCAGTTGGATTACTTCAAAGGGACATGTAGGAGGAGCAAAGTGGCCAGGGGGTGTAGGAGTGCCCTTGCCAGGATTGTACATCATACATACCATGCAATTCTTGACCAATCTCTCAGCACACTTAGCAATACCATCATTCTTCCATACAGGGGACAACAACTTACAGATACCTTTCGCGCTAATATGTGACAAGCCATGCGCCATAGTCACAACAGCTAGCACATATGCATCTGGCAACATCCACCTCCGATTCTCCGACAAATCAATCCAACATCCATTCGCATCCAACTTTCCTGTGCTCTCCTTCCACTTGGTCTTTTCAGTTTCGGTGGCCTCATTCTGAATCGCTTTCACACTTTCAACAGTATCCTCACACATACCAGTTTCTGCAGGCCACCTTACCGAACTCGTCACATACATTCTGGTTGCAAGGTTTCTAGCAGTCTCTTTAGCAATCTCATCCGCAAACGCATTGCCACGGCCAACATCATCCGTCACCTTACGGTGCGCACTGCATTTAATAATCGCCACCTGCTTGGGCAATGTAAGCGCGTTTAAAAGATCGTTCACGAGCTGTCCGTGTTGGATCTTCGTGCCATGCGATGTCATAAAGCCTCTCTCTCGCCACAATCGACCAAAACTATGCGCGACGCCAAAAGCATATTGGCTGTCGGTAAACATATTCACCCGCTTTCCTTTCGACAAAACACACGCTCTCGTTAATGCAATTAATCCTGCCGCCTGCGCAGAATTCTGATTCAATCTCGCAGTTTCCACAACCGTACTCAACGTTACCACAGCATACGCAGTCGTTACATCACCATTCGGCAACTTAAAACACGAACCGTCCACATACAAAGTACCATCGGGGTCTGCCAATGGAGTGTTTTTTAGGTCAACATGACCCTTCGTTTCTTCCTCAGTTCGCAAATAACAATCATGTGGTGGTACCTCGTCTGATTCCATATTGGTTGGCAACAACGTCGCCGGGTTCAATACATTACAGCGCTTTATTTGAATGTGACTTGCCAAAAGCGTCAACTCGTAACCGGACAACCTTGCGCTCGTCAAGTGTTGGGTTTTTGTACGATTTAAGAGAGTGTCAACTGCATGCAGAACCATCACCGTAAGCATATTATCCATGACCAGGCCTGCAGATTGTCGAATGGACACCGCAGCAGCCGCTGTCGCTCTTAGACAACTCGGCAAAGCTCTAGCCACTGGGTCCAAGGTGGAGGAAAAATATGCACATGGACGCTGCTTACCGCCAAATTGTTGCGTCAAGACACTCAACGCACAACCTTCTCTCTCGTGAACGTATAGTGTAAACGGCTTACTGTAGTCAGGGGTACCTAACACAGGGGCCGAACACAACGCATCACGTAGTTCAGAAAAACTTTTCTGACATTCTTCCGTCCATGGCAAAGGAGTTGGAACATCCTTGCACGTGAGAGCTACCAATGGTTTCGCTAGCAATGAAAAATTGGGAATCCATTGCCTGCAGTATGACGTGATACCTAGAAAGGCACGCACATCTCTCTGAGTTGTTGGCACAGTCATTCGAACAATCGCTGCAATTCTCTCTGGGGTCAACCTTCTTCCCTCCTTTGACAATAAGTGACCTAGATAGGTTACTTCTTGGCAACAATATTGCAGTTTAGAAGGTGACACCTTGTGATGTAAGTCACAGAGATGCTGTAACAAAGACACCGTAGCAGTCTTGCAGATCTCTTGTGTGTCCGCAGCCACCAATAAGTAATCAACATATTGGATCAAGGCCGCACCAGCCGGTAACACAAACGCATCAAGTTGACTCTTCAGGGCTTGGCTGTATATCGATGGACTCTCACAGTAGCCCTGAGGAGCGCGTTTAAACCTAAAGCTGCGACCACCTAAAGAGAAACCGAATAGGTCCCTGCTTTCCTCAGCAATCGGAATGCTAAAGAAAGCATTCTTCAGATCGATCACTGAGAACCAAGAAGCAGATGCTGGAATCAGAGTCAGTAAAGCCGTAATGTCAGGCACCACAGGGAACTGAGGAATCACAATTTTGTTCACCTCCCGTAAATCAATGACAAAATGATAAACAGGAGGCTTAGATGGATCAGTGCGTTCAAGATAGGTAACACAGGACTATTACACACGTTTCCCCGAGTCTCCTCGATAACATCTTTCTCGATCAAATCATAAATGATCGCTAACAATGCTCGCTCACCATCAAGTGAGATACGATACTGGGGAATACGTGGCAGACGCACATTCGATTTTTAATTGAACAACATAAGGGTAGATGTCAAGCAGGCCCAAGTCATTGGGACCTGTTGCCCACAAAGATGCAGGAAGAGAACTCAATTCCGGTGGGAGCTTATCAGATGACAAGTACATGGGAGAGATCACTCTGACCCAACGTAAGCTCCACTCCCGCAGGAGAACAATACAAAGTCGCATACAAACGTTTCAGCAAATCCAGGCCTAAAAGATTCTCACCACAACCAGTAGTCAAAATCAAAGGAGCTTTCAGCTCACGAGGCCCAATTGTAAGGGGCAAAGGGCTAGAAACCGGATTGCTAACAGGGGCGCCAGAGAATCCAACGGAAACATTCGTTAAGCCAGACAAAGGTGCGCCAGGGAGTTTCGAATGCATGATAGAACTTTTTGCTGCACCAGTGTCCAACAGAAAAGGCTCAACTACGCCTGATGTGACAACTGCGACGTAAGGCCCTCTCTGATCAACCGGAACTGATACTACTCCCTCTCTTTGTCTGTGGCTGTCCTAGTAATTACCGTCATCAGTACCCTGTTCGATGTAAAAATCGTCCACATGGTACTGTGCGGATCTACCTTACGATGAACCACGCTGATCAAAACAATTATTGGAATCAGAGGAATTGTTAGAACGCTCATTTTGATTCTGAGTAACACCACGACCTCTACCTCGAGAAGCCTGTTGAGGACCACTACGACCTCCTCTAGATGAATTACCATTATTTCGATCGCGCAAAACCGGACAATCAAATTTCAAATGAGCCTCGCCTCTACAGTAGGCGCATTGATTGTATCCAAGCATAGATCTCTGCGAAGAAGAATCAATCCACGATTGTGACCTAGCGGATTGCGATTGTGATCTATTCCGCTGTTGAGAATCATTTTGATTTGAGCGCGGAGGATACGCTTGCTGTAACAGAACTTTTGTTTTGAGATCTTTCGTCTTTTTATCCGCACAATCGTTTTCCTCCTTCTCTCTATTTTCATAGTATTGAGCCGTAGCCAATATCTGAGCAGAGGTAGAAACGGCCCACGAACTCTCTGAATTTTTCAATTTGTTGCTAAGTTCAGGCAGCAAATTCGATACGAATTTATCCACAAACAACCTCTGACCTCCCTCAGTGCTCATATCTTGACCACTGTGATCGATGAATGCCTCCTCAAATCTCGTAAAGAAATCAGAGACACTCTTGTCCTTCTTTTGCTTACAGGCAGACAGTTTATCCCAGTTGACTTTCATCGCTGGCATAAGTGTCTTCATTAATGTAATTATTCTCTGAGGTAAAGCCGTAATCAACTGCTCAGGCTTAGCCCCACCAACCTGCAAACCGTCAGATGCTGTAAGTGCTGCCCAATCACCACCTAACTCAGCTGCATGATCTTCGTGACGTATTTTTGCCCAAACCAGTTACGGTACGACATTGCCGAACAACATGTCGATGTCGGCAAGGTTCATAATCGTAGCATCCACTAATTGGGACAACTCTTTATAGTACCCTGCAGGATTTTTGCGAGGGTCAGGCAAAGATTGCTTCACCTGCAAAACTTCCGATCGCTTCCATGGGAGGTGTATCCAAACTCTCTGGAAGTGCGGCAGAACCGGAGGGTTAGCACCAGGATTACCTAGCATATACACTGGGGGAACTTCACGCATGGGATACTGACCAGGCGTCGCCATCCACTCCTCAGTTTCGTCTTTAAACAATGCTCGGGGTATCACAGTGGGACGAAAAGATAGAAGATGCTCAAGAGCACGTCGAACATTGCTACCCACAAGTATGCCACTCGAAAACTGAAGCTGAAGTTCAGTTACGTCAACCGGTACTTTGTTTACCTCATCATTTGATATCGCTTCACGTAAGAATTTGCGCATTTCATCAAAAACTAATCTCTGTGTCGGCTCATTGAATTGAGAGAAAGTCTCAACAATTATGCGCGGGGGATTTTTAAGGGGATACCTTATCCAATTACGTGCCATTTTGATTAATGTATCACGTTCCCTACCACCAGGAAGCTGACTTCGTCGTTGGGGGACATCAGAATCATCAGACCCAAGAAGCGGTCCAAAAGGGGAGTAAAGATTAGCAACAGCATTAGGAATTCGTCTTCGAACAGACGGAGAAGAGGAGAAAAGTGCATGAGCAACAATATGAGAGCTAAACACAGGAGCAGTAGGAGTAGCCACAAGAGCAGAAGTAGCGGGAACAACAGCTTGAGAAGGTATAGACAGTGGAGCAGTAGGAACAGCAGCAGGTAGAGGAATAGGGACAGGAGAATTCGCAAGGACAGGACCAGCGACAGGCTGATTAACAGCTGCCGGAACAACGGGTGGAGGAACAGGGGGAACCACAGGGGCTGTGGTATCCTGTGCATATGGAGGTGGCGACTTCAACAGATAGGACAACAAAGGGTCCTCTACTGCTTCCTCTCCCTTCTTATCAGTACCCGTCGGTAAAGTGGGATAGCATTTATCCACTGTCATACGTTGTAATCTATCAAAAACTTCCTTTTCCTTCTCTTCTTTGTCTCTCCGAAACTGCTCTGCATTTCTCATCGTTGTAACGATACCTTCTCTCTTATTACGTTTAAGCTGTTTGATTTCTTTCTGCTTGGCTTCTTTACGCCATAACCGAAAGGAATCAAACATGTCCGGCCTTGCTTTCTTTTGAAACAATTTAGCTTCAAGATTATCCAAAATTGGGGTCTCAAAACTACCATGAGGTGGCCAACTAAGGACACCATCATCTTTAGTGTAGCGAACCCAGCAATCATTAAATGTGAAAGGACCCACACCATGGCGACTATATAATTCATAGATTGGAGTTCCAACTGGAGGTATCGGACATGAGTCCTCCAATCGGGAATCTGTACCACAACCTCGAAAGCAGCTAAACAAAGTACTACGGCCAGGCATCGTGTACACTAACCGAGTTTCACAAACGTCAAGGGTTTTTGGATTACAATGTCCCCGCAAATATGCAAAAACCCTCGGTTTTTGGCGACTGCAGTCGTCAAATAGAACAACTAAAAACAAAGTACGAAGAACCACAAATGCAATGGAACCATGCAACAACTAAGCACCAACAACAACTAAGGATTCTGGGAGCGACCCACAAATACTTAACTCAAAGAACAATGGCGTCACCAGGAAGGCCTGTCAATCATCTCGCTGTACCAAGGTCTACGCCAGGCGCCAAAACAGGTCGACAGTCAGGGCATCAGTCCGTCGCAGCCGTCAGGAGGCGGGGATCTTCGCGGGAAAAGTCTTCGGGCCACTTGTTTCGACAACAGGATCGATGAAGCGGGGTGCACCTTCCCTCGGAGATTTCACACGAAGTTCCTCACGATCGTCGGGCTTTGGACCGGTACCGCTGATGTCGCCCCACATTGGGCGCCAACTGAAGGACTGGGTTTTTCTAAGACCCAGCGGTGCCAGGGGACACCTGAAACCTTCGTGGGTTAACTGTTCCGGCGTACAAATGACAGAGACACGGGACACTTCCTTCGTCGTCAAAGATCGAGGTTTATTTACTGCAGGGAACACAGAAGTCACAAGAAGTACATCGCATGTAGGTTCTAGGAGACTGCTTCAAATTGCATCTGTGGATCGCTCCTTTTATACAGTTTTTCGTCATAGAACAACATGCTAAACAAAAGGTTACAACCCAGTTCCCACAGTAAATTTCATAGGGGGTCGCTTTCATGTATTCAGGGTCCCGGAACATAATTACAGTAGCATCGCCGGTTCCCAACTGTAAAAGTACATCTTCCCACCATTAGTGCATTCCATTCCGGCTGTAAACGAATTAAAGAAGAGTCAGAAACAGGTGCAGAGGAAGACAAGGATAGTCAACAGATTGAAAAGAGTGTAAGGGGGTGATATCGGAAACACGATTGCAGGATCAAAGGAGACGTGCCTAATGAATGCACGGCTGAGACAATAGACCGGCACGGCAAGATGAGCCTCAAGCGGGGCCATCTGCCTTTGCAGTATCATCCCCCTCGTCATAAAGACACCCTCAAAGGAACACGTGTCTTCCGCAAGAGTTTGGGAATCCCAGGGTCACGAAGCGGACAGTGTCCGTTCGCTGGCTACTTGAGGGCAAGAAACAAAATGGATGCCGTATCTAAAATGAAACCCGTGGGTTCAGATGAAGAAACCCACGAAACAGACGAACGGTTTAGGTTAGCATAGCGAAAACGCGTACACCCACTAAACTCGTCATTTGCGGTTTATAGATACCAAACTCGTCCGTATTCGAACGAGTCGAAAACACCACTTACAATTGTCACGGAACCTCACTGGTAGTGAAAAAGTCTTAGCTTCATTTTTCACTACTGCAAGGACTACCTCTCCCATAGGATATTGGAGTTACATTATTACATTTTTTTATAAGTAATTTCCAAATGGGAACAAGAACGCAGTTCATGTTTGGTGTCTCTACAATTGTAATGAATTAATGCATGCTTAAGTCAGATTTTAAATTACAATTCTGAAAATGGCACATTTAGAAAGTTGCCACTTTCTTGACTAGGCCATTTGGCACCTGCAATCTGGCTTTGAGTCACATGATTGGGTGTAGTTGACATTTGGGCTGTGTTGTATTACTCCTAGACAGCCACACACTTGGGTAGCTTATGTGTGACTGGATGGGCCATCACTGGCAGGGTGGGAGGGAGGATCTGGGCCCAGTCCCACTGTCATACCCCCTGCAGTTAGTCTGAAGCCAGGACCAGGAAGGCAATGCACCTATGAACTTCAAAGGCATGCTTCTAGAAGCTTCTCCCCACTTCAAAAGCACAACTGGGTATAAATACTGGACCTCAGACACCAACTCTTCAATACACTACTGGACCGGAGGATGGTCTGCCGGGTAGGACTGCTGTGCTGCTGAAAGGATTTCACTCTGCTGGACTGCTGCTCTGAAGGATGCTGCCCTATTGTGCCTGCCTGCCTGCTGCCCTCTAGACCTGCATCTTTTGAACACAGAACCCAGAGAGAATCCAAGGGCTAGTTGGCTGGCCTCCTGATCTGAAGCCTCAGAGGCTTCCCAATAGGCCTCCCACAACCTTGCAGCTGTGTCTGGACTCTGCGATCTGTGTGTCTATGCAGCCAAGTGGTGCCACCCCAGTCTTGACCGCTTGGAAGTGAGCTGAAGGTGCTCTACCAGCCTCTGTGGATACATCAGAACCGGTACACCTCCTCTGCTGCACAAACCTGGGTAGAACTTTCGGATCACTGCTGCTGCGTTCATTGGACCTGCATCGCCACCGCAGCCCCATCAGAACTGCACTGTGCGACATCCTTGGTGCATGACTTCACATCCCTAGACAATGGCAGTCTTTGCCTTCCAGCTCTTTGAAACAGATGCTCCACTAGCCAAGATTTAAGGTACTCTGTTGGGCAAGCCTACCTGGGTCCCTGTAGCCAGCCAGCACTCTATTGTGGTGGACCTGAACTTTTCACATTGTGCCGGTCTGGTGCAACTAGATATGAATTATTGGCGCTTTGTGCTTTTAGGTACTATTTTCCCTCAAATCTTTACATTTGCATAGCTCCATTTCTGCTGATTGGATTTGTCATTTTGGTCTTGTTTTATTTATTAAAGAATGTAGCTTGGTATCCTTTTTTGTTTGGTGTTTTTCACTTTACTGCACAAATACTTTACACATTGTCTCCAAGTTAAGCCCGACTGCTTTGTGTCAAGCTACCAGATTAATTTAGGGTGTGTTTGTGACTTACCCTGACATGGATTGTGGTTGCTGCGTGACCAGGGCTGACACCCCAGTCACCCAACAACTTGATTTCTTACAGGAACAAACACTGGAAATATGTAACTACGCTAATTCGGATTAGGTCTTTTTAATATTAGTTTCAAACATAGCAACACGTAGTTGTTAGTTTAAAATGCATTTAAATGTGTGACTTAAACTAAAGTGACTCAAGAGAATGGCTCTGTGTTATCGTACATATACCGCCATTGAATGTTGTTAAAGTACTTAAAGGTTTGACCAAATTGTTTCTAGTGTCATGTCAGGGCATATACACAAACTCAGGAGTGGCCAACAGCCAACAAAAATGTGGCCTTGAAATTAGAAACAAGATGAACATCCTCCAATATAAACTTTGTACTGATGTGTTTCACAAATGAACCGCATCATATTTTCCCACAGTAGAAATTAAACTTCAATAAATATACACATTTGGTTGAGATTTGCTACTTTGACTCATTTATCTTCGTTTCTTCCTGTACTCTTAATAAAAGTTGTCAGTGTTTACAGCCTCTTTAAGAATGACTAAATCCAGGCTCATCTACTATTTGTTTAAAGAAATACGAAATTTGCCTGAATTCTCAACAACAACCTTACCCAGAAAATGGACTGTGTAACAGGCAAGTGGGAAAAACATGTTTTTTTGTCCCTTCTTCCTACCTGGAGACAAGACTCAACTATGACATACTGTCACTCCAAACCCACAACTGAACTTTCACAGATGTTGTAATTACCTACAGATTTTAATTCTTTACCTGAATTTCAAGGCAGACACAAAGTTTACAGAGAAATCAGTAATGATGAACCACGAGGAATTAGTGAGAAAAACACGGATTTGAAAATAAAAAGCTTATCGGCCAAGGTCATAAAATGCTCATTTGTATTTAAATGACCATTAGTTCCAGTCATTTTGTTTGAACCTATATTGGATGTGTAAGTGGTGTATAGAAGAGTGACTGGATATATAAGAGACTGTATAAATGAGACAGTGGGTGCGTGTTTTTTTTAAAGGCAAGCAAGTGGATGTGTCTGTGCATTATGAGTAAGTGAGTGGCTGTGTGAGTATCTGTCTAGTAGACTGAGTAGGTGCATCAGTGGTTGTAAATGGTAAATCCGAGGGTGCATGAGCAGCTGAATGGGTGTTTGAACAGATACAGAAGTGTCTGTATTGGCGAGTGACATGGGTACATGAGTGGGTGTCTCCATGCATCAATTGGTGTGTAAGTAGGTTTATGGGTCAGTGAGTTAATGTATGAGTGGCTGTATGTGTGAGCAAATGGGTGTTTGAGTGGTTGTATAGGTGAGTAAATTTGAGAGGTAAGGGGAAGAATGTGGCTGTCTCAGTCACTGTATAGGTAAATGACTATATGCATTAGTACATGCATAAGTAACTGAGTGGCTGTGAGTAATTGTACGTGTGAGTTAGTGGCTGTTTGAGTGACTATTTGGGTGAGTGAATAGGTATATGGTTAACTGATTTACTGTATCAGTAGGTGTATGGGTGTATGAGTGGTTGTGTAAGTGTGTTAATCAGACCCCCCCAGGGTATAGCGGCTTAAATTAGTAAATTTAGCGGCGCAAAAACATGAATTTTGCTGCACAAAAATTGAAATTTTGCAGCATTTTAACAAATAATGTGGGTTTTTTTTAAAGCAAAAAAAATGTACCCCAGTGCGCCCAAATCTCTTCTTTTAAAAGGAAAAGAAATGCTTGCTTCTCTCTCTCTCTCTCTCTTCTCTTTAGCTCATTCATCCTCACCTGTTGAAAACCGGGAGTTCAAAATACAGTACTTACCCTCTTTTTTACCTTCATTGGTTCCCCTGTGAAATGGGTCCAAAACAGACAAAGGAAAACACATTGTTTTAAATTTTGTGTTTTTTGGACATTTTCCCCTCTAAAGTGCATGCTCTGGACTGATTAAAAAAAAGGAAGAAAAAATTGTCAAAAGCACTAACTGGGTCTTCCATACTCAAGCGCAGGTATTGCGAGCTGTTCTTTTGAGAGTGATCGACTTGGGATTCGTGAAGTTGTTACTGTTCATCCATGAGTTAGTTTGATTTGCAGTAGAACTAGTTTAACATTTTTGAATTTGAATGTCAAATCGTGCTCATCTCTTAAGTTGGAGTGTCCCACCCCGTAAAGCAGACAAGCGCACTTCCGCATTATAGGAAGCCAGACTTTGCCTGACAGAGTGATCTCTAGCTGAACCAACAGGTAAGCCCTGTAAAAGCCCCTTCTAAATCTTGCTCCTCTAAAGTGTTTTTCGCACCAGTAGTATACACTTTTGATGTTTTTGGTCCGGGGCGTGGGTTGATATAGGGGCGGGCCATGCTTCTCTTCATTACTCAGAGAAGAGGGCGAGTCGCAGGTTCAGCATCGGCGGACCCCAACGAGTTACAGGCTCCAGAGCAGACAACCACCCGGGTTCCTTGAGTGAGGTCTCAATAAGGACGGGAGCCTTGCTCAACGCCTTTGCTGGCTGCACAGGCTGCAGTTACAGCCAGGTGTGACCGTGTTACATGACCTTATGTGGCCTTTACATTGTTATACAATGTTTTTATGCACATATTGACTGGAACCTTTTGCGGTTTTATCTCAACTTAGTATTTCTACCCTGAGAATCTGACCATCGCCAAGATTTCGCAGGCACTTTTGTAAAAAGCGCAGCCTTTTAAAAAAAGTGCTGATTTTGCGATTGTTTTGCAAATTGCGAAATCGTGGAGCGTCTGGTTTATGTCTCCACTGAATCTGTGACTGGCTGTATTGGTAAGTGAGTAGGTGCACTTTGTGGAGAAGAAGCAAACTCTTGACAGCGTGGGAGAACTTGCCTGGAATTTACTGTAGCGCAGGGCGAAGCGCTCCGTGTCTGGCCTGAAACCGCTACCGCGCTAAACGAGCGCACCTTTCCTAGGCTCCTGGTCCCCCCCGCCGCCGCCTACAACTCGCGGCCGCCGAGCGGGGGGACTACATCCCCCAGAGTTCCCGGCGGACACGCCCACACACGCTTGGTGACACGCCCGGAGGCGCTCAAATCACCGGCGCTCCGCTGTTGGAGCGTGTTACACTTTGTGGAGAAGAAGCGAACTCTTGACAGCGTGGGAGAATTTGCCTGGAATTTACTGTAGCGCTGGGCGAAGCGCTCCGTGTCTGGCCTGAAACCGCTACCGCGCTAAACGAGCGCACCTTTCCTGGGCTCCTGGTCCCCCCCGCCGCGGCCTACAACTCGCGGCCGCCGAGCGGGGGGACTACATCCCCCAGAGTTCCCGGCGGACACGCCCACACACGCCAGGTGACGCGCCCGGAGGCGCTCAAATCAACGGCGCTTCCCCCGCATCGCGGGACGCGCGCGGGCGACGCCGGGCTAAGCCCGGGCAAAGGGCGGGCCCTCTGTGGCCCTCAGTGGCCGAGGTAGGCCGGGCTGGGCCCCGGTATTTATATTTTATTTTTTACTAAGTAAGACTTCATAATGTTTGCAGATGAGTAAACTGTGAGGGGACTTATCTGTCGACTGGCCGAGCGTTTACTGCAACTCCCTGTGGATTTGTATTTTATTGACTTCTCGTTTATTCAAAATTAAATACATTCATATATTTTGGTGCTACAAGTCTGCTGCTAGGTTAGAATCTTTCTCCGCACTATGACAGCAAAGAAATTACGCTCTGGAAGAGTTCTAGGGGGGAGGTCATGCATAAAAACCAGATCTAACCCCTTGAGGAACAAATATGAAAATAGCGTCCAACTGAAGAGACAGATGCAGTTACTGCAAATTTGGGAAAAACCTGTGAATAAATCTACGGAAGTTCCTATAATAACTGACGGTGAGTTGATAACACAGACGGAATCGCACCTTGATGTAGTGAAAGACTTTAATCATGAACTAGCTACGGAAAACAACTTGCCTACCCGGCTTCAGACTAATGATGTAATTTTCCCAGTATGTTCAACCAAAGGAGACTACTCTGATCCTATGTTAACAAATTCGAAAGTAATCCAGCATAATGCGGACACAGAAAACCCGGAGAAGGATATAGTGGAACTATCTATTCCGTCCAGTATCGATCTCGAACTTTGTGGTCGTTACATGGGCGAGAGAATTGTGAACCAGTCTGACCCAATTAAAACACCAAATGGAGCAATGCCATCCGCCTGGTCTCCCCGGTCTCCAGACTCTGGAGACCGGGGAGACCAGGCGGATGGTCCGTGAAAACACCGCATGAGGCGCACAGGTCGACTTCAAAAGTTTATCAAGAAGTAACGGCCAGAAAATACCTTGACGAGCTTTGAGGAATCAATATGCCGTTTCTAAAGTGACCGAACTCGCTACATACAAAGCGCCTGGAAGAGTCTCCTTTAATACAAGAGATACTCCGTATCGATAAAATCCTCTAGATGACCAAGCGGAGGAACTAAAACACTCTAAAGAATACTACACTCCAGGATCAAGACTGGTACCGCAAATTGAAAATGCTCTAATCCATGAAGTTTTTAATCATAGTCCTGAGGAAGGTGTTCTATCCATCCAAGCACCGAAACGCGTCGACAACACTGGCTTTTTAAATTGTTTTTATTTGTTGCTTAATTGTATGTAACCTTTTAGTAAGAAACTGTATATGTCTAATTATTTGATATAAGAAATATTCTAAATAAATGTGACATTTCTTTATATAAATTTATGGTCTGTTGCCATATGTGTTACTGAGGTTATTTGAGTTTGTGGAAAGGTGTTTGGCTCTACAAGTTGCATTTACATAAAGACAACTAAATGTAAAAAAACCACAGAAAGGAACTCTCCTTTTGCTACACTTTTCCCAGTCCTTTCTGGGTAGAATAGGGAAGACTCTCTCCTTTTCCGACCTGACTGCATTATGGACTCAGTTACTGAGATTCTGAAAGTATTACTGGCAAAAAATACTGAGAATGGAACCGTTCCCCCTACTGAATTTGTTACCCAAAATGCCACGGACAGCAATACCTCTTTAAGAAAAAATGTAGTGGTGGGGATGACGTTAAAGGTAGATATTCATGAGCCTTCTGAGACCCCCACCCCATCCTCCTTAAACAGGCGGAAAGAAAAAGAACCAATACTGAAGGAAGAAAGTCCGGTAGAGATTAACCAAATTGCTGAAAAAGAACCAATATTGAAGGAAGAATCTCCGGTAGAGGTTAACCAAACTGCTGTAAATGAACTTTTTCCCATTTTTAATCAGGAGAAAAAAGAACCCGAAGGAATTTTTGTGACTAAGGGAACAGAAAAAGAAAAAAGTAAAAAGAACAAAGGGAAAAATAGGAAGCCAGTTCGCAAGTACAAGAAGAAGAGACAGAGGCAAATTATTTTTCAAAAGCATATAACAACTGAAGCGTCTGATGCAATAGAAATTCCAGATAGTTCAACATTGGATACTCCCGGAAAAGAGGCAGTGGGTCGTGTCACCAACTTTGTAGTAGAAGGTACCCCTGCTGATAACACTAGCAATGGGAGAGTCCTGTGTTCTGAGGTTAATGGGATAGAACTCCCTGCACCAGTTGGTGAAGATACAAGAATTATGCCTACAGTAACAAGGGTACTTAATCCATCTGCCCCTATTTTCCAGCTTCCACCTGAAGCGATAACGTCCTCAACTATTCAGCTATTGAAAGATTCTACCTCTTGTGTGGATACTCTGACACTGGATTTTCTTCCCTTATTTGATTTTGACCTAAATTTGAACAGATCTTGGTTGCTTAATCGCCTTAAGGACATTGAAAGCTTAAAACTCATTCAGTCAAGTGATATTGACCTGGTCTCAGCAATAACGTGTGACAATGGGCAACGAGCAAGGGTTAAATTTTGCTCTAAAATAATTGCTAACCTCGTCTTTCAACAAGCGGAAGTATTTCAATGTAGAGGGATTGACGTGTTACCCTTTTTTAATATTGGAAAACGTATTTGCTTCAGAGAAGGAACTACAAAGTTGGGTTCTAGGCAGGAAGTCCCGCCCCCCCCATAATAAAGATCTAAAAATCTGGGTCTCAAGAGGGAAGCGCATGGTTTCTCAAGTACTCCCGCCTCCTGAGAATACGGATTCTCCACAAATAGAAGACAACCAGCAGTGGAATTGGTTACCAGGAGTTTTATCGAATAATACATCGAACAGTTCACGACTATTTCAACATCTTTAACAGACAATTAAAAATCATCTCCTGGAATGCAGCAGGCCTCTATAATTCCCCTGAGAAGCTCGATTTTCTTCTTTCTTTGAATGCAGATGTGCTATGTATACAGGAAACATGGTGTAAAGATATCCACTACGGGGGAAAGATTACTTTGTTCTTGAGGCTGCCGCTATACCTTCAAAAAGAGGTCATGCGAAAGGTGGAATCGCCTGTTTTTTATCTAATTCATTACAATGGCAATTTTCCCATTATACGGACACTAGTAATCTTTTCCAAGTAATAACTATTAATAATCTAGCATCAGTAGGTAGGCGGTCTTCACTTGTAATTTTAAACGCATACATTCCACCTGAAGATACTTTTAATACTGTCTTAAAGCGAATGTTTTCTTATGTAAAACAATTATTAGAGCTTGATGAGCCTCCATATATCCTACTCATGGGTGACTTAAATAGTAAAGTGTCTAACTTAAGTTTAGACATATTTAGAAACAAATCTAAGGAAGAAGCATATAATATACCTCAATCAGTCTTTCCCAGTAATATAAAAACTAACAAAAGAGGAAAGATATTACTTGAGGAACTTAGCTACTTAGAGGGGCTAATAGTAAACGGTAGAATGCCTTCTGACACCCCTGCTAATTTTACACATGGGTCATTTAGGGGTGAATCCATTTTGGATTAGGAATTACGGACTATGATACGTTTCCTTTTATTCAGGACATAATGATCTCTCATTCCTCCTTGAGTGACCATATTATGGTTAACATAACTGTCTCATTACAACCTCCAGATACTGAGTCTTGGTCTTTAGTCAATAAAGGAGTTTCTATTAATCGTAAGTCTGGAAGATGCTTCTGGGACTTTTGCACTATGAAGGATGTACAAAGTATTCTTGCCCAAACTTTACTAGAACTAGATGAATGGCAGGATAGGGAATTTTTCTACTTTGAAATCCTTTTGCAGAAGCTTACCATGACAGCAAAGAAAATTAGAAACCATAAGAATTCTCATTTCCCTCCTATTATATTATTATCCTTAAATAAGGAAATAAATAAACTTGTGAGGCAACAGTACCTTAATAGATCTAAGGAAAATGAGCGTAAGTTAGCCTTACTAAAAAGAAGGAGGACCAGACTGAAAAACAAAATAAAAAGAAGATTCTCTCTGGATTAGGTTAAGAGAGGCCTCGACCTTTAACAAATCTAGAGAATTCTGGTCTATAATAGCGAAGGGATGTGGAGCAAGAACTTCCCCCATCCCTATCTCTATTGCGGAAGAAGTTTGGATAACATTTATATCTAGCTTATACGCATCTAACGGAGTAGAGGATAATAACTGGGATCTAGCCCCGAATAGAGAGCATAACATAGAACTTCCGACCGAGAAATCCATAGCTTCCGTGATAAAGAGTATGCGCTCTTCCGGAGCTATGGGCCCGGATGAATTGCCCATGTCAATAATTAAGCAGGATGTCACCTCTTGGAGTAGGATTCTTCTACCAGTGTTTCACGCATGCTTCATATCTAGATCAGTCCCCAATTCTTGGAGGGGAAGTATATTAATTCCCATATTTAAAAAGGGAGAGCGGGATAAACCTACGAATTATCGCTTAATAGCTCTATTGGATTCTATAGGAAAAATTTTCGCCAAATGTCTTTTAATGTTAATTACTGAATGGGTAAAATCAAATGGTATTTTACCCCTGGAACAAACAGGATTTCGTAAAGAGCATGGTACTCTTGATAATTTGACATCATTACAGGTGATTGTAGACAAATATGTACGTGTTCGAGGTGGTGGTATATATGTGGCATTCATAGAATTCTCCACGGCGTTTGACAAGGTAGATCGTCCAACGCTGTGGAGAAAGCTTGCTGCATTGGGTATGCCAATGCAGTTACTTGAATTGGTAAAATCTCTTCACTCGAACACGTGGTGTAAGGTGCAACAAGGCGGAGAAAGGGGTCTATCTCAATCCATCCCTTCCCCGAATGGGTTAAAACAAGGGTGTATACTGGCCTCTATATTGTTTTCTTTATATACGGCAGACCTACCTTCTTGCATAGCAGATTGTGGGGGACTAGCCCCGATAATTGGAGGGTCACCTATATCGGTCTTAATGTATGCAGACGATATACTCGTCTTAGATCTAATCCCGAAGGGCTTGTCTAACCGCCTGCATGCATTAAACCAATTTGCAGAAGCACATTACATGAAGATCAATGCTTCAAAAAGTAAAATTATGTGCATTTTTGGAAAGAAAAAATGTAGGTCTGAGAATTATAACTGGGCTATAGGGGGACAGAAACTAGAGGTGGTTAAAACCTACACCTTCTTAGATAAAATAATCTCAGCAAACCTAAGTGAGAACCCCCACATTGAGCACAATTCTCGTAAAGCATTTGCCCATGGCATGAGGTTGTGCTCCTTGTACAATGCTACAGGGAAGAGACACTTCACACTATTTTTGGATGTATTTAGAGCAAAGATACCTGCAACTTTACTGTATGGAATTGAATTAGTGGAGCTAAAACACTGAGGATTCTTGCAAAAAACAGAAGGAAAGGTACTAAGAAAAATCTCATCCCTTAATACAGCTTTCTCTGTATCTTCATGCAGGCTGGAATTCGGACTCCAAAGTTGTTGGGTGCAGGGGCTGATTGCCCTCGTAAGATGGGTGGCCTGTCTGGTTAGAGGCAAATCTGGTTCCCTACGAGAAGCCATTAAAAAGGAACTCTTGGGCGACTTTAATGAGTTCTCTTTGTTAGTAAAAAAACTTTAGAAAAGCAGTAAGTTTGTTAGAGCTGGAAGTAAGTACCTTGTTTTTACTTGCTCCCTCTGAGCTAAAGTCTAAACTAAAATGTGCATCTTGGGAACTCTGTTATAAATTGGATATGCTTGCCCAGCCGAGAAAAAAATAAAGGCAATCACTGCTAAATACATATATAGCAAAGCTGGCCCAACAATACCTTACCTGGAATATTCCTCATAGAGTCCGTAGGTTATGGTACCTTTTAAGACAAGATTTGCTCCCACTAAACCTCCTCTTTGCAAAGTGGTATGGTGTATCTCCAATATGTAATCTCTGTCATAATGCTGTACAGGATTGTAATCATGTCTTGTTTATTTGTCCTGCACTACGCCCATTACGCTATAAATGGTTAAAACCAATTTGTCTACAACTAGGAATTTTAACTGTAAAAACTTTTTTCCATGCACTTTATTGTCCCCCAAATGAAATGTTTTGCTTCAGAATTTTTAATTTTTTTAAAGGTTTTTTAGATATTTATTAATGATACATAAGGCGATATCAGATGATTGCTCGACCAGTGATAAGATGTGTTTCTTTATTGTACTCTTTTGTGTGATTTAATTGAATGTAATGCTGGATATTGTGTGTTTATTTTATGTGGCCCTCATTGAGAGCCAAAAACATAATACACTTTTTGACTTTGACTTTGAGTAGGTGCATGAGTGGATGTATGAGTGAGTTAGTGGTTCAGTTAGTGCCTCTATGTACGAGTTAATGTGTTACTGGCTGTATAGAGGAGTGACAAGATGTATGTGTGTTGTATGGGTTCTGTGAATGAGTTTGTTGGTGGTTGCGAGAGTGGGTGTATAACATGTTTTATGGGCTGTAAGTGTGTGTGTCAGTGTTTCTGTGGATGATGTCACCAGTGAGGTCACTGGCCAGGTCATGAGTGATGTAATATGTGAGGTCATAAGCAGGGGTGTGAATTATGATTAGCTCAGGTAACTAGAACAGCTGAATTATTCTACTTTTGAACGAGTGAAATGTCAGCCTAACTATAATGTCCCTGTAACCTTTGTTTTTTCAGAGAATTTCAGCCACCACCACATCTAAAACATAAATAGTATGTATAACTCCCTTAATATCTCTATAACACAGTTTATAACTCTTTCAGTGGAATCTATGAGTGGGTGCATCAGTGTCTTAATGGGTCTGTGATTGGTTGCATGAGTGTCTTCTGGGCCATGGTGCATGAATCTGAGTGGTCTGTACATGGATGCGTCACTCTCCAAGTAAGTCTGTAAGTGGGTGCATGAGTACATGAATGGGTAAGTGACTGGATGTGTAAGTGTGTGAGTGGGTATGTGAATGGTTGTATAAGTGTCTGAGTGAGTTTGTGAGTGTGTACCTGAGTCTGGGACAGTGACCGGTGAATGTGTACAAATATATATATTTTTAGATTTTCACCAATATTGGCAGTGTCCTTGTGCTGATACATAGGGGGTGCACTGGAGATCGCGGTGGCAACGCAAATTTCGGGCACGGTTAAAAACAACAATTTTGGACACAACTTGTGTCACTAATATCCCCATTTCTCAAACATGGGGTTAGAGTACCTCCATCCTGACCCATCATGGGAGGTTACACTGAAATGTTCAGCCCCGGTAACCATTCCCGATCAATAAAATGGCAGCCACAACTTTCTGTTCAGGTTGCTTCCAGCCAAGCAGAGCTTTTCTTGCTGACGTGCGCATTTGTGATTTACCACAACATCGCCATGAAACATCGCAACCATTTCAAAATCACTGCAAAATATCCGCTGCCGGAGTTATCACTATTTAGTTTGATTTTAATCTCTCAAAAGGTACTAAGCAGATTTGCAACAAATAACAAAAGGCACAATCTGCAAAATAACATCTAGCTTTCTGCCAAATTTGGTGTAATTCTATCCAGCGGTTCAGCTGTAGGTTCAACAATGTGTTCCTATGGGAATTAACATTACATATGTACCCTTATTTCGCACCCTTATTTCTTTAGCCCACTGCACGCATCACCCCCAAACTTTCCATGACACACAGAACCTAGTTTGACACTTTTTTGGGTAACTTTCATGAGGATTGGTCAAATAACGTCAAAGTTATGGGCAAGTCAAAAAATGCTTTTCCTCTGGCAACTAGGTCTTAAATATAACTACCTACTGCCAGTCACCAGTCGGTAAAATATGTATATTTATTCAACTGAGGCCAGTCAATCTCCAATCAAGAGGTGTAGATTGGCAAGCAAGGATGCAAGACTCTGCCATGCTGCTGCTGCAGAGGATACTCCTGAACCAGCACCCTGCCCAGAGGTATCTAATATCACACCCTCCTGGCACAATCCAGAGGTACTAAAATACGTTGCGCCCAGGCTTTCTTGTTCATCAGGGCAAAAGAGGTAGTGGTGGAAACGCGTACAAGACTTTTGTGCTTCACTTTAGGTGTAATGCATTATAGAGTACTAAAAGATCCATACAATAAAGAGATCCTACTCGCCACCTCCCAGTGAAGCTGCCATGCTGGTTGAATTTGTCTGCCCTGGTATATAAAGAACACACTAGGTGATGTGCGTTCAGGGAGATGCCCTGGTTGAGCCAGATCGAGAGGTGCAGGGCCTCTTTGCACAGAGCTCAGGACTCCACCTTGCCCTGCTTGTTGCAATACCACATGGTGGTGGTGTTGTCTGTGGTGACCTGAATCAACCTCTCATTGATGGATGCACCGGAACCGTCTCAACACCAAGCAAACAGGTTGATGTGGAGGCAAGTCTCTACCGGAGATGGAAGTCCTCTGGTCTCCACCTCTCCAAGATGCCCTCCCTAACCCAGCACTCGTGTGTCAACACAGTCCACTCTAGGTGGGGCAGGAGGAGGGGTCTGCTGCTGATCTAACTGCAGTCAAACATCCGGCACTGCAGTCTTCAGCAGTCTCCTCCAAAACCTGCATGGCATCCAACAGGTTTCCTTGGTGCTGGGCCCACAGACTTCAGTACCCACTGCAAAGCCCACATATTCTCCCTAGCATGGTCAGCAACCCAGATACAGGAATCAGTAGGGAAAGAAGCCTCTGAGCCATCCTCACAGAGACCCAGGACTGAAGCTGAAACATCTGGATTATAGCCCAAGTGTCCAGGACTCATGTTCTGGAGGGAAGGTCACAAATTACACCATATACAGGATAGCTCCAATGAATGGGAGTCGCTGGGAAGGAGTCTGGTGTGACTTTGGCAAATTGATTGTGAACCCCCACAATTTAGGAAAGTTCACAACCAAATTTGGCGGCCTCGTCTTAAGCCGCCAGCCTTCAAGGTAGGTTGAAGACTGATACCCCTGAGCTCCAAAGGTATGTTGCAACCACTACCATCAAAGTCATGAACACCTGAGGGGCGCTGATGAGGCAAAGGGGAGCATGGCAAATTTAAAATGCTTGTGACCTGCTTTGAACCGCAGGTACTGTTGCGTGCTTATCTAGGATCCTGATCGATACTGTGACCTTATGCCCCTATTCGGCTATAAATCCATTTATTCCCTATATTGGCATAACCGTTCAAGTGCGATATTCAGAAAGTCATCTCTGGCCTCACACGAACAGAGCCACAGTCCAGAATAGTTTTCTCTGCCACTTCCTTTGCAACCAATTAGTGCAATGACAGAGCAGAAGTCACTATCTGAGATTCCTAGATTAACACTCCGAGTTCTTCAACAAGATAAAAACTCAGCAAACCTGGAAATCCCCGCTTGCTGTGTTTTGATTAGTAATGGAACTCTAATGAGCAACTGATAGCTATCACTTCCTAGTGACATCTTTAATTGACGTCTTATGTCCAGCAAACTTACGTTAAACATGGCACCTTTCAGGTATAAATATTACCAACGTTGCCTTAAGCAATTGCCCGTTGTTAGCTGAAGCTAGCACCCTGTTGCTGCAGCCTGCTGCCCGTCGCCTGAAGCTGCTGCTACCATTATCGCTGCTAAAGCGCGAACGATGGTGTGGTGAAACTAGGAGCTGAACAGCCGTCCCTCTGCGAAGAGCCCAGCAGATGCCAGCTGCCCGCGGACGCTGCCCCCCTCCTTCTCCTCCTCGACGCGCTGAAGAGAGACGCTGTCTTTCTCCTGCAGAGAAATCCAGCTCCAGCGTTTCTGGTCTACCCACGCGGGTGACTGGGATACCGAGTTCCCCCTGAAGGAGATACCAGACCTCCATCATTCTATTCAGAGGTATGGTGTTGACTAAACCCTTAGTGAGAATTCTTGAAGCAAACCTTGGCAAAACCAACTTAACTTAAAGCTACTTACTTACTCCCCTCCCAAGTATTAGGCCTAGGTCAGGTACACTGGGGTAGGCGTAGTTAGAAGCACCAGTTGAGTATTTTAGCCTAATGTATATAGGACTGTATATATGTTTTATTACTTTTAAACCATTGTATGGCTAAGAAACCATATCAATGCTTTTACAGTATTATTTCGCAATACTTATCTTACTGTACGTACTTTTTATCATAACAAGTCTTGCAATTGTGGCAATACATTTCTCTTGTACGAGAAGAAAGACTGTTCAATAAATGTTAACCCTTTATTGACAAACGCCCGTCTCTCTATTCTCTACATATTGTGAAAGTAATCTGCACTAACCTGACTGAGTAAAATCTATGTCTATTGTTTCACACGACCCTAGAGATTGACTCTTGATCTGAGGAGCAAAGTTGCCATGTTGCACGGTTGTTGGAAAACTGAATCCCTTCTTGTCTGTGCCAGGGAAGCTGATCACTTCCTATTTCAGTCAAGAAAGTTTCCAGTGACCTCTGAGCTAGTTGGTAACAAACCCAATTAAGTTTAGCATAGTCAGTAGAGGCCTGGAAGATCCGCACTTCTACGTCGATACTACTGTTTATGTTATTCCAATGCGCAGGGCCTAGTGGAAAACTAGGAACTACACTACAGTACCACCTATGGGATTACGGGACAGGGATATGGAAATAAGCATCATGCAGGTCAAGCACCACCATCCAGACTCCTGGATCCAGGGCAGAAAGAACCTGGGCCTACCTGAGCATTTTGAATTTGCCCATCTGCAGGAAGAAATTGAAGGGCTGATTATCTACAATAGGCCGAAGGCCTTCACCCTTGTTCGGCACTAGGAATGACGTGAATAACAGACAGTTCTTAACTTCAAGGGCTAAGCCCGCCTTGGCTCCTTTCTACAAAAAAAGACTTGACTTCCTGCTGCAAAATGGACAAACGGTCCTCTGAAAGCCACTCTGATGTAGGTGGATGAGGTGATGGGATGGAAATGAATGGCAGGCGATAGTTCTGTTGGACTATCTGAAGGAGCCACCTGTCCGATGTTCTAGCTTGCCACTCGTGGATAATATGAGTGATCCTCATGGGGGTGGTTGTGTGCCACCAAGGACAAATTCAAGCAGCTTGGAGGCTGCCACTGTAGGGCCTGCGGTCTGGAAAGTTTGCTACCCCTGCTGGTCTAGACGCAGTATGCCAGATCCTCTACTCGACCCTCAAAGGAATTGGGTGCTCAATATTGGTGTGGATGCCCTTGCTGCTGTCTGAAGGCAATAGGCCAGGGTCAGACTGATTTGCATATAGCCAAGTTCTGAGCTGGGATGGTGCAGTGAGCTAAAAAACGGTGATGGATCAAGCCCTGATCTTTGGACTGGGTAAGAGTGGTCTGCTTAATTCAGACACTCTGTTCATACCCACCCCTTTTCTGAATAATTTTTGTCCACCATAAGCGTGGAAGGGTATACTCAGATGTGAGTCCCTTGCTTATTGCACCATCGGGATTCAAGCTAGCCGTGCCGAAGACGGCTGAAATGCCAGAAACCGGTCCACGGAAGCTTGTTTCCTTCCCAGTATAAGAATTGGCTTGGTAGTTTGGTCTGCCCTGTTCCCATGATGCACTGGGCCAGGGTCAGACTAATTTGCATATAGCCAAGTTCTGAGCTGGGATTGTGCAGTGAGCTAAAAAACGGTGATGGATCAAGCCCTGATCTTTGGACTAGGTAAGAGTGGTCTGCTTAATTCAGACACTCTGTTCATCACCACCCCTTTTCTGAATCATTGCTGTCCGAAGGCAAAGCACCTAGCAATGTCTCAAAAGGGGTGACATTGCTTGTGATAATTCCTTGCAGATGTGGAAACACCAAGAGTGCTGTTGGCCATCTCTACCAAAGAGGTAAGAGCTGTCAAATGGCATATCCATGAATGACATTTGAATGTAATCCAAAAAGCATGTGGCTTCCTTCATCTAAACATGGTGGCAGAGCACTACGCTAGTACCAACCATTCTGCACAAGCAGTCTGTCATGTACAAGACTGACCGGATGATGTACTTGGCCACAAGCTGCCCATCTTGGATGACCTGTGCTAAATTGGTGTGAAATTCCTCCAGGACTGATAGTAAAGATCTCAGTAACTGAGGCATGTAATGCGTGGGAGGGGAAACATCCTAAACCACGATGATTTAACCACGACTCACCTGAACAACGAGGAGAGAATAACGAAGACTGCTGAACAATGTCGGCCGGAACAACGAAAGGCTGAACCACGAAGTAGAACGTTTCCTGTATAACGTCACTTGTCAGAATTAAGGGAAGATTAGGGGGGTGGGGGGTCCCCCCCCCCCCAAAAAAAAAGGATACATTAAATAATAATAATAATAATGGTATGCGTTGTCAAAGCATACTAACATAGAACATTTAGATCCGTTTTTTTTAACAAAGTGGTTCACGCAAGAAGAATTGCAAGTACAATAGTGCCAACTAATGGCCAAACACGAGATGTTTAATTTCGTGGTTTAGGAAATCGTGCTAAAAAAGGTAGTGGTTAAAAATATTTATTTATTTATTTATTTATTTATTTTTACCATTTGTTGAGCGCGCTGTTACCGGGCGGTGTCCTGGCGCTGAAACGATACATTATCTCCAAGAGGCAAAGAAAGTTATTTATTTATTTATTTATTTACTAAAAATAGATCGTGGTTAGGCTTTCGTGGTTAGGCTTTCGTGGTTTAGGCAGTAGTTGTTTAGACATACAACCGCGTGGGAGAACCTTCTGAGCAAACAAGCTAGTGTTGACTAATTGAGCGTGAGGCTAGTGGAAAAGAGAATCCTTTTTCAAATACCTTGTTTTTTCCACGCTCTGTTTGGGAAGGTTGAGGGAAACGAATGGGGGGTTAATCTAGATAGTGGATTCCTGTACTACAAGGCACTCAGGAGTAGAGTGTTGCATTTGGAAGGCAGAGTCACCTATAATGGATCTGTACAGAACTGCAAGATCAGGGCTGGCTCCAAGTACCCATGAGGGTACTGATCAGGGCTTCAATGAATGGCAGTAGGGGTTCAGATGACAATCATCCAGGTGGTAACCCTTTCATGAGGATGTTGGTCAGAGGAAAGCAAACGTAGATCTAAGACTAAGGATGGGCGGCTAGAGGGACTAGCGTTGTATAAGGTGAAGTGGCCAACCCACTTTCCTCTTTGTAGGTTTACATAAAAAGGCTCATCATATTGTGGGGATACTTCATCCCTACCATCACCACAAAAGGCTGGTTGGCTCTGGTCAGAGTCTGATCCAAATAGTTATTGGAGTACAAGAGGGGGACTCCTAGTCAAAGGTGTTGTCCTATCAGAGTTACGACATAGGGAGGCCATGCGAGTACGGACTCGAGTTCAGCTTCAACAAAGGCTGAGAATGATTTGGCTCAGAGTCAGACAGAACTATGGGCTCGATGCCCTCCTCCAGTGCCGGCAGTGTGGTCATCCACACAACAGGAACTTGCATGGATCATTGTGCTGGATTTGGAATCAGCTCCAGAGGCAGACCAGAACCCAAAATGTTTTCAGCAGGCACAGACGGCACTAAGGGAGACACACTGATGGTAACCTGACTGTAGGTCTCTGTAGTTCTATGGGGCCGGTAGGCACACAGATAATAGGGTGACGAAGATGCAGAGAATGGCCCACTTGAATGCCTCAAAATATGGAGGCATCACCAACAGACCTGGAAATTTGGGGTGCATCAGAATTAATTGCAGATTTGGCTCCTCAGTTAGGGGCCTAGAGCGAGGAATCTAGACGTCCTCCCAACTTCTTAAATGGAGTGGAAACGCTGGGATGAAGCCCGCTTGGACTTTATTTTATTTTTTGGGGTAATCTGACTTACCCAAAGACTTATGTGACAACAATCTGTCGCGGGACTGGCCCCGAGAGAAGGACCAAGCCCATGTCTTTGACTCAAGCTGAAGCGGCCCTTATGCAACTTCCATCAGTCCTTGGTGATTTACAGCCTAGCTTTGCTGTCCTGAATCGCCTTTGGGTGCAGCAGGGCATACTCCTCACAAAATGTAGATCCCTGGTCCACCCTAAATACCAGAGGCAAAGCCTGTACGGATGTATCACAGACATTAGTTTGTGACAGTCCATGCAAGGGTTAAACTCTATAGTTTTAGGAGGGGAAATATTTGCTTGCACACTGGTACAGAATATTAAAGAGAAAAAGCCATATTAGAAGGTGGCTCAATGATCTAGGTCTAAGTAGATACTTGATGAATCCGAGACTGCTGACTCCTGAATCAAAACTTGAGCTCAAGCTCATATTCTGCAATTTTCCTGAACCCATGGTGACTTCAAACAGTACTCTGGGCAGGCTCACCATGCAATTTCTCCACTTTAAAATAACCCCTTGTTTTGAACCATTTCTGGACGTAATAGAACCTCAGTTGATAAAAAGCCTATACTTGAAATTCAAATATGAAATGTTGCAGATAAATACATTTGTCTCTAAATGGGCAACATCACAACGCAAGGAGGGAGAGGCTCACTGTAGCTTGTGTCAGATGGGAGTTGGCGAGGATATCTCACATGTTCTGTCCTTTTGTCCAGCATATAAAATCGCAAGAAGGAAATGGATAAAAGCGTTAGGCAGTTGCCTTAGTGTCAGGAAACTAAATGACATGCTGCGGATATTAAAAACAGACAATTCCCGCCTCATAGTATTTGGCCTCAGTCGTTTCCTACGGGCCACTAACTTTATAAGGACCTAGAGAGGGCTAACATTTTAAAACATTCTTTAATTGTATTGCCAGGAATCCAGGCCAAAGCTCATATCTATCAGTTGGGGTGCATCACTTTGCATTAGTAGTTAAGCTGAAAATGAACAGTTTTTAGAATGACACATTGATAGTTTTGATGCAACTGCCAAAACGGTTTTATTGGTTATGCCCTTCTACAGGTTTTATATTTTTAGAAATATTTTGAATATGTTATGAATTGATAGGCCCGGTTAGACAAAGCTAGATTGTTGAACTTACTCTTAAGAGCATCTAAATAGTATTAACCTTTGTACCTTTTGCACACACACTTCAACCAGCTTATGCCGATGGTTAAGCGCAACGGTCTAGCATAATATTTGCACTAATGCATATCTATTGTACATATATTTTAATGGAAATCATCCTTTTGGCACAAGATAAACAGCAACATTATGCCCATATATTGCACAAGCACTTTAAATAGTGCTATGTTAATAGGTTAACCTCTAGTCTAGACTGTTGTGACAACCATGTGGGACCGGTCTAAAACCATTATGACCTTCTACAAATTAGATGCATACTTGTGCGTTGCAGCGAGCATTGGATGAATGTATTTTTATTCCCTACGTATGTATTGTATTTTTACTCTGCTTTACTTTTAAGGCCTTTTAGGCCGAAATAAAGTATTTTTGAAAGAGAAAAAGCTCTTCACCTGATAAGAAAATGTAGTAGCTAGCTCCGCATCCACATGCAAAGGCGCAGAAGGAATGGAACTGATATCCGCGTGCTGGAGTGGTGTCTATATGCGGCTCCAGTCGTCACTTCTAACATGGTGGGGATTTGACACAGAGCTGCACGATGCCACCTACTGGCGCACAAGGTCTACGCTTAAAAATCTTCTGGATTCAGGCTGGCAGGGATATTCTAAAGGTGAGTCTGTGGTTAGAAGTATCCACCAGAAAGTATCACATCGCATGAGAGAAACATTTTTGCTATAGCGCAAGGGATCCCTTGCTTCACATGCTCGTGACTGCTCAGCTTCAGAATGGAGCGTCTGGTTTATGTCTCCACTGAATCTGTGACTGGCTGTATTGGTAAGTGAGTAGGTGCATGAGTGGCTGTATAAGTGAGCTAGTGGCTCCCTTAGTGGCTCTATGTACGAGTTAATGTGTTACTGGCTGTATAGAGGAGTGACCAGATGTATGTGTGTTGTATGGGTTCTGTGAATGAGTTTGTTGGTGATTGTGAGAGGAGGTGTATTACATCTTTTATGGGGCTGTAAGTGTGTGTCAGTGTTTCTGTGGACGATTTCACCAGTGAGGTCACTGGCCAGGTCATGAGTGATGTAATATGTGAGGTCATAAGCAGTGCATTGCAGGGTGTGAATTATGATTAGCTCAGGTAACTAGAACGGCTGTATTATTCTACTTTTGAATGAGGGAAATGTCAGCCTAACTATAATGTCCCTGTAACCTTTATTGTTTCAGAGAATTTCAGCCACCACCCCATCTAAAACAAATAGTATGTATAAATCCCTTAATATCTCTATAAACAGTTTATAACTTTCAGTGGAATCTGTGGCTGCATTAATCAGAAAGTCACTCATTCATTGTATAAGTACTTGAGTGGATCAACAAGACGGTGGGTGCATCAGTCTATCAATGGTTCTGTAACAAATTGGGTGACTTTCTCAGTGCATCTATGAGTGAGTGCATCTATGAGTGGCTGCATCAGTGTCTTATTGGGCCTGTGATTGGTTGCATGACTGTATTCTGGGCCATGGTGCATGAATCGGAGTGGGTCTGTACATGGATGCGTCACTCTCCAAGTAAGTCTGTAAGTGGGTGCATGGGTACATGAATGAGTAAGTGACTGGATGTGTAAGTGTGTGAGTGGATATTTGAATGGTTGTATAAGTGTCTGAGTGAGTTTGTGAGTGTGTACATGAGTCTGGGTCAGTGACCGGTGAATGTCTACAAATATATATATATATCCAATAGAGATTTCCCACACCTCTCTGATGCACTCCAGCCGGTAGCGCTCCAAAGGACGGGAAACGGACACCAAATGTTGTGGTAAAGCAGGTCTTTATTCAGTTACAGCTTTCAGGTCAGGTCAGACACGCTAAGATGTATTCTTGTTCGCTTGACAAAACACAGTCCGCTTTCTATTTTTATAATCTGTTTTTTGTGTGCATGATGCTTTCACCCCCAGCATGTGATTTATGAACATAGAAGAAATACTTTGCCGGCACGCATGCTATACTGTTGTGACTTAATTCACAGTGTGCTGACTAGCACTCTTGTTTTCCCATTTATACATTACCAATTTTTACCAATTTTGAACAGTCGGCACACTGATTTGTCATATTTGCACATGTCAAAGATTGCAATACTGGTTATAGCTTAAATGCTGTTTATAATTATTTAAATGAGATTTAGCTTAGAGCCTAGATGCTGTTGGACTCCATGTGAGTTATAGGTACCGATTCATTATGCACACATTAATATATAAATATATAAATGCATAAATATATATATAAATAAATAAATATGTACATATATAAACGCATACATAAATACCCACATACTATAAATGAATGATACTTATATAAACAAACTTTTCTCAAAATTCATAATCATACATGTGTTACAGTACTTGATGAGGTAGCAGTCTAGCGAAGTAAATTCCTAAGTTGATATGTAATCTAACTGGATTGATATCAATATGGATAGCAGTCCTAGTTGTATGTGCAAATGGTAGCAGTGTGCAATTTTTTTTCTGTTTGCTATTGGTATGTATGTCACAATAGTAGCTGCCCATAATATTTCTAGAAAAAGTGCAATGAGTGAGTGCAAAGTTATTTAACTGTGCAAAATAGAGCTCAGGTAGGGTAATAGATAAATATATTAAAAAATACAAACAAAAAAAATATATTGTATGTATTGAAAAAAGCTAAACACAGACATTGTGGTTGAAGGGGAACACTTGAATATTCAGAGATTTGATTATGGTACGCGTGCAGATGATGTATATAAGGATATATGTATACATTTGCGGTTTGTATAGAAGTCATAGTTTTAAAGAAAGTTGTGTAGGTCCTCCGTGTTGTTTAGTCCATTGGGATATTTGCTGTCTAGCTCAAGAATATATTTGGGCTCTAATTGCCTTAGTTTTTTCTCATGATTGCCACCTTGAGGTAATTCAGGGACAGCAGCAATTACAAAATATTCCAAATGTATGAGTTCATTATTGTGGACAGCCTTAAAATGCCTAGCTACCGGGTATGCCGTGTCGTTTTTGACGATAGCCCGTATGTGTTGGGAGTATCCTGACATGCACCTGTACTCTGTTTTGCAATTAAAATATCCCTGTATTTTGTCTATATATATATATATATATATATATATATATATACACATATATATATATATATATATATATATATATATGTATATATATATATATATGTATATATATGTAGATTTTCACCAATATTGGCAGTGTCCTTGTGCTGATACATGTGGGGGGACTCACTGGTGATCGCGGTGGCAGCGCAAATATCGCACATGGTTAAAAACAACAATTTTGGACACAACTTGTGTCACTAATATCCCCGTTTCTCAAACATGGGGCCAGAGTACCTCCATCCTGACCCCTCATGGGAGGTTTCACTGAAATTTTCAGCCCCGGGAACCATTCCCAATCAATAAAATGGCAGCCACAACTTTCTGTTCAGGTTGCTTCCAGCCAATCAGAGTTTTCTTGGTGACGTGCGCATTTTGCGATTTACCACAACATCGCCATGAAACATCAGCAACCTTTTCAAAATCACTGCAAAATATCGGCAACCAGAGTTATCACTAGTTTGATTTTAATCTCTCAAAAACTGCTAAACAGATTCGTAACAAATAACAAAAAGCAAAATCTGCAGAAAAACATCTAGCTTTCTGCCGACTTTGGTGTAATTCTATCCAGCGGTTCAGGCTGTAGGTTCAACAATGTGTTCCTATGGGAATTAACATTACAAATGTACACTTATTTCTTTAGCCCACTGCACGCATCAGCCCCAAACTTTCCAGGACACACAGAATCTTGTTTGACACTTTTTTGGGTAACTTTCATGAGGATTGGTCAAATGACGTCAAGGTTATGGGCATGCCAAAGAATACTTTTCCTCTGGCAACTAGGTCGTAAATATAACTACCTACTGGCAGTCACCAGTCGGTAAAATATGTATATTTATTTAACTGAGGCCAGTCAATCTCCACTCAAGAGGTGTAGATTGGCAAGCAAGGATGCAAGACTCTGCCATGCTGCTGCTGCAGAGGATCCTCCTGAAGCAGCACCCTGCCCAGAAGTTTCTAATACCACACCTATCTGGACCAGTCCAGAGGTACTAAAATACATTGCGCCCAGGCTTTCTTGTTCATCTGGGCAAAAGAGGTAGTGGTGGAGAGGCATACAAGACTCTTGTGCTTCACTTTAGGTGTAATGCATCATAGAGTACTAAAAGATCCGTACAATAAAGAGATCCTACTAGCCACCTCCGAGTGAAGCTGCCATGCTGGTTGAGTTTGTCTGCCCTGGTATATATAGAACACACTAGGTGATGTGCGTTCAGGGAGATGACCTGGTTGAGCCAGATCGAGAGGTGCAGGGCCTCTTTGCACAGAGCTCAGGACTCCACCTTGCCCTGCTTGTTGCAATACCACATGGTGGTGGTGTCTGTGGTGACCTGAAACAACCTCTCGTTGATAGATGCACTGGAACCATCTCAACACCTAGCAAACAGGTTGATGTGGAGGCAAGTCTCTACCGGAGACGAAAGTTCTCTGGTCACCAACCTCTCCAAGATGCCCTCCCCAACCCAGCACTCGTGTGTCATCACAGTCCGCTCTAGGTGGGGCAGGAGGAGGTGTCTGACGCTGGTCTAACTGCAGTTGTGCATCCGGCACTGCAGTTCTTTTGCAGTCTCCTCCAAAACCTGCATGTCATCCAACAGGATCCCTTGGTGCTGGGCCCACAGACTTCAGTTCCCACTGCAAAGCCCACATATTCTCCCTAGCATGGTCAGCAAACCAGATACAGGAATCAGTAGGCCGAGAAGCCTCGGAGCCATCCTCACAGAGACCCAGGTCTGAAGCTGAAACATCTGGATCATAGCCCAAGTGTCCAGGACTCATGTTCTGGAGGGAAGGTCACAAATTGCACCATATACAGGATAGCTCCAATGAATGGGAGTCGCTGGGAAGGAGTCTGGTGTGACTTTGGCACATTGATTGTGAACCCCCACGATTTAGGAAAGTTCACAACCAAATGTGGCAACATTGTCTTAAGCTGCCAGTCTTCAAGGTAGGTGGAAGACTGATACCCCTGAGCTCCAAAGGTATGTTGCAACCACTACCATCAAAGTCATGAACCCCTGAGGGACACTGACAAGGCAAAGGGGAGCATGGTAAATTTAAAATGCTTGTGACCCACTTTGAACCGCAGGTACCACCTGTGGGATTACGGGGCGGGGATATGGAAATAAGCATCATGCTGGTCAAGCACCACCATCCAGACTCCTGTATCCAGGGCAGAAAGAACCTGGGCCAACCTGAGCATTTTGAATTTGCCCATCTGCAGGAAGACATTGAAGGGCTGATTATCTATAATAGGCCGAAGGCCTTCACCCTTGTTCGGCACTAGGAAATAGAAGAACAGACAGCTCTTAACTTTAAGGCCTGGGCCCGACATGGCTCCTTTATACAAATAAAACACTGGACGTCCCGCTGCAAAATGGACAAACAGTCCTCTGAAAGCCACTCTGATGTAGGTGGATGAGGTGATGGAATGGAAATGAATGGCAGGGGATAGTTCTGTTGGACTATCTGAAGGAGCCACCTGTCCGATGTTCTAGCTTGCCACTCGTGGATAATATGAGTGATCCTCATGGGGGTGGTTGTGTGCCACCAAGGACAAATTCAAGCAGCTTGGAGGCTGCCACTGTAGGGCCTGCGGCCTGGGAAGTTTGCTACCCCTGCTGGTCTAGACGCAGTATGCCAGATCCTCTACTCGACCCTCAAAGGAATTGGGAGCTCAATATTGGTGTGGATGCCCTTGCTGCTGTCCGAAGGCAAAGCACCTAGCAATGTCTCAAAAGGGGTGAAATTGCTTGTGATAATTACTTGCAGATGTGGAAACACCAAGAGTGCTGTTGGCCCTCTCTACCAAAGAGGTAAGAGCCGTCAGATGGCATATCCATGAATGACATTTGAATGTAATCCAAAAAGCATGTGGCTTCCTTCATCCAAACCTGGTGGCAGAGCACTATGCTAGTACCAACCATTCTGCACAAGCAGTCTGTCATGCACAAGACTGACCGGATGATGTACTTGGCCACAAGCTGCCCATCTTGGATTACCTGTGCTAAATTGGTGTGAAATTCCTCCAGGACTGATAGTAAAGATCTCAGTAACTGAGACATATAATGTGTGGGAGAACCTTCTGAGCAAACAAGCTAGTGTTGACTAATTGAGCGTGAGGCTAGTGGAAGAGAGAATCCTTTTTCAAATGCCTTGTTTTTTCCACGCTCTGTTCGGGAAGGTTGAGGGAAACGAATGGGGGGTTAATCCAGATAATGGATCCCTGTACTACAAGTCACTCAGGAGTGTTGCATTAGGAAGGCAGAGTCACCGATAGTGGATTTGTACAGAAGTGCAAGATCAGGGCTGGCTCCAGGTACCCATGAGGGTACTGATCAGGGCTTCAATGAATGACAGTAGGGGTTCAGATGACAATTATCCAGGTGGTAGCCCTCTCATGAGGATGTGGGTCAGAGGAAAGCAAACGTAGATCTAAGACTAAGGATGGGGGGCTAGGGGGACTAGCCTTGTATAAGGTGAAGTGGCCAACCCACTTGCCTCTTTGTAGGCTTACATAAAAAGGCTCATCATATTGTGGGGAGACTTCCTCCCTACCATCACCACCAAAGGCTAGTTGGCTCAGGTCAGAGTCTGATCCAAATAGTTATTGGAGTACAGGAGGGGGACCCCCTAGTCAATGGTGTTGTCCTATCAGAGTCATGACATAGGGAGGCCATGCGAGTATGAACTGAACTCTAGTTCAGCTTCAACATTGGCTGAGAACGATTTGACTCAGAGTCAGACAGAACGATGGGCTCGATGCCCTCCTCCAGTGCCGGCAGTGTGGTCATCCACACAACAGGAACTGGCATGGATCATTGTGCTGGACATGGTGAGGAAATATAAATTATTGGTCAAGTTGTGTTCCCTAGCGAGTACCCCACCGTCTCCATGTACCAGCTTAAAGTGCATGTAACTTCCCTCCTGTGCCAGCTATGAAGACGCAAATACATTTGCGTCCAACGTTAACATGTCCTCTTTCAGATCCACCCTGAATGGATTGAATAGTCCGATCCTAAGTATGCTATGCCAACGTCTTTTTGTAGTGTACCTTACACGTTTTTCAGCTCTGGCAAAGTAGGCCCTGAATTTCTGCCATTGAGCCTTTTCTCTGGCTTCTGACTCTGAAAGCCTCAGCCCAGGCAGCCTCTGTACCCGTGAACTCTGACTTACTCCCAGCGCGGCCCCCGCGCTCAGCTCAGCCTGCTGCCTGCCAAGACTGACTACAACCTTCGAATTATCTGTTCCGCTCCTCGAAAATACATTCCTGCCTACTGGTTCCAGTAAACATCCCCCTCAGCTGCAGAGCAAAGGGCCGACCTGTCTCCGTGCAAGTAATTCATAGCCTCTGTTACCATGCTCCCGTGAAAGGCCCATGCCCCCACGCTTCTCATGCAGACACTCAGGCGCTTATACACACACTCACAGTCAGTATAGAATAGCTTCTGTCCCAGAGACCTTTCCCGTCCAGATAATATGGTTCCCAAACATCAGATATCAGATATGATAGAAGTACGAGTTGATCTGACATGCCAGACTTCTGTCTCTTTCCGTCAGTGTAAATGTCAAGTCCCCTGCACCCTCCAGTTTCACGTCAATCACACGTCATGCAGCTGCGCGCGCATCCAAGCTTCCGATTTCTGCTGACATTGCAACATTTCTGTTTAGTGCCACCCCTTTGTGACACCTACCTGTGACGTTTCTAGCACACACCTCTAGTTCGCGCCTAGTCCACGCCTTCTGATTACGTACTAGTAACACGTGGATACGGTTATCTTGTCTTCTCTCAGCTGTTACGCCTACTATATTGCTTTCTATGGTGTAAATTAAGTATATAAGCTATGTATTGTCAATAAAATTTTGCTCTATCCCTTCTTCCACCCCTGTGGTGGGAAGAACACGATATCCAGGTCTTGACCATTCCTTTTTGAGGAATAAAAGCCCTAAGAACTCTAACACCACGGACTCTGGTTCTTTCTTTCCGATTTGAGTTATTATTGATTAAGTACTTACCTGCATAGAAATTAAGACGGTAAATTATATATTTACATCATTTTGGCGCCCGAATAGGGACCCCTCCCCCACCTCACGCGCCGGTTGGTGCGTTGCAAGCTCTGTCCCCTGCCATCAGTTAGAAGGAAAACTACGCGTACCGGCAGGATTTCCTGCATCTCCCTCTGGCCCACGGAGGTGACGAAGACTGCGATCAGTACCCAGACGAGGCGGTGAGGAGTGCGGAGGATCCCGACCAGAGCCTAGCCGAAAGAAGCAAGGTCCGAGGTGTCAAGAGGCCCACCAGTTTTCCGAAGTTTTCCGAAGTATCCACGTGCCGAGTCGAGCCGAGTCCAGTCCAGTCGAGTTTTCCGAGGCCTTCTGTTTTCCGTGCTTCCCGGTGAGTACCATTGCTGGGACGTATCAAGACGGGTTTGGGTACACAAACGCGGTCTGCACTGTTTTAGACAGTGTATCTGTACTGTTTAGCAGTATATCTAGTATTCTGAAGTTCTGCACTGTTTTACCAGTGTATCTGTACTGTTTAGCAGTATATCTAGTATAAGGGGTAGTCATATATGTTTCAAAATGTCTTTTCATGTGATTAATGTCGTGGTATGAATGTGACCGTTTTTAATGTGCATTATTGTGTTCTTGTATAACTAGCTGTATTCAGTATTAAGTAGTTAGGGTTGAGCATTCAGTATTAAGTAAACAAGATGCCGTTTTTCGACAAATTAAAGCAAATAGGAACTAGGAAAGGGATACTAGAGGAAGCAATTCCTATCCCCCCTAGGGACACTCCTGGAAATTTTATGTACCATAAGCATGGCTTAGATGCCATATTGTATCTAGATTTATGGGCCGACTATACTAAGCATCTAGACGAAAGACACAGATGGCCTGTTACCGGAACATGGGATGCCGAGTGCATCATGAAGGTAGAAGAAGCACTATGGAAAAAGAAAGCCAGACAATCTCAGAAAGACGCCATAGAATTTTGGCGTAAGGAATCACATAAGCGTGCTGAAAAAGCACTACGTAGAGAAGACAGACTTAAAGAATCAGATAAGGCCCAAGAAAACGAATTAGTTACTGAAGGGATCCGAGTAAAATCAGAGCAAGTAGATCGCGCACGAAATAACCTCGTAAACGGTATGTATCTTGCGGCCGAGGGTTCGCCTGAGGCCATTTCAGAAATACCGAAAAATCTGCCGCCACCATTAGTTCCAACTAAAGTAACTCATAGGACTACTAAAGACATATTCCTGAATTCCTATCTAGAGGATGTAGCACCCGCTTACACCAATCTGCCTGTCCGTGCCCTGCCTAACGACAGGGACGGGGGTGGTAACCCGCCCCAAGATCATATTCCGCCAGTACCACAACAGAATCCTCCTGTTCCACCACCTCCACCACTTCCCGTACCTAAAGTTGATCTACCGAAACCACTTCTACCTGATCCTACTAAAAGACAAATCCAAGTTCAGGTACAGACTCCACAGAGAGATAATGCCCAAGCTTCCGCCTCAGGGGGTGCGACCGGGGGTCTCCACACCCCGCCATTAACACGCAGGTTACAGCTCGGGGATTTGCGGAATCCTTTTACGTTCAAGTCACCCCGCCTTGACATATTCAAAGAAAACCTTTCAGTTTGCAGATATGATCCAGTACCCGGTAAAGACAATATAATGATGATGGCATCACTACGGTTAAGATCTGCTACTGATTTCCTGCTGTGCTATGCAGGAATGAAGGAGCGCCTAGATAGAATATATGAGTTTGTTCAGACTGGGAAAGACCCTGACAGTATTCAGGATGCCATGGAGCGTCAGAAAGTTGACGTTCAAGCACAGATACTACGTTTTTTCATAAATTGCCTAATAAGAGAACGAGACAGGCCTGAGATAGATCAGAGTGAATTAGATGCACTAAACAAGTGGGGTCAAAATATATCTGAAGGAAAACACGACAAGGGGACTTGCATAGCCAGTATGTACAAGAAAATTAGAAAGGCAGTGATAGATATACACAAAGAAGAGAAAGAAAAGGCTTCCTCCGAGGAGGAAGAAGAACTTGAAGAACCAGAAAAGACTACAGATACTATAGCGTATGTAGGTAAGGGACCTTACCTTAGGAAAGGTATCCGTCCGGAAAGCAAGAGAGTTTTCCTCTCTGCCTTAACAAACCCGAATTCCTCTGAACATCAGTTCCAGGAAACTGATAAAAGACTCCGAGAGAGAATGGGGTACCACGTACTCAATTCTATGGATGAAATAAAGAAATGGATTGAACTAGGAGGGATCCAGACAGATCAAGGTTGGATGACGAAGGGAAAATCTACATGGTTTCTCCCTGATTCTATGGTTCAAGTCATGATCAATACAGCACATAGTCCAGCACACCTAGGAGAAAAAGCGATGTTAGACAGTTTACAAAATCTTTGGAGCAATAAACACTTACGAGCAGCAGCAAAACAGAAAGTGCGTACTTGCATGATCTGTTGTCATTTCAATCCAGGTAAAAGCGTCCCTGTAGAGCAAGGTGGATTTCATCTTCCCGATCACCCTTTTGAAGTCCTCCAGATGGATTATATCCAGATGGACCGTTGTCGAGGATTTAAATATGTCCTCGTAATTGTTTGTGCACTTTCCCGTTGGACCGAAGCATATCCAGTCCCAGACTATACTGCCCCGACCACTGCCAAGCAGCTGGTTCGAGAATTCTTCCCACGGTACGGCTTGCCTCGTGTTGTATACTCAGATAACGGACAGCCATTCTCATCTGAATTAATGAAAGAAGTTTCCTTATTGCTAGGATACCAGTGGAAATTCCATTGTGTCCGACATCCCGAAGCCGCAGGCCTTGTAGAAAGGCATAATCAGACATTAAAGACACGCCTTGCTAAAATATGTCAAGAGAAAGGGGTCGACTGGATAGTCGCCCTGCCAGTGGCACTGTTCTATATGAGGATGGTTGCCCACTCGAGATCAGGACTATCCCCGTACGAAGTGGTCTTTGGTAGGCCACCGAATATGTGGGGGACGCCCATTCCTAAGAAAATTACTGATGTCGATTGTAATATGTTGACAGATTACCTTGCCTCCTTGATGTCTGCACTCCAATCATGTCGTTCACAGGTTGCCGCAGCCTTCCCTGACAACACTGATGTAAAGCCACATGATGTCCGTCCTGGCGATCTGATTTTAATACGGAACTTCGACAGGAAAAGTCCGCTGGAGCCCCGCTGGAAGGAGCCAAAGACCGTCCTTCTTACAACGAGGACCGCAGTAAAGGTTGAAGGAAGAAAGGGGTGGGTCCACACGAGTCATGTTAAAAAATGCAACGAACTGAAACAAGATCTAGACTCGTCCACCCCCACCAAAGACTGTATCAAGCCTAGTGACTTTAAAGTTTCCGAACGAGAAAAAACTCCTCAAGAGGAGTATCGACTCAAGCTTCGATCTAGCAAGTCAGACAGTTTAATTGTTTAAGTCCTCCCCTAGGTGAATCGGTTAAATAGTTTCTGACATGTATCCCCTAGATCGAGATAGAGAGAGAGAGAGACAACTCAAGAAACGTACATATTGCAAATCATTGCGTAGTCACTGTATAGTGACATTATTAATCATGTTTTTTCTAAGTCTTCTAATTATTGTTGCAAGCATACTTCTCCCTATCTATTACCCTATTTTCAAGCGTGAACAATCTGCTTACAATGTTTCTGCTGAACATTCTTTTAGCGAGTTACCTCCACATGAACTTTCTTACAGACTTGCGCTGCGCAACAACACATTCATTAGTATGCTACATCATTGCCATCAGACTAATAATGCTACAAATTGCTGGATATGTGGCCGACTCCCTCCCTACCAGAATTACAAGGGAGCTCTGCCCCTCTTTCCATACCCGTTCACTCACAATGGCTCCTGTGGTGCATGGTTTAAAATAATTAATTCCTTAGATCCGGATATTGCTGTTTTCGATGGGGGCTGGGTTTGGGGAAACTTGAACTTGGTCCTGATCGACGTCTGTTCCCCTGATAAGGAGGGACTCCCCACTAGAATAGGAACTGATCTAGAAAATGAAGTATATGGATTAGGTAATTACACAATTAACCTTATGATTCTTACTGTTGAATCTGAAGCTGCACCAGTTCTGCCCGTTATGTCAGTATTACCAGTCACTGGTGAATTATGTGTCAGTAAGAAAGGTTCAGTACACTTAGGTCATAGTAAATGTACTACTGTGGTCGAATTCAGTGATCATGGTAAATCGTCCTTTAAAGCTACCAGTCATTCCTATTTTGTTTGTGGTCATACCGCATACATACGATTACCTCCAGATTGGGATGGTACCTGTTATATTGCATTCCTTCTGCCACCTGTTTTTCTAGCTCCTCCTGATTATCACAGAAATACAAACCTAGTAAAGAATAGACTCAGAAGAGATATCTCACTTGTCGACTACACAGAAACGGCATGGGAGCAATACACAGACTTTAATAAAGGATTCTTTTTCTTTTTAGGCCCCGTCCAAAATAGTAAATTAATACGCAGATTAACTAGAACACTTGAAGCAGTAGTAAATGAAACTGCCTCCGCCTTAGGTAACTTAACAGAAGAGCAGTCCGCCATGCGGGTTGTTGTTCTTCAGAATCGTCTTGTTATTGATGTCATCTTGGCAGATAGAGGCGGAGCCTGTAAGGTCATCGGGTCAAGTTGCTGTGTTTTCATTCCACAAAACGCGCCATCTGTATATCAAGCTATTACACGTCTCCATAAAATTGCAAATCAGATACATCAGAATCCAGGCACCTGGACTTGGTCCGGTTGGTTCTGGACAACGTTAACTGCTTGGGGATGGAAGATCCTATCCTTCCTAGGCATTGGCCTAGTCCTAGTATTCAGTTGCTGCCTGTGCTTACAGTGTGGGCCAGCGATCTGTGGACTGTGTGCCACATCTTGTATTGAACATTCCAGTTTCCTCTCAAAACGTGAGAGGAAGAAAGAAGAGCAAATGATGTTACAAGAACAAACTGATCGATTCATGAGGATTGATATATCATGAAGGGTCCGTAGGGAACAAGGAGGGAATGAGGAAATATAAATTATTGGTCAAGTTGTGTTCCCTAGCGAGTACCCCACCGTCTCCATGTACCAGCTTAAAGTGCATGTAACTTCCCTCCTGTGCCAGCTATGAAGACGCAAATACATTTGCGTCCAACGTTAACATGTCCTCTTTCAGATCCACCCTGAATGGATTGAATAGTCCGATCCTAAGTATGCTATGCCAACGTCTTTTTGTAGTGTACCTTACACGTTTTTCAGCTCTGGCAAAGTAGGCCCTGAATTTCTGCCATTGAGCCTTTTCTCTGGCTTCTGACTCTGAAAGCCTCAGCCCAGGCAGCCTCTGTACCCATGAACTCTGACTTACTCCCAGCGCGGCCCCCGCGCTCAGCTCAGCCTGCTGCCTGCCAAGACTGACTACAACCTTCGAATTATCTGTTCCGCTCCTCGAAAATACATTCCTGCCTACTGGTTCCAGTAAACATCCCCCTCAGCTGCAGAGTAAAGGGCCGACCTGTCTCCGTGCAAGTAATTCATAGCCTCTGTTACCATGCTCCCGTGAAAGGCCCATGCCCCCACGCTTCTCATGCAGACACTCAGGCGCTTATACACACACTCACAGTCAGTATAGAATAGCTTCTGTCCCAGAGACCTTTCCCGTCCAGATAATATGGTTCCCAAACATCAGATATCAGATATGATAGAAGTACGAGTTGATCTGACATGCCAGACTTCTGTCTCTTTCCGTCAGTGTAAATGTCAAGTCCCCTGCACCCTCCAGTTTCACGTCAATCACACGTCATGCAGCTGCGCGCGCATCCAAGCTTCCGATTTCTGCTGACATTGCAACATTTCTGTTTAGTGCCACCCCTTTGTGACACCTACCTGTGACGTTTCTAGCACACACCTCTAGTTCACGCCTAGTCCACGCCTTCTGATTACGTACTAGTAACACGTGGATACTGTTATCTTGTCTTCTCTCAGCTGTTACGCCTACTATATTGCTTTCTATGGTGTAAATTAAGTATATAAGCTATGTATTGTCAATAAAATTTTGCTCTATCCCTTCTTCCACCCCTGTGGTGGGAAGAACATGATATCCAGGTCTTGACCATTCCTTTTTGAGGAATAAAACCCCTAAGAACTCTAACACCACGGACTCTGGTTCTTTCTTTCCGATTTCAGTTATTATTGATTAAGTACTTACCTGCATAGAAATTAAGACGGTAAATTATATATTTACATCATTTGAATCAGCTCCAGAGGCAGACTAGAACCCAAAATGTGTTCAGCAGGCACAGGAGGCACTAAGAGCAGATAAACTGATGGTAACCTGACTGCAGGTCTCGGTAGTTCCAAGGGGCAGGAAGGCACACAGACAATAGGGTGACAAAGATGCAGAGAATGGTCCACTTGAATGCCTCAATCTATGGTGGCATCATCAACAGACCTGGAAATTTGGGGTGCATCAGAATTAATTGCAGAATTGGCTCCTCAGTTAGGGGCCTAGAGCGAGGAATCTAGACGTCCTCCCAACTTCTTAGATGGAGTGGAAACGCTGGGACGAAGCCCGCTTGGACTTTATTTTATTTTTTGGGGTAATCCGACTCACCCAAAGACTTATGTGACAACAATCTGTCGCGGGACTGGCCCATGTCTTTGAATCAAGCTGAAGCGGCCCTTATGCAACTTCCATCAGTCCTTGGTGATTTACAGCCTAGCTTTGCTGTCCTGAATCGCCTTTGGGTGTAGCAGGGCATACTCCTCACAAAATGTAGATCCCTGGTCCACCCTAAATACCAGAGGCAAAGCCTGTAGGGATGTATCACAGACATTAGTTTGTGACAGTCCATGCAAGGGTTAAACTCTATAGTTTTAGGAGGGGAAATATTTGCTTGCACACTGGTACAGAATATTAAAGAGAAAAAGCCATATTTGAAGGTGGCTCATTGATCTAGGTCTAAGTAGATACTTGATGAATCCAAGACTACTGACTCCTGTCATATTCTGGAATTTTACTAAACCCACGGTGACTTCAAACAGTACTCTGGGCAGGTTTACCATGCGATTTCGCCACTTTAAAATAACCCCTTGTTTTGAACCATTTCTGGACGTAATAGAACCTCAGTTGATAAAAAGCCTATACTTGAAATTCAGATATGAAATGTTACAGATAAATACTTTTGTCTCTAAAGGGGCAACATCACAACATAAGGAGGGGGAGGCTCACTGTAGCTTGTGTCAGATGCGAGTTCACGAGGATATCTCACATGTTCTGTCCTTTTGTCCAGCATATAAAATCTCAAGAAGGAAATGGATAAAAGCGTTAGGCAGTTGCCTTAGTGTCAGGAAACTAAATGACATGCTGCGGATATTAAAAACAGACAATTCCCGCCTCATAGTGTTTGGCCTCAGTCGTTTCCTACGGGCCATTAACTTTATAAGGACCTAGAGAGGGCTAAAATTTTAAAACATTCTTTAATTGTATTGCCAGGAATCCAGGCCAAAGCTCATATCTATTAGTTGGGGTGCATCACTTTGCATGAGTAGTTAAGCTGAAAATGCACAGTTTTTAGAATGACACATTGATAGTTTTGATGCAACTACCAAAACGGTTTTATTGGTTATGCCCTTCTACAGGTTTTATATTTTTAGAAATATTTTGAGTAGGTTATGAATTGATAGGCCCGGTTAGACAAAGCTAGGTTGTTGAACTTACTCTTCAGAGCATCTAAATAGTATTAACCTTTGTACCTTTTGCACGCACACTTCAACCAGCTTATGCCATGGTTAAGCGCAACGGTCTAGCATAATATTTGCACTAATACATATCTATTGTCAGGGGCGGATTGGCAAGGCGGGCATTCGGGAATGGGCCGAAAGGCCGGTGCCTCAGTGCCATCTGTGGGCCGTTTTTTTCTCCCCTGTCCCAGTCCACAGAGAGTGAACTAGGAAAGGGGAGGAAAAAAAAACGGCCCACAGAGTGCACAGAGACAGAGATTGAGAAAATGAAAGCAGCCTCGCTGTGCGGCCAGACAACGATTGTCAGCTGTGGGCTCTCCTTCACCCCTACCCTGCCAAGCAATCAGGCTGAGGCTGGGCTGGGGAGGGGTGATTGTTTGCAATAATCGGCCTCCCTGGGGGCCAGGTGTTTCTCAGGCCTTTGAGCCATTTGCACCTCGACCCCCTGGCGCCCATGCAGCCCAGAAACGGTGTTAGTCTTAACACCTCGCCCACAGCCCTTCACATTCAGGGCATAGTGGGCGAGGAAGACTGGGTCTTGCTGTGGGGGCCTGGTGATGTTTGGATTTTTTTTGTTTTATTTATTTATTTATGCAATTTTATATAGTGCGGACTTTACCCGAAGGTGTCAGAGCGCTTCACACTAGGAACAGCAATAATACATGAGGAGAAAATTATAAGTGGACAAATTGCAAAAGCAAACGTTAAGTTACATGAATCAAAAGTGACAATAGTGAGCAACCAAAATACAAGAGGAGCAAACGATACATTACAGGAGGAAAAAGAGATATGTGTGCAGGTTACAAAAGCGTACAAAGTACAAGTAGAGGTATAATACTGCAATTAATGGCAGACAATGCAGCACAAGAATAAACGTTACGTAGGCAATGGTGGCACTTGTGCAAGTATCTAAAGCAAACAAATGTGAGAGGTAGCAAACAGTGTGTTACAAGAGAAAAGTGACTTGTGCAAGTTTCAAAAGGGTACCATACACAGGTACAAGGTAATACTACAGTAAATGGTAAACACTCAAACTGCCAGAACACACAGGGAAGGCACTTCCCATGCACCAGCTTCACCTCAGCCTTCCCCCTGGCTACCTGGCTACCTTGGATGTCTCAGAAAGCTGTGTTTTGTGCTCCCCTGCCAGAACATTTTCCCAAGGCCTGGAGGGTTGATTAATTTACTAATTGCAGGGGCCTTACCTCTGTTCATGTGGTCCTGAGCTGAAGGTCTGGGGAGGACTGAGTAGGTTAGTAATAGCAGGGGCTTTGCTGCTTTTCAGGTGCTCCTGCGCTGGAGGGCTGGAATAATTTTGTGACAAAAAGGGCCCTTGCTATTTTTTTTAGTTGCTCAGCAAGTAGGCCATTGTCACCTTGACCCTGTGTCGTGTGCAAGAACAGTATCCTCCCACTTTCATTCCTTGTCTGTGCAAATGGTGTTTCATAAAAGGGCACGCCCCTTGAAAGTGGGCCACGCCCCTTAAATATGGGCCACGCCTCTTGAATGTGGGCCACTTTTTTCGTCAGTGCCCGGGCCGAATTGTGATCCCAATCCAACCCTGTCTATTGTACATATATTCTAATGGAAATCATCCTTTTGGCACAAGATAAACACCAACATTATGCCCATATATTGCATAAGCACTTTATATAGTGCTATGTTAATAGGTTAACCTCTAGTCTAGACTGTTGTGACAACCATGTGGGACCGGTCTAAAACCATTATGACCTTCTACAAATTAGATGCATACTTGTGCGTTGCAGCGAGCATTGGATGAATGTATTTAAATTCCCTATGTATGTATTGTATTTTTACTCTGCTTTACTTTTAAGGCCTTTTAGGCCGAAATAAAGTATTTTTGAAAGAGAAAAAGCTCTTCACCTGATAAGAAAATGTAGTAGCTAGCTCTGCATCCACATACAAAGGCGCAGAATGGAACGGATATCCGCGTGCTGGAGTGGTGTCTATATGCGGCTCCAGTCGTCACTTCTAACATGGTGGGGATTTGACACAGAGATACACGATGCCACCTACTGGCGCACAGGGTCTATGTTTAAAAATCTTCTGGATTCAGGCTAGCAGGGATATTCTAAAGGTGAGGAGTCTGTGGCTAAAAGTATCCTCCAGAAAGTATCACATAGCATGAGAGAAACATTTTTGCTTTAGCGCAAGGGATCCCTTGCTTCACATACTCTTGACCTGCTCAGCTTCAGACTTTCTAGGCAGGCTAGTTAAGTGGTCAGAGTTTAACAGACACATTTGTGTGTCTGGTGATACAACCCACTTTCCGGAGGGTGTGGTCTGATGCCTTGGCTCAGTTGAGCTTTATCTCATTGCATCCAAACATCTGCTTGTGTTCAACAGCTGCACGTCGGAATTAATCAGCAACTTCCTGCAGGTCATAGTAGAAAAAGGCGAGGCCTGCAGTTCCCAGCAACTAATCTAGGCTGACGCTGTAGGATCACACCTCGGTGGCAAAATATAGGTTACAAAGCAATGCAGTAAAAGATCGCATGTGGGAAGTAAAGGTAGTTTGTAAATGGTGGATGTGATAGCTCTGCCAGGATCGAAATTCTCGGCTTAGACGGACGTGGTTTAAATTATATGCAGCCAGAGGCCAGCTGGCAGGAATGAAACCCCTTTGAAAAATAATGCATGCTCTATTCTGAAATTACTCCCACCTCCACCCAATGGTACCCATGGCTGTTTCCAAAAACAGTCTTCTGTTTACAGGTGAGAATGAGGCAGCAGGAAGAAGGGGTGTTACAGCACTATTGATGAATGGTAGGCATTTTCTGTAAGGCCAAGTAAAGATCTAAAAAAACTATTTTGGCCAGCTGATGGGATTTTTATGGGCGCAGAGCATGATTTGGTAAAAAAAATCCCTAGTCATCCATGTTGTTACAGCCCCCTCGAGATTCCAGCCTCTCCTCCCTTTCATTTCAATAACTTCCCACTGACCTCTAAGCCTGCTCTTGGAGAGGTAAAGGGATCTTGAAGTAAGCACAGGGCGGGGACCCTTTCCGCGACATAAGCACAGTCAAGGTCATTTTTGAGACTAGGTAGCCATTCCAGGATCTGCAGAAGCAGAATTTTCTGATTTAATTGATCTCATGAATTCAATCTATCAATCAGGATTTAAAAAGCACAGCTAATCACTGCAGGCACATGCATCAAAGCTTTTTGCGAACGCAAATTGTGCGATTCTCAAAAATTGGCCGTTTGCTATTGCACAATTAGCTTTTGCGATGCCTCAAGCGTCAAAGCCCTCACAATTTGAGAACTGTCAATTAATTGCGAGTTATCAAATTGTGATTGCATTTAAGGAATCACATCTTGCGATTCCTTAAATGCAATGCAAGAACCACTTTGAAGTAGCGATTTCGCTACTAGAGGTTGCACATTACCATGAAGTTGAACTTCATGGTAATTTGCTAAAACTTGGAAAAATGCACTAAAGTGTACTTTTCAAAGTTGTAGGTTACACACACACATGTCCTTGGGACATGTGTGTGCGCAACATTTGTGCACAGATCAATTCCTGGGGTGCAACAGGGTGTCCTTTTGACATCCTTGCACACTTGAAATTGCATGCGCAATTTGCGAGTACCAATTGGTACTCACAAATTGCGCATGCAATTTCTCATTCATTCCTATGGCCTGTAGGCCCACAGGAATGAATGGGAAGCCATTCGTTATTTGTGAATCGCAATTTGCGACTCCCAAATATGGAATGTGTAGGAATCGCTATTTTTATAGCGATTCCTACATGCATAGGCGTTTACGAGTCCTTAATTGTGATTCCTTAACAATCACAATTAAGGACTCGCAAAATCCTAGCTTCATGCATGTGCCTGCTGATATGGTATCCAGGCGCTATCATGACTATGTCCACTTAGACATCTATGAAGAGCTGCTTAAAAAGAAATATAGAATAGGTTGAGGGGAGCTAGTTTGCACTAAGCACTGATGTCAATGGTATGCAGTTTGATGGACAGTCATTTCAAAAGCTTTAAGTTTGACATTAAAATATGCGTTTTCGGGCTAAAGGAACCCAACTACGCAATCCAGATGTTTAGGATCGGTTTATACCAGGAAGGTGCAGCAATGGCAGTTGCGACTGCTGCCTAGAAGCATCAGTGGGGCAGGTGGGGGCAAAGGAAGAGGGGTGGGAAATCTGGTAAACATAAAAAAAATCACTTCCCTCCTGCCTCTCCTTTGTCTCGTCCACTTACGGACTTCTTGGTAGAAACAAGAAGCAGGAATCACCAGGGCTCCCACTCTCCCTGCACCCAATCACAACACTGCAATGCATCGTTGTGATTGGTCTGAGCGCCATGATACGGCACTCAGTTAGGGGCTGGAGGGGTGGGCATGTTCTCCATGCAGGCTGTAATTCAGCCTGTTTGGAGAACAGGGAAATGCGCATGACTGTTTTGGGTGGCGCAAGACCATTTCTCCCCTGCTCTGCAGCTCCGACAGCTATCTCACGCAGGCTGCCACAGCAGGAGGACACAATAAAATGATAATAACATTACATTATTATCATATCATTTTTTTTCCTTTCTTTGCTGCTTGCTGGCAGTGAAGCAACGCTCCTCCGTCTTAGCGGCGTCTTAGCGGATGAGCCATCACAGGGTAGTAATGCGCTCCAGTGATTAACTCTTGTGTTGAAGAAACTCCTTTGGTGGCAAGAGCCCTAAAGCATGTATCTCTCATGTTGGCAAAGGCGCAGTTCAGAGAGGTTTGTATCTTGAAGATAGCGGTATTTCGTTTTTCCTCTGCAACTAGAGGGTTCTCATAGTTTAATCTTCATACAAGTACTTGATTGCAATATCACTGAATGAAATAAACTGAGAACATTGCACACAAGCAAAATAGTTTTAGAACACATTTTAGAAGTTCGGATCAAAGTAAAATTGGTATAAAAAAGGGGGTCATTTATTTGAATGTGCAGATTCTTGTAGTATCAAACTCAGGCTCGCACAAAATTTTCTGTCTGGGCACAAACCATCAGAACGAGGCGCAATTCTCAAATATTAACACATGTGATGCGCCCCTTTTTTAAGTGAGTGATGATAGTTACAGATCTATGGGCAACCAGGACTAGTTCACGCATTTACTGGTTATGCGCCCCCTAAGGAGGCAATTTTGGGGTGACAACTTGGAGGTCTCTCAGAATGTTTCTTTCACATTGCAACGTTTTCTTCTGCCTCTCCCACTTGAGATAGACACAATTACGCAAGCACATCAGCAAGCCTGTAGTCAGATGTATATTTTTAAGAGCATGGCCCTCATCTATGACCAAAAATTAAAGTTGTGCACGATAGGTGCATTCTTTCATAAATACTTGTAGGAACAGGTTTTATAGCACACAGTGCGTGTTGGTGCTTTTTTTTATTGGTGTGATCGGATGCACTGCTGAATACTGACCTCCAAAATATCTTGGTACGCGAATATTTTTTTTTGTGTTGGAATTCTTTATTAGAATTTGCAGATGAAAATATGAATACAAATTCAACAGTAAATCAGAATAATATAATGATAAATGGAAGAAAATACAAGTGAAAAAACTCATATAGGATATAACTATATGATGAAACAAATATAACATTTATTCCATATTCCTGTATGTGGGAATAATAAGAAGAATAGTAGGTAAATCATACTATGGAATGAAAAAGTAAAGAAACGAGTAAAGGAAAGAGAAAAAGAGAAAGAAAGAAAGAAAAGAAAAGAAAGAAAAAGATTACCAGAGTAACAAGAACAGATAAGAGGAGAATTGGTACAAAGGGAAGGGGAAAATGTATCAATAGTAAAATAGCAGGAAAGGGACCATGGAATGAATAGAGTTAGGCAGAAACAGTATGTGTGGAAGAAAAAGGAGTTGAAGCAGAGTCATCATCCACAGTGGTCCCCAGGAAAGGGGACCAAATTTGGAGAAAAACGGAAGCCTGATCTTGTAGATTATAAATTGTGCGTTCATGTAAAGCTGTTTGCATCAGCGCCACCAACCACTCTTCTTGAGAAGGAGTCGAGTGGGATTTCCAGTGCCGCAATATACAAATTTTGGCCGTAGCCAAAGCAGTATGAAGAAGACGAATTTGCAGTTTGGAAAGTTTTGGGATACCTCGAAAATCGTGTAAAATAATGTTGGCAGGTGTAAAAGGTAAAGGTAATGTCATTGTAGAAGCCAGTGTTTTCCGTACAAAGAGCCAGAAGGATCTAGTATGAGGACATTCGCAGATATGTGCAATGTCACATCCGGAAGCAGAACATCTCCAGCATGAAGTATGTGATAACAGCTTAGCTTGGTGTAATTTAACAGGAGACCAATGCCTTTCATGGATGATTTTGAAAATACAGAATTTGAGACGAGCTTCACGAACCCCCTTATGTAACCCTTCTAAAATTTGATCCCATTGAATATTGGAATATACAACTGATAAACGGGATTTCCATTTCAACTGAAGAGCTTGAGAAAGAGGCTGTAAAAATAGAGGGTGCAGAAATGTCTTATAAAGACCAGAGGTCACACCTTTAAAATTTCCCCATAACTGTAAATAAGACATAATAGGAGACACAGAGTAAGTCTGGTGGAGAACCTAAGTGTTTTGTGATAGATTGTTGAAGTTGGATATATTTATAAGATTGTGTAGATGGCAAATGGAATTCCTCGGTAAGTTGAGAAAAGGGTTTAAAAGTGCCATCATGAAAAAGTTGATCTATAGAATTGATGCCAGCTTCTTGCCATAAAGGCCAGGACAAAGTGCGACCACCAATACGAATAGCTGAATTGAGCCATAAAGGAGCTTTAACGTGAACTTGCAAATTAGATTTAAGTATACTATGACCTCTCTGCCAAGATTTATGCATTGCAGATAAAATAGGGGTTTTAGGATCGGAAGAACTGGTCCCCTTGCCATATAGAAGTGACAGACCTAAACCAGGAGCCAAAAGGTGACGTTCAAGTGGAACCCATTGAGGTATATCTTTAGACTTGGGCAGAAAAAAAGTGAGTTTTGAGATATGAAGGGCAAGTGAATAATGCTCAATGGAGGGAAGACCTAAACCCCCATGTAGTTGATGAGCCTTTAATCTGGCAAAGCAACGCGTGGTTTAATCGTACCCCAAATAAAGTGTTTTATTTTGTAGTCAATGGATCGAAGAGTAGTTAGGGGAACGTGGAGAGGGAGCATACCTAAAACATAAAGAAACCATGGCAGAGTAACCATCTTAACCGCCTGAACCCGCCCCCAAAGAGATAATCCCAGAACTTTCCATTTATCAAAGTCTCTTTGCATTTGCGTGATTAAAGGAGTCAAATTATCTGTGACCATATTATCCAAACCTCTATTAATCAATATTCCTAAGTACTTAAGTCGGGATGATTGCCAATGAAAAGGAAAGCCAGAGATTGCCAATTTTGTAGTGACGTTCAAGTGGAACCCATTGAGGTATATCTTTAGACTTGGGCAGAAAAAAAGTGAGTTTTGAGATATGAAGGGCAAGTGAATAATGCTCAATGGAGGGAAGACCTAAACCCCCATGTAGTTGATGAGCCTTTAATCTGGCAAAGCAACGCGTGGTTTAATCGTACCCCAAATAAAGTGTTTTATTTTGTAGTCAATGGATCGAAGAGTAGTTAGGGGAACGTGGAGAGGGAGCATACCTAAAACATAAAGAAACCATGGCAGAGTAACCATCTTAACCGCCTGAACCCGCCCCCAAAGAGATAATCCCAGAACTTTCCATTTATCAAAGTCTCTTTGCATTTGCGTGATTAAAGGAGTCAAATTATCTGTGACCATATTATCCAAACCTCTATTAATCAATATTCCTAAGTACTTAAGTCGGGATGATTGCCAATGAAAAGGAAAGCCAGAGATTGCCAATTTTGTAGTGCCAATGGACATGGGTAATCTTTCACTTTTATCCCAGTTTATCTTGTAACCTGAGAAAGAAGAGAAATCGTTGATAATTTGGAGGAGAGCGGGAAGAGAACGAGGAAGATCAGTAAGGGTAAGAAGAATATCATCTGCATATAAATACATTTTAGAATGGCCAATTGGAAGAGGGACTCCTATTACTTCAGCAGATTGTCGTATTGCGGCAGCCAGAGGTTCCATTGCTAGGAGAAAAAGTAGAGGGGAAAGTGGACAACCTTGACGAGTACCTCGTCGAATTGGAAATGGGGTAGACAGAAAACCGCCGCAGTTAACTTGAGCTAAAGGGCTATCATAGAGAAGACGTACTTTGTCTATAAATTGATCCCCTAAACCAAACCGTTGCATAACTGTAAAAAGGTATGCCCATTCAATGCAATCAAATGCTTTTTCAGCATCAAGGGAAAGAAGCAATGAATCGTCTGCAAGATGTTTAGCTGACCAGAAAGCATGAGACAAAGTACGGAGATGATTTGGAGATGAACGACCTGGAACAAACCCTACTTGTGAATTATGAATTAAAGAAGGTAAAACTTTACGGAGACGGGATGCAAGAATGCTAGCTAGTATTTTAATATCAGAATTCAAGAAAGATATAGGCCGATAACTGCCTCACAACAAGGGATCTTTACCAGGTTTTGGTAAAACAGTTATAATTGCTTTGTTAGAAAGAGATCAAAAAGAGGATTCTTCAACGGCTTCTTTGAACGCAGCGTGTAAGTTATCAATCATGCTCTGGCCAGTCCATTTATAAAATTCAGGAGGAAAACCATTGTCTCCTGGAGCTTTATGGTATGGTAAGGCAGTGATAGCTGAAGAAATCTCATCTTTTGTAATGATACCATCAAGTAAGGCTCTACCGTCATCCGAAAGTCGTGGAAGAGGTATCGCATCTAAAAATTTGGACATTTTGTGTGTGTCAATATGAGTGCTTGGAGAATAAAGAGATCTATAAAAGGAAGCAAATTCTTCAACAATTTCTTGTGGTCTAGTAAGTACATCGCCACAACTGGATTTAATAGCTGGAATCGCCATAGCGGCCTCCCTCTGTCTCAGCTGCGCAGCCAGTAACCGACCAGCTTTTTCCCCCTGCTCATAGTGTCGCCCTTTCATTTTTTGCAGAGAGTATTCAGGCTTAGAAGTAAAAAGACTATTAAGAGACATTCGTGCCTATTACAACAATTTATGATTCCAGAGAGTAGGATTTGAGATATATGAGTGAGAAAGCCGTTGAATGTCTTGCTCAAGATCTACTTGTTTGACAGCATTGTTCTTGTTAAGAATAGCAGCATCACGCATTAGGTGACCTCTAATAGTCGCCTTAGCAGCTGCCCAGACGGTTCTCTTAGAAGAAATGGAATCCTCATTAATAACGAGATAGTCCTGGAGGTGTGATTGTAAAAGAAGTTTACCTGCTGGTGATTTATATTTGTTTATGTTAAATCTCCATGGTTTGCGTCCTGGGCTAGAGAGACCTAAATCAAGAGACAAAAGAACAGGAGAGTGATCGGACATGGCTGCTTCCAAAATCCTCGACTCTGTAACCAACTGAACTGCCTTGTACGAAAGAAGGAAATAGTCGAGACGGGAAAATGTGCCATGGGTAGAAGAAAAGAACGTATATTCTTTATCCTGTGGATGACTAAGCCTCTAATGGTCAATGAGACCATTGTCGGTGAGAATATCATGCAAAATGGCTCTATCTGAAGCGTTAACAGTATCGAGGCAGCCTGTTTTGTCAAGGGCAGGATCTGGAGCCAAGTTCCAATCCCCTCCAATAAGAAATTGAGAGGCATTTATTTCTGTGAGAAGACGATTCATTCTAAGGAATAATTGTTTTTTGGTACCGAGTGGGGCATATATAGATCTGAGACAAATAAAAGAGTTCCCAATTTTCAGTTTAACAAAAACATATCGACCCTCCGGATCAGACCATGTCTTGGTAATTGTGAAGGGAAGTGACTTCCGGAAAAGGATGGCTACACAGCATTTACGAACAGGATTAGGATTGGTGGGATCAGGTTTAGAAATACTACTAAGAATAACTTTCCCGACCCAGTCTCTGCTGAGTTTACTGGATTCAACATTATCCAAATGTGTTTCCTGCAGTAAAGCTATGTCCACATGTTTAGAGTGCAAATATGACAGGTCTTTCTTCTGTTTTATATGATGGGTAAGGCCATGAACATTCCAGGATATCACTGATAATCGATGAGTAGAGGACATAATAGAAGAATATGAAAAGAAAATAAAGAAGAAGAAAAGAAATAAGTATACGGAGAGAAAGAAAGAAAGATGTTACTCTGGAGAACAGAAGACAAAGTGTATAAAAGTCGGGGAAACTAAAAAAGGGGAATGCGAAGAAGTTTAGACAAGTAAAATAGAGATCCAAAATAGAAAAGGAAAAAGAGATAAAGAAATAAGGTAGAAGAAGTGGAGAAGGAATAAAATAGGAAAACAAAGAAGGAACAGAATAAATAGGATAAAGAAGATAAAAGAAGTGGAGAAAAAATAAGATAGAAAACTAAAGAAGGGACCGAGACTGTTAACCGCGGGTCTGGGCGCACTAAAGCTACGCCGTGGGACAGGACCCCATCCGAGGTGAGAGAGAGGTAAAGCAAATTAATAAAGGATAGTATGGAATATATGGAAAATGTCAAAAATGTAAAGTATTGAGTGTAACAGTATCACAGCCATAATAAACCTTAACACACTACTATGAATATAAAGCCATGAAATAAGAATATTGACAACTACAATATGATATAACTATAAGAAGAGATTAATATAGGAGTGTAATAAATGAAAATAGAAAATGTTAAGAAGGAAAGAAAACATAATATATAACATAAGGAATGTGAAAAAGAATAAAGAGAATACAAGAAGAGAGAATAAATTGTAGGATATAGTATATACAGCAAGAGGAAGGAGGAAAATGAGAAAGAAAGGAAAAGATGTAGAGAATATTTTTTTGTGAACATCGAGATGGAGAGAACAACATGTACCTACAAATACATAGAACAACTAAATAGCAATATAAAGTACACCCTGTAAACATCTAAGTATAGTAAATATGCATTGTCAAATTGAATAATGTTATTATCTCTAAATGGAGGAGATCAACGAAGCAGAAAGGAAATGTAACATTGGAATTACTAGGGCCGAAATATGCAATAAACAACATAGTAATAAGAAGAGATAAATGTGAGAAGCAAATGCTAACGTGAAATTGCACAATGATATTAGAGTAGATACAGCAATATAAAATATGAAGTAAAAGTAATTATGTTATATAATACAACAAATCAACAAAATAAACAATTGAGTCTTCAACATTGGAGTGAAGAGATAAGAAAATACAAAAGTAAACAATTGAACAATAAAGAAAAAATTCAATCGGCAACGGAAGGAGTAAGCAATAGAAAGTGTTAAGTAATTTAAGGAGAAAGATAGAGTTATTCAATGAACTAAAGCTACTGACAAGAAAGAAAACAGATTCATTGTGGAGGTAGAGAAGTGAAGAAAACGCAGAGGACAAGTATGAAGACAGAAAAAGCAGTGCAAGATATAGAGCTGACTATAAATCACTTAATATTAGTAAAGTAAATACCAAGAAATAAGAAAGATATCGTAGACGAATACGAGATATAATCAAAGAAACAATAGAGCATATGGGTAAACTTCTTAAACAATACAGAATTACTCAGTCAGCATCTGAAGGTGTTTTAAGAGGCGATCTGGATTTGTCTCGTGTTGGGTCTTTAATGAGGGCAGAGATGGAGTGTTGTACTGAGGCTCTATTATCCTGTGAACGATTGAGACGGTTGCCTTCCCTACCACGTTGTCTAGAATTGCTTATGTTACGTGGGTGTTGCAGTGCCATACTTGAGGAGGTAGCAGAAGGCGGTGTAGGTTGATCACAATGGGAAGATTGCATTTCAATATCGTGAGATTTAATGTCAATCAATAATTGTTGCAGAAGTGCGGGATCATAAAAATCTTTGGATTCTCCATTCCAGGTGATGCGGAAGCGTGTAGGCTCAAATAAACCATATTTAATGTCCAGCTGATGCAGTTGAGGTCTCATGGAAAGGAATCCCTTTCGTCTTTCATTTGTCTCTTTGGAGAAGTCTGCAGATATGTGAATAGTGTGACCTTGGAAAAGGAAGGAGCCTCGTGAACGAGCCGCAGATATAATTTGTCGAGTTTGTTCATGTCTGAGAAAACAGGCAATAACTGGTCTTGGACGTCCAGAGTGATCTAAACGTGGGGAGCCAATTCTGTGAGCGCGTTGAATTTCAAGAGGAGGAACAAAGGAGATACCGGTCGTAAGTGGGAGAGTATTACATAGGAATAATTTCATATCTTGTTTTTCAATGTTCTCCGGAAATCCAAAGAAACGAACATTGTCTCTTCGGCTGCGGTCTTCCAAATCAATGATTTTACTGTGTAGAAAAAGAAGATCCTGGTCCGATGGTTGAACTGAATCCAAACGGGTCTCAATAGCAAGAATTTTAGAATCAAGAGTTTCAATTCTTGTATGAGATGTTGTGAGATCTGCTCTGATCGATTTAGTTTCTCCAGCCAAGGATGCGATTGTAAGGTCAAGTCCCTCCAAACGGCGGTTGACCCCAGAAAGCTCTTGCAATATTCTTTGCATCGTGACGGATAATGACTGATCACTGCTAGATGGTGAAGCTTGAGGTGTATTGGACGACGGAGACAAACTCCCCTTAGTCGATATGCTAGCAGGTTGTTTTACAACTTCAGTAAAGAGTGGCTGCTTAGGTGGTTTACTGCCGTTCCTTTTATTAGACATTATCACTTTCCGTTTTACAGATGTTCTACAGTAGCGAACTAATGTTGGTTGCTTTGTTCGAAGCAATGATTAATAAAGGACAGGATGTAAAAAGGATAATCTAATATAAGGTTATAGTACAAACAGAGCTGGGCGCCTGTAAAAAGTATAATTCTCTTAAAAATAACATATAGCAACAGGCATGATATGAATGTAAATGTTTGATGCACAGTATAAATAAAATTATCGTACACTGAAGATCAACAAGTTCTAAGACCCAACACGAGACAAATCACTGCAATATATGAAATAAATAACTATCAGAAGCAGGTCATAATCCTATAAATGACAGAATGGAAAAAGCAAGTATGAATGCACTTAAAGATAGAGGAGACGTCCTGTAGGAATAAAGTAAATAGCTGACGTAATTCCCTTACAGGATCCCAGAGGAAAACAGCAAGCTTAAATCAGTTGAGGCAAGATATACAGCATATAGTAACATTCCTGGAGGAACTGGCCCTTAAAGAGACATAGGCATACTTCCATAACATAGTTGTTTGAACTAGGTATATAGTTATCATTGACATACATGTGAGAGAAAAATTTCATATACAATAGGCTTTCCCCTCATTTCCATAAAAAGATAGGCAAATTGAGCGATAGGAGAAGCACTTTGCTGTAAAATTTCATCATAACCAAGAGCTTTTTTGTGAGAAAGAATATAATATTCACATGTGCTGCTCTCTTGTATTATGAGTGTACTAGTCTGGTGTTACATCAGTAGTTCTCCTTGACCGCATCCCAAAACAGCATGAAGAAGTACTGTAATGCAGAACACAAGGAAACTCCAAGAGCGTGTGGCAATATAGACGTGAAGTAAATTAGATAGTCAATCCTGTCAAAAGGAATGTTGTCCCCCTCACAATGAATCACCCTTCTTCAACTTTCTGTGTGATAAGAATAGAAAGTGCTACAGAGACAGAGCTTGCGTGACAGGTAAAGATGTATCTCCGTGTTGTGAGGAGGTAAGGTTATACACCTCAAGGAGGCGCTGCCTTGCACAGTAGAGAGGCGCTGTCCTGTGGTAAAAGAAGCCTCGTAGTACGAGGAAGAGCGTCTCTGTGGCAAAAAGGCACGGCTTCGTAAGATATGAAGGCGCAGCCCTGAACTAAACAAAGAAGCAGCCTTTCAAGCGAAGGAGGCGCTGCCTTGATGCGTAGAAAGAAGCGGCCTTGTAGAGGAGGAGGCGCGGGCCCGAGGTAGTAGAGCGCGCGGCTCTACGGCGCGAGGAGGCGCGGTTAACTAGCGCGCAGGGCTCGGAGTCCAGCAGAGACAGCGGAGCGCCTATCTCACCGGGCTATAATGACGGAAACCAGCATCGCTTCGGGAGAGAAAACAACATCAAACCCTTCCGCATGATTTCCGACAACAGCAGAGCCCATTGAAGCAAGTCCAGCAGTTCAGGTAAGTGGGAATATTTTGTCCGGGGTCCGTCCCACAACGGAGCTCTTCTTTCAGGCGGCCATCTTCCTGAGTGGCCAAACTACGCCCCCCCCCCCGGTACGCGAATATTGAGGACAGAATATGGAAAGATAAGTGCCCATAGGGAAGTATAGATTTACTATTACCTCCAAACCTACGTACTTTGAAAATATTTATACACATCATGTAGGTACATATATGTGGAGTAAGGTACAGAAAATCTGCTCTTAACTACATGTTGGTATTTTAGATTTGCCATTCTTCCCTCAATATTCTGTACCATCGATATTCTTGTTTCGATATTCAGGTATACACATGTGATTCTATGTGAATGAAAATGTGGATTTTTTAAGGTACGTACTAAAGCACAATAAACTTTCCACAATCCAACTTTAAATTCTATCAATTTGAAGGGATTTAAAGTATGCGTTGTAAAATTGTGACATCCGCTGACTCGCAGCTTTGTGCATTGTCCAAACTGTTCAAACTTTGTGAAATGCAAAACTCATGGTAAAAATATAAGCTAGCCTCAGCACAGTGCCGTCCCTCCCACACCTCCTAACCTGAGGTGGAAGATGACCAGCCTCCATAAACATTTTTATGTTGGAGGATGTTCTATCTAGGACATTCTGCACCAGGAAATCTTCACACCTGGATTGCCTAAAATGATAAATCCTACCTCAAGTAAAGTTAGGAAACATAATCTGCTTCTTAACATGTGGAGTTTCCTCATTTGCTACAACTTCGTAAGAGAGGTTTTAATTTAACTTGACGCTAATTTAAAAGAACTTTTACAGAGTTTAAAGCTTTTCCATCAAGGCAAGCATGGGAAAAAGATGGTGAACAGTGTGTTTTAAATTCTCTAGCAATGGTTAAAACTAAATAGAATTTAAATGTCATTTTACTGGGGAATTTAGGAAGGTCCCACAATGAATTTCACTAGAACATTCTTACAAAAGATAGATCATTCATTTACATTTAATGAAATGTACCAGTCAATATTGTATGGACCTAAAGCATGCTTCGAGATTGGCATATACCCCATACAGCTGGTTGTGCGAAAGGGGCTGTACAAAATGAGACCTTCCTCAGACATCGACCATCAAGATAGGTAGGCATGGTAATGGATAAGTGATTATGTGAGTTTGAGATGGGTCATTTGGAGGCCTGTGGCCTGACTGAGGACACTGGTTACATATATAGTTGGAGGTACCATAGATGGGCAGGCAGCAGTTACGCCTCTAAAGTGCTGAGTGCTGGTACCAAAGTTTGCAACTAAAATCCTGCTCTGTGATCACTTCTCTTGCTCCACTTCTTGAATTATGGAAATTCTCCTTTTTCACATACAGTAGACTCCTTCAAAATAATCCTTAAAATGGCATCCTCTATGTGCCCAACATTGCTTGTACGAGCGTTCAATTTTCTGAGTGGCAAATGCGGAAAACATGGAATCCTGCCATGTGTTGAGTGAAATCAAAAATATTTATTTGCAGAGGGATTGATCAGTATTCTTACTTGTGCAGATAAAAGTCAAGCTGCCATATATAAATGCACACTAGCAATCAACTCACCTCTATATTAGAACTTGATTTCTCAGCAAGTAGGTTTTACTTTCCTGCGACTATACCAGCAAATGTAGATATACCTGATATGCATTAAAAAGGAAAGGAGTCAGCAGTTCTGATCAAGAGCATGCCGTAACAAAGAGCAAGAGATATCATTGTTAAGCGATTTATAAAAAGCTATTTGGATTAAGTAACAATGGTTAGACCTTAATGAGACTTCAGAGATCACTATGCAAGTCCACTTTTGGATCCTATGCTAAGCTCCTTTTGAGAAAATAATGTCACATTTGTGCATTGAAATTAAATTGGGCTAGCTGTATTGACAAAAACATAAGCTATAAATTACACTTAAAATCTCCAATCACCTTTTCTCCATGCCTACCTAGCTCTCATTTTGCTCCGTGAGGCTTTATTTTACTTTCTCCCTTCTCATCTTTTAACCTCTGTTTCCACTGCATTTCTCACCCTTTTCCCCACTACCCCTTTCATTTTGTCTCTGCATCTATCTTCTCCTTCATATCTCTTCTGCTCACTATTGCTTTTTCTATTTACTCTTTCTCTCTCTTGTTATCTTCTCCTTTTCTTGATCCGCTTCTCCTTATATTCTTCGTGCCTTTCAATATTTGTTATGCTCTCCCAAGCCCTCATCTCCATCGAACATGTAGGGCAACAAACTTTCTCTTGGCTGTGCACGGACACAAGCAACAGCTACCATCTTTCTCTGGCCCCTGTATTTTCTCCCTGTTCTCCAGTCCCACAAACCTACCATCCTGGGAGCTGTTTGGAAATGGAGAAGTCCCCTACACCATGGAACAGAAAAGTAAGTGCAATGTGGCCATTATATCCCTGCAGCTTGTTGTCCAATCTTGATGAAAAGGATATCAGGCTGCATGTATTTTGTGGGTTTTAACTGCTTTAGGGCAGAGTGCAACCTGTTAGCATCCACTGCCCTACCTTCATAGTGTGGTGGACTTCAACTGTTTGTCCACAGTACTGGAAATAAAAATCATGCAAAAACACCAGAAACATTTTCTTTTCCAGCATCAACGTTTGGGCATGAAGGAAAAGCTTCCCTCTAGTCCCAAGTTTTTTGTTTGCTTTGTTTTGATGTATTGCAGAGCATACTGTGCAGGCTGATGTCAGAGCAACACATAAGTGAAAGCAGATTGCACAAATGGAATCTGAGGGGCTCCCCAGATGTTCTACCGCACACCGTTCCTACTCTTCTCCTAATAATAATAGTACCCCACTTGGGTGGCTGATCGTTCATTCTGGGCAGTATGGAAGGGAGGAGGTGACTCACCTGAATGGGCAATATCCTGTCAGGTATTTGTTGAAACTGCCCTATTTTGCACTGTTTTTAACCTTGGGCATTTGAGTGATATTAATAAAACATAATGGCTCTCTCTTACGCGATTTTAAGTCACTTTTTTCAATACACCACTTATGCACTGCAATTCTTTTCACCCATCACATATAACTACCAGCTGACATCTAGAGGGCTATCCAGTGATCCATAATTTGATGTAGGACATCGTCATCAGGTCCTTCTTTTCATAATTAATGCTTCACGATGGAAATGCCAGGAGGAGGCCCAGAAGATGACTAGGGCGGTATCGAGTGGTGACTGATGGGTATCCTTATTCTAAAGGAGACTTCTTTTTTCACATACACATACATTCTTTAGGTTTTTTGGATTACGGCTTCTTTGAGGTAGATTCTTGTTTCTAGATCCGTGGACATTTCATGTGTAGTACAATGTCCTGTCCCCACATAAAAGGTTGCATGCCCTCCACCCCCACAGTGAATCTGGAGCCAGGGCTGGGAGGAAGGACCTCTATGCACTTCAAAGCCCCACTTTGAAGTCACCTCCACTTCAAAGGCACAACTGGGTATAAGTACTGGGTCTCTGACCCTACAAAATAAGACACTTCTGGACCTGTAAAGAAACTCTGCTAGGAAGAATGACTGCGGTACTGCTACAAGGACTGACATTCTGCTGAACTGCTGCTCTGGAAGAACTGCTTTTCTGCTCTGCTGCCCTGCTGCCTATTACCCTCTGCCCCTGCTGAAGAAGTGGACTCTTGCTTGAACTCAGAGTGATCTCCAATGGCATGCTGGATTGCCTACTGTTGATACTCAGGGGTATCTGTTCCATTGTTAGTGGATACAGGTGCTTGCTCTGGTGTAACAGACGCATCCTCTGCTGCATGAAGCAGAATCAACGCATGGTCTCGGTTGCGGGAACAGAACTGGAGCATTGCACTAAGAATTGTGCACCGCCTCCAGAAGCAATGCATCAGAATTGCCACATCACTGCCGTTGGGAGTGAGACACGATAAACGCATCCCCTCGACCGCGTGTAAAAACCCAGTGCCTCAGCTTTGGAAACCACGCATCTTGGCTATGGGGTTTCATCTGTCTTTGTGTACTCTATTTAATTAATCAATAGCTAGTGGGGGCCTGTTGCTTGTGTTTTTCATCTTCAGAACTGGCGCATCACCATTGTTGCATGGAGAAAATAGACATCCCTTCGACTGCTGGATCAACACCGACTCATAGTTCGGCTGCACCCAGCACCTCTCTGATGAGACCAGGACAAGGTACTTTGTTTAGGGGGCCTTGCATGGATCCTGTATCTGGCCCATGTTCAATCGCGGTCAGCCTTAACTTTTGACTTTACCCCAGTCCAGCGCCACTAAATATCCCCCATAAGCGCGTACTGCTTCTCAGTGCTATTCACATCTCGGCTAATACTTATTAGATTTTTGTAGTTTTGGTCAAGTTGTATTTATCAAATCATATTCTATTTTTTAAACTGGTGTTGAGTATTTTAGTGGTGTTTTCACTGTGTTCCTGTTTGAAGTGTTGCACAAACACTTTACAAGTTAGCTCTTAAGTTAAGCCTGCCTGCTCTGTGTGAAGCACAGATTAATTTATGGTCTGCATCTGACTTGCCCGGACTAGGCTTGTGATTCCTGCTTGGACAGGGTGCATACCTCTGCCAACTAGAAACCCAATTTCTAACACTGGGTTTTCGCGATGAAAAGAAAAGGCCCTAAATTCAATAAGGAAAATCAAAATTTCAAGGCATTTTTATTGATGGCTGATCAGCATTCTGACCTCCAGTACCTCTATTTCCAGAGCCCACAGATGAGCCATTTTTTAGGTCAAGCCTGGGCAGCACATGCACTGCTGCGTGGCATGCAGTACTGGAGTATGACTTTGAAGCCCTACCCACTCTCCACCCTTATTTTTAATTGGCTGGTGTCATTGTCATTTGTACCGCCTTTTCTGCATTTGTAACCTACCATGGCAACTGGCCCTTTCACTTCTGTTGCGACACGGTATGTCTTTTTTAGTCAGTAAGCACTATTTTCTTAAATGAGTTTCCCCTACTACAGGCACGAGGTGCTTTCCTCTCCATGCCTGCTTTCACTTTCTCAATTCAATTTTCAATTCAAAAAATCTTTATTCGGATTTCAAAAATCCATAAAAGCACAATTTAAAATACAATTCGACATTTATAATTACAATTACAATAGGTGCAATAGACACTATAAAGTACATTATCAGTGCATTTGCTAAGTTACACATTTCAAAAGTGCAAGGAGGATCAGTAGTCATTGATAGTGCAAATGAATCAAGGGTATTCCATACTTCTACGTACGTTAGAAATAACTTTTAAAAAACAGCTTGTGCGAAATATAAGTTCATCGTCCTCCAATTTTAAAAGCATCAGATAAGACTGGTTCAGGGAGATGGGTCTATGTTTTTTAAAATAAGGTGCTAGAAACCATTTAATATATTTCCTATAAAACTTACACATGAAGAAGAAATGTAGATCGTTTTGTTTACTGGTTCCGTCACAAGGACACGGAATCTTGTCATCTACATTGTGTCCCAGAGGAAAACAAAGTAAAAATTTTACCGTTCCTGCTTTCATTCTAAATGATAAAGATCTTTCCCAGCAACACATTGGTAATGTCAAATACAGCGGGAGTTGCTGGGTTAATAGACCATTGTTAATATAGGACACAACAGTTTGTTTCTTCATCTCTTCTGACAATCTTTTTTCCCTGTAATTAGCATACAATTCAAGTTGGACTTCTTTTTTGTCAGTCCTCTTTATGTGAGATGGATTTTCAAAGAGGTTGCCCCTGTCTATACTAGACAGACTCTCTTGTATACCACGAAACCATGGGATCTTATTCCATTTGTCACAAGCTAAACATTCCCTCAATATATCATGTGTTAAACTAGCATATTCATTTGTCCAGATAGCTAACCAAAATAATGCAGGCCTGGCTGCAATAAAGTCACTAATGTAGGGTGCATTCAGCTCCGACTGGCAGATAAACCCTGATGATGAAATCGGAGCTCCCAGTAGCTTCCTACAGAGCCGGTTCTCTTCTCTTTGTATTGAGGTGGTTTTTACTGACCCCCAAATTTCGGCACCGTAGGTTGCCACTGGGATGCATTGAAGCCTATAAATCTTTAAAATTGCTTTAGTTGCTCCAACTTTCCTCGGTTTGGGAAGAGATAAAATTGAGTTTATGGCCTTTGAGAACTTGCCTGTGGCGTGGGCAATATGCCCACTCCACAGGCTGTTCGCAGCAAAGACCATACCTAGATATGGGAAAGTTTTGGTTAAGAGCAACTTATCAGCTCCTATCATAATGGAATTTAATTGCTTAGCACCCGGCCCACAGGACATGATGAATGATTTTTTAAAATTTACTTTAAAATCCAAATTCCCCATGTATGATGAAAAATCCCTGACTAGTGCACGTAGGGCTTTAGGTGTTAATCCCATGAGCACAGCATCATCCGCGTACAAAAGACACGGTAGTTGGCATCCTTTAATTTTAGGGACATCTGGGGTAGCCTTTTTTAGGGAGTTGCTCAAGCCATTTATGTAGATAATAAATAACAGGGGTGCTAAAACGCACCCCTGTCTCACCCCCCTCTCTACATTAATTGGCCCAGAAACTGTACCCTCCATGTCAATCCGTACTTGTGCCTTTGTATCTTTGTGCAAATAGGCGAGGAAATGTACCAGGGGGGGATCCAGGCCATACAACAAAAGAATCGACCACAATTTTGACCTGTTTACCAGGTCAAATGCGGACGATAAGTCCATAAACGCCAGGTAAATGGGTGATGCCTTAGCAATGTTATATTTGCTAATTAAAAGATTTAAATTTAGGCATTGTTCGATGGTTCCCACCTTGCGTCTAAAACCCATTTGACAACGGTCAAGTACCCCCATTTCCTCAGCCCAGTCATTAACTCTATTATTCACTTTCAAGCAGTCCTGGACAATGGCGGCCACTTCTTTGAAGTGAAATAGGCCATGCATTTACAAGATATTGCGCTATTGCCATAGTAAATGCAATAGCTTAAACTCTCATAAATGTGAGACCTATTGCATTGCAAATGCTTGGTATGCCAGCTGCCTGTGTCATTTAGGGAGGGTGGGGGGAAGTGTTGGCAAAAACAGATACTGGCTGGTTTGGCTCCCCCACTCTTGGCTTCGGCCCTGGACATTAGATTGTTTTTATCACTTATTTGACTTTGAGGCCACGTGTTGAGAAACGCTCCCAGGCCGTTCCTGACGTAATGGGTTCCAAACTCACACATTCGGAACAAATTCCTAATGAATTTTGATCCAAACATAATATAAAAAGTATTTTGGAATCGGAGGTAGTTTGAAAGTCAACATTTTTATTGGCAAAGCTTCAAATGGTTAAATTATAAATTAAATTAGGAGTTCCCATTAAAGAATTTGTAGATCTGTTCACTGAAAAATGTTTAACACAGTCAATTTTGTGAGTGCAATAAAACTGTGTGACCCTAAATTAGGATATAATTTAGGAAACTACAGGTAAGCGTGAAAAGTAATGGGATGCATCAAAAGTTTGCTAAAGAATTGGAAAAACAGCACCTTAAAGACTAAATAAGAATTCAAACAGAAAATGATTTTTTTTTTTAAAAAAGGCATTCACCCATGATCCACAAAAGCAGAAAAAAGTAACCTATATATGAAAATATGTATAATCCTTCCTAAAACCAGCATATACTAGAGCGTTCCATAAGTTTTTGCAAAGTGTTTTCAGGGGTGTGCGAAATTCGGGTACCTTGCTTCCACAAAATGACGTCATATTACGCAAAATGTAAAACCTGCATTTATGCTCTAAATATTCGTATGAAATGCTTCCTCTGGTCTGTTTTGGACAGGAGGACGGCTTTGGTAGTAACAAATAGCACAAACACAAGGGCCACAAGCAGCAGCTGTTTGCCTTCTGGTTGTTCACAACGTTTTTGTGCACTCACTATAAATTTTTCCTGCAAATTACTCTTAATTATGCAAAGTGGTGTAATCGTGCAATTTCAAGAATTGTTCATACTAAGCATGACGTGAAATTATCAAAATATCTTCTCAATAAAGTAATGAAACCTAATGTCTCCCATGTACTGACTACATTTCTAACAGAACCTAATCATAGACACATATCACAAATAGGTTGAGAGCGCAACCAGGATAACAAAATAAATTCCATCCTCAGTGTCGTCATTCGTTGAACTATCTCCTCACATTTAAGCTCCCTTTTAATGTCAGATTTAAGGAACATATTGTTCTTTTCCAGCCTTGTTGATTTATATTCCCAAGTAAATGGGATGGCCGACCATTGGCTTATCATCCAACCATCATCATCAAAATAGCGCTGCTGGACGCACAAGTGACTCCTGGAATCGTATTGCGCATTGTCATTGTCATTGCTTGCACCCGGCGGTCCTTTAAAAAGGTGTGCTGGGCGCAAAAAATGATATAGAGCCACATTATGGTGAATAAGCTGCCCCCAGGGCAGCACAATCATGTGAAAACACGGAGCGGCTGCTTAATGCCACTCTGTGTTTTCCCAGTGCAGGTGGCAATCCCCCTGCACTTTTAAAGGAGATTAGAGATCCCCTTGCTGGCTGGTGCATTCAGTGGCTGCACTTGCCTGCAAGGGTATGTCTGGGGGTTCCAAAAGGACCCCCTTTCTCCCCTCCAGAGGGCTGCTCCCTGTGGTGCACACTCACTGTGCGCCACTAAGGTGGTGCACAGTGAGTATGCCCCCCTGAAAGTTTCTTTGCCTTTGCGCCCACATCTGTAATATGGAGCAAGCACAGAGGCAAATGAATTCCCTCATTTGCATAGGGCATGCCCCTATGCAAATGAGGAAAAACACCCTGATTATACTGCTGTCGCTTTAAGTGCACCAGCACTATCGCTATTACTGAAGAGGACACACAAGCATTTGCACCCACTTCTGTAATACCAAGGTGCCCCGGGGGCAAACGCTCGGAAATGGAATACGGCCCCTGGTGGCCATGGATGAATGACACCAGGGCACACTTTCCTTATTTGGTTTGGACGCAGCTTTTCTCACCTTCTCATAAACAAGAGAGTGGTTCTGAATTTCAGGGAGAGTGCAGGAATGAGGATCATCATTCCTGTCCTGCTACTCACAACAAGAAGTTCCTGCATACCTTCTTCAGACTTTGTCCTGCGAGATCCCAAGACACAGACCTTTCACCTTAAGAATCCAGTGCAGGTAACCATGCAGCATCTGGATCAGCTGAACCGCATCCTCTCGCTGAATAACCAGCTGATACAGAGGATGCCTAAACTGTGATCGAGGATAGCGACAGTCAAGCTCCAAAATGTGCTCATTACTTTGCAAATGAAAATTGGCAGAAGTTGCCATTTTACCTGGTTCAATCTGGTTCTGCATTTGCCAAACTCTATATAACCCAAGAGCCCAACACCAACGTGTTTTATCAGTAAGGGATCTTGCAAGGTGGCATTGATTTGTGAGAGAGCATGCACTTGTCTGATAGGCTGAGGCAAAGTGATCCCTCTTTCCAGGGCTTCTCAAAGGCCCAACATATTGTGGATTTTTTTGTGGGGAGTTTCAAGTCAAAGGTTAGATTTAGATCTGAGCCCCCTTATATTGCCTGTGTGATGGGCTAAAGCTTTTAGGTGAGACATTCGGTTTTTAGGAACATTTTGTTTCAGTCTGGCGCCATTCCAAGTACTATAAAATTGGTGTGCTATGTTCATATTTGTGAGTTTTCATATCTATGGGTATTTGAGACAAGTCAAGCTGCAGCATGTACAACAGATTTTAAGGGTGCTAATTTAAATAATGGATCATTCGGTCAGAATTATGAAAAATGTTCTCTAATGTGGAGCGAGTCTATTGTGATGCATGTGCACTACTCGTTATCTTGGAGTCTAGCAGTCTCCACTTAAAATTCGCCTCCAGACAATTAATTCTAGAAACAATGTAAGGTATTGTCAAATTTAGTATGGCCACCACTAGGTTGATGAATCTTACAGATAAGGCTGCAATAAACCAGAAGAATACATTTTTCACAAATGCAACCACGCCCCCAACAGGGCCCAAAATAACACAAACCAACAAAGTTTGCAAAAAATGTACTAACTCTGAGGGGTCATAAGCAGCTTTAACTGGTGGTCTGAGCAAAGGACAGCTGCAGCAGGGAACCAAGCAAAAGAAAAATAATTAAATAGGGAGTATGTTACTGCACAACCAGTGGTGGTGAGAGACTAGTTTCTATATCTATGAGGCATGTAATGGCTCACAATGTCTTATTTAGACCTCTATAGTCAATCTGTTGGTTATATTGCATGTATTCTCCATATTTAGTTTTAAACTGAGCCCCAACTTTCCTCAACAATCCCTCCACCAATGCCAGAATCAACAATCTGATGGAGGAGTCCAAAACACCTACATAGTAGCAGTGGTGTAACGAAACATGAGGGGGCCCCCCTGCAAACTACATGGAGGGGGGCCCCCTCCCATCCTCCATGCCTGTCTAGAGCGCTCAGGCCAGCGACCCGCCATACTGCAGGGGATGCGGGCGATTGTTACGCCACTGTCACCAATGCAGCCGTTAATAGTAACACTGGATGGTGGAGTAAAAGGTTGGGCTTAGTCTGCCAGCAGGCTGTCATAGGTGGTGGTCCATTCATTACAGGGTCGCTGCCATCAGTAGGCCGGGGAAGTTTGCCCAATTTTAGGTGGGTTTCCTGATGCAGACTCCTGTCATGATATACAACATCGGGCCCACTCATCGTTTAGTTTTGACAAAAGTACATTCACTGCTCCTTCCCGTTTCCATTTTAAAACATTGGACAAAGTGACAATGCAGTATTTCAAAAGCAGATATAACTACAAAGAGCACATTTTGATAATACAGTTTTATTTTTATTAGACAATAGCAATCTTAAGAGGCATTGCATAGCTTCATACACACTTTGACCCCAATTCCATCACATTCTCTCTCTCTCTGTCAGTCAGTATATCTCTTTCAGTCAGTCAGTCTATCTCTCTCTGTCATTCAGTCTCTCTTAGTCAGTCACTCTCAGTCAGTCAGTCTCTCTCTCTCTCTCTCTCTCTCTCTCTCTCTCTGTCTCTCTCTGTCAGTCTGTCAGTCAGTCCCTCTCTGTCAGTCAGTCTCTCTCTCTGTCAGTCAGTCAGTCTATCACTCTCTGTCATTCAGTCTCTCTCAGTCAGTCTCTCTCAGTCAGTCAGTCAGTCTCTTGCTCTCTATCTGTCTGTCAGTCAGTCTCTCTCAGTCAGTCTCTCTCAGTCAGTCTCTCTTAGTCAGTCTTTCTCTCTGTCAGTCAGTCTCTCTCTCTCTCTGTCAGTCAGTCAGTCTCTCACTCTGTCAGTCTCAGTCTCTCTCTCTGTCAGTCAGTCTCTCTCTCTCAGTCAGTCTCTCTCAATCAGTCTCTCTCAGTCTGTCAGTTTCTCTCTCTTAGTCAGTCTCTCTCTCTGTCAGTCAGTCTCTCTCTCTCTCCGTCAGTCAGTCTCTCTCTCTCTCTGTTAGTCAGTCTCTCTTTCTCTGTCAGTCTCTCAGTCTCTTTATCTCTCTGTCAGTCTTTGTCAGTCAGTCTCCCTCTCTGTCAGTCAATCTCTCTCTCTAATCTCTCTCTCAGTCAGCCAGTCTCTCTCTCTCCCAGTCAGTCTCTCTCTCTCCGTCAGTCAGTCTCTCAGTCAGTCATTCTCTCTTTACCCCAGTCAGTCAGTCTCTCTCTCTCAGTCAATCTCTCTCTCTGTCAGTCTCTCTCTGTCAGTCTCTCTCCAAGTCAGTCTCTCTCCAAGTCAGTCTCTCTCCAAGTCAGTCTCTCTCTGTCAGTCTCTCTGTCAGTCAGTCTCTCTCACAGTCAATCAGTCTATCTCTCTGTCAGTCAGTCTCTGCCTCTCTCTCTCAGTCTCTCTTTCTCAGTCAGTTTCTCTCTACCTTAGTCAGTCTCTGTCAGTCAGTCAGTCTCACTCTCAATCAGTCTCTCTCTCTGTCAATCAGTCACTCTCTCTCCCAGTCAGTTTCTCAGTCAGTCAGTCTCTACTCTCTCTCTCCATTCTCTCTCTCAACTCTGTCCACTCTATCTCTACTGTCTCTCTCTCCACGGTCTCTCCTCTGTCTCTCTCTCCACTCTCTCACTATCTCTCCCTCCACTGTCTCCCTCCACTGTCTCCTTCCACTGTCTCCTTCCACTGTCTCCTTCCACTGTCTCCCTCTACTCCCTCTCTCTCCACCCTCTCCCCCTTCTCTCTCTCTCCACTCTCTCTCCACTCTCTCTCCACTCTCTCTCCACTCTCTCTCCACTCTCTCTCCACTCTCTCTCCACTCTCTCTCCACCCTCTCACTCTCTCTCCACTCACTCTCTCTCCACTCACTCTCTCTCCACTCACTCTCTCTCCACTCACTCTCTCTCCACTCACTCTCTCTCCACTCACTCTCTCTCCACTCACTCTCTCTCCACTCACCCTCTCTCCACTCACTCTCTCTCCACTCACTCTCTCTCCACTCACTCTCTCTCCACTCACTCTCTCTCCACTCACTCTCTCTCCACCCACTCTCTCTCCACCCACTCTCTCTCTGCTGTCTCCCGCCACTGTCTCTCTCTCTCCACTGTCTCTCTCTACTCTCCACTCCCTCTCCACTCTCTCTCCACTCTCTCTCTCTCCACTCTCTCTCTCTCTCCACTCTCTCTCTCTCTCCACTCTCTCTCTCTCCACTCTCTCTCTCTCTCCACTCTCTCTCTCTCTCCACTCTCTCTCTCTCTCCACTCCCTCTCTCTCCACTCTCTCGCTCTCCCCTCTCTCGCTCTCTCCACTCGCTCTCTCCACTCGCTCTCTCCCCTCTCTCGCTCTCTCCACTCGCTCTCTCCACTCGCTCTCTCCACTCGCTCTCTCCACTCGCTCTCTCCACTCGCTCTCTCCACTCGCTCTCTCCACTCGCTCTCTCCACTCGCTCTCTCCACTCGCTCTCTCCACTCGCTCTCTCCACTCGCTCTCTCCACTCGCTCTCTCCACTCGCTCTCTCCACTCGCTCTCTCCACTCGCTCTCTCCACTCGCTCCCTCCACTCGCTCCCTCCACTCGCTCCCTCCACTCGCTCTCTCCACTCGCTCTCTCCACTCGCTCTCTCCACTCGCTCTCTCCACTCGCTCTCTCCACTCGCTCTCTCCACTCGCTCTCTCCACTCGCTCTCTCGACTCGCTCTCTCGACTCGCTCTCTCGACTCGCTCTCTCCACTCGCTCCCTCCACTCGCTCCCTCCACTCGCTCCCTCCACTCGCTCCCTCCACTCGCTCCCTCCACTCGCTCCCTCCACTCGCTCCCTCCACTCGCTCCCTCCACTCGCTCTCTCCACTGTCTCTCTCCACTGTCTCTCTCTCCACTGTCTCTCTCTCCACTGTCTCTCTCTCCACTGTCTCTCTCTCCACTCTCTCTCTCCACTCTCTCTCTCCACTCTCTCTCTCTCCACGCTCTCTCTCTCCACGCTCTCTCTCTCCACGCTCTCTCTCTCCACGCTCTCTCTCTCCACGCTCTCTCTCTCTCCACTCTCTCTCTCCACTCTCTCTTTCTCCACTCTCTCCAGTGTCTCTCCATGCTCTCTCCACTCTCTCTCCACTCTCTCCACTGTCTATCTCCACTCTCTCTCCACTGTCTACTCTCTCTCCACTGTCTCTCTCCACTCTCTCTCTCTCTCTCTAGCCACTCTCTCTCTCCACTGTTTCTCTCCACTGTTTCTCCCCACTCTCTCTCTCTCCACTCTCTCCCACTCTCCCTCACAAAGTAGTGTGCGTTCCATGGGTGTCCGCAGAAATGTTTCCAGGGGGGGCACATTTTTAACTTCATCACCATCCCCCTTGCACCCTTCTCTCCTCTGCCTTGCACCCTTCTTGCCCTCCCTCTTGCACCTTTCCCCCCTCCCCCTTGTATCCTTCTCCCCCTCCCCTTGTACCCTAGTCCACCTCCACCTTGAACCCTTTTCTACCTTGCACCATTCTCCCTCTGCCTTGCACCCTTCTCCCCTCTGCCTTGCACCCTTCTCCCCCTCCACCTTGCACCCTTCTCCCCCTCCGCCTTACACCCTTCTCTACCTTGCATCCTTTTTAGGTCGAGCTCTCGACCTATTGTGGCCAAGTTCCTCCTCAAGGGACGTAGATTGGTGCACACGCGCCGATTGCACATCGTGGACGCGCATCATGCCCCGCCCCCCCCAGCCGTGCACATCTTTTGCTCCACATTCCACATTCACAGCGGCAGCCTCTCACAATCACGCACACAGCCACACTCACAGAAGCGCGCACACACGCACACACCACACACCATACACACCTCACACACAGGTGCCAAGCCCCACTTACCTCCTCAGCCGCCTCTCCTGACTTCTGCTGCCATCCACTCTGAGGGCGCGGGCTTCTCGCAAAGTCGGAAGTCCCGCCCCTCGACTGCCGTGAGCGTGCACATCCCGAGACCGGAAGTTCGGGAGAGTGCACGCTCGCGGCATTTTTTTAATGTGCAAATGATCCTGTCACGGCCGTGCAGCTTTACTGCTGCGCAGCCAATGCTTGGTTTTTTTGGATCCATTTCGCGGCCGACGCAACTAAACGCTGACGTCTTGTTTCCCCATTGTTGGCAGAAGCGAATAACCTGAAGAGGTCTGATTTATGCAGGGATTTACTTCTGCTCATAGGGAACTAACACATAAAACGCTGCCCTGCCTTGCTCTTGAGGAGAGTCCGTAAACGGATGTGAACAGGTGATTTTTCGCATGAGGTACCAGGATTTTTTTTTGCTGAGTGTTGGTTTTTATGAGAGCAGGTTTCTCTGTTTGAGGTGACTTCCCCCAAATGTATTTTTTAACTAAATCAGGACATGTCGTGCCTTTTTTAGCTTCCATAGCTTCTAGCCTGATGATAGTGCATAAAGACTATCGTGACGTAGACACAGATGCGATCACGTACGGTGATTAAGATTGTTTTCTTTCCTGCACTGTGCACTTTTAGGTTTTTTCTAAAAGTTCATAAAACTCAGGTTAAATGAGTTACTAATGTAAATCTGTGAGACTCGGGTCGTGTGTGAGAGTTCATGTTTGGTTGTTAGCGCAAAATATGGATGTACGTTTACGAAACCCCAGTGGGATTTTTTTTTAATCTTCACAAACAGGGGAGTACCTCGTCACTCAAAATCTAAAATGCACCATGTGTTTCTGAACCTATTGCATGGCCCGCGTGCTTTGTTGATCTTTCCCTTAATCAGTTTGTTTTAAGCTTGCATTTTATCTAACGGTCCTACAACATAATGGTGTTAAGGTTCAATGAAGTTATATTTGACGGAAGCAAATTTGCACCCATTTAAAAAATAAATATTTATGATTAGATATTTTAATTTTATTTATTACATTTTCGTCAAAGTACAGAATCAACAGTTAAGTAGTCAACCAGACAAAGGGCTAAAATGTGTCAGACAAGACATTATCATTTTTTCCTCAGCTACTTATTCCACAGCAGACATAAAATGTGCTTACCCTTGACCACAGTGATTGCGCAGCAGCGGCACATGGACATAGTGGATGCACGGGCTTCTCGCACTTCTACATATTTCCTTTAAATGTGTATCCAGGGGGTTCTGACGACCATATTGCTTCCATTTTTCAGGTCCAAGATCATCCCATTTCACTCAACTCCTACATTAGTTACTTCCACAATTGTCGTCCCTGTCCTGAGGAGTCGGCGCAAAGGGGCCCATATGTCTCTCGGGCGAGTCATTTCCAGGAGCATCCATGTGTATGTTTCTAGTTGTTCATTACTGTGGATCAAGTCCAACATTCACGTTTTGCACATTGGCATACTACCCTTCCCCTTTGGCACGCAACCAGACGTTTATCTAACAGTAGTGTTGGGGCTCAATTGCTGTAACCCAAGCCAATAGTGCCATCTGAACCTTGAGGATGCCCGGCATGTCTATCATCTTTGACAGGGACTCCAGCACCGCTCTTCAGAAACCCCTCATCCCAGGGAAACCCCACGCCAGGTGCATAAACCCTTGCTTCCACTGCCTGCAATCTTGCACAATGAGAATCTTGCCTAATGCCCCATTTCTATTTCACAAACGCTGTATAGGAGAGTCTATGAAAGTATCTTGAGTGAATCAGGCGAAGTTTGCTATTTGATGAATAAAAACATATCTTGAGGGTTGTGTGTGTCTCGTCCGTTAATGTGGCCTGAGGAGATAAATATTTCCTCTTCATAGAGCCACCGCCTATTTCACAGTCGTTATTGTCTGTAGCTAGATATGACATTATCATCACTTGTCAGACTGAAGTGTTGGTGGTGTGGTATTGGAAGCGCATGTGAATGCATCAGTTCGAGTTTTGCTCTGGACTTGAGTATGCACCAGGCCTACAGCGTGCCATGCACCATGCTGATCTCAGCCGACCAGCTTTTTGCATGATACATTTAACAGTGGTGTCAGGTTAGCCATAAACTGTTCCACCACCAAGTGGGCCATATAGGTTTGGGGATTAAGCCTGTAAAAGGCAAATTGGTTCTGTTCACATAGGTAGTATATTTCCGTGCTGGGCGCGGCAAAGCTAACTTGTTGATATGGGAGAAAAATCAGTGGCAGCTGGTGACATTTGAAAGTGGTTGGGCGTAAAATTTGGGTATGACTTTTATGTTGCGGGCAGGCTTAATGGATAAACATTCCAGAGAAAAAAGATTGATAAATTGTGCATTTTAAAGGAAATGAATTTAGTGATGAAGCAATGCTTATAAAGCAGTGGGAACATATAGTCTTGGAATATTGAACACATTAAAAACTGCCCCATATCTATCTTCATTATATGTTATACAGCTACTGTAATGTGCAATGCACGTAAAATCACAATCTAAGTACAGGGGAGAAGTAAAACCAATTCACCTCACACTGAAGGGGTATGGAGTAACTGGCTGTACAAAGGCAGGGTGTATTTATTGCAGCTAAATATTAAACCAAATAGCCCTGTGTCACATCAATCACAGTAGTGTAATTGTGCAAAAGCCTTTCTAGATGATATAAATTGCCCTGGTGTCGTGGCGATTTTGCACTGACATTTTCAGATTATGTAAATTGCGCCGGTGCAACTTTGTACTGCCATTATCCTGCCTGGCAAGTTGACCGATGCAAAACCAACATTTGCACTTGTATGCCTGTCCTAATGTCAGTGGGAAATAGCCCAGGCTTGCAACAGTGAAATATTCATATTCTCAGGACACTAATGTGACCTTGGGTCCACCCTGCATCCCTCTTTTAAGGAACGGATGAGAGGTTGCAGACTATTCCTATAGGTGTCCAGCAACATTCTAGGATAACTCAGTGAGGTATAAGCTTAACCCTGTGATAACATGTCACTAGTCCAACTCACGAGAAGCCAGGGCCAACTCCGTCGTTCATGCTGCTGAGGCGGATAGTAATGCTAACTTACTGATATTTGCCCGTGTATGCCGTACAATTACAAAATTGTGAAACTGATGTTGCAGGTGGGTGGTATACAGAAAACAAATTATCATCAGATGGGATCTATCTCTTCTCCATGAGCATCCTACAATGACGTCATGGAACTATAGAAATATTAAGATATGCAGCTGTCTGCCATGCATTATAGTCCCATTCAAAGCTACTCAACTGTTTACTTGCTATTATTAAATACATTCCTGATTTAGGATCGTGTTAGGGAAGCCTGTGACCTGGTGCATGACCCTGCCTTCTTTTAGTTTGGGTGTCAGCAATTTTCCAGGTGCAAATACACACATGCGTTATAGACAGTTTTGCGTTAAAGCGCATAGACGTGTGTACCTGCCCACCATATGCGATATTTCTTAGTGAACCTCTACCCTAATTAGTAGGCGGACCGGAACATCCATGTGGAAGTTAATAAGCCTTTGAACAAAAAGATCCTCTCTGCTTTATGTTATTCCTGACAGAAGAGTAGCCTGACTCTGGTGCCCTCCTTAGCTTCGTGTCAAGACTTCGAGCTGGGGCATTTGTATGCTTAGCCCAAACACAGTAAAGAATGCATGCCATCCATACATACAATTTCAAGTCTCTACTCAAGTCCCGCGCTCCCCTTCCCTGTTCCCCCACCCTAACACCAGTGTTCGGTGTGGCAGGGAAGTGTGGACATGAAACAGGTGCCCATACCCAGTCTATCTCCGTCCCCTCACCCGCTGCCTCCCCGCCCCCACCCTCCAGCCATGACATTCATATCCGCGGTAAGTGGCGTCACGCTTGGTTCTCTGCAACTGGCATGTGTGTGTTTTAATTCCTGGTGGTGGACACACAGCAAGTGAAACTCACGAGCAATCAACGGGGCTCGGGGTGCACAACGTAGGCAGAGCACAGCTTTTTAAAGATGTTTGTTAAGGTGTACGGACATTTTCACAGCTTCAAGTTTACAGACTTTTTTGTTTTACCGATTTGCACACCTTGTTATTTAAAGCTACCAAAATGATGGAACAGAACATATAATTTGCAAAAACTGGTTATTTTCCTGCATGCTCCACTTTGTGGTTCTAGAAAACGATGGACTTGTAGAGAATTGTCCAGACAGTTTCCTCTGTGCATAGAAAAGATTTTCAAAAGGTACATTGCGGGAAATATTCGTCATTCATTTTTGTGCAGTGAAAATGGTCTCATGCCACAGAAGCAACCCAAACATCGTAGCCATCGACGCTTAGAAGCGAACAAACATACAGTGTGCTTAAAAAAGCTTCCCAGACACTGCAGTGAATGTCTGTTTCTACTGTGCCCTCGGGTACAGAGGCCATTCGTTTGGAACGCATGTGAAGAGAAGGCAGGGAGAGAGTGGGACCCTTCAGGTGGTTCACAAAACATGAAGATGGGGCTGTAGCAGCTCCCTGTGGAGAGTTGTCAGACAAGAATTTTTGAATGGACAGGTGGTGATCGTTGTGACAAATAAACAGAAGTGAATATGAGAGGTAGTTTACCACGTAGAGGCCAAGGACAACTCCATACTAGGTTCCAGTCCCTCTGGGCACCAAATATGCAGCTTGTTCCCAGTACGCCACTAGAGTCAGCCTCATGTTTCTGCTCAAAAATGTACTTGTGTGAGGGGAAAGCATCACGTCACCCTTAAGGAAACACATCCAATCACAGTTTGGCTTGATAATCAAGCTACACCGTGATTGGTTATGATATTTAATTACCCGCCACCACACAGTGTCTCCAAGCGCGGTACCACAGGGACAGGCTAATCGAACAACAGCGAATCGTAAATTTGCTCTCATGCAGTTTCAAGTAGAACAATCATTGAAAATGCTATAAGTCTCGCCTTTTATTAAGTTAAAGCCATTTGCTTTGCTAATGGTTTTGTATAGCATAGCAAATGGCTTTAATTTAATGAAAGGCGAGACCTATTGCATTTTTAATGCTTGTTCTCTCTGCCTTGCACCCTTCTCCCCCTCCGCCTTGCACCCTTCTCCCCTCTGTTTTGCACCCTTCTCCCCTCTGTCTTGCACCCTTCTCCCCTTTGCCTTGCACCCTTCTCCCCTTTGCCTTGCACCCTTCTCCCCTTTGCCTTGCACCCTTCTCCCCTCTGCCTTCCACCCTTCTCCCCTCTGCCTTCCACCCTTCTCCCCTCTGCCTTCCACCCTTCTCCCCTCTGCCTTGCACCCTTCTCCCCCTCCGCCTTGCACCCTTCTCCTCTCTTCCTTGCACCCTTCTCCTCTCTTCCTTGCACCCTTCTCCTCTCTTCCTTGCACCCTTCTCCCCTCTGCCATGCACCCTTCTCTACCTTGCACCCTTCTCCTCTCTTCCTTGCACCCTTCTCCTCTCTGCCTTGCACCCTTCTCCCCTCTGCCTTGCACCCTTCTACCCTCTGCCTTGCACCATTCTCCCCCTCCGCCTTGCACCCTTCTCCCCTCCGCCTTGCACCCTTCTCCCCTCCGCCTTGCACCCTTCTCCCCTCCGCCTTGCACCCTTCTCCCCTCCGCCTTGCACCCTTCTCCCCTCCGCCTAGCACCCTTCTCCCCTTTGCCTTGCACCCTTCTCCCCTTTGCCTTGCACCCTTCTCCCCTCTGCCTTGCACCCGTCTCCCCTCTGCCTTGCACCCGTCTCCCCTCTGCCTTGCACCTGTCTCCCCCTCCGCCTCGCACCCTTCTCTACCTTGCACCCTTCTCCTCTCTTCCTTGCACCCTTCTCCCCTCTGCCTTGCACCCTTCTCCCCTCTGCCATGCACTCTTCTCCCCCTCCGCCTTGCACCCTTCTCTACCTTGCACCCTTCTCCTCTCTTCCTTGCACCCTTCTCCCCTCTGCCTTGCACCCTTCTCCCCTCTGCCTTGCACCCTTCTCCCCTCTGCCTTGCACCCTTCTCCCCCTCCACCTTGCACCCTTCTCCCCCTCCGCCTTGCACCCTTCTCTACCTTGCACCCTTCTCCTCTCTTCCTTGCACCCTTCTCCTCTCTGCCTTGCACCCTTCTCCTCTCTGCCTTGCACCCTTCTCCTCTCTGCCTTGCACCCTTCTCCCCACTGCCTTGCACCCTTCTCCCCTCTGCCTTGCACCCTTCTCCCCTCTGCTTTGCACCCTTCTCCCCTCCGCCTTGCACCCTTCTCTTCTCTGCCTTGCACCATTCTCCCCTCTACCCTGCACCCTTCTCCCCCCCGCCTTGCACCCTTCTCTACCTTGCACCCTTCTCCTCTCTTCCTTGCACCCTTCTCCTCTTTGCCTTGCACCCTTCTCTTCTCTGCCTTGCACACTTCACCCCTCTGCCTTGCACCCTTCTCCCCTCTGCCTTGTACCCTTCTCCCCTCTGCCTTACACCCTTCTCCCCTCCGTCTTGCACCCTTCTCTACCTTGCATCCTTCTCCCCCTCTGCCTTGCACCCTTTTCCCCTCTGCCTTGCACCCTTCTCGGCCCCCCTCCTCCCCTCCTGCGGATGCCCATGGTGTGTTCTAACAAGAGGGCTTACCAGAGGGCACCATTTTGCTGCCTCATCCCTTCTCATGTGAGCTTTGCCCTGGAGAATGCTCTCTCTGGGGGCCCCCACTCCCACCCTTGTCAGGGTCCCTGCTCTGTGCTGTCTCCTGCTCTTGCTCTCTGAGGCCCCCACCCCATCCTTGTCCCTGTCTCTTCTCTTCTCTTGTGGGGTGGGCTTTGCTTATGGAGAGGAGAGCGTTAGGGGCGGGCTCTGAGCTGCCTCAGAGGGGAAGTGGAGAGTGCTGTCTCTGGGGCCCCCACCCCACCCCATCCTTGTCCCTGTCTCTTCTCGGGTGGGGCCTGTCCCTGTCTCTTCTCTTGTGGGATGGGGCCCCCACCCCATCCTTGTCCCTGTCTCTTCTCTTCTCTTGTGGGGTGGGGCCCCCACCCAATCCTTGTCCTGGTCTCTTTTCAGTGGGGGCCTGTCCCTGTCTCTTCTCTTGTGGGATGGGGCCCCCACCCCATCCTTGTCCCTGTCTCTTCTCTTCTTTTGTGGGGTGGGGCCCCCACCCAATCCTTGTCCCTGTCTCTTCTCGGTGGGGGCCTGTCCCTGTCTCTTCTCTTGTGGGATGGGACACCCTCCCCATCTTGTCCCTGTCTCTTCTCTTGTGGGGTGGGCCGGGCCCCTACCCAATCCTTGTCCTTGTCTCTTCTCTTGTGTGTGGGGGGGGGGCACCCCCTCCGTGTCCCTGTCTCTTCTCTTGTGGGTGGGCTTTGCTTATCGAGAGGAGAGAGTGTGGGGCCGGGCTCTGTGCTGCCTCAGAGGAGCAGTGGACTGCTGTCTCTGGGCCCCCCGGGCCTGCCTCCGGCTCTGACTGAAGAGAAACAATATTGATACTTTGTTTCTCTTTAGTCAGAGGGAGGGGGTGAGGGGAACGGAGCAGGCTGCACCTGCTTTAGACACAGAGGGAGAGAGGCTTGCTTCAGCGCAGGCCTCTCTCACAGCCCTCAGAAGAGCTGAGGGGGCCGGGGCCCCCTTCATTAACTGTAGAGAGTGAGGCCCCCCGCACTGCAGGGGATGCGGGGGCGTTTGTTACGCCCCTGCATAGTAGCACATAAACTTTGTATCTTGACAGCTGTTAGCAAGGACTTCTCTACCAATAGACTTTCTGTAAGCAATACTGAAAAAATATGTTCATGTCTTAAAACCAATTAATCCAAAACTGGAAGCCTGGTACAAAGAGGGCAGTTAGACTCAGTCAATATACTAAATAGAGATATCAGCTGGAAGAAAGTGGCAGCACAATGACAAGTGAGGTGGCTCACCTGTCTAGAGATAAAACAGATTTCTAATTCAATATCAAATTTAAAGAGTAAGAGACAAAGAAATATATTGAATTAGGGGTTAGCTAGAATGAGGGAACAAAGTCTTGCAAAAATGAAAACCTCTATAAAAGTTTGATGCCCCAAGTACTGAGCCCATAGGGTTTATGCCACATTACATCACTCATCCTTTGTATTGTGCTGGCGATCCCACCCCAAATCTGAGGCTCTCCTGATCTCATTTACCCCATACCTAATACACAATGACATCCACTTAATCCCACCCACTGCAAGTTTGCTTGAGAAGTAAACTGGGACTCGGGGGATTCCTAGAATGTGGAGACCTAGCCACATTGACATCAAAGAAGGAAACAGTCCTGAACAAGAAGGCCCAGTGTTGCCCTATTAAAGTAGGATATGTGACAATGTGACAATCTGTTGAACTAATCAGGGAAAACCTTTCATGAGAGTTCACAGATCAGCCTTCTATTATGTGATACATCATTAAAATTCAGAGAATATATCTATTAAGAGTGGTAAACACAAAGGCTATAATATATAGTGTTGATTAAATATCACTAACACCACCATGTTATTTTATGATATTGCTTTTTTGTACACTTTTACTATTTCTAGGATACATATTACATCCCAGATACTGCTCAGATTTCCGCAGGTATTTATTGAGTTGATATATATTCATTAATGACAATTTAAAAAATATATACTTGAGACTATTCTTTCTTCATATTAGTTACAAGATCACCAAATGTTTGAATTTCTTTTAAATTTACCCTGTCAAAAGAACGATATTCCTCCAGTTTCTGCCTTTAATACATCATGACCACAAACCAATTCATATTTTACAGTACCTGCTTACTGCAAGACTTACTGGTATTGAAAACTCTTCCGCCAGGTACTTCAGTGTCGACGCCTCTTTATTCAGAAAATTGCTTCTCTCATTCAGGTTGCCTTGGAGATTGGTATCAAATTCTTTCCTTACTACTGAAGCAACAGAGTCAATAATTACAAGCTTCACCTTCTTAGAAATTATTTCTTCTTCCAAGGACTCAATTCTTGGAAAGGAAAAACAATTCAGGTAATTATATTTACCAACATGAGGTCAAATACTGCACTGTATAGTTCATGTGAGACTTAACTTAAATGATTTACAAACTACAAAGGGAATTTGCAGATCTGAATGTAGATTGATTGATTAGTATACAGATGAGTTACTGTTAATGTAGAACGCTGCCTTGTTAACCTTTTAAGAATAGTGGGCATACAGAATGGCTCCTGACCCAAAGATAATATAGGACAATTTAAGTAGAGGGAGCATAACGGATATGGTCTTAAAAAGTCTCCTCCTCAATCACCTCCTACCATCCAGACTCACTATAAACATTTGAATGTGGCTGAGACAGTACTGCTCATCAGTCTTAAACTTATCTGAAAAGATCAAGGCTGATGGGTACTGTGTTAGGGGAGAAACACTAACCTTTCAGTACACAACACAGAGGTGCGCCTTGCCCCAAGATCGATTAAGGACTGGAATAAGCATAGAAGGTTTAGCCAAGATATTCATAGCTCTAAGATGTGAGAATTCATTTTAGCCCCAATGCAGTACAGTGAATGGTACTGATGTTTATCTAGCCTGTGTTCAGCAGGAAATTAAGAGGTTCACAGCTCATCAGAAAGAAAAAGTTGGGCAATCCAGCTGAAGTGCAAGTTTAAGCCCGGACCAGGTTGTTATAGGTGTTATTCCTTGAAATGCTGGGGCCTTCAAGTTGGCATCAAATGCAAAGACACTAGGACAAGTACAGTCATTGGCTGGCTTGAAATCGTCAAAGTATTTTTAAGAACCATTAAAGAGAGAATCGGGTTGCCCAGCCAAGGTGATCAAGAGTAGGTCTCATCCTACATCAGGTTCCAGCAACACCTTCAACCACAAAAAAGTTTCTTTACCAATGAGACCCATTTAGCCAATATAATTCCACAGTAGGGGATTCATACCTCATATGGGGCAAGCTCCTTAGTGATGAAATGAGAGCGAATTTCTTTTAGAAGCAATTTTTGTGTCCTGTGAAGGGAGGCTAAACTGGTCCTATACCGATCTCCCTCTTTACAGCCCTGCTAAATGACTGTTGTTGCAGGCTGACTTAGTATATGGTGCACACTTATTCATGTGATGCACCTTGCACTAACATCCAGACAACCCTTATGGTGATTTTAGTGGTCTTTGATAACCATAGAAAGCTCTCAAAGTGGTAGCTGAGGAGAGCAGTCTTCAGGCTTATTTTGAAGGAGTGTAAAGCAGATCTTTTTAACAACTTTAATCAATAGTGTAAGTTCAGTGAAAAGGAACCATGCAGTTTTAAATGAAAATAAGCCTATTTATTACACAACACAATCACTAACACATTGATATAACTCCTGCACAGGGATGAACTGACCTCCTGCTTAGGGGCGAAGTGACGTCGGAACCTGCCGGTGACCACAATGGGAGACTTTTACGAAGATGTGAAGGATTGCCATGGAATCCAAGGGTGGATTCTGGAAGTGAAGAGCCTACAAGCAGAGGGGACAGAGTTTATGCCAGGAGACAGGGAAGCACAATGCCACAGATGTCGGGAGGTTCAGAAGAGACAATGGTGAACTTGTTGCTGCAGCTGTGAGGACCAGGCAATGCTGAGGAAAACCAGGAGCCATGCACGAGCTCTCCCAAGCTGGATGTGAGTGCTTAGGTAGTCGGGGTCTGGCAAGAGCACCAACAAGCCTTTGTAGCTGCAACTGGCGTGGAAAGCAAAGAGATGCTGTTGTTGGGACTAGCAAAATCCAAGAGACTCACCAAGTGCAGGCGAGTCAGAGCAGGCCCAAGCAAGAAGAGGAGTCCACTGAAGCAAGAGAACATCCACAGGAGAACCCACAGGCCGAAGGCACAGGAGTCGGAAGAGGACATCAGGAAGCTCACTAAAGATGGAGGTTCACGGTGCAGAGGGTGCAGGGAGGATACTAATCTTCAGTCTGAATATCTCTGGAGTGCAGAGCGAACAAGCCTTGGCAGCAGCAAGTCAACAGAGTTCACTGGATGTTGGTCCCAGTGGCTCCGACAAGGGATACTGGCCTCAACATTGCTTAGATGACCGGTCAGGGCTCTGCAGAGCTGCAGAACCACCACATGTGTTGCTGGGCTTAGGGTAGTAAATGGGAGCAGCAGAACGGTCAGCTACGTTTAGGTGCCTACAGATGCAGAGGAGTGACTTTTTCACTCCAAGGGAGATTACTTCATATGTCCTTGATGCCCACAGACCTTCTTGAAAACCGTATGAAGCACAGACGCAGATAATTTGAAGAACAGAAAGACCAGGAGCAGCAGGAGTCTTCCTTAATGTAGTCTTTGTTTCAATCGAAGTCCGTCGAAGTTCAACGAAGTCCAAGTGTCAAGACAGTTGAAGAGTGTCTTGGTTTCAGAGGTGTGTCTTGTTTCATGACAAATCTAAGGACCTACCCACAGGGGAGCCCTTAATTACCTTAGGGAAAGGGTTAGAAGGACTTGGGGGGCCCTCTCAGAGACAAAGGGAAGGATACTCTACTGTCCTTTGTCCAGTTTTGCACCAGCGTGGGACAAAAGGGTTACTGTACTGGCTCTAACTGGAGTATGCAAGGAGGGCAATAAATGTGCCCTTCAAAGCAGTCTGGTAGAGCTGCAAGGCACCCCCACCCCAACACAATACACTAAGTCCTGTCTGAGAGGTGGTTACACTTCCCTGTGACAGGAAACCTATTGTTCTACCTTCCCCTGCTTGAGCTCAGCTCAGCAGCAGGAGGGAAGAATCGGGTCTGTGGTCGGAAGCAGCACTAGTTTGATGGGAGACCTTGAAAGGATGTTAACAGGAGGACAGGGGGTTTCCCTTGGGAGCCCCCCAGTACATGTGATCATGCTTCCAGCACCAGAATCGGTGTTGGGGTAGGATGCCAACATGTTTGATACCAAATATGTCCAGGTTCCGTGCAGCCACTATATAGTTAGACATCTCGACATTGACTGATGTCCACTATATACTTTAAGATGACTTACCACAAATACAACGCGTGGAAAATCGGCTCCGGGATTTGTAGGGGTGTACTGCTCATGCAAGGGCACCCTAACACTTGTAACCAAGAACCCTGCCCTTGGGATTGAAGAGCCTGCCATAGGGGTGACATAGGTTTTAAGTGCAGTGACCTCAGATATAAGGAAACATATATCCATTTTAAAGCGTGCAAGCACCAACTCACACAGGCTGCAACGGCAGGCCTGTAGTCACAGTTTATGTGGCCTCCATGGGTGGCATGACACATGCTGTAGCCCATGGAAGACCCCTGTGTACCTCAGTACCATGTAGAAGTGACATAGAAGGGTACACCAGTAGTCAATTGTGGTGGTACCAAAGTACTTACCAGAGCCAATATAGGGAAGAAAGCACAGATGTTAGGGTCCTGATTAGCAGGAACCTAGCAGCCCAAATCAAAGCCACACTGACACCAGGCAAAAGTGGGGGTAACCATGAAAACAGATGCTACATTCCTACAACTGTCATTGATGAGGAGGTGTGGCAGATCTGCCAACACTGGAAGGTAAATAGGTGAAAACAAGCAATGAAAGACAACACAATGAAAGAATTGTTTCATACCCAATTAGCATTTCTGATTTATTTACAAGTCCCTAGTAAAGTGGTACTACATGTACCCGGGACCTGTAAGTTAAATGCTACTAGTGGGCCTGCAGCACTTGTGCCATCCACTTAATGTAGCCTTTTAAACAAGTATCAGGCCTGCCATTGCAGCCTGTATATGTGAGCATTTTTAAACTGCTGTTTCAACCTGGCAAAATGAACCTTTCTTTTAATATATATGTCACCCCTAAGGTATGCCCTGGATAGCCCAGAGGGAAGGTGCAGTGTATTTAAAAAGTTGGGCATATACTTTTATATTTTACATGTCCTGTTAGTGAAAAACTCTAACATAAGTTTTTTACTACTGCAAGGACCATCTATCCCTCGGGATAACATTGAAGACACCTTATCACATTTACTAAGCTGTATTTCCTGAATGGGAGCAGGTACCTAGCTCATGTTTAGTATCTTTGGAATTTTAAGGAAAAACCTCTTCTGGTGAAGTCTGATTATAAATTACAATTTAAAATATGACACTTTTAGAAAGATTTACCATAACCAGAGAACAGCTGTGATTATTTAATGACGCCCAAATTGAAATCCACACAGCAGTCTGGTGAAAGGGAACCAAAGGAAAAGCCTATATAAATGTTCTGCCTCAGAAGTCACAAGGTACAAACTCATGTTCATATAGTGGAAAAACCTACTGAACAAATAAGAGTTAGGTGGTCATCATCTAATACACTTCATGTACCATTCCTCCACAGATCATGAGCTAGTCAGGGTCCTGATAAAAATCATAAATAAGTAGCAGTTCAAAACAGGTCTACGAAAACCCTTGGGGAATGTACTACAAGATTATTTGTTTTGTGGGCAAATGATTCAAACTGGAATCATTCCTCCAAGAAAGATACTTTCAGGTATTTGAAGGTAATACCTAATCAGGACCACGCCCCCTTGCAATGTGGGGTTCCTCAGGGCTCCTCCCTGAGCCCCACTCTCTTTAACGTGTATATGTCCCTGCTGGCTGAAATAGTGGCACCTTTTGGAATACAACTTGTTAGCTTTGCAAACGATACACAGCTTATCGTGGCATTGCACCAGGAAGTGCCAGCCCCCACAAACCTGAGTTCATGTCTTAAAAAAGTCGCGAGTTGGATGAGTCAGTCCCATCTTAAACTCAATGGTGACAAGATGGAGCTCATGCTGTTGGGTCATCATGCAACATTCGACCCACGTACTCTGTGGCCACCATGTATGGGACCGGCCCCAATTCCGAAAAAGGAAATAAAGAGTCTGGGCTTCTGGCTTGACCATGAGCTCACTTTTAGAGCCCAAGCCAGGAAAACAGCGGCCACCTGCTTTAGTCTGCTGAGGTCAATCCGGAAAATACTGCTCCTATTAACAGAGAATTCTAAAAAGATCTTAGTCCAAACCCTCATTCTATCAAGGCTGGACTATGGTAATGCTCTTTATTTAGGAGCTTCTACCTCAGTTATTCACAAACTACAGGTAGTACAGAACTCAGCAGCACAACTTTTTTTTTTTTTTTTTTTTAAATAATTTTTATTGTAGTCATACCAATACAGGCTATTGCACGGATAATCAGCACCATAGAATTGAACAGTTACATAATATGATTTGTTGTCCCATACACAACCGTCGTGCCCACAACCCGGGGGTTGGGCGGCAATAATTTCACTGCTCTTCCACGCCTGATGTTAAAGATAAAGGAGTAGCCGGTGTCCGGATTGTGTGCATGACTACTTTTACAATTCTGCTCAACTACGCGCTAAACCCCAACTCCCATCCCCTGCGCAAAAACCTAAAACCTAAACCCCCCCCCCCTGTCCCGCCCCACCCCCCACCACCTGTCTATGGCCCTTGCAACGCTCATTTCTCCGTTCCTGAAGTACATGTTTCGTCCCCCCCGCATACCTGCTGCCCCTAGGGCATTAGCTTGCTCCTTCTGCCCTACCTGCCTCAGGGGCCTCCCCCTCCTCGTCTGCCTCGCTATCTTTGAGTGCCTGTACCATTACTTCCCATGAGGTCGCAGTGTCAGCCGCTGTCTGGCTAGGGGTCCTGCGCGCAAGCTGGTACCTGTGTGTGCTGTCAGCCGTCGCCCATTTCAGAAATTCCTGCCGCCACCTCCGCGGAGTTGGTCCCACCCTCGCCTTCCAGTTCCTAGTGATCTCCCTCTTAGCCACCATCAATCCCTTATCAATAAACTTGCTCGTGAGTTTGTTTTTGGGGGTATGGGGAAACCAGTGTAAGAGACACTCCGCCGGTCCATAGTCAATGGACCTTTCAGTCACCTCGTTCAACACATCCCCTACGTCCTGCCAATAAGCCCGTAGGGCCGGGCACGCCCACAGCATGTGCACTAAGTCGGCCCCCTCCTCCGGGCACCGGGGACAGGTCGCTGTTACCGCGCCGAAATACCTCCTGATCCTTCCCGGGGTCATGTACGCCCTATGCAGTACATAGTAGTGGATCAGTTGAAATCTAGCGTTTCTCGTGCTGTTGCGAGCCCTACGGATAAGCTGTGCCCACGTCGTGTCGGGTATGTCTTTACCCAGGTCCGCCTCCCATTTGGCTTTCAGGGATGTAAGAGGAGGGAGATTCGCCCTCACCATTCGATTGTACAGGCACGTTACCGCCTTGAGCGTACCCGCTGACATCATGGTATACTGGCATGCTGCTGCCGTCTCGGGTTCCTCGAGTCCCGTGCCCCAGTGGGCCTGCACTGCCCTGGTTACTGCCGCATGAAGTAAAAATCCCCCTCTTGGGATGTCGAAGCGCTCCATTAACTCCTGGAACGGGAGTAGCGTGCCATTTTCATAGAGGTCCCCAATCACCTGTACCCCCGCTTCCTCCCACTCCTGCAGGTGCGACCAGTCGCCGCCATGCGGTAAGGCTGTCAGCATGCCCAGAGGGATCTCTGGTGCATATGGGCGCCGAATTCCCGCCCTCATCTGTGCCCGGTTCCAGCATTGACGGTACGTGCGTTGTTCCAACGACAAGTCCCGACTATCTAGCCGTTGATGGAGGGTAATATACGCCAGGACGTGCCTGGGCGTCCCCCGCACGCTTTCGTCTTCCGGGCCCCGGAACACTCGCGCCACCTCCTGCGTGAAGACCTGTAGTTGGGCCGCTATATAATAAAGCTCAAAGTCCGGTACTGCTAGACCCCCTTCATCTTTCGGGCGAGAAAGCGTTGCCAGCGCCACTCTGCACCGCCCTGCTCCCCAAATGAACGTCGTAATCAAAGATTTAAGCTGCCTAAAGTAGGAGCTAGGTATCCAGATTGGGAGCGTCCGAAAGTAATATAATAATCTCAGCAGGGCAACCATCTTCAGCAGGGAGATCCGGCCTGCCACCGATAGCGGCAATGTGGCCCAGAAGGCCATACAGCCCCTTAGTCCTCGCACGCACCGCCCCAGGTTGCCCTCAAGCAAGTCTTCCGCCTTATGGTAAATATGGACCCCCAAGTATTTGATACAGGCAGGTTCCCAGGCCACCGCCGACCGGTGTTGCGGCTGAGCAGCCCCCTCCAGTAGCGGGAACAAACTTGTCTTGGGCCAGTTGACCCTCAGGCCCGACATCGCGCCGAAGCGCTCTAGCAGCGCCTCCGCGCCCTGCAGGTCGTCAACACCGTCGTGGAGGAATAGCAGTAAATCATCGGCATATAGCGAGATGAACTGCTGCCCGACTCGGGCCCGCACCCCGCGGAAGTGCCGCCCCGTCCGGGCCTCAGCCGCCAACGGCTCGATAGCCAGTGCAAATAGTAGCGGCGAAAGGGAGCATCCCTGCCGAGTGCCTCGTTCTACTGGATAGCGGAGGGACACCGTCGATCCCACCCTCACTCTTGCTATCGCCTCCGCGTAGAGGACCTTCGTCCAATGAATGTAGCCAGCTCCCAGACCAAATCGTTCCATTACAGCATAGAGGTAGTCCCACTCTAGACTGTCGAAGGCTTTTTCAATGTCCACCGACAGAACCAGTTCCGTTCCAGCCCCCCCTTCCAACTCGTCCATGAGACGAACAAGCCTTCTGACATTGAATGTGGTGTTACGCGTCGGTATAAATCCGTTCTGGTCTTCGTGCACCAGTCCTGCCATGTGAGGTAGGAGCCTCGCCGCTAGTATGGAGCTCAGGATCTTGTAATCCGCGGTGAGCATAGAGAGCGGCCGGTAAGACGCGGGGTCGCTACTCTCTCTGCCGGGCTTCAACAGTGGTACTACTAAAGCCTCCCGCATTGACTGCGGGAGACGGCCCGCTGCCTTGGCCTCTTTATAAACTGTCAGGAGCCGCGGCGCCAGAGCGTCTAGATATTTACTATAGAACTCTATGGGGAGCCCATCTATACCCGGCGATTTGTTCCGTGCCATACGCCGCACCGCCGTCCTGATCTCCCCCAGTTCTATGTCCGATCCCAGGTCCTTCGCCTGCTCTGCCTCCAGCCGTCGTAGGGGTAAGCCGCTCAAGAAGGGCTCGGCCAGCCCCGTCCGATCTCCCGGGGCACTCTTGTACAGGCCCTCGTAATATTTCTGGAAGCCGTCAACTATACCCAACTGAGTATGTTGCACCACGCCCGCTGTATCCCGCAGTTGAAGTATGGGAGAGCATTGCCTAGTGGGATTCGAGAGCCACGCCAGGAGGGTGCCCGCCTTATCCCCGTCTACGTGGGAGCGCAGCACATATCGCTTATAGTCAAAGGCTCGGAGCCTCTCCACTTCAGTGGCCACCGCTTCCCTAGCCGAGCAAAGCGTCTCTTGGAGTTCTGGGTGTCCGGGCCGCTCCCTTTCTGCCTCCCTCAGCTTGGCATCCGCCTTAGTCAAATCGCCCAGCAACACTTTCCGCACGCCTATATAATCCCTGATACAGATACCCCTCACCACTACCTTAAAGGCGTCCCATTCTGTCGCCCTAGAGGACGCCGTCCCTTCATTTTCCGCGAAATATAGATCCACCCCCTCCGCCAGGGCCGCTCCGAATAGGGGGTCTTCCAGTGTTTCAGGTCGTAGTTTCCAGACCGGGATCCTGGGCTTCTCCGCTACCCACGCTAGTCGGATCAGGAGTGGATTATGGTCTGAGATCGTTCTCGACAGGTATTCCGACCCTGTGACGTACGGCAATACCCCCCGGGAACATAGTATCGCATCTAATCGGACATGCAAATCATGCAGCCCGGAGAAAAAGGAGTAATCCCGGTCAGTCGGGTGTTGTCCTCTCCATACATCCGTCAGTTCCCAGCTCTCCTGCCACTCCCTCCTACCTCTAGATAGCCTGTGTACCGGGGAATCGTGTAGTGGGGGGTGGGATCTATCCATTGAGGGGTCTGTAATGGAATTAAAGTCGCCCCCCAGCAGGACCGGGCCCGCCAGGGAGTGGGCCAGCGTCCCCGAAAGTGTCGCAAAGAAAGCCAGCTGGTCCGTATTCGGGGCATATATACTAGCTAACACAAAATCTCTGCCTTGTAGCTTCCCCTCCACTACCACATACCTCCCTTCCTGGTCCACCCATTGGCGCGTGAGCTGGAAAGGTGTGCCTGCTCTAATCCAAATTAGTACCCCCCTAGCATAGGCCGAGTAGCTGGTGTGAAAAACCTGTCCCCGCCACCTCCTCTGTAGCGCCGCCCCCTCCTGTTTCGTGAGATGTGTTTCCTGCAGCAGTGCAATATGCACCCCCCTCCGCACTAAATAGGCATGCACTTTATGTCTGCGCTGCATGGTGTGTAGGCCCCTCACATTCCAGGTTATACAGTTCAAATTATTCACTTTAGCCATTGTCCCAGTGATCCGGCTGAAACACTCCCTCCAGTTCCTGCCCTTCGACGGTGGTGGTGCCCCCCCTGAACAAAACAAAACCTCCCAACTGTCCTACCCATGGCAAACCCAGGGTCAATAACTTCAAAAAGAGTAAACAATCCCCAACTGTGGAGCCCCCCCTCCCCCAGAACAGGCCCCAATATCGAAATATCAGTCCCCATCCAAACGCCCGCGCCTGATTGACCCAGGTCTCAACTACACAGCCGTAGCTGTGGGTGCCTTAAGGGCCTGCGGAGCGAAGCCTCGTCCAGAGGGGGGCTGCGCTGCCCACCTCCCCGCTCCCTCCCCAAATCCCCATGACCTCCCTGCTCTGAGCACCCCGGTGTGCCCCGACCTCCGCTAGGCATGGAATTATGGGTCCTCCTCCTAGCGCCCCAAACATTACCCACTGTTCTCTGCCAGCAGTTCAGATATTCAGGATCTCATCCGCCGTTTGCGGCGTCACCAGCGGCCCTTCGGTCCGATGAAGCCCAGAAAGGTCCGATTTCGAGCCTGAGGCCGAGACATGAGTGTCCGAGTCCGTGGCACCCTTAGAGCCGGGGCCCTCCGCTCGCCCCAGCTTCCCCACTTCCAATAGCGCAGCCTGCCGTTCTGCTTCGGTCTGGGAGGCTGTCGGCCCCAGCTTCCCCTGCCTTCGTTTCCTCAACCTCTTCGATTTCCGCAGCCGGGTTGGCGAGCGCTCCCGCTCCTTTTCCCGCTCCTCTCGTACCCTGGCACCATCAGTTCCAGCCTTGTATGTCTCCCACCAGTCCCAGGCGTCCGCTGCCGTGCTAAAAAAGATCGCCTTGTCGTCCACCACCACTCTGAGCCTGGCTGGGAAAAGCAAGGAGTAGACGATCCCTTCAGCTCGCAGTTCCTTTTTGATTGTAAGGAAGGAGGCCCGCTGGTTCTGCGTCTCGAAGGTGAAATCTGGTAAGAGTGTGACCTTGCTGTTCGCAATCTGGAATGGGCCATCCTCCCGGGCTTTTTGCAGGAGCAGATCTCTATCCTTGTGGTGAAGCAACTTGGCTATGATCGGTCTGGGCGGGAGCCCGGGCTTGGGAAGCCCTGAAGGGACTCTGTGAGCACGCTCCAGAGTAAAGAATGGCGAAAGCCCTTCCGGTGCCATTACTGTTTTCAACCATTCATCCATGTAGGCCACCATGTCTCTCGTCCCCTCCGTCTCGGGTACGCCCACGATCCGCACATTACTGCGCCGGCTCCTATTTTCTGCGTCCTCCGCACGCCTTTCCAGGGTGCGTATGCGGTCTAGGGCCTCCGTTAGTTTACCCTCCATCACTTTGTGAGCTGGCACCAGGTCTTTGATCGCCGTTTCAGTGTCCTTGACCCTGTCCTTCAGTTTGTCGTGGTCCGCCCGGAGCAGGCCCAGCCCCGACGCCACCTGCGCTATATCGTGACTTGACTGCCATCTCAAGTGTAGGCTTATGGAGAGAAAATGGAGAAAGACCTATGACCCTACTGCCAGAATCCTATACATCCTTCAGAGAAAACAATACCTTTCTGATATAAAAAGGGCAAAAACTGTATTTTTCACTCAAGAAATAGACTCAGCCAACCAGAAATAGCAAACGATTTTCAACATCATAAAATCCTTCACTCATCCCAAGGCTTTGGCACGTGAAATTCCCCCCTCACAAATTCTCTGCGACCAAATCGCCGACTTCTTCGAGGAGAAAATTCAGAATATCCATAAGGACTTCCCCTCCCCACCCACTCCAACCCAAGAACCCGACTCAACCACGCCCCTACTTAGTCAATTCACACCAGTCTCCCTACAGCGAACGCAAAAAGCCATTTTGGCTTGTAAATCAGGTGCCCCCACGGACTCTTGCCCCCCAGTCATCCTTCACCACCTCATCGAGGCCGTTAATCCTCTAATCAATGCTATTGTGAATCAATCTCTCCACTCCGGTATTGTTCCCTCTGACTGGAAGAAGGCCATAGTCAAGCCCCTTATGAAAAAGCAAAATAAATCCCCTACCGATTTGACTAATATGCGCCCAATTTCCCTTCTCCCAGTACTAGGCAAAATCACCGAGCAATTAGTCCATGAGGAACTAAAACACTTTGTGGAAAATTTACATATCTTGCACCCACAGCAATCCGGCTTCCGCCCCGGCCATTCCACAGAAACCGCTCTGATTGAGTTATCTGACACCATCAAGTTCTTGCAAGATGAGGGCAGGCAGGCTGTCCTCATCTTGCTCGACCTAACCGCGGCCTTCGACACCATCTCTCATGCTATTCTTATCAATAGGATGCATGAGATTGGTGTCTCGGGCTCCGCGCTTGCTTGGATAATTTCATTTCTGTCCAACCGCTCTCAAACGGTTTCCTTACGCCCTTATCTTTCTGGCGAACGCCCCATTACCTCAGGTGTGCCTCAGGGTTCCATTTTGAGCCCTCTCTTTTTTAATGTATACATGGCCCCCCTCCTTACGTTGATTGAGTCACATGGGATTCTAGTGACATCCTATGCTGACGACACTCAACTCGTCGTCACTATTGACAAAAGAATCCCTGACGCTGTCATCAGATTCCAAAATTGCCTGTCAGAAGTCTTTTCCTGGCTCAACCTGAATCATCTGAAATGCAACAGCGCCAAAACCGAAATAATACCCCTCGGTAAAGGTACACTCTTTTCCCCTAAAGAGTGGTGGCCTCATAACTCCGAAGCACCACCAAGCGCGGTTGTGTCAGCCCGCAATCTGGGAGTGCAATTCGATGCTTCCCTCAGCTTCGATGAACATGTGCGTATCACCGCAGGGCGCTGCTTCAGCTTAATCAGGCAATTAAAGAAATTCTTTAATTTCTTGCCCATTTCAGCCAGGAAATCAGTCGCGGTTGCACTCATCCTTTCCCGGCTGGATTATTGTAATGGCCTTCTAGCAGGCATTAAGAAGTCCTCACTAAAAAAATTACAAACTGTTCAACACGCAGCGGCCAGGCTCGTCCTGAAACTCCCCCGTAGGTCTTCGGCCACTGCAGCCCTTAACGCACTCCATTGGCTGCCCCTCCACAAGAGAATCTTGTTCAAGCTTTTAGTCACCGTCTTCAAAGCTAACAAGTGTACGGGCCCAGCTTACCTGATCAAGCGCTTTCAGCGTTATACTCCAACTCGCTGCTTGAGGTCATCAGGCGCTAATTTCATCTCTGAACCCCGAATCAAATTAAAAACAAAGGGTGGAAAGACCTTTTCATTCCTTGCTGTTAGGGCATGGAATCGCCTCCCCCCTAATCTTAGGCATGCCCCCTCAGAAAGCCTTTTCAGGAAATCCCTGAAGACATGGATTTACTCTCAATCCGACTCCTCAGTTCTCGCAGCTATCTGATCCATGCTATCCAAGTAGATCTGCTGTGGGCCTAGCGCCAAGATGCTCCCTCCGGAGCGAAAGAAGCGCTTTACAAAAACCAATAAATATCAAATATCAAATATCAAATATCAAATATCGTTGTGGAGCGCGTCTCGTGTGGCCGTTATGGCGTCCAATATCCGATCCTGCAATCGCTGCAGGTCCGTCTGCTCAATGGGGCCCCCTTCCGCCACATCGGACGACGCCGCCTCCTCAGCCTTGGTTCTCGGCTTACCCATTGCGGCCGGCCTCACCGCTCACGTCCGTCCCGATGGCTTGCTTCCCCCCTGGGCCTCTGCAAGGTGTTCAGCTCCTGTGCGCTACGGAGTCCCGTCGCGCAGACACCGCTCGTCTGATGCAGCGTCTGCCGTGATGCGCGCTCTCCGGGACCGGCCTTGTCCGCCCGGGCTATCGCTTCTGGCCCGCCGCGCTTCAGGGGGCCTGACCCCGCCGAGGCCTCTCCGCTGTCCTATGGGCCTCTCCACTTTATCTCCACAATCAGCGCAGGCCTCCGCGGCGGGACTCCCCTGGCACCGGGGGGGGGGGGGTCAGAGGGGGGGTGGGGCCCGGGGACGAAGTGCACAGTGTCCCGTCCTCTGTGGTCCACCGCTTAGATCTGCCCCCGCTCACCTGCTTGCATAGCCGGGGTCCTGCGCTGCGTTGCTCCTCAACTTTCCGCCTCCCGGCATCGGAGGCTGTCCGCTAGCCCCGCCTGCAAGGGCGCACCCGGGCGGTCTCCTCTCCCAGCACCCGCGGTCGCCGCGCACCGCAGCCGGGTGTCTCCCGCTCCGGGGGGTGTCGCCGCCGGGAACTCCCGATTCGGCGGCCGCGCTCCTTCCGAGCGCTCCAGCAGCTCAATCCGCCGATTAGCCCTCGGTCCTTCAGGGCTCCGCCGAGGCCGCCATTTTGTGCGCCGTTCACCTCCTCTCGGTCCCGGCGGCCGCTACGATCGGCGGCCGTGCTCAACCCTGCAGTTCCGCCAGCTGCCCAAATCTTGCCCCGCCGGTCACCACCGTGTCCTCGTTCGGCGCCGGGGCACACACGGGTTCTCTGTCACGATTTGCAGGATTATTGAGGGGAAGAGGCACGGAGCTCTGGGCTCACGCCGCCATCACCCTCGGCGCTCAAGCCACGCCCCCCCTCAGCAGCACAACTCTTCACAGGCACTAACAACTGCTCCTCAGCCAAACCATCCTTAAAAACACTACACTGGCTCCCCATACAAGAGCGAATTCACTTTAAAGCTCTCTGCATTGTTCATAGAAATTTGCAGGGTAAAGGCCCACCTATTTTTACGAACCTTGTTAAACACAACAAAGCCACGAGGACCCTTCGTTCTAACACCCTTCTTCTAGCAGAGGCCCCCAGAATTAAGAAGGCTCGTACAGGGAGGTCATCTCTTTTCATATAATGCATCAAAGCTCTGGAACTACTTGCCTCTATCCATCATCCAGGAAACCAACCATCTGGCGTTTCGCAGGCAATTGAAGACATGACTTTTCCCATAACTCCATCTGTTCCCTATTTTAGGTCTGCAGCGCTGGGATGCTTTCAGGTAGCCATGCGCTATATAAGAGTCAATTCAAATCAATTCAAATTAAAATCCCACTATAATTAAATGACTTTTAAACCCCAAAATGCCATTGTCAACAAGAGGTTCACGGCACAGAGAACAATAGTGATTGTAACCTCTGATTTTGAAAGGATCATTCGACTGGTTCTAAGATTTCTAATAAGGTTTATGATTAAATTGCCTGTTCAATATGTCATCACTATTTAGTTGATGTCCAGTTTTTTTAAGTATAACTCACAGCTCTTAATTTCATGTACGCATGGTTATTTCACGGAACTATTTTGTACAGCTCTGTGCAGTATATTTGAAAAAAGTTAAAAAGTGGACCTTTCACGATGTCTTGTTGTGTATTTCCTATAAACCTATATATGACCACCCTGTTTAGACAACATACACTGTAGGACTGGTGTCCAGACTGATTCTAGACACCCCTACGGGTTATGTTAACCTGTATTTCAGCTAGCTCACAGTGCCACTAGAAACCCCTCTTAACATGACAACCCTGATCCCTCAGAATCATGGAATAGCAATACTTTTTGCTCAGTCACTCATGCTCACTTTGTCTTCGAGAGATCCACAGAATAAACAGTGGGAACGTTTTACAATAAGAATTTATTAAACTAGCGGTATTCTAGTGTAAAATAGGTGTCTTAAACAACCATCAGACAGAAACAGATATAAATGATTAGAAGCACTTCCATAATAAAAGGATGCTAGACTTCTACCATTGTGTTAAAACAATGAATACAGGCAAGTATATAAAATACATGACAGTAGCAAATGCGTACTCCTACGATGCGACCCTAACTAGATGTACCTAAGAGTACCTAGAATATATGTGGGTGTAAAAGCCAAGAATCCCTTTAGGATAAAGTCAACCCCATTATCTTAAGTGAGAGGCTGTGGGATCCCAACTTGGTCTCAAGATGAACACTCCGAAAGGGATGTCAGACCATTGCGAGCTGGAGTGTCTGCGTGCAGGAACCTCAGCATCTCGCTTCAGAGTGTCAGCATGAAGTCCTTTTCTCCTCTCCGTCAGCAAGATATGGTGTTTATATACCCAATATGATACCCCCCGGGGATATACCTTGCTGTGTCCTGTAGGACTAGGATGACGGAATGAGTGACCCTTGTACATAAGTTATTATGCAGGAGATGGTGTCCTGCTGTCTCCTGCTGTGATTTCAAGAATCCTCATGCATAATGAAAGAGGCTAGTTTTCAGAGAAAACCCCATGTCATTTAGGCATTATCGTAATTAGGTAAAAGGTCAGTCCCAAGAACAGATATGTAGTGCACCAGCAGGGGAAATGTAGTAGAAGGGTCAAATTGCTAACTGAGACTATATTGGGGACCTGTACGAAACATAACAGTCTAAAGTTCATAATATGTTTCTAAATATCAGTGAAGAAATTGTGAATGAATACATTGGCCAAGAAATTAATTAACTTGACCTGGTTATTCTAAAGAAGATGGTTTAATAGTCCAGCTGGATACTGGTTATGGTAAATGTTTGAAGAGGCCCAATTCGGCTGTGTATAAAAGGGCCCAACCCCCAATAACTTTGCTTTTAGAAAGTTGGTATTTTCCTGCCTTAGCCATTTACGGCCACATGCATCAACCTATTTAGGAAGTGCAAATGGTGCAAATCGGTAAATTGGGCCGTTTGCGATTCCTAAATAAGTTTTTGGGATGCATCATGCATTTTTGTGAATCACAAATTTGCGATTCCTTAAAAGAAATGCATGATTGTTTTTCAAATTGCGAATTCGCAATTAGGGGGTGCAAATTACCACGAGGGTGAACCTCGTGGTAATTTGCGAAAAAGTATTAAAATGCTCAAAATTGCATTTTAAACACTGCCATGTTACAGACACACATGTGGGACATGTGTGTGTGAAACATGCACTTTAAAATACATTTCAGGGGTGCAGGGGGGGGTCCTTTGGACAACCCCCTGCACCCATGGAATGCATTACCATTTTGCGAATCGCTAATTGAAATTCGCAAAATGTCAATGCCTTCCAAAAGGCCCATAGGAATCAATGGGAATTGCGAAATCGCAAATTAGAATTCGCATAATATTTGCAATTCGGTAAAAATTGCAATTTTTACCGAATCGCAAATATTATGCGATTAAAATCATGCATCCCATTTTACGATTCCTTATTTGCGATTCCCTAAAAATCACAAATAAGGAATCGCAAAACCTTACAATGATGCATGTGGCCGTTAGTGCCTGCAGCCTGTCACTGGGCCACATGACCGGGTTTAGCCGACAGGTGGGCTTTGTGTATTCATCCTAGACAGCCACACAAAATAGAGTAGAGAGATTGGGTGAGCCTGGATGGGCCTTCACTGGCAGGATGGGAGGGCAGAGATAGGCTCAGCCCTACTTACACTTGTATAGGCTGTGTCTTGCCTCCACACAAAGCGCAGGATATCCCTTGTAGTTAGTGTGGGGTCAGGGCAGGGGAGGCAGGAAAACCAGTGCACTTCAGAGTGAAACCCCTAGACGCCTCTCCTACTTCGAATGAGGCATTGGTATAATTATTGGACCTCAGACACCAACTTTTCAGTACACTTCCAGACGTGTGGAGATTCTGCCAGGAAGAAGGACTGCTGTGCTGCTGATATGACTGCCACTGTGCTGGACTACTGCCCTGCTGGACTTGTGCCCTCCTCCCGAAGCCAGAGGGATTGGCCTTGCACTTGAACCCAGGACTCCTAGAGTGACTTCAAGGGTTAGTTTTCTATGAGGGCCTTAATCCTAGATCTATCAAAATGTGGTGCTTGTTTATTCTGATTGAACCGATTTTCCCCCTCAAATCTTGAGCTAAATCTTAAACAATGTATCCATTGACTTTGTGGATACTTAAAACTCAGAGCTAGCTCTCACTGCCACAAAGAGCTGTGGGTCTCTGTAAGAGCCTATTGCCTCACTTCTTAAGTGAATTGGTGGACCCAGGTGATGCTGATATTTTTCAATAGTGTATATTATATATTTCTCTTCAGTTCATATTCTGCTGGTAACTTCCTCTTGGGGTGCTAGGAAAAATGTGACAGAGGATCTTTTAGAAATGTAACAAGCATGTAACAAAGAGGAGTTATTAGAGCTATGGAGGTCTAGCTACAGGAAACATTAGTGGAATATGCCAGGCCCAAGGTCCCACAATGATTTTGGCTGCAGTAGGCAGTGAAGCCCAAGAGGGGTCAAAATGGCAGGTGTTACTGAGTTGTAGTTATTTTGAAGTGGTCTGTGCTGCTAGACTAGACTAACAAATGTTTACCAATAAGGATTTACTACAATAGGAAATAGTGAATGGACACAGAGTTCAGCAGATGCTAATAAACGATAGGTCAAGGCAGCAGTCATGTCCCATTTTGTAAATAAATACATTCGACAGATGACGATGAGGGTAAATTAAATATTTATTTAATTTGTCCTCGTGGTCGTCTGTCAAATCTCCCCCAAACACAGCCTCACCGCTCTTACTTGAACGGGCCGCTACTGGTAGTCCGCAGTATCATTGGCGGTTGAAATATCAAGAATTATAGAGTGGAGAAGAACCTCACTGATTCTGACAATGGCAGGAAAATAGCCAAAATGGAAACCCCGTCTGTCCTTACTCATTAACTATCGTACATCTACAGTTTAACAAGAAGGTGCTGTTGGCTCAATATCAACTCGCATACATGTTGTCATCCGTTTATTTACATCATAGCTTATATTACATCCATTTATTATTCAGTATAATCATTTTATCTTTGCCATTGGGTAAATGACTTAACATGTTCCACTAAAAAGTGGCAATAGTCTTTCAAAACATTCAAAAGAAACATCCACACCATTCATTCGTATACTTACACATTCATCGCACGACTTCAATCCTCACAGATTTCATTTTTGAATAACCAAACATTTGGTACAAAATTGCTTACAGCTCAGGTTTAATTCAGGTCTAACTACTACACAATATCATTACAGTTGTTCTTCACTCTAAACTTTTAGAGTTAATACACTCCATTGGACAATGTATCCGCAATGCTGTATAACATCTTACTTCTCTATAACATTCCATGTCATTATCAATTTGTAATTCTTCATCTATTTTTGTTTTCTCGGGTGGCTTGACCAGTTATCCTCAACGAGTGTTTCGGCATATCGCCTTCCTCAGGAGTGCCACACATAATAGCCCCAAAGAACATTGCAAGCATGTAAACATACAATATAACAGTACTGAGCCACAACTCGTATCAAAGCAATATAAAGTGCCATTTGATAGAAAACGTTGTCTCGGCCACCAAGCCCACAAAAGAAATAATGTAGAATGTGTCCACCATTCACAGGCGGAAATAGTGAAGTGAATTGCTTAAAAGGACCTTACCAACTGCGACCCGATTAGGGGCTACGAAAAGAGTGAGAATGTCCAGCACATAACACAACATGCTCCCAACCGCACCCCCCTTCCTACGCCACTGAAATGAGTACTTGCAGCCAATGCCTTGTTAATTGAAAAAGGACGGCCCCAACGCCAGTGTGCCCTGCATCCCTGGCTGTCCAGGAGCCAAATTGATAATGATGTTACAAATACTTTATTTCTTCTAAGTGCTCCTGCAGCGTTCTTATGGTGCCTTTTTTTCTCTGTTCCCATCATCTCTTCAGGGGTGGGAGCCAGGCTCTTGGGCTCAACTGAGAACTTTTACTAGAGTGGTATGTGGTACAGCATTGTCAAGTTTCAAAGAGCTTGATAGGGTTCGATGGAGAAAGGAGGCATGTGCCCTAGGCGTGATTGTCTTGGAAGTGAAGAACTGCTAAAGCATGCCACTTTGCCTGGCTCTGCAATCTGGTTGGATACTTTTTTTTAAATCAGAATTAACATGTTCTATACTTTTCAGAGTGTATGAAGCTCTATGATGAAAGTTAATTAATACCTCACTATTCTATATTAGGACTTGGTTATAAATTGCACGTAACAAAAGGATGGATCTTTTAAAAGCAGTAACCTGCTGATCTATTTACATTAAATGCACTCTGTAATCTACTTGGTACACGCTCTTTGCAGTAGGCATATTAACCCTCTAAGCTACCTTCACATAAGTCAAAAACCTCAACTACACAAAACTCTGATCTCTGTCCAGGAAGACCATTAATCACAGCAGTTATCTTGACATTGTTGTGAGGCCCCGTAATTGCAGGAGGAAAGGAACTCGCAGTAGGTGCTTTAAAAGCATAATAAAGTTGCAAACACAGCGCCCCCAGGAAGCCAGCACCCAGTGCGATGGCACTGGTCACACCGCCCTAGAGCCGGCCCGGTTTGTGGCTGCCGGTTTAGTAGTTAAGTATTGCAATATTTGGTATTTAGAGGAGATCCTACAGCTTTGGGCCCGGTGTCATTGCAACTGCTGCACCATTAAATTCACGACCCTAGTGCTTGTAAGGTAACTGCACTTGTGACTGCTTATTTAGTAGTTAAATATAGCAATATTTGGTGTTTAGTGGCGTTATGACAACTTTTGGCCCCAGTGCCACTGTACCTTCTGCACCATTTAAATCAAGCCCCTTTCAACTGCAAGTTAACTGCAAATGTGACTCCCTGTTTAGTACAAAAATCTAGCAATATTAGATGGGTTCTGACAACCTTTTGACATGGTGCCACTGCACTTGCTGCATCATTCAAATCATGACCCAAGTGATTGAAAGAGAACTGCACTTGTGGCTGCCTCTTTAGTTGTAAAATATATCAATTATCTGTGTTTAGTTGGGTGCCTGGAGCTTTTTGCCTGGGTGCCACTGCACCTGCTGCACTGTTGAGATCATGACCCTCGAGCTTGCTAGACAATTGCATTTGTGAATGCCTTTTTAGTTTTAAAATATAACAATATTAGGAATCTAGGGAAGTTCTAATAACTTTTAGGCCCAGTGCCACTGCATCTGCTGCGCCATTTAAATAATGAACCTGCTGCTTGCAAGATACCTGCACTTGTGATTGCCTGTTTGGTTGTAAAATATAGCAATATTTGGTGTTTATTTGAGTTATGACAACTTTTGGCCCCAGTGCCACTGCCCCTGCTGCACCATTCAAATCAAGCTCCTTTTAAATGCAAGGTAACTGCAATTTGCGACTGCCTGTATAGTAGTAAAATATAGCAATATTAGGTGTCTAGAGGAGTTCTCACAACGTTTGAGCCCAGTGCCACAGCACCTGCTGCACCATTCAAATCATGACCCTGTTGTCTGCAAGGTAACTGCACTTGTGGCTGCCTGTTTAGGTGAAAAATTTAGCACAGCTCTTGTATATTAACTTTATTTTTAACGTTCAATGTTTATCACAACATTTAGAATTTGATGAAAATGACCAAATAGATTAAGTTGAAAAAAATTAACCCGATAAAGTGCAAGGAAAGGTATTGAGGAAGGAATAGGCAATGCCACACACATTTGAAGGCTAAAGCATCAGCTGTACACATCTTAGTAATAACAAGCATTGGCATGTACAATAGGTCTCGCCTTTGGAACCTTAAAAGTATTTAGTTATGAAGCAGAATATCCTTGGTGCAACAACATCAACTGTTGCATTGCTAAACACCTGTAAGGTCCCAAAGGCGGTCGAGAGAGGTAGAGAGAGGTAGTGATAGAGAGGTAGAGAGAGAAGTAGAGAGAGAGGTAGAGGTAGAGAGAGAGGTAGAGTGTTCGAGAGAGAGAGGTAGAAAGAGGTAGAGATAGAAAGGTAGAGAGAAAGATGTTGAGAGGTAGAGAGAGAGGTAGAGAGAGAGGTAGATAGTTAGACAGAGAGGTAGAGAGAGAGTTAGGTAGAGCATTCTCAGAGTAGATCCAATATGATCCAGACTGATCACCTGCTGCCTGGTTTGTGGCCGGTTGCCTCAAACCCACAAGAGAAGGGCACTTCTTCTGCTCATCACAAAATTCCTCCCTGGAGGGACCCCCTTCTTGTTGCCATTGGGTCAGCTCAAGTAGGTTCCCCAGTTCAGACACTTGCTCACCAGTGGGTTCCAGGGCATCCCCCTCAAGGTATACCTCCTCCTGGACGGTGTGAACAATGGAGGCTGGTTTCCTGCGCCCCCTACCTCTTCTCTTTAAGGCAGGTCCCTGGGCCATACTTTCAGGCTCCAGGGTCTCTTGAACACCCTTAGCTGCCATACACGCCCACTCAGGCAGACCCAACATCTCTAAATGCGCCTTCCTCTCCACCTTAGCCCAAGGGTAGCTTTCTAAATCATTGCCTAACAGACAATCAACCGGCATTGATGGCCTCATAGCTACTTGAAGAGTACCAGAGACCCCCTTCATTGAAAGGGAACTTGAGCCACCTTGCAATGGCTCTCTGTGTTGTCAGGAAGAATGCATGAGGGACTACCTGCTCTTCAGACACCAAGTGACACTTGACAGCTGTCACACTTGCTCCTGTGTCTCTCAGAGCCTCCACTCGATGGCCATTGATGGTCACCCACTGCCTGTATTTCTTAGTATTCTCAGGCAGCTGAGTTCTAGGGACCATCTCAAAGTCTCCTAATGAGACAAGGGACATTTCTGCGGGACCCCACCCACCTTGGGCACCCATCTCCTCCCCACCTAGGGCTACACTGGCCATCTGTCGGGGTGGTACACGAGGTGGAACATACTGTCCCTTTTGGGACACTGGGGATCATACCAACGGTGTCCCACCTGCTTACACTGAAAGCCGGTAACAGGCCCCCTATGAACAGGTTTACCTGTCGGGGGTCCGGACTTCTTCTCAGGGGTAGGCTGGGAACCCTTACCTTGATTCCCTTGGGAATTACTTTGGGGACCTTTTTGGAACCCCCTCTGTTTACCCTTATCCCCTCCACTCTTCTGCTGGGGACCCTGCCCATCTTTAGCGGAGTCTCCCACAATACCCTTGTGGACCCTGGTACTGACCCAGCGGTCCGCCTCCTCAGCAAGTTTTCTAGGGTTAGTCAACTTGCTATCAATAAGGTGCTGGCGTAGCTCTGGAAAACAATTAGCAGATAAGTGCTCCCTGGCAATCAAATCATAGAGAGCTTGAAAATGATCCACATTGCTACCTCTCACCCAACCATCCATAGCTCTGCAAAAGAAAGACACATATCCTACTCAAGTGGTTCCCTCCAACTTCTTACAATTCCTGAACCTCTGTCTATAGAGTTCTGGAGTCAAACCATACTTGATCAGTGCTTCTTTCATATGGTTATAAGACATCCTATGCTCACTGGGTAGGTCTAACAAAGTATCCCTCCCCTCAGTCAAAAAGCGGCCCCACAAACCCGCTCCCCAATCTTTCTCAGGGACCCTTTGGGCCAACATTGCTATCTCATAGTCTGCAAACCACTGCCCAATATCTTCACCTTTGTGAAAATCTTTGATGACATCCTTGGGAATATGTACCCTGCCTTCTGAAGGCACAGATGGTGTGCTGCCACTAGAGGGGTTGTTTTCTAAGTCCTTGGCCTTGATCTCCAACTCCCTCAACATTCTCTCATGCTCCATTCTCATTCTCTCTCTTTCCAAAGACAACCTGTAATTCTCGGTTTCCCTCTGACCCTTCATCTCAAGCTTAGCCAACTACAGCCCTATTTCTCTCCCGGTCTTCCGGCTGTCTGGGCCATAGGTCTTTGGAAGAGATGCTGCTGCCAGGTAGGGACTGCACCCCTCCCCTGGCTGGAAACACTGGCCTATCAATTTTCTCATCTGCATCCCCAACTGGCTCCACCACAAGATCAGGGACATTTCTTGCTTCTACCCAGGCCCATAGCGCCTTTTGGTAGTCTTCCTTTTTAGAAATGCCTGGTGTAGCAACTTTTAATTTCCTACAGATATACTTGAGCTGTTTCACAGTGCAGGTTTCCAACCTCTCTTCCTCAAAATCAAGATCCATAGATGCAACAGATGCTGGTTTACTCATGGTAGTAAGAATTTGGAGTCTTCAAGTATGTGGTCGTGTTTGGTCTGCACTCACTAGTAGTGTACACCAATCACTGTATATGAAACAAATGCACGGTCCAAATCCTCACCGCTGACCACCAATGTTAGATCTGGGGGTCTCTAGTTTGCAATGGTATTCACCTTTTTTCCAAATAGGGACCCTTACTTCTAATTCAGGATAAGGGGATTACACTCCTTAATAACCCCTGCTCACCCCCTTGGTAGCTTGGCACGAGCAGACAGGCATATCTCAGAGGCAGTGTGTTAAGCATTTGTGAATATACACAGTAATACAGTGAAAACACTACAGAGGGACACAACACAGGTTTTATAAAAATAAGACCACAAACGACAAAAATCCACAATACTACACTTAAGTTTACTTAAAAAATGATTAAAGTTGCTTAGTTCAAGTTCATGATAAATGCAACAAAGTTCTCAACAAAGTACCTGGATGCGTAACCCAAAGTAAACAAAAGGCTTGCAAAAGGGGAGATGAGTCGGTTCCGTGATCCGGGGGAGATGATGCGTCGTGCCTCAATGCTTGTGCAATGTAGGGGATGCGTTGTGCGTCTTACCAGTGCAGAGGTGATGCGTAGGTTCTCGGGCCAGCGGGCCCGTTGCGGTGCACAAGATGGCGCCTTGATGCAATGCGATGATCCGGTTGCGATGCGAGAAGATGGTGCCCTTGATATGGCGATGCGATGATGCCCTTGCCCTGGGAGCCTTGAGACGACTCTGTACTCTGGAGCCGAGACAGGCCCTGCGACCTGCTTCTCCGGTGATGCGATGGCAACTCTCTCGATGGCGTCACCCTTGTCTGGTGATGCAACAGCAGATAGCTTCGATGAACACACGCTTCCAGGGAGATGCGGCGAAGGCTCGCTTCTCCCGCAATGCAACGATTTCAGCTGCGGCGGCGACACGCTTCTTCTCGATATGTCGGGCTTCCAGCTCCCAGCGGCACGCAAGTGACTGGAATCTGAATTCCCAGCAAGGAAATTCAGGAGGGAGCTGGAGGGCAGTCTTTTGTCTCTGAGACTTCAGCAGGAGGCAAGCACAGTTCAAGCCCTTGGAGAATATTCTGTAGAAGAAAGTCCTTTACAAAGTTCCTTCTCCTTTCCCTTGGCAATGATGCAACCATTGCAGGGCAACCCAGCAAACAGCACACTGGCAGAGGGGCAGTCCAAACTCCTGCTGCTTTCATGGTTCTTATCCTTGGTAGAAAGGTTTCTTGTTCCGGAAGTGATCCAATTTCATGGGATCAGGGTCCCAATATTTATACCCCAAAATCCTTTGTTCTCTGAAGGCAGAGAGGCCTCCGCCTAGTTCCTGAGCACTTTGTTTACATGACTCTCTTCTTCCTTTCACTGTGCAGGGCAGAGACATCAGCCGCACCACAGGAGGTGGTGCCAGCACAGGGGAGGGAAGATACAGCTCTGGAGCACTTTGTTGACATGATTCCTTCTCTCCTTTCACAGTGCAGGGCAGAGACATCAGACAAGCCACAGGGGGTGAAGCCAGCATTGTAGAGGGAAGGCCCAGCCCTATTCAGGTCCAAGGTGCAACTCCTCCCTCCCATCTAGATGCAGATCTCTCTATTCACCACTGGGTTGACCCAGCCTGTCTCATGGAATTCCCTGGCCCTGTCTCTCACAAACCCAGACACGGAATACACAACCTAGCAGAGGCAGGCCTGGATAGTTAGGCAAGAAAATATCTAGTTTCTAAAAGTGGTATTTTCAAACACAGAATACTAAAACCAACTTTACTAAGAGATGTATTTTATTTTTCTGAGTTCAGCATACAAAATTCGAATTTCTGCCATGTTCCCTGAGTCAGTTAGGATTATAAGAATGTTATAATCTAACAGCCCATTCTGGCCTATGGAGTACAGGTTGCCTTCAATAGTGAACAAAACGAAAATGGCTGTAATTCCCTATTAAGATGCTACACACATCAGGGCATGTCCTACCTTGTACTTACAATGCACCCTGCCCTGGGGCTTACCATAGGAGTGTCTATTATGAAGCAAATGGAACGTTTAGGGACTGGCTAGTGGTTGCACTGGCCAAGTCGACATGGCAGTCACCGACTGCACACAGGCTTGCATTGGCAGGCCTGAGACACACTTTACAAGCTGCTTCTGTGGGTGGCACAACCAGTGCTGCAAGCCCACCAGCAGCATTTGACTTACAAGCCCTGGGCACACATGGTGCACTGTACTAGGGTCTGACAGTAAATCAAATAACCCAATCATGGAATCCAATTAGTACATTAATTTAACATAGGGAGCACTTGCACTGTGGCACTGATTAGCAGTGGCACAGTGCACAAAACATATAACCAGCAAAAACATATCAAAACAGAGGAGGCAATCCGTCAAAAATGGAAGGGAGACTCACGCCAATGATGTCAGGTCTAACAGTTAAGTTAGATTTTAAGTCATAAGTTAACCCTGATTCCTTACACTCAATATCTAGAAAAGAGCTTAAAGCTGTATGTCTGAACCATTGGGTTGGAGTTTAACAAAAAAACTGTGATCCAGCATCAACTTACCCTGGTCTGTACCTCCATTCAACCCTATTTAGTATGGTGTTTAGGGGGTTATGAAAGATATATTTTGACCAGGTTTAGGTTCGATTGTTTCCATTGTCTGGTCTCATTTCCAACAACTAATGATTGGTCCAGAAAGCTTGGTCTCTGTCCGTGCGATAACTTATCCATTCAAACGACCTTGCACATTCGATCATTGACACACTTTAAATAATTGCCTGTTGACTGCCCTGGCTGCCGCTTTGCTCTGTTAGCGCTTATTATTGCCACAGCTACTTTCATTTTTAGCGCGATAACTCCCGGCGCTCTGCATTGTGCTTGTGCTTCGATTTGACTGTGAACCCACTTTAAATAATTGCCTGTTGACTGCCCTGGCTGCCGCTTTGCTCTGTTAGCGTTTATTATTGCCACAGCTACTTTCATTTTTAGCGCGATAACTCCCGGCGCTCTGCATTGCTCACCCCTCCGCTGCCATTTTGCTAGTATTTGTTGTTGTGCTCGTTGTTGGAAACCGCCCTCCGTAGCCCGCCCCGCCTCCCAGCTGAGCCGCCCTCCCACTGACTACATACAGCGCTCCCATACCTGGAAGCGCTGTGATCCTCTCATCGCTGGTGTGCTGAGTGGTCGCTCCCCAGTCTCCCTGGCGAGATCTGGTATCGTTGTGCAGCTATTCGATCATTGACACACTTTAAATAATTGCCTGTTGACTGCCCTGGCTGCCGCTTTGCTCTGTTAGCGCTTATTATTGCCACAGCTACTTTCATTTTTAGCGCGATAACTCCCGGCGCTCTGCATTGTGCTTGTGCTTCGATTTGACTGTGTACCCACTTTAAATAATTGCCTGTTGACTGCCCTGGCTGCCGCTTTGCTCTGTTAGCGTTTATTATTGCCACAGCTACTTTCATTTTTAGCGCGATAACTCCCGGCGCTCTGCATTGCTCACCCCTCCGCTGCCATTTTGTTAGTATTTGTTGTTGTGCTCGTTGTTGGAAACCGCCCTCCGTAGCCCGCCCCGCCTCCCAGCTGAGCCGCCCTCGCCCCCCCCCTCCACCACCCATATATGACAGATGCACTTTCGCGCAGCGTTCACGCGCAGCGATCGCGCCCCATTCGCGCCGAAGGTGCGCCAAAGGTAAGCCCGTCTACGCCCGTCCGCGCCTGGACCGCGCCCAGCGCCAAACCCCCTGCCCCTCGTACCACCCACCCACCCCGCATTTCATACGATGCCGCGTCCCTCCTAGCCCTTAACTCCGGCCGCTCCCTCTACTGCGTCCAAGCCGCCCCTGGACACACCCAAGGACCCTTCTCATGCAACTCCTGCAAGTTCGACATCACCAAAACCTACACCTCGTCCACCAACACGACACAGAGACCCGACACCAACCACCTAAATTGCATCCTGCTCAACACCCGCTCAATCCACAGACATGCCATCGACCTTTGGAATCTACTAGACACCATCTCACCAGACGTCGCTTTACTAACAGAAACATGGATGAACGCCTCCTCAGCCCCAGACATCACCATTGCCATCCCGGAAGGATACAAGATCATCCGTAAGGACCACATCAAGAATACAGGAGGAGGCATCGCCATCGTCCACAAGAATTCCATTCACATCTCAACCAGCTCAGATGACAACCTTGCCAGCGCCGAGCATCTCCACTTCCAGATTCACACCGACCCCAAAACCACACTTAGAGGCACCCTTCTCTACCGGCCCCCGGGCCCCCGAGCGCAATTCAATGACGATATCACTGACTTCATCACCCCACACGCCCTCCCCTCCGAGAACTACATCCTATTGGGAGACCTCAATTTTCACCTGGAAAAGAGCAATGACAACAGCGCCACCACCCTTCTGGACAACCTTGCAAACCTCGGACTTAAACAACTTGTCACTTCCCCCACCCACATTGCAGGTCACACACTCGACCCTATCTTCACCTCCAGGAAATACGTCTCCTTAAGCCACACCACAGCTCTCCATTGGACGGACCACAGCTGCGTTCACTTTCTCTATAATAAGCCCACAATCCACTACCACTCTCAACCCATCCTGCGTAGAAATTGGAACAAACTCACCATCGACCAGATCTCTTCATCGCTCCTCCAAATCCCTCCTGTCCACTCCTCAAACCCCGACCAAGCAGCCATTAACTTCACCCAATGGCTATCTAATAGCGCCGACATCCTAGCACCGTTGAAAAAACATCAAAACAAACTAAGCAGCAAAAAGGCCTCCTGGTTCAACGATGATCTTAAGAAATCCAAGAAACTCTGTCGCTCCCTCGAGAAAGCTTGGATAAAAGACCCAAACAACAACACCAGAGACGCCTTCAAAAACGCCACCCGCATACACCACCAACTAATCCGATCTGCCAAGAAAGCCGCCTTCAAAGACTGACTTGATAACAACGCCCACAATAGCAAGGAGTTATTCAACATCGTTAAAGAATTCACCAACCCATCAGCCAACTCCAACGACATCACCCCCTCTCAAGCCCTCTGCAACTCCCTAGCCTCCTTTTTCCACAACAAAATTGCAGACATCCACAACAGCTTCGACAACCAACCCGAAGACCTACCCACCCAACCTCCTGCAGGACCTCCTCCCCCCTCGAACATCCTCAATGACTGGAACCCAATCTCCACTGAAGACACCATCCGCCTGATGAACTCCATCCACTCAGGATCCCCAACTGACCCATGCCCTCACCACATCTTCAACAAAGCAGACTCCATCATAGCACCACACCTCTGAGACGTCATCAGTTGCTCCCTCAACTCCGCCACCTTCCCGGAAAGCTGGAAACACGCAGAACTCAGCGCCCTTCTGAAGAAACCCACAGCTGACCCCACCAAACTCAAAAACTACCGCCCCATCTCGCTCCTTCCTTTCCCGGCAAAAGTCATCGAGAAAGCTGTCAACAACCAGCTTGCCGCCTTTCTCGAAAGCAACAAATCCCTCGACCCATCACAGTCCGGATTCTGAGCCAAACACAGTACTGAGACCGCACTCATCGCAGCAACAGATGACATTCGAACCCTACTGGATAATGGAGAAACAGTCGCCCTCATCCTTCTTGACCTCTCCGCAGCCTTCGACACAGTCTGCCATAGCACCCTATTACAGCGCCTCAGTGACATTGGAATCCAAGGAAAAGCTCTGGAATGGATCACCTCTTTCCTCACCGGAAGAACTCAGAGAGTCCGACTCCCTCCATTCAAATCAGAGGCCTCTGAAGTCATCTGCGGCATGCCGCAAGGATCATCACTCAGCCCCACCCTCTTCAACGTATACATGAGCCCCCTCGCAGCCATCGTTCGCCAACACAATCTCAACATCATCTCCTACGCTGACGACACCCAACTGATCCTCTCACTCACCAAGAACCCCAACACCGCCAAAAACAACTTACACGAAGGAATGAAAGAAGTAGCCGAGTGGATGAAGCACAGCCGTCGGAAACTGAACTCAGACAAAACAGAAGTCCTAATCTTAGGCACATCCCCCTCCGCCTGGGACGACTCTTGGTGGCCAGAGGCCCTTGGAAAAGCTCCCACCCCGACGGACCACGCACGAAACGTGGGCGTCATCCTGGACTCCTCACTCTCAATGACCAGACAAGTCAACTCTGTCTCATCATCCTGCTTCAACATTCTTCGCATGCTCAAAAAAACTTTTCGCTGGATCCCCACCGAAACTAGAAAACGGTCACTCACGCACTTGTCACGAGTCGCCTGGACTACGGAAACACCCTATACGCCGGTACCACCGCAAAACTCCAGAAAAAACTCCAACGCATCCAGAACGCCTCAGCCAGGCTCATACTTGATATCCCGCATAAAGAACACATCTCTGATCACCTGAAAAACCTCCACTGGCTCCCCGTAAATAAGAGAATTACCTTCCGCCTATTAACCCACGCACACAAAGCACTGTACGAACTGGGACCCGAATGTCTCAACACACTGAAGGACTGGGTTCTTTAAGACCCAGCGGTGCCAGGGCACAACACCTGAAACCTTCGTGGGTAACCTGCTCCGGCGCACAAGTCACAGAGACACGGGACACTTCCTTTGACGTCAAAGATTCAAGGTTTATTTGCTGCAGGGAACACAGAGATCACGACAAGTACACAGCGTGCAACTTGGGGAGACTGCTTCAAATTGGTTCTGTGGATCGCTCCTTTTATACAGTTTTTACCCATAGGATTACATTGAGCACAAAAGTTTACAACCCGGTTCCCACAATTATCCCCCAGAGGGGTCGCTTTGGTCACTTTGAAACACACAAGGTCCGGAACATAAGTGCGAAAACATTTGGCGGTTCCCAACTGTAAAAACCATCTTCCCACCATTAGTGAATTCCAATCAGCAGTAAAATAGATCGAAATAGGAACAAAGACAGGTGCAGAGGAAGACGGAGACAGTGGGGAGATCGGAAAGGGTGTAAAAGGGGAGGTATCGGGAAATACGAGATACAAGCATCAAAGGGACGTGCCTAATGAGATGCACGGCTGAGGTAATAAGTCCGTGCGGCAAGATGAGCCTCGAGCGGCGCCATCTGCCTTACAGTAGCAACCCCCTCGTCATAAAGACACTTTCAAAGAACATGTGTCTTCCGCAAATATCTTGGGAGTCCCAGGGTCGCGAAGCGGACAGCGTCCGTTCGCTGGCTACTTGAGGGCAAGAGACAAAATGGATGCCGTATCTAAGATGGAACCCGTGGGTACAGATGAAAAACCCACATAACAAACGAACGGTTAAAGTTAGCACAGCGAAACTGCGCACACTTACTAAACTCGTCATTTGCGGTTCATAGATACCAGACTCGACCATATTCGTGCGAGTCGAAAACACCACTTACAATTGTCACGGAACCTCAGACGCTCCTTTTGCCCTCATGTAGGCAAGCACTAGTCGGAATCATATTCGATATTCATCAGACCATCGAAATGTTGCTGTAGCATAGCTCTGTCCAACCGAGTCCCCTTGGTAACAGATGGTTGTCTCATACACGTTGTAGCACAGAGGCCACATAAGGCAGGACCACACTGCACACAAAGGCAACACGTGAACAGGAACACTACCACAACTCCGATGATCATCAGAATTTTCCAACCCCAAGTCGACATCAGGCCCCAAAACCATCCAAGTAGCGTCCAATCCCCTACATCCACGTGTATGGATTCGGAGATCTTATGCAACCTCGAGATGGCTTGATAGACAGTAGGAGCATTATCTGGAATGAAAATGCAGCAGCTCGAATGGATCACCTTACATACCCCACCGCGATCTGCTAAAATGACATCTAAAACCATACGGTTTTGTAACGTCATAAGTCTCTCCGCCTGAAGTTCTGTGGTGATATTACCAAGGGCACTGGCAGTAATATTAGCTGTCGATTCTACCACTCGAGTCAACTGTCTCAGGTTCCTACTATTAACCATAGGTCCCCAAAACGGGAGGAAACCCTTGAAAAAGTCTCCTGCCTCTTGACCGGCAGTATCCTCTTCACTAATTACGCCTCGCACAACTCTAGTCTTATGATAATCGGCATCTACGGTAAACGTCGGAGGCAACAGATTTGCAATGAAACATGAGCCCATGAAGTCAGCGGGCAACCATGTGTATGCACGATCATAACAGATAAAGTATGTACCCTTGGCAGCCAGAAACACAGGGGACGAGAACATTGGCAGAATGTAATTTTCAGTGCAAGCACTTGCTCCAAGTCGGGCTTGCGATCTTCGGCCACGACCCATAAGACAGAAATTACCAGTGTGGGGTACGACCCATATTGGGGGCGAGCTTTTAAGCTGCTTTTCACTAGTGAACACACTATATTCACCTCTACTTAGGACCTTATAGGCTTGTACCTCTTCTTCAGGGATGAGCGAAGGATCATAGATCTCACTATCTAAATCCTCTATGGCTATCGATAAAGGCTTCTGATACGAGGTAGGACCAGAGTAGGGGGAACGCGGTTCTCGAATGGGGTGGAAACCCAGTGCGCTTCGAAACATTGTTTGAAATGCTCGAGCTGACCCTTGGGAACTATACGGTAGCACCAGATATGGAATTCCCTTATCCGTAGTATGTGGCATCAACCCACACACCCAACAATTAGTAGTGTTAACCACTAACTGATGCTGATGGAGGAGCTGGATAAAGGAATTGTTGCGGAATTCTACACGTCTAGCCTGCTCGTGTTCCGGTAACATGTGAAAGGAATGGGGAGAAACAGTCGAGGTAAGATTAGGGTAAGGAGTAGGAGTAGGTGTAGCAGGTAAGAAATAAGACATCGTGTAATACACCCCACCCGCCAGTAGTGCAGAAGCAGTCAAAAACATTACAAACAATTGAAACATGAAACATTTAGTACGACTAAGTTGCTGCAGCTTGAATCTATAGACTTGAGCTCCCTCCAAATCATTCAGCTTCGAGAATGCCATTCCCTACGACCGTCCGCAACGTTTCTTGACGCACTTCGTTCTGTGCAGCAATAGTCAATCCCCAGGAGTTCCTAGGAACCGACGGCCTTTAACCTAGCGTCAAGACCTACTGTCCAGAAGGAAGTACGCGCGCGGCCCTACGGCCTTCAATACACAAGCACAAAGTCTCTCGGCTGTGGAAGTAAAAAGATTGCAAGGAAGGAAACTCAATGTATATATATATACACAATTCACAGTGATACGAATGTTCAAAACTGATCACGGGAAACGAGGATAATGCAGTTGTCAGTTTCAACAAAGCAAGGAAAATTTTATTTGTCCTTAGTGCGAGATCGCAGAGAATATCGGTGTTTCCCGGGACGTGCCTGCTCGTCGAACAAAGGATCCGTTGAAGAGACAGCGTCCTGCTGATCAGTTGATGGTCTTGAGTCTTTTGCTGACAATTTTTCAACAGTGGCTTTCTGCTGCGCTGAGGATTCTCCAACAGGCTGTGCGTCGCTGAAAGGCACAAACGCCGGCAATGTTTCTGTTTCTGTTGACGCAATGCCTTTCCTTACCCACGGGTCTGCCGACAAAGGGATAGGGACTCGCTTGGTGTGCGTAGCATGCACCCAATTTTTACGCCCCTCAAGACGGACGGCAGTCCTCGTGGCCAGGAGCACCTGGTAAGGTCCAGTAAATCTTGGGTCCAGATTATTCTTGCGTGAAAAGTTGCGAGTTACCACCCAGTCTCCGGGCTGGAGCTGGTGGCCTGGACCCTCCGTCTGCGTCGGCAATGCGTCGTAAACCTGTTGGTGAATTAACCTCAGTTTAGCAGTCAAGTCATGTAAATAGTCAATCAGCATTGGATACTCAAGATCAGAAAACATTCCTGGCCTAGGAACCCCCCACACATTCGCAGGGCGGCCGAACACTATTTCATAGGGACTAAGCCCTACTCGGGAGTGTACAGTCGCCCTAGTTGACAGTAATGCTAAGGGTAAAGCGTCAGGCCACGAAAGACCAGTCGTAGCCTGAATCTTTGCTAACTTTAGTTTAAGGGTGCCGTTATACCCCTCAACTAATCCAGCTGACTGGGGATGATTGGCGCTGTGGAATTTCTGATTAATTCCAAGGCCCTTACACACACTCTTCATCACACTTCCAACAAACTCACTTCCGTTATCTGACCACACGACTCTAGGCATTCCATACCGAGGAAAATATTCCTTCAGTAGGATTTTCGCAGTAGACAAAGCAGTATTGTCTTTAAGAGGATAGGCCTCGATCCATCGGGAGAATGCGCAAACCACAACTAAAACGTATTTCAGGTTATTGCATCGCTCCATATGGATGAAGTCCAATTGAATCACCTCAAAGGGATACGAAGGAGGAGCAAAACTGCCAGGGGGAGTTGGGGTTCCTTTGCCAGGATTGTACATTATACACACCATACAATTCTTCACCAGACGTTCAGCACATTTCGTAATACCATCATTCTTCCACACAGCAGCCAGCAACTTACAAATACCTTTCGCGCTAATATGTGCTAACCCATGTGCCATTGTCACAACAGCCAGCACATACGCATCAGGCAACATCCATCTTTTCTGACCCGACAAATCAATCCAACAACCATTCGCATCCAACTTTCCCGTACTTTCTTTCCACTTCGTCTTTTCAATCTCAGTGGCCTCATTCTGAATTGTTTTCACGCTCTCAATAGTGTCTTCACACATACTCGATTCTGTAGGCCACCTAACCAAACTCGTCACATACATTCGAGTGCTAAGGTTCCGGGCAGTCTCCTTAGCAGTCTCATCCGCAAACGCATTACCACGACCAACATCATCCGTCACTTTACGATGCGCACTACACTTAACAATCGCAACTTGTGTAGGCAAAGTCAATGCATCCAAAAGATCGTTCACAAGCTGGCCATGCTGTATCTTCGTACCGTGGGATGTCAAAAAACCACGCTCTCTCCACAATCGTCCAAAACTATGCGCTACACCAAAAGCGTATTGACTATCAGTGTACACATTCACACGTTTCCCTTTCGCCAACACACATGCTCTAGTAAGAGCAATCAACTCAGCAGCTTGGGCAGAATTCTGATTCAACCTTGCAGTTTCAACAACAGTGTTCAACGTTACAACAGCATAAGCAGTAGTCACATCGCCATTCGGCAACTTAAAACATGACCCATCCACATACAGAGTGCCATCCGGATCTTCCAATGGGGTGTTTTTAAGGTCCACTCGACCTTTCGTTTCCTCTTCAGTCCTCAAGTAGCAGTCATGTTCTGCTACTTCATCTGACTCTGCACTAATTGGTAACAAAGTTGCCGGATTTAGGACATTACAACGTTTTATCTGAATATGGCTTGCCAAGAGCGTCAATTCGTACCCAGACAACCTCGCACTCGTCAAATGCTGAGTTTTCGTTCGATTCAAAAGAGTATCGACTGCATGCGGAACCATCACCGTAAGCATATTATCCATGACCAATCCTGCTGATTGTCGGATGGAGACCGCAGCTGCCGCAGTTGCTCTCAAACAACTCGGCAATGCTCTAGCTACTGGGTCTAAGGTCGAGGAAAAATATGCACATGGACGCTGCTTACCACCAAAAGGTTGCGTTAAGACACTCAAAGCACAACCTTCTCTCTCGTGAACATATAACGTGAACGGCTTACCGTAGTCAGGGGTACCTAACACAGGAGCCGAACACAATGAATCACGTAGTTCAGAAAAACTTTTCTGACATTCTTCCGTCCATGGTAAAGGAGTTGAAACATCCTTACACGTAAGAGCCACCAATGGTTTCGCTAGCAATGAAAAATTAGGAATCCATTGCCTGCAGTATGACGTGATACCTAGAAAGGCACGCACATCTCTTTGGGTTTGCGGCACAGCCATTCGCGCAATCGCTGCAATTCTCTCTGGGGTCAATCTCCTTCCCTCCTTTGACAATAAGTGACCTAGATAGGTTACTTCTTGACAACAATATTGGAGTTTAGAAGGTGACACCTTGTGATTTAATTCACAGAGATATTGCAGCAACGACACCGTAGCAATTTTGCAAATGTCCTGAGTATCAGCAGCCACCAATAAGTCATCGACGTATTGGATTAAAGCCGCACCAACTGGCAACCTAAACGCATCCAGTTGACTCTTCAAGGCTTGGCTGTAAATAGATGGACTTTCACAGTAGCCCTGAGGAGCGCGTTTGAACCGGAAGCTACGTCCACCGAGAGAGAAACCGAAAAGGTCCCTGCTCTCTTCGGCAATCGGGATGCTGAAAAACGCATTTTTCAAGTCAATCACCGAAAACCACGATGCAGTAGCTGGAATCAGAGTCAGTAGCGCCGTGATGTCAGGCACAACAGGAAATTGAGGAACCACAATTTTATTTACCTCCCGTAAATCGATAACAAAACGGTAAACAGGCGGTTTTGTAGGATCTGTACGTTTAAGAATGGGCAGTACAGGGCTATTGCACACGTTCCCCCGAGTCTCTTCAATAACATCTTTCTCGATCAGATCATAGATGATCGCCAACAGTGCTCGTTCACCATCAAGGGAGATACGATATTGGGGAATACGTGGCAATCGCACATTGGATTTCAACTGAACAACATAAGGGGAGATATTAAGCAGGCCCACGTCATTTGGACCTGTTGCCCACAAAGACGCAGGAAGAGAACTCAATTCCGGTGGGAGCTTATCGAGGGACAAATACATGGGAGAGACAACCCTCTCTCCTAACGTAAGCTTTACACCCGCAGGAGAACAGTACAAAGTTGCATACAAACGTTTAAGCAAATCCAGGCCCAAAAGATTCTCACCACAACCAGTAGTCAAAATCAACGGAGCTTGGAGCTCTCGTGGCCCAATTTGAAGGGGCAAAGGGCGTGAAACTGGATTGCTAACAGGGGCGCCAGAGAATCCAACGGAAACATTTGTTAAGCCAGACAAAGGTGCGCCAGGGAGTTTCGAATGCATGATAGAACTTTTCGCTGCACCAGTGTCCAACAGAAAAGGCTCAACGACGCCCGATGTAGCAACTGCGACGTAAGGCCCTCTCTGATCAACCGGAACTGATACCACTCCCTCTCCTTGTCTATGGCTGTCCTAGTAATTACTGTCGTCAGTTCCCTGATCGACGTAATAATCGTCTACATTATACTGCGCAGATCGTCCTTGCGATGATCCACGTTGATCGGAACAGTTATTAGAATTTGATGAGGTGTCTAAACGATCACTTTGAGCACCACGACCTCTACCACGTGATGCGTGCTGTGAACCACCACGGCCTCCTTTAGACGAGTTACCACTAGTACGTTCATTCAAAGCAGGACAATTGAATTTAATGTGTCCTTCCTGTCTACAATAAGCACATTGATTGTACCCTAACGAGGATCTTTGGAAGGAGGAATCATTACGGGTTTGAGATCTGTTCGATTGCGACTGTGATCTATTCTGTTGGGGCGCATTCTGATTAGAACGCGGCGGATACGCTTGTTGCAACAACACTTTAGTTTTCAGCTCTCTCGTCTTTTTGTCAGCGCGGTCATTCTCCTCTTTCTCCCTATTCTCATAATATTGTGCCGTAGCCAATATCTGAGCTGAGGTAGAAACGGCCCATGCACTCTCCGAATTCTTTAATTTATTGCTCAAATCGGGCAATAAGTTCGACACAAATTTATCCACAAACAACCTTTGTCCACCCTCAGTACCCATATCCTGTCCACTGTGGTCAATGAATGCTTCCTCAAACCTCGTAAAGAAGTCCGAGACACTCTCGTCTTTCTTTTGTTTGCAAGCTGATAACTTGTCCCAGTTTACCCTCATAGCTGGCATAAGAGTCTTCATTAATGTAATGATTCGCTGGGGAAGAGCAGCAATCAACTGCTCAGGCTTTGCACCACCAACTTGCAACCCATCCGCCGCTATAAGGGCCGCCCAATCACCGCCTAATTCATTTGCGTGATCTTGGTGACGAATCTTAGCCCATACCGGTTGCGGCACGACATTACCAAACAACATATCGATATCAGCAAGATTCATTATCGTAGCATCTACGAGCTGCGACAATTCTTTGTAATACCCTGCAGGATTCTTGCGAGGGTCAGGCAAAGACTGCTTCACCTGTAACACTTCCGATCTTTTCCATGGGAGATGTATCCATACTCTCTGGAAATGCGGCGGAACAATAGGAATAGCAGTAGCATCGCCTGGCATCCACACTGGTGGAACTTCCCGCATAGGGTATTGGCCAGACTCGTCTTGTTTTTCAATATCCTCAACAAACAGTGCATGAGGAATGGGAGCGGGACGAAGAGATAGCAACCGCTCAATAGCACGTCGGACATTAGTATCTACTATCAGTCCAGTTGCGAACTGAAGCCGAAGTTCAGACAGGGCGGTCAGCACCTCGTCAGGCGCATCAGCCGCTATCTGATCATGTAGGAACTTGCACATTTCGTCAAACACATATCTCTGAGTTGGTATGTTGAATTGACTAAACGTTTCGAGGACAACACGGGGTGGATTTCTAAGAGGGTTTACCATCCAACCCATTGCCATATTATATAGCGCAACGCGTTCTCTGTTTCCAGGAAGCTGACTACGTCTCTGAGGACCATCGGAACCAGCAGACCCGTGAACAGGTCCGAGTGACTGAAAGAAGCTAGCCGCAAGGGGAGAATTGCGACTACGAGTAGAGGGAGAAGAATAAGACACAGGGCTAACAAGAGAAGGAGTAGAAACAGTAGCAACAGCAGGAGTTAACAAAACAGGAGCAGTAGCAGGAACAGAAGTATGTGGAAGCGGAGGAGCAGTAGGAATAGAAACAGACAAAGGAACAGGAACAGTCGGAGGAACGGGTGCAGGTTGAGGAACAGGCGGAGGAACAATAGGTGGAAGAATAGGTACGGCAGGGACCACAGGAGCTGCGGTACCCTGTACGTACGGAGGTGGCGACTTCATAAGATAGGACATTAAAGGATCCTCAACTGCCTCTTCCTTCTTATCCGACTCCGTAGGCAAAGCAGGATAACATTTATCTATGGACATACGCTGTAGTCTTTCAAACACTTCCTTATCCTTATCCTCCTTATCATGCTGGAACTGCTCAGCTTTCTTCACTATGGTAGCAACATTATCTCGCTGACTACGTTTATTCTGTCTGATCTCTTTCTGTCGGGCTTCTTTGCGCCACAACCGAAAGGCATCAAACATGGCCGGCCTTGATTTACGTTCGAACAACTTTATTTCTAGATTATCTAAGATCGACGCCTCGAAGCTACCGTGAGGTGGCCAACGAAGGTCGCCGTCTTTCTTTGTATATTTAATCCAATAATCGTTAAAGGTAATCGGGCCTAGCCCGTGTTTGCTATACAAGTCATAAGTAGGAGTTCCAACCGGAGGTATCGGACACGAGTCCTCCAGTCGGGAATCCGCACCACAAGATCTAAAACAACTGAACAAAGTACTGCGACCAGGCATCTTGCACACTAGCCGAGTTTCACAAACTTCAAGGGTTACGGGATTTACCAAGTCCCAGCAAAGAACAAAACCCTCGGTTTTTGGCGGCTGCAGTCGTCAAACAACACAACAAAGTACGCTAGCAAAGTGTCACCGACAAAAACACTCACACAGCGTATACAACAAAAACACTCGCTAAAGTGTCAACAACCAAGAACTCTGGGAGCGACCCACAAATACTTAACTCAAAGATCGATGGCGTCACCAGGAAGGCCCGTCAATCGTCTCGCTATACCAAGGTCTACGCCAGGCGCCAAAACAGGTCTACAGTCAGGGCAGCAGTCCGTCGCAGCCGTCAGGAGGCGGGAATCTTCGCGGGAAAAGTCTTCGGGCCACTTATTTCGACAACAGGATCGATGAAGCGGAGTGCACCTTCCCTCGGAGATTTCACACGAAGTTCCTCACGATCGTCGGGCTTGGACCGGTACCACTGATGCAGCCCCACGTTGGGCGCCAACTGAAGGACTGGGTTCTTTAAGACCCAGCGGTGCCAGGGCACAACACCTGAAACCTTCGTGGGTAACCTGCTCCGGCGCACAAGTCACAGAGACACGGGACACTTCCTTTGACGTCAAAGATTCAAGGTTTATTTGCTGCAGGGAACACAGAGATCACGACAAGTACACAGCGTGCAACTTGGGGAGACTGCTTCAAATTGGTTCTGTGGATCGCTCCTTTTATACAGTTTTTACCCATAGGATTACATTGAGCACAAAAGTTTACAACCCGGTTCCCACAATTATCCCCCAGAGGGGTCGCTTTGGTCACTTTGAAACACACAAGGTCCGGAACATAAGTGCGAAAACATTTGGCGGTTCCCAACTGTAAAAACCATCTTCCCACCATTAGTGAATTCCAATCAGCAGTAAAATAGATCGAAATAGGAACAAAGACAGGTGCAGAGGAAGACGGAGACAGTGGGGAGATCGGAAAGGGTGTAAAAGGGGAGGTATCGGGAAATACGAGATACAAGCATCAAAGGGACGTGCCTAATGAGATGCACGGCTGAGGTAATAAGTCCGTGCGGCAAGATGAGCCTCGAGCGGCGCCATCTGCCTTACAGTAGCAACCCCCTCGTCATAAAGACACTTTCAAAGAACATGTGTCTTCCGCAAATATCTTGGGAGTCCCAGGGTCGCGAAGCGGACAGCGTCCGTTCGCTGGCTACTTGAGGGCAAGAGACAAAATGGATGCCGTATCTAAGATGGAACCCGTGGGTACAGATGAAAAACCCACATAACAAACGAACGGTTAAAGTTAGCACAGCGAAACTGCGCACACTTACTAAACTCGTCATTTGCGGTTCATAGATACCAGACTCGACCATATTCGTGCGAGTCGAAAACACCACTTACAATTGTCACGGAACCTCAACACGCTTGTCCTTCTACACCCCATCCCGTAATCTTCGATCCTCCAACCAAGCGTTGGCCACTGTTCCCCGCATCAACAAAGCCACCATGGGAGGTAGATCCTTCTCCTACCTGGCAGCCAAGACATGGAACTCTCTCCCCACTCACCTTCGGCTTACTCAGAACCACCTAGCATTCAGAAAGCAACTTAAAACTTGGATATTCGACAAGTAATTTCCCCCCCGCCTTTCCTCAAGCGCCTTGAGACCCTATGGGTATGTAGCGCGCTATATAAATTCCTGACTTGACTTGACTATCATGTCTGGTTTTTAAAAAAGTATACTGAGGAAAAGAAAAAGTATAAACTGCCATCTTCTTGCATAGTTTAATGTATTTTTAATTGTATATATTCAATGAATTGTTATTTTGTATTTCTCTGCTTTTATGATTTTATCAATTTCTGAAATTAATAAAGCATTTTCTGAATCTGAAGTCACAATTTTGAAAATGCCACTTTTAGAAAGTTGTAAAAAAGAATTTTTGCCTATGCCTCCAAATTTTGAATTAAGCACCAATTGATTGCGGATAAACAACACTTTATTAGTTTACCCTGACATTGATTTATGTCTTTGAGTCGTTACTTAGTTAACAACAATTATCTTCATTCTACAACAACAGACATGGGATCGCCATCAACCTCATATCTAGCCATATACGATTCAAAAAAACAATTTGTGCATATATACAGTGCAAGAAAACAATGATAAACATTTAAAGAAAAAAACATTCACACTTTGTACATGGACAAAATCAGTCATGAACATAGTAAGAAAATTGGACAATTCACAGAAGAAAATCACAATCGTGGGGAGAGCGAGAGGAAACAGTTTTTTTCTCAAAATTCAACTCTCGACTCGTGAAACAAATTCAATTTGTATTATTCAGGAAAGAAAGCCCATTTTGTGCATCAGTGACATGGACCCTTAATGTCAGAAAAAGTGCCGACGCGTTTCGAATCCTGTTGCATTATTTACAGGATTCGATTAATCCCCCTTCTTTCAGAGAGACAAACACACCAGCATTGAGATTTAATTTCCGACACCGGCACACCAGCCGAAGGGTTGCGAAAACTGAAGGTAACTTTTAAACCTATGCATCCCGTTTCCAGTAAGCACCCATCGATCACAATGCAATATTTATTCAAATCTTGCTCTGTTGCAGCCCAAACCCGTATGGCATAGACGATCCTTCACTCAAACAGGAGCCATTTGTGGCAATAAAACAAAAGGTATGCCGCACTTTGATGCGTGTATTGTTTAGTATCATAATTGGCTAGAGGACCACATTCATTAAACAAAATCCCCCTTTCTTTTTATAAACAGTTCCCATGGACTACAATCACACCGCCCTGATGAGAATCCTGTAAATAATGCAACAGGATTCGAAACGCGTCGGCACTTTTTCTGACATTAAGGGTCCATGTCACTGATGCACAAAATGGGCTTTCTTTCCTGAATAATACAAATTGAATTTGTTTCACGAGTCGAGAGTTGAACTTTGAGAAAAAAACTGTTTCCTCTCGCTCTCCCCACGATTGTGATTTTCTTCTGTGAATTGTCCAATTTTCTAACTATGTTCATGACTGATTTTGTCCATGTACAGGGTGTGAATGTTTTTTTCTTTAAATGTTTATCATTGTTTTCTTGCACTGTATATATGCACAAATTGTTTTTTTGAATCGTATATGGCTAGATATGAGGTTGATGGCGATCCCATATCTGTTGTTGTAGAATGAAGATAATTGTTGTTAACTAAGTAACGACTCAAAGACATAAATCAATGTCAGGGTAAACTAATAAAGTGTTGTTTATCCGCAATCAATTGGTGCTTAATTCAAAATTTGGAGGCATAGGCAAAAATTCTTTTTTTCACGTTATTGTGGCCCTGCCTACCCTCTCTCCCATTGGGCCCAGCCACCCCTGTTTGTTGAGTACTTTTAGAAAGTTGGCATTTTCCTGTTCTACACTATTTAGTGCCTGCAGCATATACTGGTTCACAGGACAGGGTATAGTTGGCACTTGGACTTAATGTATTCCTCCCAGATAGCCACACAATAGAGGAATTAGGTGTGCCTGGATGGGCCATCACCTGGCAGGATGGGGGTGCGGAGCTAAGCAAAGCTCCACTTGCAACTGAATAGGCATTCTCTGATCTACAAAATAAGCACAGCACACCTAAAAAATAAGTTCAACAAAAGTGGATGAAAACGAGTATTTGGGCCATGGGCCATTGATAAGAAAAACACACAAAGAACAAGAGGAAATAGTTTACTAAAACGAATATAAACTGAAGAAAATTACATGGAACACACACAAACAAATGAAAAGTAAGGGCGAGGTGTAAGCTCCTTTCAAAATTTATATTAAATACATACGATTTCACAAGCACAGTGCAAGTGCTTTGCAGGCAAATCCAAAAAGGGGACCCTTAGACCCACTGTTTAGTTTACTTCCGGGGTAACAAATGGAAAAACAACAAACAAGTTCACTTCCTGAACCTGCGAAAGGACACTCAGATGACTGTCTGCTGCTGTGGCCTGCTGTGTACTCCATAAGACTGCTTTACTTCACCTGGAGCGACTGCTTTCCTGCCTGGAGACTGCTTGGACCCTCAGACGTCTGTCCTGTTGCTTGCACTCTGTTTCATCATGTGAACCCATGACTACCAGATTGACTCCAAGGACTAGTTGGCTGGCCTCCTGATCAGAGTCTCAGAGACAGAACAGGCTCCAACCATCTTGAGCCCACACCTAGATCCAGCCTTAGTGAGCCTTAAACCCCCAAGTGGTTCTCCTCCCATCCCGAACCCTTGGTTGTGGGGATAAAGGTGCCCAGATAGCCAACATCCAAAACTTGGGACTTAATTCACAGAGTAGTTGTTGACCAAACAAATTGTGAGACAAGACCAGGGACAACCTGTTCATCTATCCATCCAAGGTGCATTGCTGTCCGGCCTGACTTTGCAGCAACTCCTGCTTCTTTCTTCTCTCCAACAGCAAATCCTGTTCAGTGGTCCTTCTGCAAAGGGGTATCCAGCCTCCTGGAACTCTTGTTGGTTACAGCCTCCAGCTTTATCCCACTGGTGATTTTTGACCTCCAAAAAGAAAAATAAGTCCAAAAGTAAAAAGCTTCACCACAATTTTTTCCAAAAGATTTCGCCGCTCCTTCCTTGGGCACCGCCTGCAGCCCTGCCCCTCAGAACTTTACCTTCTCTGAACATTTTCTTTAAAATTTCTTGTAAGTCTGAGGTGAGTGACGACCGGGCTCAGTCCACTTCTTGTATCCAACTCTCGCTCCATCGCAGTCAGCCATATTTCTCGACTTTGATGAGGTTTCCCACAACTTTTTAAAAAAATTTTAAGAGTTTTATATAGCGCTAACTAGACCGGAGACATCAGATATCAGTGCACTTTACATGAGCACCAGTTTCATTACAGATGGATACGGTTGGTGCTTTGCTCTCTTACACGCTATTTTTTTTACCTTAACATTTAAAAATTCATAACTCCCGTTGTACTGGCTAGATTGTCACTTTGAAGTCAAATCATTTATTAAAATGTAGTCTATTTTTCGAAATTGGTGTGGGATTTTTATTGTGTTGTATTTTCACTTTATTGCCATTTGTGTGCTGCATAAAAATTTACACATTGCCTCTAAGTTAAACCGGACTGCTTTTGTTCCAAGCTACCAGAGGTTTAAGCACGGGTTAATTTGGTGACTTTTGTGGTTCAAGCTCAACACCCCAATTTCTCACAATCCACAAATACACTGGCGAGATATCAATCCTCCAATTCATCCATTCGTCTCCTTGTGACCATCTGTCTGACTGCATATGTGATTGTTGTCTTTGTGTGCCCATGTACCTACGTGTATATAGTCTTCATAGGGGATGCCTGTATATATGTTAAATATTATGCAAACATATCTGATGAAAAGATGAATCTTCAAGCAAGGTAACTTAGAACTCTGCTACCGGTCTCCTCTCTCCACCACGAATACAGCAACTGCCTCATAGTCAACATTCTAAGACAGCCTCCCTAACACAGGAGGGGGATACCAACATACAAAGAATGGAGGGGAGGTATAGGAACAGGAATAAACCAATGTAAAACGCAATACCATAATAAATAAAGTGTACAATGTAACAATATCCCTCATAGAAAATTCACCTATTGCAACCAAAAACAACTAAGAACGGATACAATTAAAACATTCCAGAGCTATTGGGTTTGGCAATACTTGTTTTTGTTCTCATACCATGACAGTTTTTATAGCACTTTTGATTTATTATTTAGTAGCAGTAAGATTTATGTATCCTATGTGTTATTCTGATTTAAGTAATCGTTATAAAAATCATTGCATCATGTCTAACATCACTTGTGTATGCAGCAGGGAAAGCACTGCTATGAAGGTAAACAGGGTCCAGAGACCGTCAAATATATGTACTGCACTTGGCTTTGATAGGACGGAGACTCTTGATAAAGTTTGTTTTCTTATCATAATTGTTATAAGAATTTACCTCCTCAGCATGTCTTCACAGGTCAGCTCACGATAAAGATGGATTCTTCTAGACAGCGAAAACAATTTTTCTTCAGTATCATATAGTTCGGGGAAACGATTTCCTGCCATTTCAACCAATCTAAAAATAAAATAAATTGAATACACCAGCTGGGTAATCGGACTTGCATGTAACAAATGTTTTATTTTCCAGAAAAAAGGAAATTCTGTAAGAATAGTTCAAAACCAGGACACGCTTTAGAATAATTAGTGCAAAAAACGCTATAGTGAATCGATTTGAGCAGAGATTATTTGTGCACGTTAATAAGGAGGACATAAAATGCTATTATTTATTTGCAAGAACCCTGCACTCTTGAAACCGATGTATGATCATGAATACGTCATAACTATGAAACCTTGTAGTCTAATTAATGTAAATGACTTCACTCCCGTTTACCCCGCCTCTCCACCATGCCCTCCTATGGATCACACACTCCAAGCATAAACCTCATAAACATGCTGTATGATGTACGTTTTGTGTCACATTGTTTACTTAGAGGAGTTCCAGGCATGCGTGCAGCTTTAAAACTTTGAAACTGCTAGTTTTCGGATTTTAGCTTAATAATGTCTCTGGTAATGTTAAGGTCATACATTTAAAGTAATTGTCTGTTTGCACCGGAAGAGTGTTTATTCATATGACAACAGCGACATCTTGTGGACATTTAGCATTATTAGTAAATGAATCCCTGCTGAGTGTACTTCCGAGTCCAGACAATTCATGGAGTTTAAGAATTGACGAGCTCGTGTAACGCTGGAACTAGGGGCGCGATGGGAGCTGGAGGCAGCAGCACCTTCACATAATCTGAAGATAAGGCTATTCTGTCCTTCTCCTCTCTACCTCCCTACACTACTGTCCTTTCTGCCTGTCTTCTCTTTCTAGGCTCTAACCACACTCAGGGGCGTAACAAACGCCCCCGCAGCCCCTGCAGTGCGGGGGGGGGGGGGCTCACTCTCTACAGTTAATGAAGGGGGCCCCGGCCCCCTCAGCTCTTTTGAGGGCTGTGAGAGAGGCCTGCGCTGAAGCAAGCCTCTCTCCCTCTGTGTCTAAAGCAGGTGCAGCCTGCTCCGTTCCCCTCACCCCCTCCCTCTGACTAAAGAGAAACAAAGTATTATCAACATTGTTTCTCTTCAGTCAGAGCCGGAGGGGGGCCCCAGAGACAGCAGTCCACTGCTTCTCTGAGGCAGCACAGAGCTCAGCCCCACACTCTCTCCTCTGATAAGCAAAGCCCACCCACAAGAGAAGAGACAGGGACACGGAGGGGGTGCCCCCCCCCCCACACACAAGAGAAGAGACAAGGACAAGGATTGGTAGGGGCCCGGCCCACCCCACAAGAGAAGAGACAGGGACAAGATGGGGAGGGTGTCCCATCCCACAAGAGAAGAGACAGGGACAGGCCCCCACCGAGAAGAGACAGGGACAAGGATTGGGTGGGGGCCCCACCCCACAAAAGAAGAGAAGAGACAGGGACAAGGATGGGGTGGGGGCCCCATCCCACAAGAAAAGAGACAGGGACAGGCCCCCACTGAAAAGAGACCGGGACAAGGATTGGGTGGGGGCCCCACCCCACAAGAGAAGAGAAGAGACAGGGACAAGGATGGGGTGGGGGCCCCATCCCACAAGAGAAGAGACAGGGACAGGCCCCACCCGAGAAGAGACAGGGACAAGGATGGGGTGGGGTGGGGGCCCCAGAGACAGCACTCTCCACTTCCCCTCTGAGGCAGCTCAGAGCCCGCCCCTAACGCTCTCCTCTCCATAAGCAAAGCCCACCCCACAAGAGAAGAGAAGAGACAGGGACAAGGATGGGGTGGGGGCCTCAGAGAGCAAGAGCAGGAGACAGCACAGAGCAGGGACCCTGACAAGGGTGGGAGTGGGGGCCCCCAGAGAGAGCATTCTCCAGGGCAAAGCTCACATGAGAAGGGACGAGGCAGCAAAATGGTGCCCTCAGGTAAGCCCTCTTGTTAGAACACACCATGGGCATCCGCAGGAGGGGAGGAGGGGGGCCGAGAAGGGTGCAAGGCAGAGGGGAAAAGGATGCAAGGTAGAGAAGGGTGCAAGGCGGAGGGGAGAAGGGTGTAAGGCAGTGGGGAGAAGGGTGCAAGGCAGAGGGGTGAAGTGTGCAAGGCAGAGAAGAGAAGGGTGCAAGGCAAAGAGGAGAAGGGTGCAAGGAAGAGAGGAGAAGGGTGCAAGGTAGAGAAGGGTGCAAGGCGGGGGGGGAGAAGGGTGCAGGGTAGAGGGGAGAATGGTGCAAGGCAGAGAAGAGAAGGGTGCAATGCGGAGGGGAGAAGGGTGCAAAGCAGAGGGGAGAAGGGTGCAAGGCAGAGGGGAGAAGGGTGCAAGGCAGTGGGGAGAAGGGTGCAAGGCAGAGAGGAGAAGGGTGCAAGGCAGAGAGGAGAAGGGTGCAAGGTAGAGAAGGGTGCAAGGCGGAGGGGGAGAAGGGTGCAAGGTGGAGGGGGAGAAGGGTGCAAGGCAGAGGGGAGAAGGGTGCAAGGCAGAGGGGAGAAGGGTGCAAGGCAGAGAGGAGAAGGGTGCAAGGAAGAGAGGAGAAGGGTGCAAGGAAGAGAGGAGAAGGGTGCAAGGTAGAGAAGGGTGCAAGGCGGAGGGGGAGAAGAGTGCATGGCAGAGGGGAGAAGGGTGCAAGGCAGAGGGGAGAAGGGTGCAAGGAAGAGAGGAGAAGGGTGCAAGGTAGAGAAGGGTGCAAGGCGGAGGGGGAGACAGGTGCAAGGCAGAGGGGAGACGGGTGCAAGGCAGAGAGGAGACGGGTGCAAGGCAGAGGGGAGAAGGGTGCAAGGCAAAGGGGAGAAGGGTGCAAAGGGGAGAAGGGTGCTAGGCGGAGGGGAGAAGGGTGCAAGGCGGAGGGGAGAAGGGTGCAAGGCGGAGGGGAGAAGGGTGCAAGGCGGAGGGGAGAATGGTGCAAGGCAGAGGGTAGAAGGGTGCAAGGCAGAGGGGAGAAGGGTGCAAGGCAGAGGGGAGAAGGGTGCAAGGCAGAGAGGAGAAGGGTGCAAGGTAGAGAAGGGTGCATTGCAGGGGGAGAAGGGTGCAAGGAAGAGAGGAGAAGGGTGCAAGGAAGAGAGGAGAAGGGTGTAAGGCGGAGGGGGAGAATGGTGCAAGGCAGAGGGTAGAAGGGTGCAAGGCAGAGGGGAGAAGGGTGCAAGGCAGAGAGGAGAAGGGTGCAAGGAAGAGAGGAGAAGGGTGCAAGGTAGAGAAGGGTGCATGGCAGGGGAAGAAGGGTGCAAGGAAGAGAGGAGAAGGGTGCAAGGAAGAGAGGAGAAGGGTGTAAGGCGGAGGGGGAGAAGGGTGCAAGGCAGAGGGGAGAAGGGTGGAAGGCAGAGGGGAGAAGGGTGCAAGGCAAAGGGGAGAAGGGTGCAAGACAAAGGGGAGAAGGGTGCTAGGCGGAGGGGAGAAGGGTGCAAGGCGGAGGGGAGAAGGGTGCAAGGCGGAGGGGAGAAGGGTGCAAGGCGGAGGGGAGAATGGTGCAAGGCAGAGGGTCGAAGGGTGCAAGGCAGAGGGGAGAAGGGTGCAAGGCAGAGAGGAGAAGGGTGCAAGGAAGAGAGGAGAAGGGTGCAAGGTAGAGAACGGTGCATGGCAGAGGGGAGAAGGGTGCAAGGAAGAGAGGAGAAGGGTGCAAGGAAGAGAGGAGAAGGGTGCAAGGAAGAGAGGAGAAGGGTGCAAGGAAGAGGGGAGAAGGGTGCAAGGCAGAGGGGAGAAGGGTGGAAGGCAGAGGGGAGAAGGGTGCAAGGCAAAGGGGAGAAGGGTGCAAGGCAAAGGGGAGAAGGGTGCAAGGCAAAGGGGAGAAGGGTGCAAGGCAAAGGGGAGAAGGGTGCAAGACAGAGGGGAGAAGGGTGCAAGACAGAGGGGAGAAGGGTGCAAGACAGAGGGGAGAAGGGTGCAAGGCGGAGGGGGAGAAGGGTGCAAGGCAGAGAGAAAAAGGATGCAAGGTAGAGAAGGGTGCAAGGCGGAGGGGGAGAAGGGTGCAAGGTGGAGGGGGAGAAGGGTGCAAGGCAGAGGGGAGAAGGGTGCAAGGCAGAGGGAGAATGGTGCAAGGTAGAAAAGGGTTTAAGGTGGAGGTGGACTAGGGTACAAGGGGAGGGGGAGAAGGATACAAGGGGGAGGGGGGAAAGGTGCAAGAGGGAGGGCAAGAAGGGTGCAAGGCAGAGGAGAGAAGGGTGCAAGGGGGATGGTGATGAAGTTAAAAATGTGCCCCCCCCTGGAAACATTTCTGCGGACACCCATGGAACGCACACTACTTTGTGAGGGAGAGTGGGAGAGAGTGGAGAGAGAGAGAGTGGGGAGAAACAGTGGAGAGAAACAGTGGAGAGAGAGAGTGGCTAGAGAGAGAGAGAGAGAGAGAGTGGAGAGAGACAGTGGAGAGAGAGTAGACAGTGGAGAGAGAGTGGAGATAGACAGTGGAGAGAAAGAGTGGAGAGAGAGTGGAGAGAGCATGGAGAGACACTGGAGAGAGTGGAGAAAGAGAGAGTGGAGAGAGAGAGAGTGGAGAGAGAGTGGAGAGAGAGACAGTGGAGAGAGACAGTGGAGAGAGACAGTGGAGAGAGACAGTGGAGAGAGACAGTGGAGAGAGCGAGTGGAGAGAGCGAGTGGAGAGAGCGAGTGGAGAGAGCGAGTGGAGGGAGCGAGTGGAGAGAGCGAGTGGAGAGAGCGAGTTGAGAGATTGAGTCGAGAGAGCGAGTCGAGAGAGCGAGTGGAGAGAGCGAGTGGAGAGAGAGAGAGAGGGAAGAGAGCGAGTGGAGAGAGCGAGTGGAGAGAGAGAGAGAGTGGAGAGAGAGGGAGTGTGGAGAGAGAGAGAGAGTGGAGAGAGAGAGTGGAGAGAGAGAGAGAGAGTGGAGAGAGAGTGGAGAGAGAGTGGAGAGTAGAGAGAGACAGTGGAGAGAGAGAGACAGTGGAGAGAGACAGTGGAGGGAGAGACAGTGGAGGAAGACAGCAGAGAGAGAGTGGGTGGAGAGAGAGTGAGTGGAGAGAGAGTGAGTGGAGAGAGAGTGAGTGGAGAGAGAGGGTGGAGAAAGAGAGTGGAGAGAGAGTGGAGAGAAAGTAGAGAGAGAGAAGGGGGAGAGGGTGGAGAGAGAGGGAGTAGAGGGAGACAGTGGAAGGAGACAGTGGAGGGAGACAGTGGAGGGAGAGATAGTGAGAGAGTGGAGAGAGAGACAGAGGAGAGACCGTGGAGAGAGAGACAGTAGAGATAGAGTGGACAGAGTTGAGAGAGAGAATGGAGAGAGAGAGTAGAGACTGACTGACTGAGAAACTGACTGGGAGAGAGAGTGACTGATTGACAGAGAGAGAGACTGATTGAGAGTGAGACTGACTGACTGACAGAGACTGACTAAGGTAGAGAGAAACTGACTGAGAAAGAGAGACTGAGAGAGAGAGGCAGAGACTGACTGACAGAGAGATAGACTGATTGACTGTGAGAGAGACTGACTTGGAGAGAGACTGACAGAGAGAGACTGACAGAGAGAGAGATTGACTGAGTGAGAGAGTCTGACTGACAGAGACTGACTGACAGAGAGAGAGAGACTGACTGACTGGGGTAAAGAGAGAATGACTGACAGAGAGACTGACTGACGGAGAGAGAGAGACTGACTGGGAGAGAGAGAGACTGGCTGACTGAGAGAGAGATTAGAGAGAGAGATTGACTGACAGAGAGGGAGACTGACTGACGAAGACTGACAGAGAGAGAAAGAGACTGAGAGACTGACAGAGAAAGAGAGACTGACTAACAGAGAGAGAGAGAGACTGACTGACCGAGAGAGAGAGAGACTGACTGACAGAGAGAGAGACTGACTAAGAGAGAGAAACTGACAGACTGAGAGAGACTGATTGAGAGAGACTGACTGAGAGAGAGAGACTGACTGACAGAGAGAGAGACTGAGACTGACAGAGTGAGAGAGACTGACTGACAGAGAGAAAGACTGACTAAGAGAGACTGACAGAGAGACTGACTGAGAGAGACTGACTGACAGACAGATAGAGAGCGAGAGACTGACTGACTGACTGAGAGAGACTGACTGAGAGAGACTGAATGACAGAGAGTGATAGACTGACTGACAGAGAGAGAGACTGACTGACAGAGAGGGACTGACTGACAGACTGACAGAGAGAGACAGAGAGAGGGAGAGAGAGAGAGAGAGAGAGAGAGAGAGAGACTGACTGACTGAGAGTGACTGACTAAGAGAGACTGAATGACAGAGAGAGATAGACTGACTGACTGAAAGAGAGATACTGACTGACAGAGAGAGAGAGAATGTGATGGAATTGGGGTCAAAGTGTGTATGAAGCTATGCAATGCCTCTTAAGATTGCTATTGTCTAATAAAAATAAAACTGTATTATCAAAATGTGCTCTTTGTAGTTATATCTGCTTTTGAAATACTGCATTGTCACTTTGTCCAATGTTTTAAAATGGAAACGGGAAGGAGCAGTGAATGTACTTTTGTCAAAACTAAACGATGAGTGGGCCCGATGTTGTATATCATGACAGGAGTCTGCATCAGGAAACCCACCTAAAATTGGGCAAACTTCCCCGGCCTACTGATGGCAGCGACCCTGTAATGAATGGACCACCACCTATGACAGCCTGCTGGCAGACTAAGCCCAACCTTTTACTCCACCATCCAGTGTTACTATTAACGGCTGCATTGGTGACAGTGGCGTAACAATCGCCCGCATCCCCTGCAGTATGGCGGGTCGCTGGCCTGAGAGCTCTAGACAGGCATGGAGGATGGGAGGGGGGCCCCCTCCATGTAGTTTGCAGGGGGGCCCCCTCATGTTTCGTTACACCACTGACCACACTACCAAAGTGGGTAAGCACAACCAGTGCATTGTAATAACGATCAAGAGAAAATTCAATTGCTGCCTGTAACAAGAAATGGTTATGACTGTATACAGTATATAAAATCCGAATAAAAACGTTTAAAAAAAAGACAACGTTTAACAACAAAGGGGCTTTTTGAAAGACGTGTTTCTTAACATATTAGCTGTGCTTTGAAAAGATGGTCACAGGTTTATTGTAGGTAAGCAAAGGCAGTATAAGGCCTGGCAACCCGCTGCTTAGATTTATTTCACCCAGATATATTTTGAAGTCTCGCCTACGCAGCGCTTGCGCGGTCTCTCCAAGACATGCTGTATTCAGGATATGTGAATAAAGCTCAGTCTACTTCCGCACATCTTTGTAAGTGGTGGCTTTTCATTGGTTATTAGGCTTGGTAGTCCTTCCTTGGTAACTCCTGTCTCTTTTTGTAATCTCCCGAGGACATCCCTATCAGTGGCGTCACTAGGGTTGGTGTCACCCAGTGCGGTGACTCATGGTGTCACCCCCTCACGACTAGGGAGAGATGGTGAGGGGCACAGTTGGAGGGTAGTGTTGAGAGAATCTGCGAAGGAAGTATGTCATTGGGGGCACCAAAAAAGTTTGTGGCACCATCAGCACTAAAGCTGGCCCTGGAATCACCTCAACCCTTTCTGATCTGGAGGAGTGATTGTGACCTATCATACATGGTACTTTTTCCCTCACCCGGTTTGGCCATTTCATCATGGCTGCTGCACTTCTCTGACTTTCGCTAACGAAAATATGCAGTTGTGTTGTTTTTATCAATACACATAATAACCATCTTGTTATGGTTTCCTTAAAATCGGAAGCACTTAGGAGGATCTAGTTTTCAATAAACAACAATTTAGGTTTATATACGTTTACTTCTCTTGTTAATTACCATTAAAAAATTGCCACGTTAATGGCTCAACTTTTGCCCTGACTCTCGCAACACCGAAGAGGAACTTTGTATAGAGCTTTTGCTGAATTACAGCAGGGATTATATAGGGGGGAGTTACGAAGGCCCGTTCAGACAACCGGAAACCCATGGAGGGCCAAATTATTATTGTTGCCGGTAAGTGAACGTTTAGCGTGTGGCCGCGTTTCTGTTAGCATCTGTTATGTTCGAAAGCGTCATGCTGAACTACAATGATTTTGATGGTTGTTTCATCCGTTGTTTCTGAGTGTACTTTTCTTAAAAAGTGTTCTCGCATTTATGCCCTTTAAGAGCGTTTGGTGGGGGGCCGCGTTTCTATGAGCAGTCTCTATTATCTAAAGAGGCTTGTTGCATTTAAACCTTCATGGTTGTTCCGTCATCTCACCACGAGGTGTACTTTTCCCCATACGCGTCTTCGTGTACATGCCCAGCATGAGTTCACATGTGCACATATGTGGTGTCATATTGCAGAGTCTCACGGTGTCACCCCATGAGCATGGTGTCACCTAGTGCGGTCCGCACCCCCCGCACCCCTCTAGTGACGCCACTGATCCCTATTACATGTGTTACACCATAGGTTTTAATTGCGACCTCAAGGCACTATTTTCTTAAAGGCCTTCAGACAGGACACTCACTTAGTCCTAGACAAGGTTTGCAGTGATTACTTTACTTACTAGTACTTCTATATTAGACCTTCTATAAATTTTACTTAATCAGCTCCACATAGAGTACAACCTAATCCGGAATTAATATACTAATTATTTTGTCATATTTCAAAGCTGCTTATTGTATATATTGATGTACTGTGGTAGTGTCTTCCATGGAATGCATTATGGGTAGGGTGGATTTACCATATCTTCAAAGTTTATGATGCTCACTAGGGACATCTAGGCACAGCTTGTAGCACTGCACCTACACATCTCATATTTATATTAGACCTTCTATAAATTTCCTTTTATCAGCTCCACATAGAGTTCAACCTAATCCGGAATTGGTATAATAATTGTTTTGTCACATTTCAAAGCTATTAATTGTATATGTGGAGATAGTTATTTGAATGTACTCGTGGTACTGTCTTCTCTGCTCTGCGTTATGGGAGTACCATATGTGACAAAGTTTGGGTGCTCACTAGGGACCTTCAGGAGCAGCTTGGGGTACTGACAGTGCTGGTGCCTTGCTTACTAGGGACCTCTAGGAGCAGCGTGCATTAGTGGCAGTGCTGAAGCCTTGCTCACTTGGGACCTCTAGGACCAGCTTGTGGTACTGCACTTACCACATTTCAGATTTATATTCTTCTATACATTTTCTTTCATCAGCTCCACATAGTGTACAACCTAACCTAATGGGGAATTAATATAATTCTTTTGTCACATTTTAAAGCTACTAATTGTATATATGGACATAGCGATTTAAATGTACTCCTGGTACTGTCTTGCATGCAATGCATTATGGATAGGGTGGATTTACCATATCTTCAAAGTTTATGATGCTCACTATGGACCTCTAGGAGCAGCTTGTGGTGCTGCACCTAGACAAGCAGGGTGGTGACTTGCTCACTAGGGACCAATAGGAATAGCTGGTGGTACTGAACTTAGACATGCAGTGCTGGGGCCTTGCTCACTAGGGAGCCTTAGGAGCAGCTTGTGGTACTGCATTGAGACATACAATGCTGGTTCTTGGCTCACTATGCAATCATTTGCAATGCACTAGGTCTCGCATTACTGAAAGTATACACTACTGGTATTGCATCATCATATGCAACACCGACACCTCAAACTAACAGTAATACGAGACCTATTGCATTGCGAATGCTTGTGACACTTGTCGATCTGCAAAATAAGAGCATTTTTTAATTTGTCCTTTAGTGAAGCTTGTGTAGGGCTCATGGACATAAAAGGTGGAGTTTTGAAAAAAGTTCCCTGAAACACACATAAGTGGACACAAAAAACCTGGACCTCTTAATGGAGAAATGTTAAACTTGATGCAAATATATATTTTGTGATCTGGTGATTGCCCTAATGTCAAAGTTACTAATTAAGTATCCAGCTATTTATAGTTGGCGCCATACAGTTTCAGTGACCTCTACTGGCTCTGACTGTCAGCTGCTGTGCTCAGATGAAGTCTGGATATTAGATAAGCGGAGCTCTGATGATCCAGGTGCTTTATCAGAAGTAGAATCGTGAAGGTCTGCTTCATAATGAGCATGGGTCCAACTGAGAGTCTTCCAAAATCAGAGCTCTAAGTCTGTGTAATGCAAGAGCAGTTCTCTGAATGAGTCTTGGTATAATGTAGAGTAGTGCGGTGAGTTGGTCCTGGTATTGTAACAGGCAGAGCTCTGGGGTGTTCTATCATCATGGCCAGAACTCTAAAAAATTGTACATAACACATAGGAGACTGCAATCTGTGTATGAAAGGCAGTCTCTAATTTGCTTGTTGAAGGCAACGTGTGACGTCTCTACTGGCGTGTAATTACGAAGAGAAGTTGCTGTAAGTGGTGATAAATGGCAGGACACCTAGCATAATTAAAGCTGTAGTTTAAAAATGTGTTAAAAAGTTTTTTTAACTGCAGCTTTAATTATGCTCAGTGTCCTGCATGTGTCTCCACTTACAGCTACATCACTTCGTAATTACATGCCAGTAGAGACGTCACACTTCTGGCTCTTCCTTCTCTTCTGTTTTTCTAGATGAACAGCGGTAAGTAAAAGGGAAATATTTGTGGCAACAGGTTTATTTTTTTAATGCTTTAGGTAATTATAGGGAAGATAGAATCTCTTCAGGTTTCTACACATTCTGAGCTGCAGTATTTGTTTTCTTGAAAAAAATGGATACAAATACATTTTTGTAACAAATACACAACTGCGTTTTGATGCGTTTGCAATTGCACTAAAGATTCAGCTTTTATATTTCAAGTGTGCATACATCCTGTTTCCTACATATTAAGTCGCAAAACATCAAGGATTTTTAGCAGATTCTGGCAAGAGTGATGGTATGGCCATATATTAGAATGAATAAAGTACCCCTACCATACATTAAAAGTATATTTAAAGTCACCTCCAAGTTCCATGACCTCATGTATTCACATTGTCCATCTATACAGTCAAGGAACTCCTCAATATCTTGAAATATCTTTAAAATGTACGACAAAGTAGCTTCTTTGTCCCATATATAAATGTGTACAGTGGTGTAAATCTGGCAATTAGGAGTCAGATGTATAACACTCTCAATCAATCAATCACAGAACTTTAAAAGCGCACTATTCACCCGTGAGGGTCTCAAGGCGCTGAGTGAGCGGGGGTGGGGGAGGGGGGGGGGTTGGCTGGCTGCTGCTACTGCTTGAAGAGCCAAGTCTTGAGGAGCTTCCTGAAGGTGAGCAGGTCCTGGGTCTGCTGCAGGTGGGTGGGGAGGGTGTTCCAGGTCTTGGCAGCGAGGAAGGAGAATGATCTGTCTCCGGAGGTGGTTTGCTGGATACGTGGGACGGCGGCGAGGGTGAGGCTGGCGGAGCAGAGCTGGTGGGCGGGGGTGTAGAAATTGAGTCTGTTGTTCAGGTAGGCTGGTCCGGAGATGTAGAGTGCTTTGTGTGCGTGGGTGAGGAGCTTGAAGGTGATCCTCTTGTTGATGTGGAGCCAGTGAAGGTCTTTGAAGTGGGGGGTGATGTGGCTGCATCGGGGGAGGTTGAGGATCAGGCGGACCGAGGAGTTCTGGATGCGTTGTAGTCGCTGTAGGTGTTTGGTCGGGATTCCTGCGTAGAGTTCGTTGCCGAAGTCTAGCCGGCTTCTGACGAGGGCTTGGGTCACCGTTCTTCTGGTTTCGATCGGGATCAACTTGTAGATCCTGCGCAGCATGCGGAGGGTGTTGTAGCAGGAGGAGGAGAGGGCACTGACCTGCTTGGACATGGAGAGGGAGGAGTTGAGGGTGAATCCCAAGTTGCGTGCGTGGTCCGCGGGCATCGGTGCTGTTCCTAGTGTTGTAGACCACCAGGAGTCGTCCCAGGCAGACGGGGTAGGGCAGAGGATGAGGTCTTCCGTCTTGTCCGAGTTCAGCTTCAGGCGGCTGCTCCTCATCCACTCGGCGACGGCCTTCATACCCTCGTGGAGGTTGGTTTTGGCGGTATGCGGGTCCTTGGTAAGGGAGAGGATGAGCTGGGTGTTGTCGGCGTAGGAGATGATGTTCAGGTCGTGTTGGCGGGCCACTTGTGCGAGGGGAGCCATATCCTACTCAGCCTAGCACCTCAACACACACATTCACCCCAGCTCTGTACTACACCACCACCAAATCAAATACACTTTTTGCTTATATATCAATAAAACAAAAATCACACAAATCCACAAACTCATAACCTTTCCAAACAAAACATTTTCACTGCCCAGTGTCTTTTTCTATAATTGCCCTTGCCACCTCTCTGAAGAGTTTCTTCATCCATCATACCTCATTACCACACAACCAGACTCTTCTTCTCACGCACAACCTATGACAACACAATGTCAACACCCCCTTCACCATGAAGAAAAAATCATACCCCTACACAGCCTACAACCATCTTTCATAATAAATCTTTACCCAATCACACTCTGCAGAGACTACTCTCAAACACAATCCCACCCCCTTCTTCTTCAACATACAACAGTTATCAGTCCTTCACACTTAAATCCTACACCTCAAATCACAAGCAAAATATCAAATGATGCTACCCTGCACAAAACAAATCCAAACACACATTCAAAATGTATCTGAACAAAAACTCACAGGTTCATCAACTCTCCAGTATTACAAAATACCTACGCACATCTCCTCTGAATATCAGAATATATAACACATTTACACCCACCTCTACCGCACACTCACCATGCAACAAATGCACCAATCACTCAATCCACACACACAGCAATGCTCACTCATAAGTCTATCATCCATTGCTCAATTCAGATCCATACAACATGACCCTCATGCTCTACCACAACCCCGCACCAATACATCTTCAACATATGGAAAAGAAAACCACTCCACAACACTCCATAACCTTGCCTCCTCTGGTGTATCACAAAGCAAGCCCACCTTTCACACACAACTACACAGCCCAACCCTTCAATTTCAAGCAGACTCGCCACCACCTACACTACCCGGTTAAAAAATATGTCTTCTAAGCATTCTGGGGGAAAATAAAGAAATACAAGACTTACTCTGCCCTCCAAAAGTTAACACTCCCAACCGTAGAACACTATCACAAATTTAAAGAACAATGCTATACATCCTGCAGCACAAACTCACACCACATCCAAATAAGGTTATTTAGGATGCCTACTGATAATTGTTTATTTCATTTCTAAAACCAAATACCACTTATTTGACCTGGCAGACAAAGAACCAGACATAATTTGTATAACTGAATCACGGCTGGGGTAAAATATGGCACCGGTATTTTAGGAAGCTGTTCCGCCACAATATCAAACCATAGCACAAAATCACAGACAAATAAATGAGGCAACCCAACAGTCATATTTAAATTAACAATACACCTCACCAAAGCGGAGGATGTTTATTTACAAGGCTGTAAGTCCCTCCTTATCATATGATCCTTTGCCTCAACCTTTCCATGTTACTTTCTCCTCCTCTGCAGACCGCCACCTAACAACGCAACCTTCTCAGACACATTATTAGATATAGTCTTTAACCTTCTTGCAACATACTCAAATTTTTTCATCTTTGGTGATCTTAACATATGACTTGACAAACTTAATATGCCACATCCCACAACCATCCTTATGGGCCTAGGCACACAAAACCTACAACGGCTCCTTCCCAATCTCACATACATCGCTGGACACACATTAGATATCTTCTTTGCCACCCCAAATCTAGTCACATTCTAAAGGATTACACCAGTCATGTGTCCAGATCACTACCTCGTTTCCAATACAGAACAACAAAACTCACCAGAATTAAAATCCACTTGCCCTCAACTACATATCGACCATAGAAAAAGATGAATTTTGAGGAACTAGAAAACCTGCTACCTCCAACACAGATCTGTACACAATTATCTACAAACATTCTATGGACAGCTCCAGAAAACTTTTGATCTCCTAGTTCCTCTAAAAATATCTACAAAAGCATAAAAGAAGAAAACAATCCCCTTAGACGAATGCAGAATTATAAAAGATCAAAAACAAATTGGTAAGCTTCAGCACAACTAGCTCAAAACAAACAACTCTTAAGACAAGATATGCCTACACAGATACCAGAATATTTGTCAACTATAAAACAGCAATCAAAAACTATAATATTCCAACCAAATTGAAAATGCAAAGTGTGCTAAAAAAGAATGTTATAAAATACACAGAGAATTCCATAACCCAAAATGCACAGATGCTACCTATCCCATTGCTCAGGAATTTTGTAACAAACTGGCAAATCATTGCATAACTTTAGCAAACATGTTGGATCATTATTTAAACAACAAAAAAATAACAGGCCTAACCCATTCCCCAAAAACCTCCCAGGAAAAGGTAGGGGCAGCCTTCACGTCCCTTTAAAGAACTATCACCTACTAATTACCTGGATCTAGTCAAAGCGTGCAAGTCAGCCTGCTGCCCATCTGACCCTTGTCCACCTCAATTCTTTAAAAACAATCTATCAATTTCAGTGACGGAAGCAGTCAGAACACTCAAGGACAACTCTTTAATGACAGGAGTTTTCCCAGAAGGCTTAATAAAGTAATTAATACGCTGGTTATTAAAAAAAAAAGGAAACAAATCTGGACAATCAAGACCACGACAACTACCAACCCACAGCAAATGAGCCATTCCTGTGCAAACTTTTATAAAGAGTAGCTTTTACCCTTGTGTCACAGTTCACTGAAGACAATTCCATACTTTGACTTACAAACTTGATTCCATCCAGTAAGAGGCACTAATTTGGCCCTAATCTCTGCCTGGGATGACCTTAAAAAGACAGAAGATCAAAATGTGATAGCTGTCCTTCTCATGGACCTTTACACAGCTATTCACACTGTGGATCATGACACACTAATCTAAAGACTTGCAGAAGACAGAATAGAGGGCACAGCCCTCACTTGGATCACATCATACCTACCGAATATAACTAATATTATACATATTACTCCATTTTCTTCTAAACCCATACATCATTAAAACAGGAGTCCCTCCAAGAGTCAATCATCTCACCCACATTTTCTAATATCTATCTGAAATTATTAACAGATATGAAAATGTATTTTGACTTCACCTGCTATAACTATGCAGATGACACAAAAACTTCTGAAATTGGAAAGCCCAAATGAAATCGGAATATTAAAAATGTTCAGTTGCCTCCAGGTAATTGACCAATGGATGAGATAGTGACACCTTAAATTGAACGCCTCCAAAACCAAAAATATTCAACTGTGGTAAATGTAAAACCTGTGACCCTTTATGCTACTGGCATCACAATCTAGGCCGACACCACCAAAGTTATCTAAGAAGGTAAGAAACCTTGGAGTTGCAAGCTATCAATAAATGCCCCAGTGGACAAGGTAGCCAAATCAAGCTTTCTCACAATGTAACGCATCTTCCTGCACTTGGGTATACTCACAAGGGTCAAGCTAACATCTCTCTTGTTCTATTAAAACTGGATTAGGCTAATGGTCTGTATCATGGCTCACCTTTGTCAACTACAAGAAAATTACGGAGAATTCAGAATGCTGCCACTATACGGCCACAAGCATACCTCTCCCCTGGCATGAATGCCCTACACTGTTTACCAACTGACAGAAGATCCACCTTAAAGCTACCTTGTATCACACACAAAGCAATACGTGGCAAAGGGCCACTCTTCATCAGGAAGAAAATCAGCAAATGCATACAAAAAAGGAACCTACGCTCAAGAATGGCTCGCTGCTTCAACATTCCTACATACAAGAAAAAAACAAGGGTGCAACATCAAGCAGTCAAACTGGAATTCGGTACCCACAAACATAATATCTTCAGACAACCATCTTAGCTTCAGAAGGTTAGGCAAGAGTTAACTCATCCCTACATAGTGAACTATACTCAACACAACAGTGTACCACAACAACGTACCACAACAGCATACTCAGACATGACAAACTATACTTCTCAAGGTATGCAGATGATCTGCGTGTCACTGTACATTGAACTACGCTTCCTGTTACAAGACAATACATTTAATTACGGGGAAACATTGATATACAACAAGATATATTTGAATATCAGACTGTCATGATTGCCGCTTCTAGGTACTTATAGATTCATATATAAAGGGGCTTGTGCCTACTACTAAAATGTCATGAAAAAGCTACATACTTCACCACAGGATAAAAGTTCACCTAATGCACAAGAAGAAAAAAATATTACTAATCTATTATTAACCTCTAATCTTGGGTTCCAGAATAGTGTGCTACTTGCTCCAAAGTGTTTTAACACCTGGTTTCTGGTAGTAAGCACTACGTAAATACAATTTGCAATTACAATCAGGTGTGGATCTTTAGGTCTGTCTATGTCGTAAAAATTATAGATCTTGGAGGAAGTCCGGTTATTACTATGAGCACCATTTCAAGCTGGTGTTGATGTCACCATGAGCAAGTGTCTGAGAGAATATGTATCATAAGGTGCAGAGCTCTGAAAGAATCTGGTTATTATCAAGAACAGTTAGTCTCATGGGTGAGCAGGGCTCGGAGTCACTCTTGTTATAAAGAGAACCTCTCTGAAGTAATCAAAGTATTATCAAGTATAGAGCTCTGAATAAGTCTATAATCAAGATCAGAACTTGCAGCAAATAGCATTATAATCAAGGTCAAAGCTCACTAGTTTTACTTTCAAAAGCAGAGCTATGCAATTGATCATTATTTTGAGCAAAGTTCTGAATGATTGTCAGTATTACTTGAGTAAAGAGTTGAGAAACGTTACATTCTAGTTAATAATCCACATTTTCTGAATTAGTCTCTATTGTCAAGCGCAGAACATCATTTGGTGTTCTCAATAGTCAACCTTTAGTCCAGGTATTGAAATGAACAGAGCTAAGGAAGAGTTTTGTTCAAGAGGATTTAGGTAACTTAAAAAAAACACTGAGTGAACTACAAGCAGGGCCATGAGTGCTTCAGAGTAATATCAAGAATGTAATTTCTTTCACACTTGACATAGAAAAACAGAACATTAGCTCTGAAATCCATTTTTATAAGCGTGCATTTAATACATCTAACTTTGAACGTGTTAGTCTTCAGTATTAATGTAATTACTTACAAGTTAAGTATTGTTTGTTGAGGTTTATGTTGCAACTTCCAACCTAAAGCTGTGTTTCAGCTTTGTAGGTATGTAAGCATTAAGACAGTGAAACAGATACACTGTTGTTGTTTCGGTTGATTAGTTACCAGCAAACAACATGTCCGTGAGGTGTTTGCCTTCAGTTGCTGAACCCATGTTTTTGTTGGGCATAGGACTCCGAGCTCTTTACCCTTGCTTACTAGTGGTTAAGCACTTGTGCCTCATTTTCAAACATGGTAAAATTGGTGTAAAGCTAGTTGTTTCATTTAATTTACTTGCAAGTGCCTCCAATATGGTGCCACCTGTAAATAAAATGCTACTAGTGGTCTATTTAGCAATCTGTCATTTTTTACTAATGCACTCTCCCTTTACATGAGGGAGGAGTTTGATACTCATGCGGACAACTTCTGCCAAGAACTTACCCAAAGGGGATATCCCCACAAACTCTTAAAACATTCTAAGAAAAGAGCACGATACACTCCCAGAGAAGAATTGCTAACAATCAAGGATAAAAAAGAATTGGAGAAACTGGTCTGTGTGACTACCTATGGGGTGCACACAAACAAGTTTCGCCAAATCATCTTACGCAATTGGCATTTATTGGAGGTGATGGAATTCCCTTTGCAAAAACCTATTTTTGCAATGAGGAAAAATCCAAGCGTCGGACAACAAATCATCAGAGCTGACAGCTCTCTACACAAACCTAAGAGTGATCTCATTTCCAAATGGAACCTGAAACCGGTGACAGGCCACCACAAATGTGGTACTTGTGTGGCCTGCCATAATGTTGTGGAAGGAGATGAATTCTGCCACAATGGCATCAGATGGAGACACAGTTTACATACAAACTGTAAGAGTAAAAACGTAATCTACGGGATTTTGTGTGCGTGCAACAAATTGTACATAGGTAAAACTTGTCAACAAGTAAATGTCAGAATAACGCAACATCGCTCGAGACTAAAGAAAAAAGTCCAGAACGCCCCAATGGTGGAGCATTTTCTAGCTGCCAGCCACAAAGAAACGGACTTCAAATGGACGGTCTTGTCTGGATTAGATCCACAACATAGATCGCCCAATATAGAGCAAGCACTCCTGCGCAAAGAGGCGTACCTGATACTCCGCTTTGACACCATCAATACGGGCCTTAACTCAATGAGTGAAATTTCTAGACTTTGAAGTTCACTCACAGGTAATTCAACTACAGGTCCCACAATGCACCACGGATGGTTTTCAAAATCTTCCTCCCGTGATTGGCTACATAACAGCGAGCCTCTTAGAGAGACTGTTGGAGCTGTATGCCGCTCACACTAACTGATGGAATGAGGAAGTGGAACATGCTGACACATTAGCAGGTACGTGCTGTCAAAAGACGAGCCGCGCAACCCATAGACTACCGAACGGGTGTGTTTCTAAACAAGGGCGCCCGGTCCTTCTTTTCTCACTTGTAGATAAAGATAAGGATCAATTAAGGGACACCGGTCCGCTGCAGGACCCTCCCTCGACAAAAAGGTTGCGAATCGAACTAACGCCAAACACTGACCACAGAATTGAAGAATCCACTTGATTCCTCCCGATTTACGTATCCAGGTAGGAATTGTTTGGTTGCTTCTACGGTCATAATGAGCTGGCTAATAATCATCAATAGCACATTTTCTGACACAACCACTTGTGTCTTTTTAGAAAACGCACAGACTCGAAAAATCCTGTCGTTACACTCCGGACATACGGATTCTACCTCAAGTCCCCTGAGGTATGCTTCCCTTATTTTAAGTTGTACACAGGAGAGGGTACGAGTGGGCTTAGGAGAGCAATTTATAATGAGTGTCCGCAATTATTTGTGTTTTCACTAATAGGTTGAGAAACAGGGGAAAGAATTCATATGGCCCTGAAGAGAGTTTGTGAAGATACCCTGCAAACTCGAAACACGTAGGCGAACAGGATTACGTCCTAAGTTTGGAAATACGCTAAAACACTTGGGAATCTATAACCTTACAAACATTGTTTCCGAGAGGTTATTTTGTTTTTCATGCAGATACATTGAAAGGCTGCTCCTTGGGCAATAATTGCTTTATGGTTTGAAAAAGTTTGCTTAATTGCGTTTGTTGATGTTTTTGAAAAAATAATTGGACATCTTTCCCTCCCCACGTTCATGATACATGTTCACTTTGTTGTATATATAAAACTTTTTCACGCACTGTTTTTCATATTGTTTATGTTTGTAAATCTATGATTTGTGTAGCTAATTTCGGTTGGTCATTATGTAAATGGCAGTGTGATTTCTCTGTACACACATACAATTTTTCTACAAAATTTGAAAAATAAAAACGGCGCAAATAATCGCCTTGATAAACATATTAAGTTTTGTTTATCTGTTCACCGTAAACAGAATGGTGTTAAACCACTAGAAGTGTGGGTTACCTTCTTTGTTGCAAACTCTCCCTTTACATGGCATTTTCACTTTTTATTACTAAACCTTTTAATCTCTATTGCATAGGTTTGCAAAATAATTGAACTTAAAATGCAGGTTTGCAAGGCCAGATGTATTGGGTTGATCGATTCTTATAAATATCTCCAGAATGTATATACTGTGGAGAAGCCTGAGAAAATAGGTGAATATGGCAAACTATTGTCAGGGAGTTCCAGCCATGAGGAAAACTCATTTTTCCCTAAAAGCAAAATCTAGCAGCTTTCTGAGACAGGCTGAAGAAAAATTTATAATTTTCTCACCAGTGCTTTTGCACTTTTCTAATTGATTGGCAATCTTTCCAATTTTTGTGATTTGTTCCTACTTGCTGTTTTCATGGGAAATAGGTGGGAACCCAAAGGGTGAGCCCAGAATGCTAACCCTTCAGAAAATTAGACAGCTGTGAATTCACCAATGAGTCCTTTGTATAGATTGCTCCAGAGTTCCTAGAAGAAATTAACTGTTGAAATAAGGAAATTGTGTATATACGCCCCCACCCCCCAAGCAACCAAGAAGAAATTGCTTGTTTGGGCATAGTTTGATGTTTGCAGCTCATTATGGCTAAGAAAAGTAGAGTGAAACACATAGCCCACGCCTCCTTCTGCTAGGTGTGAAGTTTGCATAAATGCCTGTATTTGGAAGGATTCTTTTGGTTCCAGCCATCCCCTGGGCACACGATCTCCAAGCCAGTGACATCCTGATTGGGATCCTGTAGCAACTGCCCCTTGACAAAACAATTCTGGAACACGAACACGAACAAGAAGCAGGAGCACTTCATTAGAGGTACTAGAAGAAAACCTCATTTGTTTTCACTTCTATTGGTTGTGCACACATCTCCCTTCTGATGACACAGGGCCTACCTGCTTGAGTTGTGTTGAGGTCTATAAATAGGGATATTTTTGAATCACAGCTACAAAAGTAAGGGCACAGTTAAACCTTGATTGTGATGAACAAAGATCATCATTACTGGCTTAGTTTGTGGATTCCTGCTCCAAATGCATCTGCCTGATGCCTCCCTGGGGACTGCAATGCTTTATTCGTCTCTGTTCTTGCATGACCAAATCTAGCATTTCAGCAACTACGCCACGTTTTGCATACATCTCCAGTGGAAATAGTGCAGGTATGCTTACAGAAAGCAATGGCGTGAATATGACGTCATTTTGTGAATGCAAGATAACAGTACATTTGCAGTTGGCACTACATTGCAGCATTCACTGCTATGCAAATGTGAGGAAGTTGTCCTTTTCCCCATGTATTATTTTTAAATACACCACAAGTAAGGAGAGCTTGTGCGATGCAACAAGTCCTACATCCTTGGAGTCTTCAGTTTTTCAAAAGTGTGTAGGGATAGTGTACTTTTTCTGAATGTTGAGCTAAACTGGGGCCACAAAATTGTATTGTATTGTGGCATACTTATATAGCGCAACCTGTCACCACCAAGGGCATCCTGGCGCCTTGACCCGTACTCAATGAAAACAGTAGCTCAGCCTATCCTGGGAAAAAGATGAGTTTTTAGAGCCTTTCTAAAAGATAAGAGATCTCCAAGGCTTCTCAAGGATATAGGCAGAGAGTTCCAAAGTTTGGCTGCCGCTACTCTAAAAGAGCGGCCCCCCATCCTCACTCTCTGGAATCTTGGGACTACCAGTAGTCTGGATGACGAGGAGCGTAACGCTCTAGAAGGACAATACCAGGCAAACATTCGCCGCAAAGGAATGGGGCCCAGGTCATGAATAGCCCTGAACACAATGCACGCTGCTTTGTAGCGCACCCTTAGATGAACTGGCAGCCAATGAAGTTCTCGCAGTGCTGCCGTAGAAGAGCTGTGGTAGGGGCGAGAAAGGGCGAGTTTAGCAGCGATATTTTGCACCCTTTGCAACTTGCCCAAGAGTGTTACCGGGGCCTCCAGAAGTAGTGCGTTACAATAGTCAAGTCGACTTAGGATGGTACAACGCACTACTTCTGGTCTGGCTTGCACAGGGAGGAGAGTAAGGACCTTGCGCAGCATACAAATCAGCATCATACATGTTGAAGAGATCTTATTCACATGTAGATCCAACTGCAGGTTAGGCCCAAAAATGACGCCTAAATTGCGCGCTGATTGTGCCGCAGACACCGTCTCTGAGAAGGACGGAGGCCAGAAGTCTACTGGGAGGTCACGAGGAACTCGATCAGTGGAACAGTGTAAAACCTCCGTCTTAGTTCCGTTGAACTGTAACGAGTTCAACCGGAGCCAGTCCGCTGTCGCCTGCATGCACCGATGAAAGGTCTCCAGTGTGACTGCGTCCTGTCCCTCCAGAGAGAAGACCAGCTGGGTATCATCTGCATAATTAAATGCAGAGATACCGAAGGTTTTAATGAGCTGGACTAGGGGGCGGAGGTAGACATTAAAGAGTATGGGGCTGATGGCCGAGCCCTGAGGTACTCCTTGTCCCACTCTCCGCTCCTCTGAACTGAAGGGGGGTAACGAAACCCGTTGCTGACGGCAGTCCAAGTAGGAGATTAACCAATCCCTGGCCTTGTCCCTGACCCCGCATTCCTCCAGCCTAGAAATCAGGGTGGGATGGCTGACTGTGTCGAACGCGGCCGACATGTCGAGCAGCACCAAGAATGCTGCCCGACCACTGTCGACTCGCGCCCGCAGATTGTCTAGCACGGTCACCAACGCGGATTCGGTCCCATGCGCTGGGCGGAAGCCGAATTGCGTCTCATCCAACCAGCTGTTCCCTTCTAGGAAGCTGGACAGAGCACGGGTGACCAGCTTTTCCATAATTTTAACCGAAAAAGGGAGCAGGGAAATTGGCCGGTAGTTAGAGAGGCAGGCAGGGTCGAGCGTAGGTTTTTTTAAGAGCGGGGATACCACTGCCTTCTTCCAGCAGCTTGGAACAGTAGCTGTCTCGAATGACTGACAGCAGATGGCGTGCAGGGGCTGGAAGAGGTCCTCTTGAAACACCCTCCATAGTCTTGGAGGGAGAGGATCCAGAGGCGAGCCAGAAGAAATCGTCAGGGCTAGGTCGCCGAACTCCTTCAAGGATGGAAGGGGAAAACTGCTCAGCTGGGGTCGACTGGCCTCGCTCGCCGGAGCTCCCAAACTGAGGGCCAGCTCCGAGGAAGGAGAAGAGTGACCTCTCTGCTGGGGTCGACTGGCTACGATCTCCGGAGCTCCCAAGCAGAGAGCCTGATCCAAAGTGGGGACAGAGGGGCCGCTCAGCTGGGGTCGACTGGCCTCGCTCGCCGGAGGTTCCCAGACTGAGAGCAGGCTCCACCGGAAGGGGGAGAAGGCTACCCTGCTGAGGTCGACTGGCTACAATTGCCGGAGCTCCCAAGCAGGGAGCTGAATCAGGGGCTGCGAGGGGAGAGCAGTTCAGCTGGGGTCGACTGGCCGCCGTCGCCGGAGCTCCCAAGCTGAGGGCCTGATCCGAAAGGAAGAAAGGAGGGCTACTCAGCTGGGGTCGACTGGCTTCCGCCGCCGGAGCTCCCGAGCTGGGGGGCTGCTCATCTGGTCGGGGTCGACTGGAGGGCGTGACCGGAGCTTCCTGACAGAGATTAGTAGCCCTCTGCAGGGGTCGACTGGCCATTTCCTCCGGAGCTCCCTCCTCAGTGGTGGAGTTCCGTGGGTCCTGCAGACCTGCTAGGATTTTACGGATTTTTTCCTCAAAGGCGTCCGCCAGAGAGTCACAAAGCGCTTGCGACGAGGGAACAGCACTCGCCACACACGTAGGGTGAGCCAGGTCCTTAACGATTTTAAAAGGGCCTGAGCCTCGTTTGGGGCCTGATTCAGAGTAAGTTCAAGAAAGGTCGCTTTCGCTATCTTAATTTGAGCTTTATATTTATGCATAGCCGACCTAAATGCAATTTTCTCGGAGTCAAGGTACTGCTTCCTCCAGACCCTTTCCGCGCGTTTACAGTCGAGTTTGAGCTGGCGAAGTTCGCTCGTGTACCAAGGACTAGCTCGGTTCACCCTCCCTCGCGACTTCCGAAGGGGCGCTAACTTGTCCAGCGAGCTAGTAATGGACTGACAGAAGAGGGTATAACTATCTTCGACTGTGTTGCCAAGTTTGAAGTCCTCATCTAAGATGTTCGGCAATGGGACAGTATTTAGGATGCGGGACCAAGGTCTCTCTAGCTTAGCTAGAGGTAGTCCAGCCTTACGCGAAGTAGGGTCCTCCGACCAAAGGGAGAACCTGATCAGAAAGTGGTCCGTCCAGTATTGGCACTGGATGTCCACGAATGATGCCCATTGAGGATCCGCAAACACTAGGTCCAAAGTGTGGCCTTTCCGATGCGTGGAGGCGTTCACCAGCTGTACTAAGTTGATATCTGTACAGGCTTGGCTAAGAGAGAAAAATGCATTGTCCAGCGAGCTGCCTGCCCACAGATTGAAGTCTCCAAGAACTAATAACCTGGAGTGGGAGCTGGCAAGTTCATAGATCAGGTCGATGAAAAGAGGAATGGATGGTGCTGGTCCCGGGGGACGGTAACAAAGAACCCCCGAGCAGCAGATCCACTCCTGCTGTTTGACTGAGAAACCCATCAGTTCAAATCCCGGTACCTCTCGAATCTTTAACTGGGAGAGGGTAAGCGAGTCTCTATGAATGAATCCGATTCCCCCTCCTCGGTTGAGTGGGCGCGGTGAGTGACTAATTTTATATCCTGAAGGGCAGGCTAAGCCCAGCTCGACCTCACAGTCCTCCCGAGTCCACGTTTCTGTGAGAAAGAGGACATCGAGCTGTTCAGACTCAATGAGGAAGGCTATTTCCGTGTGGTGCTTGCAGAGAGATCTAACATTAAGCAAACCACAGGTGATTGGCTTGGAGGTAGACGGTCTGATCGGGTCCTGCCCAGGTCGGAGTTCGATGAGCTCACTCCGAGTGTAAGCTATGCGGTTTGGACCGAAGGGGCCAGAGGTAGCGGCCCTAAGCGCGTCCGTTGCGCGAACGGGCGCAAACAGGCTTACCTCTGGCGCACCTCCGGCGCCCCTACGGCGCCCCCGCTGCGCACCGTCGCTGCGCACTTGTCTAGCGGCCATCTTAAATGGCCAGCGGGGTGTCACGTGGGTCCTGGCAGGGCGAGTGTCTCTCCCTCACCAAGATGGCGCTGAGAGTGGAAGGACTTCTCCCCACTCCAAGATGGCGCTCACAACCGGCGCGATGATGCTGCAGAGCCCCCGAGTCCCTTCTAGCCCACAAATGTGGGTGTATGGCGAATTATGGTGCGGGTAAGACTCCCTTATTTCCCCCTAAGCGGTAGAAGATTACAAGTTAAAAGCGCGAAGCGCTCGGCGCAATTTGCATAAAATAAGGCAAGTGAAGCTTTAAAATTCCTTCAAGCAAGGAGCGATATGCGCGCAGCGCTGAAGCAGCGTTAGCACTAAGCACAAGTCAAGATCTGTCTGAGCGAGGTAGGAGGTCCTACTGATAATACCTCCTCCTCCAATGCGTGGGTCCTGGCAGGGCGAGTGTCTCTCCCTCACCAAGATGGCGCTGAGAGTGGAAGGACTTCTCCCCACTCCAAGATGGCGCTCACAACCGGCGCGATGATGCTGCAGAGCCCCCGAGTCCCTTCTAGCCCACAAATGTGGGTGTATGGCGAATTATGGTGCGGGTAAGACTCCCTTATTTCCCCCTAAGCGGTAGAAGATTACAAGTTAAAAGCGCGAAGCGCTCGGCGCAATTTGCATAAAATAAGGCAAGTGAAGCTTTAAAATTCCTACAAGCAAGGAGCGATATGCGCGCAGCGCTGGAGCAGCGTTAGCACTAAGCACAAGTCAAGATCTGTCTGAGCGAGGTAGGAGGTCCTACTGATAATACCTCCTCCTCCAAAACTACATACGCAACTTAACGACAAACTCTGCATGCATTTGCCTGTTCCCCCCAGCGTGTCATAACTACCCACACGTGGTCTCATTTGGACAGAGTTAAGTTTGGATAGATAGATAAATGGACAAAAATGGGTCAGACGCTATCCAGGTGAACAGTCAGTGCCGGGCTGTCGGCTGGTGCAACTGGTGCCCTCGCTCTGGGCGCCAAAGTCAAAGGGGCACCCTCCACATAGGAGTAGCCTGCAGTTTGTCTAGTCACAGTTTTTATCCATGATATAGTAGCATAGATCCCTTTGATGCCTGGAAGTTCATAAGTAAGAATCTTCAATCCTAGTAGAGCACATTGAGCTATGAACTGGCATCAAAGTGCTGCATGCAAATGGAAATGCATAGGTTTAAACCCTTATTGCATTTTATCCTCTGTCAATCTTTTGCTATTCTAAGGTTGCTAAAAAGGGATCCTTTTGGTAGCGATATCATTTTATTAGTTAGACATTCCAACAATGGTGATACATTTATGGGGAGGATTTACGAACAGTTTGCGCCTGATTTGCTTCACAAAAGTGATGCAAACCTGGTACAAAGTGTTGTTATAGGGGTTACTTTCAAGCACTAACCCAGAATTGCTTTGGATAGTGGGCCTAAAGTAATACAAAGTAGCACTATACACTATTTTATCGAGGCATGCCATGGCAAATACATAGACATTACCATTTTTTTTATTTTGAAGGTTTTATAGAGCGCGAACAAGATCCTTGCGGATATCAGAGCGCTTTCCAGTATTCAGAATTGCATAATACATAGGGAGAAGAATGACAAATCAAACAGATAATGACGGAGGGCTGAGATGCGCAAGGGATAATAATACGAGTGCAACATACAAAACGTGGTGACGAGCAACATGGGATAACATTAAAAACAGACATCAGGAACAGTAGTAGAAAACTTGACGTGAATGTCTCGATTTCTTAAGTTCCATGGCAGGATATTGCTCATAGGGAGAGTGAAAGGACATCCCAATGAGGGCAGAATTATACTTCAGATATGCTTAGCATCTAGTCAAGTAAATTTTGCCATGAGGATCGCTTTTACTTCCTTTTTGAAGGAGACGGTGGAAAAGTTCAATATGGTTTTTGGGGGAAGAGAGTTCCAAATCCTAGGTGCCATTCCTGAAAAGGTTCGTTTATAAGTTTTCTTTTTGTTGAATCATTGAGGTTTCAGACGTGGGTTGTTGGCCCCCCCCAAAGGACCTAGACCCACCGGAGATTGTCAGTTTCTGAGCAAGGTAAGTAGGAGTCTTGTGGTGTAAGGCCTTGTGTGTCATGCATGCTATTTTTAGATGAATTCTAGCTTCAAGCTGGAGCCAATTCAAGGATTTTAGATCAGGGGAGATGTGGGAGCTTCTTTTCGAGCCTGTGATGAGTCTTGCTGCTGTGTTTATTGAGGCTCTCTGCGGAGCTGTGATGACTTTCGGGAGTCCGCAAAGAGAGACACTTCCATAATCCACTCTAGGGCAAACTAGCGCTTGTACTGCTGTCTTGAAGTCATTGGCTGGCAGGAAGGGCTTTAGCTTCCTCAAAGTGTTGATCTGGAACTTTCTCTTTGTAGCATTGCTAATGTGTTTCTGCATAGTGAGATTGCAGTCTAGGGTAATACCCCAGGATTTTGCAGAGTCAATGATAGTAGGTTGAACGTTAAAAGCGGTGATATGTTGGATTAGATCTTGCATAGAGGGGATATTAGCAGGTGGAGTGGTAAGAAGAAATTCGGTCTTTAAAGAATTCAATTTGAGGTGATTTTGTGCCAACCAGTTTTGGGTGTTCTTGAGTGTGGTATTGAGTCGTTTATTGTCTTCTAAGGTATTGATCTTAAGATAAAGTTGTGGATCGTCAGCATACATATGATATTGCACGTTCGACGCCTGTAGCATTACAGTGAGTGGCTCCATAAATAGGTTAAACAGTGTCGGTGATAGTGAAGATCCTTGTGGGACGCCCAGCCTTACTGGGGCTGGCTTGGAAAGGTTGTTGTTGATCTTGAATTGTTGTGTCCGGTTATGTAGAAAAGAGGCAAACTAGTTTACTACTACTCCAGACAGACCCATCCGACGGTTGAGAAGATCAATCGGATTCTCGTGTTTGACCGTATCGAAAGCGGAGGATAGGTCTAGCAGAATGAGAAGGCAAGATCCGTTCTGGTCAAGGATTTGTAGCGCATCTTCGATGGTGTGCATCATGGCTGATTCCGTGCTGTGACCTACTCTGAAGCCTGATTGGTGAATGTTAAGAAGTTCAAAGTGGGCGATACGTTTAGTCAGTGTATGGTGTACGCATTTTTCAAGTAATTTGTCTTGACTTCTAACTTTGGTAAAAGGGGATTGGACCTCACAATTATGTCTCCTTGAGGTTATTGTAAAGTTGAAGAGCTACTTTTTTTTAAATCCTTTCCAATTCACTTGTATGCTCACAGAACACTTACAAAGTGGTAAAGTGTGAAACTTTGTCAAAGCATGGGGCGCTAGAGGGCGCACTAGCTGATGGCCGCACCTCTGTGAGGCTCTGGCTGCCTGGCCAGCATAATCCTACTTTGCTCCGCTTTCCCTGCAGATGGATGCCTGAGGATTGCACCGCTGCTGGATATATCCGAGTTGCAGCTCCGGTCCGAATCTGGGGAGGATCCGATGTTCGGGACCCGAGTTGTGGCAATTTGAAGGTGCGCCGAGGTGTGTTGCTGCAGCGGGCCGCTGACCGGGACCGGGAGCTGTGCCACTACAGTCCGCTGCTCTACACGAGGCGGCCAGGCCTCGGCGCCGCACTACCCGGCTGGACCTGCGGGAGCCCTGCTGGACGCCCAGCGTGGACGGGCGGAGGTGAGTCTTTCCCCCCCCCTGTGAACGCTGCAACAAGGGGGAGGGCTGCTCACTGTGTCAGCTCCCTTGCTGCGGCGCCGGTCTGCGCCCCTAATCCCGGCGGACGCTGCGTCGAAAGCCCCCGAGGGCACATCCCTTCGCCTGGAGGGCTCTCCCCGGACCGAGGCGGGACAATAGCTGCGCCCACTCCCAGAGGCCAGTGGTGCCACCGGCGATTGCAGGCACTACTGGCGGAGCCTCACCGATGCTTGTTGTTGTGACTTTCATGCACTGGACTCGCCTTCACTGATCTCCTTTGCCTGAGGTACACCGGCATTGGCGGGCGGCAGTGCTGGACCCCAGGGGGTTACGACACACCTGCGGGCGCTAGTGCTTTGAACAGAATCGGATCCCAAGACTGGGGGGGGTCGCCTGTACCCCCTTGATAAGCCGCTGCCAGGTTTATATCTGGGTGCTCACGTTGGGACACGCACTTCAAGACAGCTCAGCTGCGGGCGCTAGTGCTTTGAACAGAATCGGATCCCAAGACTGGGGGGGGTCGCCTGTACCCCCTTGATAAGCCGCTGCCAGGTTTATATCTGGGTGCTCACGTTGGGACACGCACTTCAAGACAGCTCAGCTCCAGGGGACTGGCGAGCCCGCCACCCTTTTGCCGCCACTGGGTGCCAACAGCTGGGTCACCATGGGTAAGAACGACGCTAAGCAACCTAAACTGTCCTTCGAACCTGCAACTTCAAAGAAACCAACGCGTGGTGCGACGGGCGCCGGGAGCACCTCGGGACAGCCAAGTGCCGAGGCCCCTCCTGCGGTCATGACGCCTGAATTGCGCCTGATCATAGAGGAAATGCGGCAGGGCTTCGCGACTGTCGTGGATAAGGTGGATCGGCTGTCCTCTAGGATGGACGGCGTGGTGCAAAAAGTGGAGGTGCACGAAGAACGGTTGTCAGAGGCGGAGCGGCGCATCTCCACTGCTGAGGACACTGCCGCGACGCACGACACACGCCTCGACCGCATGGACAACATCCTCAGAGTGATAGCAGCGAAGAACGAGGAGTTGGAGGCGAGAAGTAGACGCAACAACATCCGCGTCACGGGGGTTCCGGAGTCCACCAACACAGGGCGCATGGAGGACTATGTCGAACATATCCTGAACACGGCTGTGGGCAAGGAGGCCTTCTCGAGCCAATTCATAGTTGAGAGAGCACACCGGTCCCTGGGCCCGGTCCCCAAGCCAGGAGCACCACCGCGGCCTATCATCGCCCGGTTACTCAACTACCGCGATAGGGACGTCGCTCTTCGAGCCGCCCGCACACATCGGAATTTGTCTTGTGATGGCGTGCAGTTTTCACTCTACCCGGACTTCACGCCCATGGTACAGGACCAGAGGAGAAAGTTCCTGGACGTGAAGAAGAAATTGAGGGACTTGCAGGTTGACTACGCACTTTTGTACCCGGCCAGGCTCCGGGTGACCCATCAGGGCAAACAACACTTCTTCACGAACCCGCAACACGCTGAGGATTATGTTAAACGGCTTCGCACTGACAGGAGAGACAGACGGAACGAGGGAGAGGATGTAGCGGGCGGGAATCCTGCTGAACAGGATGAATGAATTGTAGCGGCGCCCTCATGATGTTTATGCCACTCGCGCCCTTTAGCACTGCTGGATTGTGGGCTGGGCTCTGCTGACGATGCCATCGCCATTTGATTTGGGTATCTGCCTTTCTGCGCCATGGACCCCCAGCAGACTGCTGACCCAGCTGGTGCGCACTACTCCTTTGAATAACTGGTGCTTGCGGAGCAGGCACTGATGGTACTGCATGTGATCTTGTAGGTGACAGTTGTGAAGGGACGGGGCCGTTGAAGTTGTTGTTGTTTTCTGCAATTGGAGTGTTGTGGGTCCGAAACTGTTGGTCCTTTGTTGTGGCTCATATCTGCGGGACTACTATGGGCCAGGCACCACCCCTTCTTCTCTGTCTTCCCCATATGGTATATGCGGGAGGGGAGGGGAGTGTTGGGGTGAGCGAACGTGCACCTCTGATGCCCCCAGGAGGGGATTCCCCACATGGTTGTACTATGGTTATTGAGTACGGGGTTTGGGAGGGGGGGAGGGACCGTAGTACTGGCAAGTTTGGGTTGCTTCAGTGGGATGGGGGAGGATATGGGGTATGGGGGTTCTGTTGCTGTGAGCGGAGTGAGGAGGGATGTTCACATGTTGGGGTGGGGAAAGTTGAGGGAATGAATGAATGTGCGGATGGTAGTCATGGCAAGCGCGCTGAGTCTGGACGTGTGAGATGTGTCAGCGTGAATGATCAGGTAACACGACGGTACTGTGAGATGTGGTATTTGGTACAGGATGCGGCACCACAGTGTGCCGGGACTCTCTGCAATCGTTGTTTACGGGGATGTGATGATGAGCATGGGTGACCATACTTTGAATAATGTGTCTATAATATCCTGGAATGTCAGGGGCCTTAATGACCCGCGGAAATGTAGGAATGTGCTGGGGTACTTAGATAGGCACCAGGTGCAAATAGCTATGCTCCAGGAAACTCACCTCAACCCGCGATGCACCCCTCGGTTTGCGAACAGGTGGGCGACGGTGAGAGAGTTTTCCTCCTATTCCACCTACTCCAGGGGCACTGCCATCTTGATTAATAAGCGGTTGACGTTCCAGAGGCTGGGGACTCGAACAGATAGCGAAGGGAGATACGTGATCCTTTGGGGTAGACTGGGCACTGATGTAGTGATGCTCATCAACTGTTACGCACCAAACGTCGACACACCTGGGTTCTTCTTGTCACTATGGGGTCATGCACTTGAGATCGAGGCCACACACGTAGTCTGGGGAGGGGACTTTAATCTCTCCCTACACCCGGGGATGGACAGGTCAGATGGTAGCGGTCAATACAACACGAAAGCTAGAGAGGCGCTGAGGGGCATACTGACGGAGGCGGGCTTGCTTGACAGCTGGAGACACTTACACCCAGGGACCAGGGAGGGCACCCACTTTACCACTCATGCGCGCTCATGGGCCAGGATTGACTACTGTTTCATCTCACGGGGTCTGGCTGGTGGCGTCACCGTGGTGCGACACCTGCCTCGCACATACTCGGATCACTGTCCTGTGCTGGCTGTCCTGGATATGCCTGGATATGCACGGGTACGCCCGCCATGGCGGCTGTTCCCCTCGGCTCTACTTGATCCGGTTTTCAAACAAGAACTCGGGGAGGAAATCGAGGCTTTCTTCCCTAGGAACAAGGGATCTGTTGCCAAGGTCGAAACGATCTGGGAGGCTTTTAAGGCCACTGTGCGCGGTGTCACAATCTCTAAAAGCTGCGGCGTGTTGAGGGAAATTGTGCGCACGCTGACGAGTATTGAGGCGGAGCTTAAAGCGCTGGAGGCGGAGATGGTTGGAAACCCTTCCCCTGACCTGGCGATCGCATTCAGGGCCAAGTTATCCAAATTTGAGGAGGAGGCGGCCAGGGAAGCCAAGTTTCGTGGCAAGTACTGGACGGCTCGTCGATATTGCGAAGGGGATAGGCCGGGAAAGGTGTTGGCGGCACTCACTAGGCACCAGCGATTTGCCACGCACATACTGGAAATCACTGATGGTGAGGGCAGAACCTGTCAGGACACTAAGGGAATACAGGACACCTTCCTGCAGCATTATAAACAGCTGTATACCACACAACAGGCTGGAGAGGTTGACCTCGGAGGGTTCCTCGATGACATCGCACTATGTTGGCTGAGTGATAGTGATAGGGCTTTCCTGGGATGTCCCTTCGAGATTGACGAAATCCGAGAAGCGATCATGTCACTGAGCAACGGCAAGGCCTCGGGGCTGGATGGCCTGCCGGCCGAATTTTATAAATGTTACATAGACATAATGGCACCAGTGCTGAAGGAGGTGTTTGAGGAGTCGTTGGAGGAGGGGATACTACCGGGCTCTATGAGGGAGGTGGCGATCACCTCACTGCTAAAGCCAGGGAAGGACCCAAAAGATACTGACGCCTACAGGCCCTTATCGTTGCTCAACTGCGACGCAAAGATTCTAGCAAAGGTGCTCGCGACTAGATTATCACTACTTATGACTACACTGGTGTTGCCAGATCAGTCTGGGTTCGTCCCGGGGAGAGCTACGTCCCACAACCTCCGCACTTTGTTCTCCCTCATACCTACTATCTCGCCGGATCTGCCGGTCGCTGCCGTGTTCCTGGACGCCACCAAGGCGTTTGATTCGGTGGAGTGGGGCTATCTCCTGGCCATATTGGGCAGGATGGGCTTCCCCCGGATCTTCATTGCCTGGGTGACATTGCTTTATACCTCTCCAGTTGCTAGGGTCATCGTCAATGGCGTGCTGTCATCACAGATGCCGATCACGAGAGGGACTCGGCAGGGATGCCCCTTGTCGCCCCTGCTTTTTGCCCTAGCTATTGAGCCACTGGCTTGCAGGATTCAGCAGTTGCATAAGGACAGCGCCTTTAATTGCAACCAGAGACAGATTGGTATATCCCTCTATGCGGATGACGTTACCTTGTATGTGCGACGCCCGCAGGAACACCTCAACCCCCTATTGAGAGAATTTGTATTATTTGGTGGAGTCTCCGGCGTGCACATTAATTGGAAGAAATCGCAGTTCTTCCCCCTCACGCCCTCGGTGCACCGGTTCCCGCTTGATTACCCGTTGGAGTGGTGTAGCACGGACTTGAAATACCTGGGAATTGTTGTGTCGCTCGCTAAGGAGGACACGATCCGACTGAACTATGGGGTGGCCATCTCCAAATTAGCCGATACGGTAACTCGCTGGTTGGCCCTCCCGCTGTCGATGGCGGGGAGAGCATCCCTTATAAAAATGGTTGTCCTCCCACGCTTCCTATACCTTTTTCAAAATATACCCTACTACCCGGGGGCCTACTTTTTTAAGAGGCTTCGGTCTGAACTACTTCGCCTATTTTGGGGCGGGAAACAACCGCGCCTCAGCTGGAAAGTATTGACGCAGCCGTATGACAGGGGCGGGTTCGACGTGCCCGACTTGGAGGTATACTACCTCAGTGCTCAGGCTCAACACGCTTACTATTGGGTCCACCCCACTCCCTTTATGCCTCAGGTGGCGGCAGAGGATTGGATAGTTCACCCGCTGCCGCTTAAGGGCATGCTGCTGGGCTCGCCTGGCGACGTTGAGACGCCTGCCACCACTGTTACCTGTACCATGGACGCCTGGCGAAGAGTGACTAGATTACTGGAAGCCCCCATGCTATACTCACCGGCGATGCCCCTCTCCTATCACCCGAAGTTATCGCTCCTAACAGAAAATGGGTTTCATTCCATGTGCAACCGCATCCGACTTCATACCTGGGGGGACCTATTTCATGAGAAGCAGTTCCGCACTAAGGAACAGTTCTTCTGTGCTGATCCCCCGACGCCTATGGAGGTGTTTTATTACATCAGGCTCCGGCAGGGTATGAAGGAGATACTTCCTGGCTACCCGGAGGAACCGGGCATGGTCCTGCCGCTACACGTCATGCTCGTTTCGGACGGTAGACACTTGGTGTCGAAGCTATATTCGGCCATTCGAGAGCAACGCCCCCCTGTTCCGTCCAAGGCGCGTGCTGCCTGGGACTCTGACCTACCCGCAGCACTCACGGATGAACAGTGGAGATACTGCTGCTCGGTTACCGCGAGAATTTCCTCTAGTTGTAGACTGAAAATTATCCACTATAAATTTGTGCAGCGGTATTATTATACCCCAGCTCGGAAGCTGCGATTTCGACTATCGGATGACGACAGATGTGCGAGGTGCCGTGCTGAGAGCGCAGGTTTCCTCCACTTGGCCTGGGAGTGTGGAGTAATTCAGGAATACTGGGAGCAGGTTCATGCTGCGCTCCAGGTGATGATCGATGGCCCTCTTGCCCTTGAGCCAATGGTGATGCTGCTGGGATATACCAAACACGTTCCCAAATCGGATCGCAAGTTTGTCGATCTCGCACTCCTTCTTGCTAAACGGAGAATTGCGTGCAGATGGGGGAGAGGGAGGGCACCAAAGTTTAAGGCATGGTTGGACGACCTCAAATATTGCCAAGACCAACACGGCGTTTATGCGGATCTGATGCCTGCCCGATGTAGGCCCAGTGACTTCTGGTCCCCCCTACAGGCCTATTGGCTATCCCAGGCTGCCGACAGTGACTCCTCTGGTGAGGGGGAGCCGGTACCTGGTCCATGAGCGTTTAGGTGCACACCACACAGCATTCACTGACTTGCACTCCACGCGATAGACCTGGCCCTTAACCAGCAGACGTCCACCCGTAATTACCCTCCCATGAGTGGCTCCCTGGCATGCGGAGCGAGGCCACACACACTAGGCACACACGTGATGCATTGCTACTCCGGGCGCCGAGGTTGGGTCACTGAGCGGGGATGGGGAGGCTGAGGGCTGGTGTCATCGCGGATCCCTCTCTCCCTTGCCGGGGGAATGCCTAAATGCGTGGGTGGGGAGGCCCCCCCCCCCCCCCTCGGCTATTTGCACAGCTAGGATGGCGGGGGTATGGCTACAGGCACGGTGGCTAATGGCTCCGGAACAATGTTGGAATTCGTCTATGCTGTCCCATGCCCGGTGTAAATGATGTTTGCCCGCTGAATGTACCATGATCGATACTGTACAGGATTATTGATGTTATTACTGTCATGACTCTATGATGCACAATGTTAATAAAAAAGGTTTAAAAAAAAAAAAAAAAACTTTGTCAAAGCATAGACGCTTGTGCAGGAAATGGTATCCTTCAGGTATAAAACCTAAGCTTGACATAACTCAAATGCCCCTGAACTACGGTGCAAAGTTATGTCCATTGGCGTTAGGCAACCTAAGGTGCACCTGAGGAGAGATCAACTGCACATTACCCTAGTATATATGGTGCTGTTATGCTCTCTTCTTTTTACACAACACAGAGCTGCAACTTTGGTTACTGCACATAATAAAAACTTGCCTAATCTGCCCCTTTATTTCTCCAGACTAAACATTCTTAACATATAATGGCTACTAGTATGGATAACTCATTGTCTTAAGTAACATTGCCTATACATTGATTTACACATGTCTATGACTCATTGTGTCTGAGTAATATGTTTACGATGTAAAGTGCTCCGAGTCTACATTGGGATGAGGGCTATAAAAAAAATTAATATGAGAGAGGGCATATGGAGAGATGAGGGGCACTATTAGAGGGTTATAGTGAGGAAACTGTGAGGGAGGTCATTGCCAAAGGGCACTGTTGGACAGGCCACATGAAGGGCCGCTCTCCCCCGGCCCAACCAGGCCTGAGTCCAGTCACGCAGGTACCACACACCACCATTGCACGTCCTCCGTCCCCTCCGGGACCCCTGCCCTCGAGCATATTGACCTCGTGGGCCCGATCCACTGCCGGCCCACGCGCCCAGCCTGGGACGCCATCTTGGACACTCCACCACGAGGCCGCCTGGCCCCCGATCGACCTCAACCCTGGGCCTGGCCGGCCGCAGACATTCCGGCACCACCCTCCACCCAGGAGGTGAGCGGGCTACTTGGCAAGTCAATGGGAGAAAGAGGTGCCGATGGCTCTCCCCCGCCAAGTGCCGCTCGCCCATCGCCTCCCCGGGCGCTGGCTCCACCCCCCTGCTGGGTGTCTGGACTCCCTCATCCCGGACCTCCCGACCTCCAAGTGCGAAGGTCCGGACATCAAAGCCCGCCAGCCCTATAACTGGGGCAGCTCCAGAGCAGGAAGGCAGTTGTATCTTGGAGTCGAGAGACGTAAAGAGGAACTCATCCTTGACGGACTACTGGCGCTGCCGTAGCTCTGTCTTGTGCACCATCGTCCTGCCTGTTGGCGCTGCCACAGCCTTCGCAACCTCCTTATCCTTCATCGTCGTCGGGACCTGCTGGCGTGGCCGCGGACCGTTGTAACCGTCATCTTCACCGGGACCTGCAGGCTCCGCCGCGGACCGTCGTCTTCCTTCGTCCATCTCGGGACCTGCCTGGCTCCGCCGCGGCCCGATCATCTAGAACGCCGAGCTCGAGGATTGAGAGCTATTTTTCACTCATTGGTAACAAAGACTGTCCCGCTACCCCTTTCCTAAGCCAGAGACTAGAACCGAGGGGACCCCTGAGTCCAGACCTCCTTGTATCATATTATCGTAACCTAAGAATTGCCTATAAAGTCTCGTTAACCGTCAATCTTGTGTGGTGTCCGTCTGTGGGGGGGAAGTTACTTGTCTGTACAGTCGTTGGAGACGGCTCTCCCCGGAGACCTCTCCCCGTAGTCTCGGCCGACCCTCCCGGTCCGTCTAACATTGGTGGCCAGCGGCGCGATTCGAATCACCGCATAACGTACAGAGAGTAGCTCACCCCACGACGAAATCACAATGACGACTAAAGAAAGCGGATCAACCGAGAAATTCCAAATGGAGAAACTGGAAGAGTACAGCCATCGTGAACTAAAACAATTCTGCATCGAACTGGGTATCGCTACCACCGGACTAAGCACCAAAGACGATTTCAAGCATGCCCTAGAATCTTGGGCAGAGACCGGGGCTGCCGGAACCCCCGATCAAAGCACCGCAGAAAGAACCACCACGGCCCCTGAAGGGCAAAGAACGGGTCTCTCGCAAGACGAGATCCAGGAAAGAGAAAGAACCCGACTACACGAGCTGGAAATGGCCCGACTCAAGATGGACATTGAACTCAAGCTGGCCGAACAAAAAATCAACTTAGAGCACCTGCGTCTCCGAGAAGAAAGAGAGGAGAAACAGAGACAAAGGGAGCTCGAGGAAAAGAAACTGGCGTACGAACACGAACGGAACCTAGCCGAGATCAACCTGCGCAAGCAGAATAAAGAAGCAGGGGTGCCCGAGCGACCCCACACCTCAGGGGCCACAGAGAAAAAAGTACATATCCCCAAGGATGTTGTCCGAGAATATTTCCGAGAGGACGACATCCAGCAATGGTTTAAGGCCTATGAAATCGCGATGACTGCACACCGGATCGATAGAAGCGATTGGGGAGCCGGTCTATGGGGGAGATTCCTCAATGAGGGCCGCGATACCCTGCTACAGCTCCCGGACCACCAGATGACCTCCTATGACCATATGAAAGCGGCACTCCTCACCCGCTATGGCCTCACACCCGAGATGTACCGTCAGAGGTTCCGAGACTGCACCCGCATCCCGGGTACAACTTGGGTGGACTATGTAACATACTTCAGCCGAGCCTTCGAGGGCTGGATCAGAGGAAGCAACGTCACGACCTACGAACAACTGTTCAATCTGATGGTGTGGGAGCATCTGTCGAACAATTGCTTCATTGAACTCCGCCAGCACCTCCTCGACAGCAAGTTAACAGATCCCCGGCAGCTCGCAGCAGAAGCTGACCGGTGGGAGATCACCAGAGTAGGCCGAAATGGGTTCTACGAACAGAACCGGAACAACAATGGTCAGCACCGACCCAGAGGAGGAGGAGGGGGCCAAGGGCGAGGAAAAGACAACGCTCCGACCGCCCCCGCAACCAGCACCACCCCCCCGGCCAACCGGGGCAGCACCCTGGCGCGACCGGGGTACAGAGCCAATGTCACGTGTCACCGATGCCAACGAGTCGGCCACTACGCAAACGACCCAAACTGCCCGCAGTACCAGAGCCCAAGACCCCGCCAAGTGGCCGCCGCGGCCCTAGGGGAAGAACAGATCTCCGAGGAGCAGGAAGAATACGAACAAGAGCATCAGGAGTGGGAGCCAGCCGCCATGGCTCTAGCATGCTTAGGGGGGAAAGACATGGTCCCGCGGGTCCCCCTACCTGCTAACACCCAGAAGTACAGCCAATGGGTGAGCATCAATGGACGCCGGGCCGAAGCCCTTCGTGACACCGGGGCCAGTGTAACAGCCGTCCGCTGTCACCTGGTGACCCCAGAACAGTATCTACCGAACATTCTCTGCCCTGTACGATCAGCCGATAACTCGGAAAGTTTGTGTCGGATGGCCTGCGTCCCTTTCGAATGGGGAGGGGTCTCCGGCATGTTGAAAGTAACAGTCCGAGACGACGCCCCCGTAGACTGCCTCCTTGGAAATGACCTTGAAAGCTCTCCGTGGGCAGCCGTGGAGCGAAGAGAACACCTGGGGATGTTAGGCGTCCCAGACTGGGCGTGCGTCACCACCCGGTCCATGGCCGCCCGTGCCAACCACCGCCCAGAAGAACCCGAATGGCCGGCGCCACCGCCTCCGGTCGCCCCAGCCGAAACCACCGACCATGACATCCCCCCCGAACCAGCTCAACCCTCCGACCTCGCTAACCTCGAACAGTGGTCTCAAGAAGGAGGGCCCACGCAAGAACAATTTCGCCAAGAACAGAAGACCTGTCCCTCCCTCGAGGGACTCCGCCAGCAAGCGCTCGCCCAAAGCGCAGGGGATACCCCCGGAACTCATTGGGTCTACTGGGACAATGATCTGCTGTACAGCGAGCAAAGAATCGCCGAGCTGGGGGCCAACCGAGTATTAGTGGTGCCCCTCCGTTTTAGAGACTTTCTGCTGAACCTGGCCCACGATGTCCCCCTGGCAGGGCACCTGGGACAGGACAAAACCTACAGTCGCCTAGTGACCCACTTCTTCTGGCCCAAAATGAGGAACGATGTGCACCAGCATTGCCGATCTTGCCCCACGTGCCAAGCCAGTGGAAAGAGCGGCCGCAAACTAAAGGCCCCCCTGCAACCTTTCCCTGTGGTCACTACCCCATTTGAGAGAGTCGGAATAGACATTGTGGGGCCCTTGGACCCGCGCACAAAACAAGGCCATCGATTCATCTTGGTGCTAGTGGACCACGCCACCCGCTACCCTGAGGCTGTTCCTCTGCGAACTGTGACAGCCCCGGTAGTCGGCCGGGCTCTGATGGGGATCTTCTCCCGTGTGGGCTTCCCCCGAGAAGTCGTCAGCGACAGAGGCACGAACTTTATCTCTAAATACATGAAATCCCTCTGGCAACAGTGCGGGGTCACCTACCGATTCACGACCCCCTATCACCCCCAAGGGAACGGACTTGTTGAGCGGTTCAACCGCACGCTAAAGGGGATGATCGGGGGGCTGGAAGAGCCCCTCCGTCGCCAGTGGGATGTGCTGCTGCCGTGCCTCCTCTTCGCCTACCGAGAGGTCCCTCAGAAATCCCTAGGCTTCAGCCCATTTGAACTGCTATATGGACACCCAGTGCGGGGGCCGCTCAGCCTAGTCAAAGAGGGCTGGGAGATGCCTCCGTTAAAGAACCCTCCAGATGTCTTCCGGTACCTCCTCACCCTCCGCAACCAGACCCGGCGGTTCAGAGAACTAGCAAAAGCCAACCTAGAGGCCAGTCAAGAGGACATGAAAAAATGGTATGACCAGAATGCCTCATCCATTGAGTTTGAACCTGGCCAACAGGTATGGGTGATGTCCCCCACTGAGCCATGCGCCCTACAAGACAAATGGACGGGGCCCTTCAAAGTAATCGAGCGCAAGGGTCCTGCCACCTATCTCATCGACATGGAATCCTCCCGGAACCCTCTCCGGGTCCTCCACGCTAACAGACTAAAGCCCCACTTTGTGCGAACAGAGCTTAGCCTCCTGATGGCCACAGACAATGGGGTTGAAGAAGACTCCGAGCCTCTCCCTGACCTCCTACGGACTCAGGAGCAAGACGGCTCCGTGGATGGGGTCCGGCTCTCGGAGGCCCCCACCAGAGAACAACGCCAAGAGTGTCAAACCCTCCTGTCACAGTTCGCCAGCTTGTTCTCCCTCACCCCAGGGGTCACTTCCTGGTGTGTGCACGATGTGGACACCGGGGACAGCCCCCCTATCCGCCACCGGGCCTACCGCGTGCCAGATCGGGTACGGGCCTGCATCCAGGAGGAAGTAGCCAAGATGCTCACGCTCGGGGTCATCGAGCCCTCAGACAGTCCCTGGGCCAGCCCTGTCGTACTGGTCCCCAAAGCAGCTGCCCCCGGCACCACACCGGAACTCCGGTTCTGCGTCGACTACCGGGGCTTGAATGCGGTCACCCGAACAGACGCACATCCCATCCCCCGGGCAGATGAACTAGTCGACCGAATGGGAGCTGCCCGCTACCTCAGCATCTTCGACCTGACAGCAGGCTATTGGCAGATCGGCCTCACACCCCGAGCGCAAGAACGTTCTGCCTTCTCCACCCCCGATGGCCATTACCATTTCACGGTCATGCCCTTCGGCATGAAGAATGCCCCAGCAACATTCCAACGACTCGTCAATCAGGTCCTGGCGGGGCTCGAAGGATTCAGCGCCGCCTACCTAGACGACATCGCTGTATACAGCCACCATTGGACTGAGCACCTCCACCACCTCCGAGCAGTGCTGCAAGCCCTTCAGCGAGCTGGCCTCACGATCAAGGCCAGCAAGTGCCAAATTGGGCAAGGATCTGTAACCTACCTCGGACACCAGGTGGGAAGCGGCCTAGTGGCTCCTCTGCAGCTGAAAATTGCCGCCATCCAGGCCTGGCAGCCCCCCATCACCCAAACCGAGGTACGAGCCTTCCTGGGCCTCACGGGCTATTACCGAAGGTTCGTGAAAGACTATGGTACCATAGTGGGGCCCCTCACAGAACTCACGTCAAAGAATCAGCCCAAGAAAGTCAACTGGACCCCAGAGTGTCAAACTGCATTTGAACAATTGAAGGCCGCCATGTGTTCCGCCCCTGTGCTCCAGGCCCCGGACTACAGCCGGGAGTTCGTCGTCCAGACAGACGCCTCCGACCAGGGCATTGGGGCAGTCCTGTCTCAAGTGAACACCGAAGGCCTTGATCAACCGGTGGCCTTCATCAGCCGGAGACTCCTGCCACGGGAGCAACGCTGGAGCACCATAGAGAGGGAAGCCTTCGCTGTGGTATGGGCCCTCAAGAAGCTCCGGCCCTACCTTTTTGGCACCCACTTTCGGGTGCAGACCGACCACCGACCCCTGCAGTGGCTGATGCATATGCGGGGGGAAAACCCAAAGTTGCTACGCTGGTCCATCTCCTTGCAAGGTATGGACTTCACAGTCGAACACCGGCCCGGGCCAGATCACGCCAATGCGGATGGCCTGTCCCGGTTTTTCCGCCTCGACGAGGAGAGTCCCCAAGAGGATGGGTAACTCTCCCCGCCTTCAGCTGGGGGGGACGCATGTTGGACAGGCCACATGAAGGGCCGCTCTCCCCCAGCCCAACCAGGCCTGAGTCCAGTCACGCAGGTACCACACACCACCATTGCACGTCCTCCGTCCCCTCCGGGACCCCTGCCCTCGAGCATATTGACCTCATGGGCCCGATCCACTGCCGGCCCACGCGCCCAGCCTGGGACGCCATCTTGGACACTCCACCACGAGGCCGCCTGGCCCCCGATCGACCTCAACCCTGGGCCTGGCCGGCCGCAGACATTCCGGCACCACCCTCCACCCAGGAGGTGAGCGGGCTACTTGGCAAGTCAATGGGAGAAAGAGGTGCCGATGGCTCTCCCCCGCCAAGTGCCGCTCGCCCATCGCCTCCCCGGGCGCTGGCTCCACCCCCCTGCTGGGTGTCTGGACTCCCTCATCCCGGACCTCCCGACCTCCAAGTGCGAAGGTCCGGACATCAAAGCCCGCCAGCCCTATAACTGGGGCAGCTCCAGAGCAGGAAGGCAGTTGTATCTTGGAGTCGAGAGACGTAAAGAGGAACTCATCCTTGACGGACTACTGGCGCTGCCGTAGCTCTGTCTTGTGCACCATCGTCCTGCCTGTTGGCGCTGCCACAGCCTTCGCAACCTCCTTATCCTTCATCGTCGTCGGGACCTGCTGGCGTGGCCGCGGACCGTTGTAACCGTCATCTTCACCGGGACCTGCAGGCTCCGCCGCGGACCGTCGTCTTCCTTCGTCCATCTCGGGACCTGCCTGGCTCCGCCGCGGCCCGATCATCTAGAACGCCGAGCTCGAGGATTGAGAGCTATTTTTCACTCATTGGTAACAAAGACTGTCCCGCTACCCCTTTCCTAAGCCAGAGACTAGAACCGAGGGGACCCCTGAGTCCAGACCTCCTTGTATCATATTATCGTAACCTAAGAATTGCCTATAAAGTCTCGTTAACCGTCAATCTTGTGTGGTGTCCGTCTGTGGGGGGGGAAGTTACTTGTCTGTACAGTCGTTGGAGACGGCTCTCCCCGGAGACCTCTCCCCGTAGTCTCGGCCGACCCTCCCGGTCCGTCTAACAGGCACCAACAAAGATTGTCGGACTGGGTGCCACCAACACTAAAGACGGCCTTGTGAACAGTTCATATAAATTCTCCATTTATGGGAAATTAATCTCTTTCAGTTAGAGGACATCAGCTCCACTAGGGTGCAGGATGGAAGGGAATTCTCTTAATACAATTCCCTGGGGTACTGAAATGGGCATGGTGGGTAGACTCTAGAGAAGAATTGTGTAAGGACGCCCAGTACCCCACTCAGTTTCCTTTTGCCCGCTTGAAAAAATTTGATCCCTGGTATCTTGGTGGAAAAAAGGTCACCTAAGGGGACAGTTCAGAATCTACCTTTCATTATCTGTTAACCCAAGGAAGTGACATGCAGATAGTCAGTAGAGGCCAGAAGTAAGTACTCATTTAACTGCCTTGCTGCCCAGCCTTCTTTTATACTCTGTGCTTAACCCTTCCGCTGTGGTGGCAATTCCGCCACAGCGCTGGGGGACGGGGGGCGCATGGCGCTCCCACGCTGGTGACGGAACTGCTCCGTCACAAGCCTCGGGTGGGCTGTGCTTGTGACAGAGCGGTTATGTCACGGCCCCACCTGCTCAATAGAACGCTCAGTGCAGGCACGAAATCGCTGCCGCGCAGGTGTTCCGAGCGGGGCGTGACGGAACCACTCCATCACTAGCACAGCCCAGAGGCTCGTGACGGAGCGGTTCCGTCACCAGCGTGGGAGGGGTTAATTTGAGACAGTGGTTTCCGGTGCTCAGCACCAGCACTATTGACAGTCCACCACATGGTGACGCTGTGTGTTTAATTTTAAAAGGAGCACAGCTGTGTTCATTTAGTCAATTTGCACTGATAATAATAACAGATTCTCAAGCCATTAGTATAGCTTTGTGTGGCTTGAAATAGTCTGAATTGTCACATTTGTAGGAGTGCAATGGTTAGGTGTTATGTTGGTCCTGTCATTGGCAGCACCAGCGTGGACAATGGGTAGTGCAGTCTGCATTAGTCTTCCAGGAAGGGTCCTGGCTCTTAATTTGTTTTGATAATTTAAGCACCGTCTATACTCTGCTGCAAAAGACCCCCTTTGTTTTATGACACTGCATGTGCGGATTTGAACAGAACTAGAGGCGCTCACTCTTCCTCACCCGGCCCCGCCCCCCTAACAAGGCTGAGGCCACCTAAATACTAAAATATTTTAATTCCCAGCAATTAGTCACAACTTCTGCACAAAGTTAGAAGTGTATATAAATATGGTCTTGTTTCTTGAATTATATGTTGTACTACTTCTGTCTTCTGCTAAATAACTTCTAAATGCTGTGCGAGTACAATACAAAAAAATAATTCCGCTAAAAAACATCACTGTGTAAATTAAATACTCAAGATTAATGCAGGTAACAAACATAAGTTTGAAAAAAAACTATGCTTGTAAAAATATAAAATCTATGTTCCTTTATAAACCTGTAGTAATACATATTCACTTAAATAGTTAAAATATATATAAATAAAACTATCTTCAATTCCTTCTTAGGCTTGTCACTTTACCTATATTTCATTCTTGATACATAAATCCAAACTCAAGTGGTATAAAAAACTCGATTTAACTTTCAGCTGTTATTATGTCAGTTGTTCCATTAGGGAAATATGCAGAGCTTGTGACTTTTCAATTAAATCGTTTTATTTCAAATAGTTTTCCTCTTGTTACAGAAGTGCACGTGAAGACCAGTGATTAAGTGTATCCTTTATTTGTCTTATTATATTGATGTGTTTACCTTCGCTGTGCAGGCTAAAATACTTGGGGACATATTTATGTAAGCCTTGCATCATACTAGCACCAGGCAAAGTGGTAATTATGAAGCCACGCAAAGCCACCTTGCATGCAGGGGCGGTGGGTGACATTTGAAAGAGGTAAGGCGCAAAGTGATTTGCATACAGCACCGTAGCGAGCGAGCCCGAACCCCAAAAGGGGGCTTTGGCGGGGTTACCCCCCCAAGAAAATGTTGAAAAGAAAAATCGTGCATTTTCAAGCAAATTTGAGAAAGCAGGAAGGTTAATAAAGCAATTGTGAAAGTGCAGTTATTGCATTAATAGATGTCCTAACATAAGTAGCTGCTTATTCAGTATAACCACAGAGCTTCATACATTCCGGTCCTATTACGCTCAGGTGCGGAATTCAGACTATAAGACTTTCATGAAAATCTCAGCTCTAAGAGTAGAATAAGATGCACAGCAGTTGGGAAACAGCCTTCACAAAGCATTGGTGACGAACAAGTGCTGACGCAAATGGCGTCTCTTGCGTCCAGGCCCCATTCTGAGATGGGGGCAATCCGTGAGCACAAATACTAGCAGGAGTGCACGTTGCCAGTGATGCTTATCCAAGACCTGATTGATAAGCATACCATATGATCATCTGTACAAAAGTTGAAAGAGAGATGAAGAATGATGCAGATGGAGGCTAAGTGGCTACGGTGAAAAGTGCCTATGAAGTCAGATATGTGTTAATGCTGTCTAAGTAGACTGAACTCTGGGAGATTTCAGTCACACTGTGTAGAGTAGTCGGTGCGCCTCAAGCGGTTCAGCGGCGCATGGTGTCCACCAGGTGTAGAGGTGATTATGTTTGCCGGACACGGGTCAGGGTGAGGGAACGTGCAGACTGAGGAGGATGAACTGAACTCTGCACCCCGGGGACATTGGAATGAGGGAAGGGTTGCGTTGGCGAGGCAGGTTTGGTGAACAGCAAACAAACACCGACCAGCATCCTGCTGTAGACATGCAACGGCAAGGGCTTTATCAAGGTTACTTCCTTAAAGGAAGGTAAAATTAGGAATTCTCGGTTCTATCTATAGGCCTGGCTGGTGGCAGTGAGGATGGGGTGTTGGTTGCACAGTCTCCCATTGGTCAGCGTCTCGCTTTGGGCAGTAGAAACTTGCTCGTTGAGACCCACAGGCAGCACGCAGTGGCAAGGCACTTCAAAGAAATCCTTAGTAGCAGAAGTAAAGAATTAAAATACACCCTCAAGTCAAATGCAGAGCAATAATAATTTGAACATCAAAGAACCAAGAATACTGCTACTTATGGTATGAAGCACATACACGTGGAAATTAGAGTGCAATATTAAACATAACTTCCAACACTCCATGAAATAAACTATGGAGATTTTATACAGCTCATAAAGTGTCAAGCATTCCAAGACATTTCCAATCTGTTGAAGGAATATCGCCTTAGGAGCAACTCTTGTTCCCCAGACAATGATGGGTCAATTCAAAGGGCGTGGGATGCTACCTTAGGTTTCTAAGACATACTTCCAGAAAACACAGGTGGTATTTTTTATTTTCCCTTGACCAAGCATCAAAAACACTTACTTTCGAGCAGTGATATGTATGACTCCACTCCCTATTTAGCTTTCTGTGCCCATCTGTCTTTGTGGACAAAGATCTAAAGGAACAATGGAATAGGTTTGTCTATGGCAACCACAAAGAGCCTGTTGTGAAATCACAACCTAGAACAAGAGCCACAAGCCTTCTACACAACAAGATGTAAAAACTATGGCAGCCTCCCAGTGCACATCTTCTGAGACCACCGGGCACACACAACTTTTTGGGAAGAATATTTTTGTGTGTGAGAGAGAAATATCAGACTCTGCTACTCATTCCTGTACACAATCTTTTCCAAGAAGGGTGCAAATTGCAAAGCCTTTTTTTCTGTGAATAGTTGTGTCTATGTCTATGTTGATTCCACTTAGTTACACAGCTATATATGAGTGAATCTGTTTTCTCTCAGTGCAAGACCTGTCAATTTAGCGACGCAATACTGGACACTTGAATGTGCTGTAAGTAAATAAACATTACCATGAAAATGCAAAACATTCTTGGGGGGTCCATTTTATTTTGTTGCAGTAGAGCCTCATGAGCATTCCCCAAAATTCTAGACAATAAATGCATTGCAAAGAATACCTAGACAATGATTCACATTTCAGCACCCACCGATGCATGAAATTAAAACAAAAAAAACGAATTAAATAATTCTAGGGCCCAATTCACATATTTTGTTTTGAGATGCGCAAAATTACAACCGTGACCTTTGCAGTCAGAGCGTTTATAACGCCCATTGTCAATCGTTGTCACTTTGGTATGTTTGAAAGGCTCCCTGACCTTCCCACGCACCAGAGGGCACTCACCGTCTTCGGCATCTTGGAAACATTCCACAACTTCTACCAGCGGCTCCTGCTGCTCCTCTCGCAGCCCCTCCAGGGACGACTGGCACCAGGGGGCTGTGGGGGGGGGGAGGGGGGTCACACACCGGGCCTGGTGGTGAACAGGCTAGTGGGGGCTACAATTTCCATTCACACCTACACCTGCCCTGCCTATCTGATCAAGGACACCGGCTCCAATTTTTAGTCTCAAACCACACACATCTTTCCAGGTTTCACCCAAACCGATTGCCTCCCATTCTCACAACTAAAGTGCTACCAATTAGCGAACCACTCATTTGTTAAAGGGACACTTTCCAGTGTCAAAGGCCTTTTTCCTCAACCACACCCCTTCCTGCACAAATCCATCATTCCTCCTAAACAGGCTCAGTTTCCATTGCCAGACCCAAGCTTCCTCCTTCCCAGTCACCCCTTCCCATGATCTCAACCCTTCCCTCAGTTTATTAGGGAAGTTTTAAATTAGTTGAAACAAGGACCCAGAGGACATTATGTACCTCACAAGAATTTTAGACCCATCTGCTGTAAATAGCAGTAGGAGTTATAATCAGTAGAACATATTACAGTGGTGTGGTTATAGGAGGGAAGCCGTGGGGTTTAACATGTTTGATATAGTAAATAAAAGCATTTGGAAGTCTCACTGGGGAAAGAGGGTAGGTTTAAACATTACCTAACCTCCAGAGCAGATACTGAATTTTAATTACCCTTGCGCCACGCAATGTAACTGCTTCAATAAAGCTGTAGATTTTACACTTTAATCAAAGAAACACGACCAGCCAGCTGACAGATTAAGCAATATTTCATCAACCAAAATCCACCAACAGACTTTCTCTTCTACCATTTAAATAACAAGATCAACCGGAAGATGCACTGGAATGGTAATGTTGGTATTTTTCAAGGAGGTAGTATTTCAGCAAACACTTAAAGTACTGGTGACATCCGTCTCAGGGGGGCAACTAGAGCATGTCGGGACTTGGGTGCAAAGCCTGAGAAAGCCCTAAAAGCGGAGAATAGCAACCTTTACTGTTCGCCAATAGGAGCCCCGGAGACGGTCAGGTTATTTTTGCGATAATTACTATTTCCGTTTATCGAGGCATAGAGTCATGCAAGTTAGATGTAATGTTTTATAGATGCATCTCACCTTTCAATGGACCCACAGAAGACACGTGGGATACATATGGTCCATATTTAACCACGCGGGATAACTACCCTGATTTCATTTTTTTCTAAACTCCGGGAGGAGGTGGGGGGAATCTTTCAAAGGAGAACTGGGGGGGGGGTGCATTTAGGCAGAGCAGTGCACAGGCGTGCAGGGTGGCGGGACCTCCGTCTGGGCATACCCTGCCAAATTAGGGCTAACAAAGCAGATATAAGGAGATGATGGACGGAGTGCTGAAACTTTTCAGACACTCACCCCCAGTCACAGATCTGAGTTGAATCCATCATCATTCTTTAGCGCACTTCGCCACCTCAGTTCAAACACAGCTATATGGAAATCAGTCTTGACCCTGTGCCTTCATGGGAACAGTCCAGCCCGAACTGCCAAGCCAGGTCTTCCCTGACCCAGAAACAAGCATCCTGGGACCGGTTTCTGGGTAACACCCTTCATCAGCCAGGATAACTTTAATCCAGTGGGAAAGTGAGCAAGTGACTCTGCCATTCTAGTAAATAAGGCTTAAAATGGGGAAATTATTAATATTTAAAAAGAAGGTTTAGGCCTGTCAAAGTTTAGGCCTGTCAAGAAAGGGTTATATGGGCAGGTCGAATTTGAAGTTAAAACTGCCACTGGCAAGTTAGCTGGTTGCAAATACCAAGCTGAACACGACTGTAGTCTCTCACACTCTGTCGGCACCCGTGAGCATGCAGTGTGCAAACATGTTCAGGTGTAATCAGCTTAGTGCACCTTACCCTATCTGCATCATGCAATCTTATCTCAAAATTAAAATAGTGGCAGTAATCATGAGTATTCCAATTGCCATGTAATTACTGTGAGTTGGATTCGGGTAGTGAGACTCAACCACAGTAATGGTCCACAAACCGGGTGATCAAAAAGCAAAAAATCCTGGTGTACTAAATGGGCAGAACCTATTTGCAACAGGCACCCTAGAACTCTAGGTCAACACAAAAGTGGAATCCTGATATAGATGCACTACATCAAAAAGGTTACCCAAAAAAGGCCATGCACTAACAAACACGTTACCGAAAAAGGACATGCACATTTCACATACAATTCGGGAAAATAAATGGGCCCTGACACACTAAGAGGATACTGCTGGCAAGTGGTCTCCCAAATGGGTTTCAGATACAAGGGTCTGAATCCTAATACTATAATCAGCTGCCCTCCAACCATTAGGAATGTCGGGAGGACAGTAGGAAGCATTTTAAAAGGAAAGGGCACTTTGTATGGATCCAAACACCGAACAGTCTTGTATACTATTTGTAATCAACACAAACAATTTGTAGAGCACTTATCAGTCAACTTGTGACACAAATGTACTATATGTCATGTAGATCTATATCTTGTAGCGCTATGCCCCAGTGTATTCTGCAGTAGGTGTTAAAGTCGCCCAAGAAAATATAATCTGAAGCCAAAGTAATGTGTTCCGTCATGGATTCACTTGGTTACTTTATCTGGCCTTTGTAATGCACTATGCCCCTAAAAAAGGGGCATCTTATTGCAAAAGGAAAAAAAAACATTCTAGTTCTAGTTTATATTCAGGATTTGTAGAGGGCATGACTGCCCAAGGGCTTCCCAGCGCTAGTGGGGAGTGCTTTTTGCAGATGGAGCTCATTAATGGTTTGAGGAAAACAGCCAGGTTTTGAGTTTTCTTCTGAAGGCAAGCTCATTCTGCACTGCTCTTAGGTCAGGCAGGAGCTTGTGCTACAGTTTTGGACTCAGGTGTGCAAAGGATCTTCCTCCCCATCTTGATCTTTTGATTCTGGTTGTGCGGAGTAGGTGTAGATGGGAGGATCTCAGTAGTCTAGTGGGGGCGTGGATGGATATCAGGTTTCTGTGTTTTCCCGGCCATTCATTACATTCAATATAAGAATCAAAAAGGGGAAGTTTTGATTAGGTTGCCATACAGATAAGGGAAAAAAGTTAATGAATTCGCTAGCCCGAGATACAAAGGATTTACATTGGAATGACCTTAGTTGCTTATGGGTATTCTAAGACCCACATTCCACTGGAGTATATGGTTTGAGCTGAGTCCTAAAGTGGTCTCTTTGTCAAATAACTTACAACAGATTTGTATTGTGCACAAATGTTGAATAATATTTAGATTAACCGGTAACCAATGAGGCCTAAAATATGTGGCCTTAGATCTGCATGAGCAGCTATAATATTTTCCCTTAACTTTCATTGAGTGGTATCAGTCAATAATAGTCATTTAATGACTCTGGCAATAGTCCATCTCTAGTTTTTCCTCAACATATGGAGGTAAGCAACACATTTTAAGATGGGAGCTATTTGATGGGTCAATTAGCAGAATTTGCTTGTCTGGAGATAGGGTGGAAATATCTAAATGTTGTCTCTTGTCTTCTGAAAGACTGATTTTTGATGTAGGAGGAAAGAACATGTGATGCATGTTTAAAGCATATAATGGGATTTGTATAATAATATTTACGTTTCGAAAGAAGGGGAAAGTGTAGTTTGTTTGGACAGCCACTTAATCTGTCAGGTCATACGCGGAGAAACGTCTGACGATAAAATGTTGACGATTGCATGTGAATTTTCGTTCAACCCAGGAATGGCAATTTAGAATAAGCCTTGGACATGCCCAAGGATGTACAGGGCAATGTCAGAGAGTCCGCTATTATCAAGTATGCATTTTATCATCAGACATTTTAGTTATGGGATAACAATGACATGAGGGCATGATTGAGCTTCTTTGGATTAGGCTTTCCATATTTGACAGTTGTTTTTGGATGTAGACTTCATGATTACAGGAACTGAGCATGAATTGGTGAGGAGACACATTTGGCTGTCGAAGGAGTTGACAGATGTCCAACACTGTGCTCAAATAATTTGAATATTTAGAATATTCCACACCAGTGGGCATATTTAGGGATGACTCAGCTATGGTATACAATTATAGATGGGTAACTATGAGTTACAGGATGTATTTCACTAAGGGGTTGAAAGTGACATCAAATAGACAAGAAGTCACTTTCAACCCTGAGGTAAAACAAAATCTACATAATGAACTCTACTATAATTTTATGTTATTTACAGGATCCCAAAATCATTTACAAAACATGGCCTCTCTCATGTCCAAAATATATATTTTTTAAACTACCCAGCCTCCTGCCACCTGCCCCACAACTCTGTGCCCTCGTGTCTAGAAGCTGTGCTCCATTTCTAGTGCTGCTCTGAAGACACTTAGAGAGCCCAGACAGAGCAGCCTAGAATTCCCTTATGTAATCAGAGTAAATTTGCTTCATTCTTTCATGTCGAATTACCAATAATTTCACCCACTAATGTAATTTGGGAGTTGGTAAGGGGAATAGACAAATGAGCTTTCATCCCCTACAGCGTCAAGCTACCCCCTTCCCATAGTTGGTGCCCAGCACGAGCTCAAGAACAGCCCCAGGCTCCAGCATACCTTAGCCCACCACCACCCGGCCTTCTACCCCTAAGGCCATCATATTAGCTCGGTCATCCCTCCAGGCCCTAGATCACCGCCTGTGAGTGCAACAGCACCCTGAAGGTGTGGCTAAACAAGTACAGCAAAAACTCCAGGAATGGCGATATCTTGCTCCTGTAAATATGTAATATATATTCGGGCCAGGGAGTACCTGAGTAGGTTCACTACAGGAGCACATAAGTCAGGAAATGCCTGGGTGTCTGTTCCCCCTCCCTGCTGGTCCCATGAAGTGATTTACTTCGCGAGTATATACTTCAATGGTCTACAAATCTATGCAAGACCACCTCAGTATAACCGTGAGTTGTACCACGCAAAACTGTTCCACAGGTTAGGGTGTTCCTTAGAGAGCGCATACCACCGTGGAACTTACTATAGGTCCTGACGAATGCTTTGCTAATGGCATATATAAGCAGAAACATGTTGACCACCCAAATCAGATGTTACTAGCTACTTTACAGAACTAGTCCACATCCGTCTCACTCTTTTTAATGGTCTTTGGTCAGCCTTTAATAAAATAGTTGATAGACCAGTACCAATCACCTTTTAAATTCACTTTCATCACCCATGCACACACACCTTTGAATATCCTGCTCCGCTGTAAACCAGGCGTAGAAGCACACCAGGGAGGTATTCGGCTTCTCTGGTGGAACCCTATGATGAAGCATGTCACCAACCAGGTCGGTGAGTAGGGGTTCTTTTACAAACACTGGTTGTTGTTTTTTGCTGTTCAGTTCAACCCCTTGTTTAGGTTGCACTAATAGTCACTCTTTCATCGTTACATATTGTTTTACAGGGTGTCTAAGAGTGCCTCACTCCCTCTCTCTCTTGTTGTTATACATATATATATCTGTCCAACAATAATTACTTCAACTTTTCGTAAAATGTCATCTTAAGTGAATTTGCTACCTTTATATAAGTAACTCTAACCACTAGTATCTGTAGTAGACGCATGTACATACTACCATTCTTATGCGAGTTTAGAGTTTATCTGTTTCGTACCTTTGATGTAATTTATGTACTCTTAAGTCCTTATGTAATGTAACTGGTTCTATTGTAAAGTGCTCCGACACCTTTGGGTAAAGTTCACGCTATATAAAAATGCATAAATTAATCAGTTTAGGAAGCACCTGCAGATGCTCAAGCTGCTGTTCATGTTGCTTTACATTGAGCATGGTTTTCATTTAAAAAAAAAAAATGTTTGAAGCAGTTGTTCAGTATACAACAATACATGTCGAATGGAAGATACGAGCAACAGGTCCATTGTGGGACATACAGACCACATCCATTTTCAACAGTGATAACCTTGTCAAATATATTGCGCGCACATTGCGTTGGATGCAGTATTCTACTCCAGAACAGTTTCAGAGGACTGTTTTATTTGCGGAAAATGCATCTTTACAACCATTTTGGATACAAGGGTGTTTTTTACACTTAGAAAATAGTGCAAGCAATCGTCAAGTATGGTAGGAGAAAAATCCTACTCCAAAAGCGCATATAGTGAGCGGCAGATTACACTGCTGTTCATGCTCTTTTCCATTTAGCTCTATTTCCTAGTGCAAAATGCAGCCTCTCATCCATAATGGCAGCGAGTGGGCATTTTTGTGCTAAGAAAATAGTGCTAAATGCAGCATCACTCTTATTGCAGCATTACACAGAATCTTGTGGTATTTCTGCATAATTTGACCACAGCTTATTACACGAGTTGCACCCACCCTTTCTTACCACCTCCTTACTAGAAAGTTTAAAAAAACAATTACATGTTATACATTTTATCTTATGTTTCAGGGGCAAGGCTAAACCTCTGTGAGACTTAATGGCAGCCTGTTTCCCAGTGCCCAGAGTCAATGCATAAAAATATCAATCCATAACTTTTTTTAAAAAAAAGTCCAAGGAGGTCTCACAGAAAAGGTAGGATAATTCAAGTTTTGGTTGTCGGTGGGCAAGAAGCAATGTTGTATGAATGGGAGGAGGGAATGCCCCAGTACATTAAGGATCCTTTACCTACCTTTAGTGCGGATGAGTTGCACAATGGTTAGTGGCTGGCTGGAATAGTTGTTAGGTGGGATGAATTCCCTTTAATTAGCTATTCTACTAGACCTCGCAGAGCATGCACTGCCACTTCCTTTGTCTGCACTTCCTTTCTCTTACCTCTCAGCACTGAACGCAGACTCCGTGTCAATATAAACGACCGCTCCATCCAATCCTCCCATGCTTGTTGGTAATGTGGCTACTATGCTCATCATAATGCAAAATTGAGTTTTGCCACAGCCCGAAGGACCAGTTACCTGGGAAAATCAAAATATTTCAATATAAGCAAAAATATGCTAAATACTGAAAGCAGAAGGTTATTGACAATGGAAACAGCTGTTTATTAAATGGCAGTGGGTTTTAAATTTAGGAGAATAGGACAGCTCAAGTGACAAGGGAGGAACAAAGCTGCAGATCCATATAAATGTGGGACAAATAATTAGAAAGAAAATTAAGAACTAAGAGTGAAGTATGCAAATGTGTGTAGTTGTTACATAGGCCCACGAGATTAAATAGGCTTAAACACAGTGATACAAATATAATTTCCTTTAAAGTTGACATCACATTCTCAAACTCTTGCTTATTGATTCTGGAAGGTATAAAAAAATAAAACAACCACATGTGTAGCAGCCATGTGGAAAGCACTCCATGTACTGATGTTATTCTCCCTCCCACATTCTGCAATACAGCTGTATGCTACAATAATAATCCAAGACTTGGTTTGAGCACTATCACCTCATTGTATTCAGTGCTATGTCCCTTCTTGGCACCAGAAGTCCTACACCTATGAAACTCTGGTATGCTCCCTGAATCCTCTGTTCCCAACAGAGACAGTTTAGGGTCGGTTATCACTGGGTGTGTCGCCATCCTTCCTACTTCTTGGTAGATCTGTTGCCAGTATTGAGCAATCTTTGAGCGTTCCCATATGATGTGGAGAAATGTGCACGCTGCTTTTACAGAGTGGACAATTAGGGTTGGGCACCCTGCCCATCCACAACAGCCTGGCTCGTGGGAAGCAGTGTCTACGAAAGTACTGAAATTGAATGCGTTTAAGGCATTTAGAGATATCAGGGTGCACAAGACAATTTTCGCTCCCATCCATTCTTCCATTTTGCCAAGATCCCCTTCCCATTTTTTCAGAAATTTTGCATACATCTCAGGTGTGTTGATTATGAAAGTCCTGTAGTTCCTAGGACTGAAATGAAATGAAATGAAATGAATTTGTACTTGTAAAGCGCACTTATACCCCAACCAGGGTTTCCTGACGCTGTACGCATACCGCTGTGGATCCCTTCCTGGCTTTTCCCTGTGAAATGTCCACTCCTGGGCACTCCCAAGGTGAAGCCAGGCATCCCAACGCTGATGGGGCCGTTGAGGAGATTAAGCAAGCTATTGCCCAGAGTTGCAGAGTGGGACCCACGGTTAGAATAAGCACCGAGGCGAGAATTATCAGGTCCGAGGAAATTGAGCCCAAGACCCGCCGAGGCGGGAATTGAACCCTGGTCCCGGGCCAGATCGCTGCATCAGGGTCTGCCGCTTTAACCATTGAGCCACATCCTCAGCTTTGAAATACTATTAGGTCCCAAGGTTCAACACCGATGAGTTTTGTAAATTGAGAGTGCCACTTAACATGTCATGGTAAAGTTTCATTTGTCAGTGGCTCCTACTACTTAATGTGCCTTAGGACATCATGCCAGCATTCTCATAGTATTGTGCAAGGGGTGGAAGTGTCTGGGGAGCTGGTACTATGTAGACCACAGCGCTCAAAAGTAGTGATTCTAGGAGGTATAATTCAAGTCACCCCGCAGTCTGTTGCAGAATAGCAACTGATTAATCAGAATTAATTTGGAGTCCCTGTAACAGTTCGATATCCGATTTTCTTAACCCTCCATATAATGGTGGGTGGGATACAGGAAAAGACTATTGGATGCTACGTGAGAAGGCATAATTTAATGGATATACATGATGAGTAATTATTAGTGATTATGCATCCTCAGAGGACCTTAAGAAATGAAATTGATGCGGTTCTCTTGTGAACTCAAAGAAGATGGATATAGTTTACTTCACACAAATCACAGTAACATTGGCATTGGGTAAAACTACCCTTCTGGTTTTTCTCTGGTCTCCTCAGCTTTCTAGCCTCTACTGAATTCACTTCTCAACCCCACCTTAAGGGCCCGATGTAGGTAATTTCATTTTACCGGTTCATAAATACCGATTGATACCGAATCGGTATTTATGAATCGGAAAACAGTATGTAGGAAAAAAATGGTAAAAAATACAGAATCGGTAACAGTCGGAATCCTGACTCAGTAAATACCGATTCGGTAATGTCCGAATCGGTAATTACCGATTCGGTATCACCCATTCAACCCAATGGGCCTCCAGGCCCCTAGGAATGAATGGGAGATACTGAATCGGTAATTACCGATTTGGATGTCCGAATCAGTATTTACCAAATCGGTAAAAGCCGATCTCGAAAATTCGAATGGAAGACATGTGAGCCAGTCAACCAATCAGGGACACCCACCACACCCCGCAACAAAGCTAATGTGAAATCAACCAATCAGATGCAAGTACCACACCGAGTACCTGGAGTTGGCCACACCCATGCAGGTGCAGATCCACAGAACTATTTGGAGAGCTGGAGGGGAGACAGAGGAGCAGGCTGCACTGAGCCCAGCAAAGCATCACCATGGAGTCCCAGGAAGCCCAGAAGGATGGTGTTGACAGAAAAAGGAAGATCAAATTCAGCACAACTGAGCTCCAGGTGCTGGTGGAGGAGGTAGTGCAGCATTACAGCCAGCTTTGTTGGAGACAGTCCCTGCAAGTGGCAGAGTCTGTCAAAAGAACCACCTGGCTGACCATCCAGAGCAAAGTAAATGCCCTTGGGATCACACATTGTGAAATAGAAGACATCAAAAAAAGGTGGTATGATCGGAGGATCACCACGAAAAAGAAGATAGCAAGCCAGAGGAAAGAATCTACAGTCACAGGTGGAGGGAAGAGCCGTGCACCAAGCCTCACTGACCTGAAGCAGATGCTGGAATCCACAACGGAGCCTGAAAGCATACAACGGATTGGGGATGCTTACAGCTCAGCCAGAGCTGCAAGAAAGAAAGGTAAGATGCATGGACATGAATACCCACCCATTTCCTGGGCCCTTCCCCAATGTGGGTTACTCATGCACAATCCAGAACACATGTCAGTACTCACCAGCAATGCATCATGGTAGTCGTAGTCATAGGAACATTCATCAAAGCAGACAACACAGAACACTGCATGCCATGCCACACTCCCCATACACAGCAGTTGCAGCTCAGGAAACTGTGTGATAGGAATCTGTTCAATGGAAACACACAGGTGATCATTGTCCATGTCTTCCCACAGGAGAGTCACAACTGTGAGGGAGAAGCCCACAGACAAAGCAGGACCCAGCACTGTCCCTGAGGACACTTTCACAACGCAGGCACCCACAGCAATGGAGGAAGACACCACAGTACAGCCACTGTCACCCCTGCTGTTTGAGACACATACTCCGGCAGTACCTGCAGGTGCCACAACACCAAGCTCAGGGTCCTCTGTGCAATTGAGGCCAAGGAGGCAGGACGTTCCACCACTCAGGGTCCTGGAGAGCTCTGATGAGGAAGAGGTGGAGGTTCAGACACCTAGCACTCCAGCAGTGCCTGGGAACGCAGGGCAACAGGGGTCATTAGGATCTGGGCGTGCAAGTGCCCGTGGTCGTAGGGCACGTGAGCAAGAGGAGGGACATGATATGCAGGGGGTCTTTGCCGGGTTGGAAAGCACTTTGGTGGGGATCCAGCGCATGCAGGCCAAAGGGATCATGGCAGTGCACAGACCGGTGCGCATCCTCAATAACAGGATGTCAAACATTGATAGGGGGATATGCTCCATGGCCATAGGAATGGAGTCCATGGCAGAGGGGGTGAGGGACATGGGTGTGCGCATGGGTTCCCTCTGTGACAGGCTGGAGAGTGACGAGACAGAAAGGCACAGGAACAGGCACAAACTTAAGCAGCTGAATAAATCCATCAACCGCCTGGCAACTGCAACCACCCTGCTATGCCGCCGGTCTGAACATGCAGACTGATATTGTTCACTGCTGCAGTGACTTGTCCAGGGGGATGGGGAGGGTGACCTCTGCTATGGAGGTACTGCTGACACAGCAGACAGCCACTGCTGGTGACACATGTGTCGTGGACACGGAGGAGTCCACAAGCAGGAGTGGAGCCTGTACATGATGTTCGCCGGAGCACCAGGCTACATGCCGATGCCCCTGGCACCACTGCGCTAGTTGGTCCCCTGCCCCGTGGCTCCCACAACATCATGCGTAAACGCAAACATTAACATTTCATTCATAACACAGGACAGGTCACAGTGAAGCGAACTTTGGCCACCCAGTGTGAAAAGTGGATTTTATTTGATTCATGTGGTCTTGAATATGTGGAGTCCGGTAGTGAAAATCAAACAGAGTGCTTCAAAAAGTAAACCTGCCTGTGTATCATCAATCTATTAGAAATATCGGTTTGTGATTTCTGCGCGTCAGTCTACCATCTTTTGCTGGCGCTGCACCTGCTGCATTGTCATCGGCTTGTTCTGTCCCATCATCCATGTCCCTACCTCTGTGCCCTCCTTGGTGGCAAGATTATGCAGCATGGTGGCAAGATTATGCAGCATGGCGCAGGTTGCAATAATTTTACAACAGATCAGTGGCGTGTATTGCCGTGCACCTCCACTCTTATGGAGGCACCTAAATCTGCTTTTCAGCAGTCCAAAAGTGCGTTCCACAACGCAACGTGTTGTTCTGTGTGCCACGTTGTACCGCCTTTCGCTCCTGGTGGATGGATTCAGGTAGGGTGTGAGAACAAATGAACGCAGGGCATATGCACTGTCACCTGGGTGGAAAATGAAATTTTGTTTAGTCACATACTCATGATTGATCCTTCTGCATTGACTATCAGGGTGTCTCACACTTACTCACCTAGCAGATATCCATCCCCAAAGTCACCAGCCACAAGGCGTCTGTATATCCCACTATTCTGGAATATGTAGGAGTTGTGGGTACTCCCTGGCAATTTCACTACAATGTCCATAATCATGTTCGCAGCGTTGCAGATCACCTGCACATTGATTGAATGTGTAGACTTCCGGTTTCTATATATGTGTTCAGTTGCTGCAGGTGGGCATAGTGGGATGTGCGTCCCATCGATACAGCCTATGATGTGCCGGAACTGTGCAAGGTGATAGAAAACGGTTTTTGTCTTTGCTAGTTCAGCAGGTGTGTCAGGGAACTCTATGTAGTGTTCCATCCTCTGCATCATGGCGTCAAGGAATTTTAAAAAAAAACGTGACAGGCAGCTCTGGGACACCCCACCTATCGCAGCAATCACATGCTGGTAGCTCCCAGAAGCAAGAAGATGTAGGCAGCACAACACCTGCACGTGGGGTGGGATGGCGTGTGCTCTTGGGGTTGGATGTTATGGGTGGAGGTCCCTGATCAAGTCCAGGATGGTTCTGGGGTGGAGTCTGTACCTTTGCAGGATTTCAGCTTCAGTCAGTTGGAAGAGGGTGATCCTCTGCCTATACACCTGCTCCTCCCTTAGCCAGACCCTCTCTCCTGCTGCCTGTATCCGTAGCCGCCTTGTAATGACATAGAAAGCCGCCATTGTGGTTGCAGTGTTGCATTTTGGGGCCTTCTTTTATAACCTGTACCTGGTTTCAACCTGCTTTCAATCCATGGTAATTACCGGCTCATGGTAAATAAGGAATCCGTAAGTTCCGAATCGGAAAATTACCATTTCTTATTTACCGATTCGTAAAATAAGAAATCAGTATTTTCCGATTCCTGAAATACCGAATCGGAATTTTACAGACTGGTTTTTACCGATTCGGTAAATTTTTTGTCATATACATCTCAAGTCTCGTATACCGGTCGGTAAGGGCATAAATAACCGATTTTTGGCCGTTACCGACCGGTATTCGCCTACCTACATCGGGCCCTAAGTTCACTTGTGGTGAACTTTCCCTCCTCTTCAGGGGGTCTCCACTGAGGCAATATTTTCCCATATGGCCGAGGACGTTTAGGGGCAGATGAGCAAAATCCTAAAATTATTGAATGCTCAAAGTATGCTGGCAAACTATGTAGATGAGTTTTGTAGTATGTATTGGGAGATAAACCAAAGGGCTCGTCTCTGGACAAAGGTCCAGATGTTCATGGGTTTTCTCCAAGGAAATAAACGTTGTTGCATTTGCTTCCAGAATACACAGACCGAAAGCTCTGAATTTGCCCTCTTAAAGTAATCATATTCTAGCTGCTCTGACCCCAGAAACTCTAAATGTCAGTCACCATCCTGACTCATACCTACCCACTACACTGTACATTACAATGGATGTTGATCAGGCATTCCGTCAGCTACTGCCAAATGTAAATCATTACATTCTAGAAACAATGCTCAACCTACCATTGGATGTATGATGATGGATATCCGTTCTCTACATTCATGCAAAGAAAGCACATTTTAGGGTACCGTCCAATGTAAAAGAGATGACTGCATGAAACGATTTAGGCATCCTGTGAAAACCAGGTCTAATCATAGGCTATAATGGGTAGTATGCATCAATGATTAAACATTAGATACAACTAAGTATGGGCGAATTTTGCGAATCTCGCGTTCGCGAATTTAGCGGATTTGCGAACTCGCAATCCGCAAAATCCGCGAATTCCCGCGAATTTGCTGATTTTTTTTTGTGTGTTCGCAAGTGTTTCTGCCAGTTCGCGAGGATTTGGTACTAGTTCGCAATTGCGAACTTACATGTCGGCTCGCAACGGTCGCGACTATGTTGTTTCTACGTCTGGTTCATCATCACAGCCTCCCAGCACCCTCTGTTTCACCACTGCCACCCTCTCTTTGACCCATGCCACCCTCTGTTACATCAATGCCACCCTCTGGTTCATCATCACTGTAGAAGATGGGGGGGAAAAGCAAGCCCACCTGCCCTGCTTGAACTGACATGAATTAATTTGGGGTTAGTTTATTAACAACACCTGCCCTGCCCCAACTGACAATAATGAATTAGGGGCTTATTAATGTGTCACTGAATTTGAAGTTCCAGCCTGGCACCTGCTTGTCTGCTCCCTTAGCTGTAAATCAGGACCTTTGTGGCATGCAGTTAAGGTCAGAGCAGGGTCACACAATAGTTGCAAGCAGGCAACCGAATTCTGGAGGGCCCCCTCAGGAAGCACTCCAGGGAATCGTTACAAATCATGAGGTTGACCTTTTGCACCTGCTCATTGCTTTTGCTTTTGCAAAAATCGTTTTTCGTTTTTTTCGCACTATTCGCGGGGCACGGCGTCATGTGAAACCGACCGCGGAAGCCGCCAATTCGTGCGAATGAGCTTTATATTTTTTTACGGGTTGTTGTTTCGCGAGTTTTTTTGCAGTATTCGCGAGCCGCTTGCAGCGCAACACGCAAATTTACCCCAAGGTCGAGTACGGGCGCGGCCATTTTGTTTGCGTGACGTATTTCCGTTTCCGCACGCTATGTATAATCTCGCGCAGTAAGCGCATTGCAAGTACAAGTTCGCACGAGATCGTGAGGAAAATCTCGTGCGAACTTACTTTCGCGCTCGTGAACGGGCGCCGGCCATCTTGTTTTTCATTCATTTCCTGTGTCTGGGCATGGTGTTTAATCCTCTTGCTATCTTTGCCATCCTTTGCTTGTTTTCAGTTTTTTTTGAACGATTTTGCTTCTTATCTATCCCTCTCTTTTCCTAGCTGTATATTTTTGTCTTTTTTGCTATTTTTCTTTACTTTTAAACTACTTTTTTAAACTCTTTTCTTTTCTTCTTCCCTATCCTATTCCTTCTTAATTTTCTACTTCCTACCTTACCTGCCCAGACCATGGTGAAGCCAGGCGCCGTGAAGCTGCCAAGGCACTTGAGGGCGGCGGCAGCGGCGGGGAGGAGGAGTCCTGGACCCCGTGCCAGGACACCATGCGGTCGATTGAGGGGGGAGCAGGTGATGCGACGGGAGATCTTCAGCCCGGAGGAAGTGGGCGCGCTGGTCTACTTCGTCCAGCGCCGCCTGCCCAGGACCATCGCGGGAGGCGGCAGGATCGCGGCCGGCGGCTACAACATCCGGGAGCGCCGGAAGCGGTGGGAGATGGTGTGCTGGGCCATATCCCACCTCTACGGGGTCCAGCGCACCTACAGCCAGGTCACCCATCGCTGGACGGACCTCCTGGACCGGGAGCGCGACCTGCTGGACCAGCTCGGCTTGGAGATCCCCGGGCTTGGTGAGTAGTAGTAGCTATTTCATCACTCACTACTATGATGTTTTCTCCTGCTCTGTGTTGTTGTATTGCAAATATTTGTTTTTTACATGGAGCAAGCCAATAATGCCGCTGATGACGATTACATTGTAGTTAAATTATATTTCAAAATCTTCTGTGCATTTCAGGTGCACTGCTCTCCTTCTCAGTGGCGTTGCTACTATGCTTATTTGTTTTCTATTTTGTGGTCTCATTGGCCTGAGTAACTATTATGTATGAGTGTACTTTACAGAACTGCGTAATGCTAGACACTAGGGGGCAGATTACATTTACAAGCCCCTTGCGCCACGTTTACGTTGCCTTGCGTGACGCAACAGCGGCGTAAACGTGGCGCATCCCTGCGAGTCATTTACAGCATGACGCATCTAGGGAGATGCGTCACGTTATAAAGCCATGGGCCTGCACCACAATGGGTGCGTTCCTAGTACGCAGGGTGGGCGGTCCGGCGGCTGTGCGCCTCGCAAAATTGCCTGCGTGAAATCTACAAGATTTAACGCAGGCACTTCTGCGACGCTGCTACGTCAATTCAATTCCTTATGCCTGCTTGAAGCAGGCGTAAGGACTGACACAGCATGTTAAGTATTGGGTGGCCCTGAGCATTACTGGAGTTGCATTGCGTTGGCGACGTGACTCCAGCGATGCGCCGCTCTTAAGTGACGAGATGCGTCACGCAAGTGCCTACCTTTGCGCCAGGGCGCGCCGCATTGTAAATGAGGCGCATCTGCCGTGTCGCAAGGGTAGTTTTGCGTGACGCATTTGATCTGGCGCATCTCTGGAGATGCGCCAGAACGCGTAAGTAAGTATGCCCCTAAGGGGCAGAATTGCAATTACCGTCGCATCCCTGCAAAGTAGCAGGGATGCGTCATTAATTGTGCGGCCCGCTACCACCACCAAACATGGTGCGCCGTATTTGCAATGCGGCGCACCATGGGCCCAAAACGTCACCGAAGCTTTACTGCTGGAGTTGCGTCGCAACGATGGCGCAGCTCCATCCAGCAATGCTCTGGGGTACCCTATCTCCCCAATGCTGGGTCAAGCCGTACGTCTGCTTCAAGCAGGTGCAGGGTTTGTGTGACGCATCATTGTCCTAAAGGTGACTGATTGAAATTTTGTAGATTTCCCTCAGCCACTTTTAGGATGTGTTCCAGCGCAGGAATGCCCTCCCTTGCGCCGGAACGCACCCTGATGGCGCAGGGCTTTATAACGGGATGCATCTCCCAAATGCGTCACGTTGTTATAATATTATACGCCGCACCATGGCGCCCTTTTTTGTTTAGCTGCTGCGTCACAAAAGTCACGCAAGAACGGAGCAAAAGAGCCGCAAGGGGCTTAAATCTGCCCCTTCCTTTGTACCCCTGACAATAAGAAAAATAGTGGCGGTGGATTGATAATTTGACTATTTAAATGACTGGTAATGTAGCAGGCAACTGTTAGTGTTGTCACTGATCTGACTGAAATCACAATGGAGTTTGTCTGTCACTTTGCGTCTTGCCTGCGGACTGCTGCCTGCCAGTCCTAGGTGACCCTTTCAGTACTTTGTTTAGTGAGTTACGTGACTTTCGAAGTCACAGGTCCGCAAATAAATGAAAACTAACCCTAATCAATATAATTTCGCGGAAATATTTAGTTATTGTTCTTTTGAAATGTTTGATTTGGTTGACATTGACAAGCAACAATCATCCATGTTTTCTGTTCTTTCTTTCATGTTGTACGTCAGCTCCCCCCAGGGGCGAGGGGAGGACACTGGAGCAGCAGGCGGCGGAGGCTGTTGAACAGGGCCAGGATCGGGCAGGCGAGGGCTCCTTTGCTGGCCCCAGTAAGTTTTCATTTTAGACTAGTACCTATTTTTCCTAGCGTTCCTCATTTGATTTTTTCAAAATCATCTTTGATCTTCTTGTAGACTGTATCTAAATTCTTATCCTGCCTCTACTATGACTCCCTGTGGTATTACTAGATTATTCTTATTAGTCTGTCTGTGTAGCTAACTAAGATTGCACGGTTGGCGAAACTCCCATTCTAGTCAGCAATAGCTCTATCAACTTAGTGCAGTCCTCTGGGATTGTCCATAATGTCTTTTGAAGTGTTCTATCTGCTTTGAAAATTCCCAACTATAAAATGTGAATGACCACCAAGAAAGAATAAGATACTACCTTTTGGTTTGGATAGGAGGACAATCCATACCACTACAGTGGCGCCAGTGGCGCGGACAATTCTTCTGCAGAAACAGAACTATGGACAATAAATAGTGCATTGCTTATCAATTATAATAGGCGCTGTTAGAGTTTCCACATACCTCTGTGATAACAGACTTTGAACCCCCAATGTCCTTACTGACTGACTACATAGTGTGGCACAGTCATTTACCTCCCGAATTCATCGATCATTGATCCCCAATGATGATTATTATCCAACGTAGCTGAAGAGTACGGAGTCAGAGTCAAGAAGTGTCAGAGGCACGGACTCATGCTTGCAAAAATTGCAAAACCTTTCGCTCAGTCACTCTAGTCACTCTGGACCAAAAAACACAGAGTCTCTCTAAGTTTAAAAGCTTTATTAAAAGTAAACACATTTATTAAAATGAAGTCATAATAAAAAAACGAAACGTTTAACTGAGAATGTAAAAGTGGTTAGTGCTGACGATTAATTGAAGACATTTCTTGTGGTCGAGCCGAGCTCTCACCTTGTTTCAACTTGATCTTGTTGTTAGAAGTCCATCTTCGGTATGTGTGGAAAAAAATGGTGCGTGTTAAAAAGCCAGCCTTCATCAGTTGTGCCAAAAAGTGCTGCATTACAATGTTTTCACATGTCTTCATTCATAGACCAAATACTAGTGAGTGGTTTATTCTAACATTCTTAAATGTACTTTGTAGGTGGAACATCTGGTGGCGGGGCCAACGCGGAGGTGGTGGTGCTCGACACGGAGGCGGAGGGCAATTCCTCAGGGGAGGATGCGGCGGTTCCAGTGCCGGCTGTGAGAGTTCAGACGGTGGTGGTGGCGGGTAGAGGTAAGCTCTTATATATTCCTTACTTATTGAGATTGAAGACGTGGCTGGAAAGGAAAGAATATGAGATGCATGGCTGGGTGAATGATGAAGCAATGATTGGTCGAAGGAGAACAGCCTGGGTGGGTGACACAGAAACTGTATGTGCCCATATACCTGGATCATGCTACTATCTGACTCTTAGATAGCATATGTGTATCTAGAGCAGGGGTACTCATAGTACGGCCCACGGGCCGGTGGCGGCCCGGCAAGCCTTCCTTGGCGGTGTGCAGACCTTGCAGACAATCACTGCTCCCCCGGCCCCCACAGAGCAGAGTGGAGATGCAGGGCCACAAAGAGGTGAAATAGAACAAAGCCTCTGCTCTGTGGGGCCGGGCAAGCAGTGATTGTCAGGGTGGAGATGCAGGGGTGCTACAACAAACAAAGCCTCAATAATATGTTAATGGTCTTTTAAAGACCTGTTAAGTACTTTGGTGTGGCTGTCTGTGTGTGCGCGTTGAGGAAGCTGTCTCAGCCCGGGCTCAAGGCTGACACAGACAGACACACACACACAGTGAGATGACAGAGGGGGAGGGAGAGGGAGGGCAGGAGGGAGAGAGAGATGGAGAGGGAGGGCAGGAGGGAGAGCATGAGTGAGAGAGATGTATGTAAATGCTGGGTCTGGTGGCTCAGTGGATGAAATCATCTGCTGCAGGGACCTGTGTGCAACCTCATGGTCACAAGTTTTTGTTTTGCTTTAGCCCCGCCCCCTCTGACTCCGCCCCCACCAGTGCGGCCCTCGGCCACAAACTACACTGTAAATTTAGCCCCTGAGAGAAAGTTTGTGAGTACCCATGATCTAGAGAGAGTAGACGGTCAGTGGATGAACTAAGTGTAACTTTGAAAAGCATGTAACACTGCACCCGCACGTCCGTTCCAGTGTAGGAAAGGCAAGGAAAAGAAGTTTTAATTTTGTCCAAATACTACCATCAATAGTAGCAGTAGTTTGTATTGCAAGCACAGCATAGATCCGGTTATTACGGTGGCCACTCCCTACCTCTCTTAATAAGTTTAGTAGTACTCAGTCATTCATGTGTGGATGTATCACTGGTCACTCAATAAAAAGCAAAGCACCTAAAGTCATCCCATATATAAGCAAAAACATCCCATGTGAAGTGATAGATAATCAGATTATTTATCTTCTTCAGTTTTCCATTTCTAGTACTCATTTGCACTGTAGGGTGAAAGTTAAATTAATTAAGCAGTAGCCCTTGTAACAGAGTATTCTCAGTGCCACCCGTAATAGTAAGAGCTTCACCACCTGCATGTACTGGACGGGTACAGTAACGCAACGCAAGTCTAGGTCACTCATCATGGCGTGCGTCTCTTTTTCTCGGGTGCAAGTTTACTGCGCTGGCATTATGCCGGCTTGCAGAAGATAACGTACCAATTTTCCTAAACAAGAGACAAGAAGAAGAATAAGACTGGTGTACTTTCATAGTCGACTCCAATGGAAGTCCATAGTGCTCGTAGAATTTGTTCCTAAAACTCCCACTAATGTTAGAGCAAGGATGAAAAAGTGTTAGGTTAGATAGATACTGGCCTCAATAGTTATGTAATGCGCTTGCAAGTTGCTAGTTGTACTGCAACACAAATTTCTGCTGAATGATTGAGTTAATCTTAAAGAGCATTGGTTACAGACTATGTCTTTCTTTCTTCATATAGATGCTCCTTCCAAACGAACAAGGAGGAAGGAGCTGGCTAGAGCGGCCCGGCAACGGAGGATCGATGCCACTGTGGCCGAATATCGGCGGCTGGTGGTCCTGGAGGACGAAGAAAGTGTGCAGTCGACCACAACAACAACGTCGTCTGCATCGGCCTCCGTGCCCCCACGGGCTGCCACCCAGCACAGTGGTCCACCCAGACTGAGCCGGGCTGCCAAAAGCCAAACGTCACCGCCGAGCAGCACGGACAACAGCTTCCTCTCACAGCCGTTGCACCTGCAAGGCAGTGAAGGCACGCCTGCGCCGCAGTACCCTGATGGTGTCCCGCCTTCAGCAGGAGCTCCACCACTTTTCAAACGTGTTGGAGGGGCTCCGAGTAGAGCACGCCTTGCTCCGCCAGGAGCATGATGCCCTGGCCCAAAAAGTAGACAGCATCCACCCATAGTGTCCCTTGACCCTTTTTTAGAGACTTTTGGGGGGTGGGAATTGGGAGTTGGGTTTTTGGGGACTTTTGAAGGACAATCGTTGGGGTTAGGGAGGGTCTTGCGGGAGATAATTTTGTTAGGGATATAAATATACTTTTTCAAACTTTATTTGAGCATACCTGTTTTTACTGCTTGCCAGGTGGGTGGGGGTTTAACAGTGACTTTGTTTTCCTGAAAGTTTAGTTCCATTTTCTTCCTTTAAGTGTAAATGCCCAAATGTTTTCAACACTAAGTGCCTCTCACAGAGTAAGTGAAGTGAATTCAAGAGTCCTAGGACTTTAGTAGTACTACCGTCAGTCTCTCGTCTCTCCTCCTAATACTCCATTATACCCCCAAACCACCAAACGCTTATCTTACCTGTAATTTGTGTTTGAAAGTAGGGCTAGACCCAGGGCTGGCTCCACGGGAAACAGCGAATAAGGTTGGCAATCTTGGTCGGATAAAATTTCCTCATAGCGGTGGTACTAGTGGTGTGACACAGTGGCAGTTGCATGCCTATGAAAAAAAAGAAAATGAAATCTGGTTTGTCCTCCTGAGCAATTCAACGGTACAATAGAGAATATAGCAGGTGACAGAAGTACACTAGAACAGTGCCACATTGTAGCCTAACAAATGGTAAAGTATAACTACTAATTCGGTTGAAGTTCTTTGACATTAGCCATGGGTCTTTGTCAACACAACAGGTGATGGACCGAATGTGGATCAATGTCACACACTCACCCCAGTCCAAAGATCTGGGCCCAAATCCATCGTTATTTTGCACTCCACACCACCCTGGGTTAGACAATGGCGATATGCAAATCAGCTCTGACCCTGTGCCCCATGGGAACAGTCCAGTCCGAACTACAAAAGCCATGTCCTTCCCAGAACGGAATCAAGCATCCGAGGACCGGACCGGTTTCGAGGTAACACCTCTCATCAGCCCGGCTAGCTTGACTCCAGTGGTGTGGAGTGCCTGGGACCCACGTCTGGGCATCCCCAGCGCACTTAGGGCGGAATATGCAAACACAACAGGTGATGGACCGAATGTGGATCAATGTCACACACTCACCCCAGTCCAAAGATCTGGGCCCAAATCCATCGTTATTTTGCACTCCACACCACCCTGGGTTAGACAATGGCGATATGCAAATCAGCTCTGACCCTGTGCCCCATGGGAACAGTCCAGTCCGAACTACAAAAGCCATGTCCTTCCCAGAACGGAATCAAGCATCCGAGGACCGGACCGGTTTCGGGGTAACACCTCTCATCAGCCCGGCTAGCTTGACTCCAGTGGTGTGGAGTGCCTGGGACCCACGTCTGGGCATCCCCAGCGCACTTAGGGCGGAATATGCAAACACAACAGGTGATGGACCGAATGTGGATCAATGTCACACACTCACCCCAGTCCAAAGATCTGGGCCCAAATCCATCGTTATTTTGCACTCCACACCACCCTGGGTTAGACAATGGCGATATGCAAATCAGCTCTGACCCTGTGCCCCATGGGAACAGTCCAGTCCGAACTACAAAAGCCATGTCCTTCCCAGAACGGAATCAAGCATCCGAGGACCGGACCGGTTTCGAGGTAACACCTCTCATCAGCCCGGCTAGCTTGACTCCAGTGGTGTGGAGTGCCTGGGACCCACGTCTGGGCATCCCCAGCGCACTTAGGGCGGAATATGCAAACACAACATAACTACTATTTCGGTTGAAGTTCTTTGACATTAGCCATGGGTCTTTGTCAAGCAGAGTAAGAATATATCCTCGGATTTCTTCACCAGCCTGTTGCTATCACCTTATCCTCCCCAGCAAGTGTGTGGATTTATTGCTGTAATTTAGTCACACATCAATCAAAACCACACAGCCCGGGGGAAGAGGGTTAGGGTTTGGAAAATGGATGGGTACGGGGGTTTTTGGGAAAGGTTTTGGGAGACAAGAAAAAATAGCACAGCATGGACAAACAATTGTGAACAAACAAATCTTTGGGTACAAACCTATCCATCAATCTTTGAAAGTGCATGCACTACTGCATGTCAGTGAAAAGTAAGTAGTACTTTCGACAACTGTGGAAGAAAGAATGCGACAGTACAGGGCGTGTGTGGAATTATTGATAACTATATTCAACATATGGTCTCTGTTGCCAGATACCGGAGAGCCTTGCTGGTCACTATAAATCCATTCAGAACACTCAATGGGGTTGGTCTGGAAGGTATAGTAGATCGAAAAGGAGAAATTGCTCTTTTTCTAGGTGTCCCCTTACTCACCAGGGTTGCCCCTTGGTGACATGCTTCATCATTGGGGCCATCCCAGTCCTCTACGGGCTGGGGCGTGCTGCGACTTGCGAATTACGTAGGAGCACTTACAAATGACTATGTCTGGTGCAGATGTGATAGTGGAGTGGACTAAGTGATGTGTTAAGGGATCAATTTAGAAGCAGAGAGAGATCCAAGAAATGCAGTCACAGTCAGAGAAAAAGGCAAGGGATACTGTATCTGTATGTTGTTGTAGTTGTCCTGTTGAAAGTGGTAAGTAAGTTGCCTGCAGAAAAAAAAATCCTCTTATTAGCGGCACTTCTCCATTGCAGCCGACGCTTCGTCCATCGATGTTGGTCACCAGAAGACACCCTGTAAAAAAAGCACAGCATGGACAAACAATTGTGAACATAAACAAATCTTTGGGTACAAACCTATCCATCAATCTTTGAAAGTGCATGCACTACTGCATGCATGTCAGTGAAAAGTAAGTAGTACTTTCGACAACTGTGGAAGAAAGAATGCGACAGTACAGGGCGTGTGTGGAAATATTGATAACTATATTCAACATAAGGTCTCTGTAGCCAGATACCCGAGAGCCTTGCTGGTCACTATAAATCCATTCACAACACTCAATGGGGTTGGTCTGGAAGGTATAGTAGATAGAAAAGGAGAAATTGCTTTTTTTCTAGGTGTCCCCTCACTCACCAGGGTTGCCCCTTGGTGACATGCTTCATCATTGGGGCCATCCCAGTCCTCTACGGGCTGGGGCGTGCTGCGACTTACGAATTACGTAGGAGCACTTACAAATGACTATGTGTGGTGCAGATGTGATAGTGGAGTGGACTAAGTGATGTGTTAAGGGATCAATTTAGAAGCAGAGAGAGATCCAAGAAATGCAGTCACAGTCAGAGAAAAACACTAAGGATACTGTATCTGTATGTTGTTGTAGTTGTCCTGTTGAATTTGGTAAGTAAGTTGCATCCAGAAAAAAATTCCTCTCATTAGCGGCACTCCTCCATTGCAGCTGACGCTTCGTCCATCAATGTTGGTGACCAGAAGACACCCTGTCCACTGCCTGCCTGATGCTGAATTGTGGCTCGCTAATGTGAAGCCTGACTCCATCCTTTTTTCCCCATTGCAGAGACTGAAACCCGGCCTGTAATTATTCAACGAAAAACAGGAAGTGATATAATATTACAACACCACTGATAAATAAATATACGGTATGTAGGCTGTGGAGTGCAAAAAGTCACACTTTGATTTTCCTAGTAGACAGTACAATATTTTTGAAAGTGCGTACTCTGTCTGAGTCACCTTTTGAAGGATAAATAAGTAGGGGCAAATTAATGTAGCGAATCTTTCCCCTCAAGCTAGGTGTACTGTAAACTGTGTTTTAGAACAAAATTAGATCTTCCCAGCAGTGCTCCCACCCAGACCCTTACTAAAGCCAGTCCCAAAAATGTAGAAGACCCCCAATCAAATCTCAAAAAACGAGGCCTAGCAGAAAACTGGTGACAAAACGTACTTTGAAAGTAAAAGTAGGCCCAAGTACCCCCTTACCCACCGTGGATTGCATTCAAACCACTTGCAAGCAACCAAGCAAAAGTATCCATAGCCAGCATCGCTCCAAGACTCGAAAACCCCCCCACCCAAACACATGCAATAGAAATACTGCTAACCCTAACGAACCCTAAGTTAAGAATAGTGGCAAAGGCTTTCTTTAACTATGCCAAATTCCCCCTTTCCCACCATGGATTTTCTTCAAATGACTTGCAACCAAAATTACACATTCTCACGAGTGCTCTAAGACCCCAGAATTCAGTTGCAAAAATCTAGAACACCCCGAAACACATGCAATCCTGCTGCTAGGGCTAACCCTAACGAACCCTAAGTTACAAAAAGTGCCAAAAGGCTTTTCCGCGAGGATTTTGTCCCAACCACTTCTACCTGGTATTAGACCTTCCCAGGAATGCCCCAAGACCCGCCAACCCACCCGCCAAAAAGCATAACACCCCCAAATAGGCCAAAAGCAAAATCTCATACTTGCAATATTTCTCGGCCTTCGGTCCAAACACGCTGCGTAGCTAGGCCATAAGTCGGGGTTGCCACCACGGATTTCCTGAAAAGCAAATGCAATCAAGATTAGACTGTCCCAGCAGTGCTCCCAGACCCCGAAACTCACCCACAAACAGCCGGAACCCCCCCCAAAGAGCACCTCAAAGGCAAGCAAGTCATCAAAAACACAAATAAATTTCTGCCTGGGATTTGGTCCAAACCACTTTTATCCAGTATTAGAGCTTCCCAACAATGGTCCCAGAGCCGTCAACTCACCTGCAAAGAGGTAGAACAACACCCCCACAAGTGCTGAGTCTTTCTTCATTGGGCGTAAACCAGCCCTCTGGTTTGATGGAAATAGGAGTCTGGAGGAGGAGGATAGAGGAGCATGTTCTTCTGAACTTGTGAACCTGAGGAATGCAGACTGCGGCAACTTCAAATCAATTAGCAAACCAGTGAAGACAGTTCTGCTGATGGGCTTGTTTTTGTGATTATCTGATTAAAGTTTGAAATATATTAACTGTGCACAACAAAGAAAGACAGACACACAGGAATAAAAGTGAATAAGGACGAAAAAGAAAGTTATTGATTCGTTGTCTCATTTTCAGGGCTCGGTATCACGGTCCAGGAATGAGAATAAGGCTTCGTCATCATACTCTGCGAATTCAGGCAGGGTGAGCTCAGTGTCACCTGACAGAGAAGAAATTCCCTCATCTACGTTGCTGTCCACCTCGTCTTCATCCGGCGCGCTTTCTCGTACTCTGAAATCTGGTGGTATGAGGTGCTGATTCATCTTGATCATTGTTAACCTCTCCACATTTTTGGGCGAGAGGCGGCTCAGTTTGGGAGTTAAAATGCCACCAGCAGCACTGAAAACACGTTCAGAAGACACGCTTGCTAGTGGGCAAGACAAGTAGTTTAAAGCCAGGTTGGTGAGCTGTGGCCACAATTCTTTTTTCCCATGCCAATACGCCAATGGGTCAGAATTAACAGACCTCTGTTGAGTCATTCAGATAGTCCTTCACCATCGGCTCAAGGTCCTCATCCAAGGTTCCTCCACTTTGCTTAGCTCTTGCTGTGCCTCTGACCTTTTGAGAACCAAACCCACGCAGAGCTAGCCAATCCTATTCAGCCTCCAATGTTTCTGTTGTGTCTGGTGCAGATGATCCGGTTGCCGGTGTCTTTAACGGCTGAGAGGTCACTTGTGCCACTGCCACAGGTGCAGAAGTGGATTGTTTTGACTGGGGATGGCCTGCTGATGTACTGCCATTTCCTTCAATTTTCAGCCGTTCTCTTTCAAACCTCTTGGCTGACAAGGCTAGCCAATGTTTGTACTTTGGAACATGTTCATCATCAAAAGGAAAGAATGCTTGGCCTGCCAGCGCCTTTTTGTAGCGTGGATCCAGAATAGTAGCACAAATGTAATGCTCTTCTGAGTGGATCTTTTTAAGACGTTCATCACCTTGTAGGAGCTCTAATAATTTCTCAGCCAGAACAAAAGTGTCTTGGTTTTTTACATCTTTTTCAAACACAGAACACACCTCCTTCAGTTGGTCCTCCAGCATGTACAACAATGGGATAGCTTTTCCCAAATTACAGTCCTCCTTGCTGACTGCACGCATGAAGAACTCAAAAGGACGAAGCATGCGTGTCAGGCTTTGAACTATGTTCCATTGCGCCGCACGCATCCTCAGGTCCTCCTGAGCTGTACCCTCTGTAAAGAAATATTGATCCAGTACCGTATACTGCTCATACAGACGCTCAAGCATGTAGAAGGTTGAGTTCCAACGTGTTACCACCTCCTGGATCAGTGCGCTCACTGGCATTTGACGTTGATATAGCAGGCTTCTCAGCTGCTTCCGGGCCTTAAAAGAATGGCTGAAATGGTTGCACATTTTTCGGCAGGTGTCCAATACTCTGTACGCTGCACTGCCTTTATTACCCAAGAATTTTTGGACAATCAGGTTTATACAGTGCGACAAACACGGTACTCTGAAATAGTCACCCTGCCTCATGGCCTTAACTATATTGGCGCTATTGTCCGTGGAAACATAACCAACCTGGCGTTTTAGTGGGGACAGCCAGTTAACGACCTTTGTGTTAAAGACATCCAAAATGTTTTCTGCTGTGTGACGTTTCTCCAAACCAAACAAGGCTAGTGTTGCATGTTTCCGAGCAGCTTTAAAAACAATATCCGTGTCAACACCTGTGTTTAGCTTTGCTTTAGCCCCTGAAAAAGAGACCAGTGTGCAGTGATGCACATGTAATCAGCGCCTGCGCCACTGGTCCACATGTCTGTTGTCAGATGTATAGTGTGAACAGCACTCTTCTGCAAAGCTGCCCCAATCACCTTCAGAACATCTTCATGTAGTGCTGGAACCACAATTCGGGCAAAATAGAACCGGCTAGGAACCTTCCATTTAGGGCAGAGCGCTGCCACTAATTCTAGAAAACCAACCCCTTCTACAAAAGAAAAAGGGAGAAGGTCCAGAGCTAGCATTTTAGCCAGCTTAGTGTTATACAGACGCGTCAGTGAGTGGTTGCGTTCATATTGCGCTTCTGTAAACAACATCTTTTTAATGTTGCCCTGGACCAAGGATTTACGGGATGATGATGATATCTTCGACCCAGTTACGCTCGCTGATGAACTTTTCCGCCTTGATGTCTCACTCTCTCCCACACTCTTAGTGTGGCTCACATGGGGTGTGCTGCTGACAGGGGTACTGGGTGTAAGTGAAGTGTTTGAATCGTCTTCTTCCTCCTCGTCATCATCAGATGAAAACTCAACGTTTTCATTACGTGCAATTCGGGCTTCCTTGACCGCCTCTAGGTGCGCAAACCATTGGACAGGGTGCGCTCTCCTAAGATGACCTCTCTGGCCTCCGGTACCATAGTTGGTACCAAACTTACCACGACTAACTCGAAACTTACACATGCTACAAATGGCTATGTTTTCCATTCTTGGGCAAACACTAAAGAAGTCCCAAACTGGAGACTTGAAATGTCTTTGGGGGCCGGAGGAGGCGGCGATACTGGTGGTGGTGGTCCTGCTGCTAATGCCAGATGAAGTGGAGGATGTGGATTGCCGAACTTCAGTACGTTTTGCACTTTCACCACCACTAATTGAGGTCGAGGTGGATGGAAGTCCCTTCTTGCGAGGAAGAAATATGGAAGCGGTAGGTGTTGGTGTACTAGTTAACTCCAAATCCAATGATTGTTGTGTTTCCATTGACTCCTCGTCGACATCATCATCACGCTCAGCAGCTTCTCGGGATAGGGTCAAAATGTCTCTTTGCTGCATGCCCGCTGGGGCTGCAGTGACCATTATGATGACTGCATCGTCGTCGTGAAGGGCTTCATCAGCAGCAGTATGCGTCACTTCTTGTTGAGCCTCATCACAATCCATAGGTATGAGTTTTTCGACGACCTTCCTTTTAAACTTAGGTATCTTTGTCAGATCATGGTGTGCCTCACTCTCAGGCTGCCGTGGTGGTACCCATTCGTCATCCAGATCATCAGTAGGAGGTGAGCTTGAAGAAGATGTAGACACCCCCCTTGATCTTTTCCTTGCTAGGGATGTGGAAGACAATGAATGATCATCAGGAGGAGTGGCTTCCTCAAATGATACCTCGGTCTGATTGTCAATTTCCTGATGTGCCCCTACTTCGGGAGGAACAACTATTGTGGGCACTTGTGACCCTCCATGCACCTCTGCTTGCGCATCTCCTTGCGCTGCCTCTCCTTCCACATGTACTTGGGCTTGTACTACTTGCACATGTTGTTGTTGCGGCTGTGGTTGTTCAACACTTGTCAGATGAGTTACAACAACCTGTGTTGATTCAGGGACATTGCTGCTACTTTCTTGCGATGAGCCAACATCACTGGTCGATGGTGATTGGAGAAGTACACTGACTGCCTCTGAAGCACTCAAGGGCTTTGACTTAATTTGGGGTGGTGGTGGAGGCACTGAACCCAATGGAGCGGGGGTGCTGCTCCCAGCTTGGTCCCCAGCAGATCCTGCTGCTGCAGGCGTACTTTTTTTTTTGCTCCCAAAAAACGTGGCGGTTGGCACACCAGCCTCCTTGGTAACTTGCTTCTTCTGCTCCTTACTAGCAACTTTCTTGCTAGAGGAGCTACGGAGACCTTTTTTTGGGGCCATCTTCTTCAGAGCAGGTCAGACAGCAGGCCGCAGTTGCACGAATTGTAGAGTTGTCTGAGGCCAGACGTGACGTCGTGTGACGTTATGCTGCACACACACACCGCTGCAGGACTTCTTCCTGGCACTGGTGGTTCTCTTGAGTCTTGTGCACCTAAAAACAATGGAAGACAGAGGAACATCAGTTCAGTTATACACCCCAATTTTTTTTTTTAAAACCCAGAAAAATCAGCACAATCCCATTCCATCCATTCCCTCCATGATGTTTAAGTTCAAGACACCCCACAGAAAGACTAGGCCCATGCTAGACTCAAATACCCCTGGTGAAAAGGCCACAAGTACAGCCCCCAAAAACGAAAATCACTGAAAAATCAGCACAATCCCATTCCATCCATGCCCTCCATGATGTTTAAATTCAAGACACCCCACAGAAAGACTAGGCCCATGCAAGACTCACTACCCCTGGGCATAAAGGTTGAAAAGTAGGCAAAATGGTTGCAGGCCTAACAACAATGCCTGCATTCAAAATGGCCGCTTGCCTCCCAGCACATGGCCAGGGCCTGTAGCAGCACTCAAAATGGCCCCCAGCCACATGGCCTGTCCCTCCCCATGAACACCCCCAAAAATCGAAAAACACTGAAAAATCAGCACAATCCCATTCCTTCCATGCCCTCCATGATGTTTAAGTTCAAGACACCCCACAGAAAGACTAGGCCCATGCAAGACTCAATACCCCTGGTGAAAAGGCCACAAGTACAGCCCAAAAAAAACTAAAATCACTGAAAAATCAGCACAATCCCATTCCATCCATGCCCTCCATGATGTTTACGTTCAAGACACCCCACATAAAAGACTCAGCCCACCCACCACTGAGTACCCCTGGGCAAAAGGCCCCAAAACAGCCCAAAAATCGAAAATTCCAAAATTGTAGTTGCAGCAACTGTAATGCCCCAAACAAACTTACTTGTAAAATTTCTAATCCAACAGTGATCCAAAGAAAGTCAAAAAGGCCTCAAATCCAAATATCCAGCAGCATCCACAAAAAGTAATCCTTCCAGCTCCAGATCCAAATGAAAAGTGACCAGGAGATGGACAAAGCACTGGGAGGAGCCTGCTTGACAGGAACAGGAAGTTGAAGACTGTGGGGCACTTCCTTCCTCCCACCCCCCTCCCCAAAATGGACTCCTCGCTAAAAAAGTGCAGGCAAATGTCAACCTAAAGAGTTATTCAGATAAAAATCATCATTTCAAGAAGGTTTATGCTGCTTGCTGGTGGATTTCTTGTGCAGAATTGCAAATTTTATATTTTCGCTTGTGCGAGATTGTTGCTGCTCGCCGCATCTCAAATCTCGCAATTGCGAAGTACCGCGAGACGTGATCTCGCCGTACTCGCGTTGACAAACTCTCGCTGTCCAAGTTGGCAAGCCGCGATGACGTAATCGCGCTCGCCAAATTCCCGCGGGATCCCGCAGCAAGATCCAAAATGGCGCAGCACTCGCAAAATATCGAGAAAAACAACTCGGCAAACGATGATAAACGCTGCGCGCCGCAAAAATTGTATCACCAACGCCGCGCGCCCCAAAATTGCATCAGCAAGAAAAAAAAATCCGCTGCGTGCGAATTTTGCGGGAAATTCGCAAATCTCGCGGATTGCGAATTTACCGAAAATCCGCAAAATCCGCGAGCGTAACGGATTTTCCGCCCATACTTAGATACAACAACCATCATAATTTTTATTTGCTCAGGTTCCCTGAGACCTGGAGACGGATGGTATGGAGGGAGGATGTGGCGTTACGGCCAGAGCTGCTGACATTGGAACTGAGGAACTAGGTTTGGATCTTTGCATCGGCTCCCCATCCTAGGATTCTGGGCAAATCACTTAATCTTCCAGTGCCCAAACAAAAAGAAGGTGAATTTGACCTTTTGTATTATAACGGTTGCTCATGTAATGTGCTCCAATACCTGTGGTTCCAGTTTTTACCACATAAAACTGCAAACAAAAATGAAAGGATTCAGTGGATGACTGCTCAAACATTCCATTCCTAAATTCCATAGTGTCCTACAATCAGCAGTTGCTGTAGGCTTCTGCGTGTACATCTTTGTGCGCATTAAAGTGTTTGTCGGACGACGTGTGTCACTTTCTGTGAATAAGCACAAGTTTGTATGTGCATATTGTTCAAAAATTCCAAATAATATAAGCTCAGATCCAGAGTAGTTAAATATCCAGTTTATTGGAAGGAGCACAATACTGCTGTTGCATAGATGCAGATCAAGAAAGTCTCAATCGGAGGAGCCAAGACAGCGACTGATGGCCGCCTAAGACCTCGTGGCCCTTCTCCTCCCGATCGGATATCCTGCAATAGATCCTGGACTTATTTCACGCTCCTGCGTCGGTGAGGACGCCCGGTCACAGGTCGCGTGACCCCGAGAGCTCTCCCGGCCACACACCCGGAGAAACATCCATTTACATCTTGCGGCCTGCAATGACGTCGGAACCGGGACGGTGCGTTTAAGACGGGCCAGGCACTGAGTGAACAACAGCGGTCACCCGTGCGGGGGAGGAGTCAGTCAGCTGGAGTACTGTGATGATCGGCTTGCTTCTTGCCGAGGACAGCTAGAACAACTAGCGGTGCAGATCGGAGTATGCCCAGCGTCGGAATTTCAAAGGATGTTGTAACTACGCGTCTAATTGCAAGTGAGCCGATCGAACGCTGCTGGCCGCCCGGCCCGCTTTTGGCGGGCTGTTCCCGAATTTTTGCATGCATTGTTCCCTTTCACGGATGGCTCATATCGGATGCCGCCAATTAGGCATTTATTGACACTGCCCTCACAGAACTGCTGCAGTACTATGGTGCCTGACATGCCTTTGTTCGAGGCTCGGTCCCACACGTTAAGGGAACGGCTTGCTGCCCAAATCGATAATGTGGAGTGTACCACCCGAAGTGCTGGCTTGCAGCAAGGAGGGGAGTGCATGGAAATGAGGAGCGTGGAAGTGATGGCACATGGAGTTGGATTAACGTGTCATGACCTTCTAGCGGCTCTTAGTGCCCTACACTCCACCCTGGAACAAGGCGCCCAAGCACTGGGGACTAAATTGGATGCCATGGTGTCTACCTCGAGACTTCCGATGCCAGACGGTCTTCAGGCTCACGACGACCTGCCTGGTTCTGTACCCCGGAGGAGCGCGATGGCTGCCCCTGTGAACATTGCAGCACCAGAGGTCCCGGTCTGTGTGGTAACTGGTGCGCAGGCTTTCGGATGTTCGGACTGTTCGGTGGGACTAACACTGGATCCAGAGGTGGCAGTGTCGCTCTACGCTATGCTCCCGAAGACCCTAGAGATGCCTCAGATACTGTCGGACATTTTGTTTCCCTTCTTCCTCCCGGATATTGTGCATGCGACCTGGAAGACACGCTTCGGAGCGGTGTTGAGATCGTTGGACTGCCATGCTGATGACTGTTTGTATTCGGATATGTCGCCTCATTGTGTGTGGACTGCAGTCTGGGCTAGATTTGAGGCTCTGCTCCCTCGCAATATTCGGTGTGGGAACGGGTCGACTGTGGTTGGACTTCGTTGGTGTATCAGATCGCACGGGACAGGGTTGAGGTCGTGCCCTGGATTGCTGGAGTTTGATTTCCTGGTGACTATGTCTGACATGCCTTCTGTTGATTGAAATGATGGTCGCACAGATGCCGGTTTGAAGGGCTGGGGTTTGGATGGGTGGGTGGCTGGGGGCCGGTATAATAATTTTCTCTCCACCTCCACTTTCTTTCTCTTTTGTCTAACTATATTTCGGGTCTCCTATTTAGGGCGACGGGCACACTGCTGGGGGGGTAGGACATGGCCTTCTGCAGGGGTGCGGGGTGGGGGGTTGGGGGGGGGGGGGGGGGGTTCTTTCTATTTTCTTGTTTCCTCCTTGGTTCTATGGCCCTTTTTCTTTACTCTTTTTCTGCCTTATCGTTCCGCAGGGTACCTGTAGCGTACTCTGTTTTTGTGGGGTGGGGCAATGGTTTATCACGTATAGTGATTGTATTGATGGCTACTTTGTATTGTTTATTTTGCCCTTCAATCCCACTTTAATTGCTAAGCTGGTTGCCTTTGTACATTTTGATGGCCAGCTGTAGGTCCTGAAACGATCGCTTGGCATTGATCCTGTAATCTCTAGAAACTTTAAAAAAGAAACCTCATCCATCCTGGTATCGTTCTGGTACGGCCATTATCCTGAGCTACAATAGGGCAATTGGACGACGGGATGTTGCATGCTTATGGCTTTATTGATTTGCTTGCCCATGATTGTATCTGCTTTACGTATAATAAAGGTTTACCAAAAAATTTTAAAAAAGTCTCAATCACAATTTCAAATGATGTCATCACAACTGCAAGGCATGTGCCACAGATCAAAATTACACAGTACAATTAAAAGGGCAATATAGATTTAATAGGGAAACATAAAATAAATGTACAAGAATGTAACACATATGTTACAGTGTGTGTGCGTCTATACATCTTTTTCTTAACATGTGCTCTTTCATAAACTGGCGCAGTTCTACAAGGTTTGCTTTCCCATCCACAAGTGACCCAGTCGAAATTTGTTCAATGCTGAATGTAAAAGACAGGTTATTGTAGACACACAACACCCTACCCAATACATAGTTGAAGTAGAGCAATTGCTTTTGGGTTACTAACAATCCCACCAACGGGATCAGGGCCACCATGGTAACAGAAATTTCGTTAGTCACAACATCCCACCTTTTTGGACTAAGAACAGACCCGTTTAACTAAAAGCATTTATTATAACAGTGCAAACCTATTTCTCAGCACTTCTTAAATAACTATACAGGATATCATAAAGTCAGCAAGAAGACAGGTTTCTAACAGGGCTAATAAAATTTAAATTTCTAACATGGTCAAAATGGCGCTACACTAGGAGAGCATGGAGAGTACAGCAACTTGCAGTCTGGAGTTTCTTAGAGAGAAGCAACACACTACATACTTTGTTGACATCAATACCTATTATCAGCAGAAGTTCTGTGCGAAGGGCAAATGTGCTGTGGTAGCAGCCTTCCTCCAGGGCTCGGCTTTATCAGCATAAGGTGAGATGTAGCTTCTTCGAAGTGTGCTCGCAGTAGATGAGACCATCTCTGGTAGAATCGCAAGCAATAATCTGGGCAAAAGTCCTCTCCCGACAAGTGGTCAAGTCGCAGCCATTCCATACAAAAGCAGAGATTGGAATAGCTACCATAAGTTTAGGAATGCCTGACAGATTATGTGCATCAAGGTATAAGTCACAGACGTTTCCTTATGAGCATTTAAGGTGAAAGTATGTCATTTAAGACAACACTATTTTGTTCTTATTACCTTGACATTGTGATAAGTAGGCACTTGTCCCAGACTGATATGGCATAGGTCATTAGCCGAATGACTTGACACTTTCACAGTTCTTAGAAATGGGAAGAGGTGTGGCGCGGCGGCTAGGGTGACTGACTCCGGAATCTGGGGATCACGGTTCGATCCCCGGGGCCGGTGGCAGATTAGCCCAGCACCATGTGACTCTTGGCACTCTTGGCAATAGCTTGCTTAATCTTCCCGACGGCCCCCAGCGCCTAGAGACCCTAATGGGTGATTGTTTGCGCTTTACAAATGTGGATTATATAGAAAGAGAAGGTCAACAACATCTGCTACAGTGGCAGGCATGACTATTATTCTGCATGAAAGTTAGAATATGCTAGTAAAGGCCTACTGAAAATTGAGTCAATCTTATAGACTTTATCTCAGTGCCCTTTTTCATGCTTTTCGTAAATGTGTCCATTTGCATGTGTATGTTACTGCTGGTCTTGAATGTGTGCAAGTGTGAGAGTTTATGTCTACATTCATATGCTTCTGAGGGTGTTTACGGCTTATACAGGTAACAAATACTTGCAATGTGCCTATGTCTATAAAAGACATATATACGTTAATATGTATGTGCATTGACAAAAGGGCAGTTTGTCAGGTGCAAGCAGTGTTAATGACCAGGGTCAGAAATCAAGGAAGGCCTTCAGTAAAAAAACAATAATAATAAAAAACAAAATACTAAACTGGGTGATGTAGAACCTCTATCATTATACATTATTTGTCCAGGGCCGTTACCCTGCTCCTTTTGCTCCAAATCAGTGGACCAACCAGATCCACCTCCCAGTCAATGCATACCATGAACCAAGCTGTGCGTGGTTTACATATAAGAATGAGCTCCTTGTGAACAATTGTTACAAGCTATATAGCTAATACCCAGTTCACAGGGACATATGGGTTGCTCTTGTGTTTCTAAAAATATTGGTTTACGCAAAGCCTTCTGTGGCACTGAGAGCAGTTTACTGCTTCCTCTTGTAGGTATTCTCACAATTCAACGACAGCAAGAGTCCCTTTAGTAGACCCATTAATGCCTCCCATGTAATTCGAACAGCTATTTAGACCAACATCCTTACCAACGAGAGGCAGGGCAGTCCTCAATGGAGTCTTTCACCAAAATGGTTAGATTTGCAGACATTTTTTACAATAAAATGTATTTAAAAGGCAATAGGTTTAGCCGCCAACTCTGAAGAAGTACCCATGAAACATTCACACATTTGAGAGTGTATCCCTGGCATTAAATATGATCCTGTTTATCTGCTACTTTGTATGCTTAGGTGGGTGGGTGCTTGTAGTTGTGCTGGTCTGTATGCGCGTGGGTAATTGCAGGTTTGTTTCTCTTTCAGCACAATTGCATATATGTGACAGCTATGCCAGGGTATAGCTGGGCATTGTTTGCCCACGTACATGCTCTAAGGAAAAGTACAGAAAGCTGCTATGCAGCATGGCAAAAAACATTTATAAAAGTGATATGATCTGGCAAGCACTAGCCAGGTTGCTGTGTTTTTTTAAACATTTTTAAGTCATGTGCACCCCTGAGGCAATCAGGAGAGAGAGAGAGAGAGAGAGACAGACGAGAGGGGATGGGGAGTACACGGACAATGGAGGGTGGGGGGGATAAGCAGATGGACAATGGAGAGTGGTGGTTGGGAAGGCAAGCACAGACAATGAAGGGTGATAAGGTGGGGCTGGGGGCAACCATACGGACACCTGCGAGTGGGTTTGGAGGGATCGGGCAACCACATGAACCACGGAGGGTGAGTGGAAGGGCAGGAGGAACCACATGGACAATTGAGGGTCAGTGGGCAGGGCTTCAGAAAACCAGACAGACAATGGAGCGTTGGCAGGAAGAGCTGGGGACAAGCAAATGGACAATGGAGGATTGGGGGGCAGGGGTAGGCACAGACCAGCTCGCCACATCCCTGAGCCAGCACCCTCCTGCCAGCTCAGCAAACCCCAGCCAGGCCGCCGACAACCTCACGAAGTGGATCAGCATCTGCGCGGACGAGCTCGCCCCGCTGAGGACCCCGCCCAGCAGACCCGACAGCAAGAAAACCCCGTGGTTCACCGACGAACTCAAGAGCTCCAAGAAGAACTGCCGAGCCCTCGAGAAAGTCTGGAGAAGGGAACCTACACCGGACAACAGGACCACCTTCAAGCTGGCCACCCGGAAGCACCACCAGCTGATCCGCGCCGCCAAGAAAACTGCATTCAAGGACCGGCTGGACAACAACGCACACAACTGCAAGGAACTCTTCAACATCGTGAAAGAGCTATCCAACCCCAGCGCAGGAAACAACGACATCACCCCATCGCAAGACCTCTGCAACTCCCTGGCTTCATACTTCCACAACAAGATCGCGGACATACACAACAGCTTCAACAACCAACCAACGCACACCAAGACCGAACAACCACCCCCTACCACCACCCTCCACGCCTGGACCCCAATCAGCACCGAAGACACCATCCGCACGATGAACTCCATCCACTCCGGATCACCGACCGACCCCTGTCCTCACCACGTCTTCAACAAGGCCGACGCTGTCATCGCACCCCACCTGCAAGACATCATCAACACATCCTTCGACACCGCCACCTTCCCTGAGAGCTGGAAGCACGCCGAACTCAGGGCTCTACTCAAGAAACCCACAGCGGACCCCACCGAACTCAAGAATTACCGCCCCATCTCGCTCCTCCCGTTTCCAGCCAAAGTCATCGAGAAGACCGTCAACAAGCAGATGGCCGCCTTCCTCGAGACGAATGGATCCCTCGACCCCTCACAGTCCGGCTTCCGAGCCAACCACAGCACCGAGACCGCCCTCATCGCCGCCACCGATGACATCCGAGCCCTGATGGACAACGGAGAAACAGCGGCCCTCATCCTCCTAGACCTCTCCGCGGCTTTCGACACTGTCTGCCACCGCACCCTAGTACAGCGCCTCAGCAACGTCGGAATCCGGGACAAGGCGCTGGAATGGATCATCTCCTTCCTCGACGGAAGAACTCAGAGAGTCCGCCTACCACCGTACAAGTCAGAGGCCACCGAAGTCATCTGTGGCGTCCCTCAAGGATCCTCACTGAGCCCCACCCTCTTCAACGTCTACATGAGCCCCCTCACGGCCATCGCACGCCAACACAACCTCAACATAATCTCCTACGCCGACAACACCCAGCTGATCCTCTCCCTGACCAACGACCCCGCCGCCGCCAGAGCTAACCTGCACGAAGGGATGAAAGAGGTAGCTGAGTGGATGACGACCAGCCGCCTGAAACTGACCTTGGACAAGACGGAGGTCCTCATCCTGGGCTCTTCACCCTCCGCCTGGGACGACTCCTGGTGGCCTCCCGCCCTGGGCACCGCACCCAAACCGACAGACCATGCACGCAACCTGGGCTTCATCCTGGACTCCTCCCTCTCCATGACCAGGCAAGTCAACAACATCTCCTCGGTGTGCTTCAACATCCTACGCATGCTACGGAAGATCTTCTGGTGGATCCCCACTGAGACCAGGAAGACCGTCACCCAGGCCCTCGTCACTAGTCGGCTGGACTACGGCAATGCCCTCTACGCCGGTACCACCGCCAAGCTCCAGAAGAGACTCCAGCGGATCCAGAACGCATCAGCCAGACTCATCCTCGACATCCCACGAACCAGCCACATCTCCGGACATCTGAGAGACCTTCACTGGCTCCCCGTCAACAAAAGAATCACCTTCCGCCTCCTCACCCACGCACACAAAGCCCTACACAACCAAGGCCCGAGCTACCTCAACAGCCGAATCAACTTCTACGCTCCCAAACGACACCTTCGATCAGCCAACCACGCCCTCGCCGCCGTCCCCCGCATCCGAAGAGCGACTACAGGAGGAAGGTCCTTCTCCTACCTGGCCGCCAAGACCTGGAACTCCCGACCGACCGACCTGCGCCTGACCCAAGACCACCTCTCCTTCAGGAAGAAGCTGAAGACCTGGCTGTTCGAGCAGTAGCGGCACCCCCCCCACCCCCAGCGCCTTGAGACCCTACGGGTATGTAGTGCGCTCTATAAATGTCATTGATTGATTGATTGATTGGAGAATGTTGGAGACTGGTAGAGGATGATAGAGCTAGGAGAAGCACACGAGGCAGGCATTTGATAAACACAAGCTCTCAAAGTGCTTAAACAAAAAGAAAAAATGTAGTGCCTGAAAAAATGAGCAGTGGGAGGTCACAAGTAATGTGTCTATGCTCCAGGGGAAGTACAAACACATGAGGAGGAAGGAGGTCTTTGGGCGGGGACTGATTAGGAGCAAGCCAATGAGAGTGAAAATAATACCAACCATTGGTTAGCAATGGGTGACCTCTAGGCCCCCTGAAAGGTAATAAGAGGTCTAACATGAAACAGCGCATGCACTGTCTTAGGCAAGACCAAAAAGAACTGGAGAGAATTTTAGCAACTATGATTCAACAGATAAGATTTCTATACCTTTCTAAAATGTAGCTGTTAGAAATGGGATTTCTGGTTGGCTGAGGCTTGCACCAAAGTCAGACAGAAACCACCATTCCTACGTCAGGGCAAGGAAGTCACCCGCCAAGACAACCCCTGGTCACCCTCTTGGTAGCTTGGCACGAGCAGTCAGGCTTATCTCAGAGGCGATGTGTAAAGCATTTGGGCACGCACCCACCAGCAACAACATCCAAGGCCCCCCACAAAAGGAACTCCACACAAGGTATATGTAAAAATAGCCTTTTTGTATTCCAAAACACATTAGATAGTAAACACACATTTTACAATGTCCCATAGGCATGGGCAGAATTTACAAGGGATTATATACATATAGGACAGGGCCACATGGACCACTGTCAGGAATAAGCACTCGGTAGAACTAGCACTTAGAACATAGAATAAGCAGAAGTTTCACACATGATGCATAAAAACACATTCAGAGGTATAGGCTAGAAGCTTTGCACATGATACATAAAAACACATTCAGCGGTGTCAGTACGACATGACGCATAAAAACACATTCAGCGGTGTAGGGAAAGCACATGACACATAAAAACACATTCAGCGGTGTCAGTAAGACACATGACGCATAAAAACACATTCAGCGGTGTAGGGAAAACACATGATGCATTAAAAAAAACACATTCAGGGGTGTAGGGAAGACACATGATGCATAAGAACACATTCAGTGGTGTAAGAACAAGGCACATGATGCATCAAAACACATTCAGAGGTGCAGCACAGAATAATTCGCAGAAATTACATAAGCCACAACCTGTGACTTGTCCCAAATGTCAGGGGCCTAAATGTAGCAACTGCCCACTAAGTGCTGGGCAGCTGTAAGAACTGAGCCTGGCACCAGCGTGCCTCCTGGCTCTCTTCTGGGGCTCTAGAAACAATTAAGGGGCCAAGAACCACCTGTGAGCCTCGCAGGCTCGGTGGCCAAAAGAACTATGCCCCCGGGAGCCTCGTGGGCTCTTAAGCAATGCTGCCACCGTTGGAGGCACTCAGGGTTCGAGAACAATGCGGGGCCTTCTTTGGAGTCCCGCTCGGGGGACTCAGGATACACAAAAGCCCAGGGCTCTCCACAATACTGTGCCCTGGTCATTGGAGTCCCTCCCTGGGGGACTCAAACTCAAGTGAGGTTCCACGGGCCTCCCAACACTCCGGGCCTCACAGTGGCGGGGAGGGGCGGGCACCGGCAATGTGCCCTGACGACCCCCTCCCCTTCAAAGCACTCACCGGTCTTTGCGGCGGCTGGGGCTGGAGAGCTCCCACTCCTCGGGACTCTCTAGCGTCACGGCCTCCTCTCACTCTACGGGGCTCTCCCTCGCTCTAGGGAGCCCCGGGGGGGGCGGCGTCTTCCCTTGGGGCAATGCAGGAGCCTGGAGTAGGCCCCCGCCGCTTCCTGCTTCGTCTCACTCCGCGGCGGGGCGGGACTTTGGGATCTCCTCGGGCCGGCAGCCAATCATGGCGCGGCCCGGGGAAAGACGTCATGGGGGTACCCCGGGCCGGCAGCCAATCCAAGCGCGGCCCGGGAAGGAGGTCACGAGGGGTCCCGGGCCAGCGGCGGCGAACTCGGGATATCACGAGGAGTAGGCTCCCTCAAAATAAGTAATAAAGCGAGGTGGGCACTCGCTGGGGGTCAAAAACTGCAACAGGTCAAGTTGCAGGGTGGGCACCTGCGCAAGGTCGAAATAAAGCGCTTCTCAGCGCTAGGGGGATGATTGCAGCGCTCCCCAGTGCTACACGGACAAGGAGGATAAAAGAAAAGCTCCCAAGCGCTATTGTAAAATAAAGCGCTCTCCAGCGCTAGGGACAACCAGAGTGCAACAAAGTCCTTCAGGAGTCCAGGACAAGCCTTCCCCTGGGCCCCAGCAGCAGCATGCCCCTGGTAGATTAGAGTTGGAAACAGGAACATTTTGTAAGGAGACAAAGCCCCTTTTTATACAGTGAATTCCTTTGTCTCAGGGTGCAGGGTGGGGGAAAAACCAGTCGCAGCTGGTTTTAGAGCACTGTGATGTGTTCAACCACCCTTTCCTTTCACTGGCCAGGCTAGGGACATTAGACGCACCACAGGGGTTGGAGCCAGCATTGTGTGGGGAAAGCCCAGCCCTATTCAGGACCCAGGTGCACCACTACCTCACATCACACAGGCTAATCTCAACACTCACCACCGGGGCAGACCCATCATGACTCATGGAGCCTGGCACACCAGCCAGCTCCAGCCAATCACAAGCCAGCACATTCACTGCCGCAAACAGGCACACTTCTAGAAGTGGCACTTCCATATTAGACACAAACACGCTGCACACACCATTGCGCAGCATTCAATCACACGAGTCCGCACATATCAGACTCGAGCCTGAACACCCCACGCATCAGGAACTACCAGGGACACATACATTCCCCATGCATTCCTATGGGAGGGCAGGCCAATCTCACTCAGGGAGTGCACGCACTTTACACTGCGCCACAGTATCAAAGTGCGCAAAGACCAGAAATAACTATAATTATTTTTTATTACCAGGCAAAAAGTTCAGGGGTGAACCTGCCAGAAGGGCGAAGTCCAACAGTAGCAACTAGGACTGAATATAAAGGTGATCTGGTAGGGAGTTCCAAATTTTCGCACCTGTACGAAATGTGATTGTTATGAGTTGGATACTGATTATCATTCTTGTTAAGTTGAACATTAGATTTCTAAACTAATTGTTCCTAACTGAGCTTTGCAATGTAACAGTTTAAAATAGCGTACCAAAAGAAGCACACCATTCAATGCTTTTTTTTTACAAAAGGTATTACTTTTTTTTGTTTTTAACTGGTCTATAAAATACTTTTTACCCTGAACTGGTGGAGAAGGAAACAGGAAGAGAATGCCATCTTAGATTAGTTAGTGCTCTAGATTTGCTGGCAGTACAAAAGGGGGTTGTGATGGACGGATCATCTGAACCAATCAAAACTCACACCCAGTCAAGAGATCTGGGTTAAATCCATCACCGTTCTTTAGCCCACTCTGCCACATCAGTTCAGACATGGCCATATGCAAATCAGTCTGACCCTGTGCCTCATGGGAACAGTCCAGCCCGAACTGCCAAGCCATGCCTTTCCTGGACCGGAAACAAGCTTCCGAGGACCGGTTTCTGGCATTTCAGCCGTCTTCAGCCCGGCTTGCTTGAATCCAGTGGCAAAGTGAGCAAGAGACTCACGTCTGAGCATACCCTGCCAACTTATGGCGAACATAGCAGTACAAAAGGGGGTGGTGATGGATGGAGCATCTGAACCAGTCAAAGTTTGATTGGTTCAGATGCTCCGTCCATCACCACCCCCTTTTGTACAGCTAGATTTGCTGGCAGCACAACAGCACTGCTTGTGTGCGAATCGCAAGCTAAACTACACCCGGCTGGGACATGAGCCAGCCACCATGCCAGCCAGCACGCGGTTTGCTGATCAGCTTTTAGACCTGAGTCAGGTAAGATCCAATATCACACCCTACTTAATAAATACACTCCAAAACAAACACATTCTAAAATAGGAGCCAACTGGGGCGAAGTGCCAAAAGTAAATTCATCTGTTAGGAAAAGACAAGACTCCGAGAAGACAAGTGTAGGAAAGTAGGATCTGCTTTTATGGTTACCCCTACTTCTTGCCTGGTGTGATGTCGTTTCTGCATAGTTTGACTGGGATCCTGCTAATCAGGACCCCAGCCTCTGTGCTTTCTCCCTTAAATTGGCAGGTAAATATTTAGGTACACCCCAGATTGGCGTCTGGTGTACCCTTGTAAGTTTCTAATATATGGTACCAAGGTACCAAGGGCATAGGCACCCTAGGCGTCTCCCATGGGCTGAAGCACATATTATGCCGCCCAAGGGAGACCACTCAAACTGTGACTAAAGGCCTGCCACTGCAGCCTATGTAAGCTGGTTTAGAAAAGGGGGTGGTGATGAACAGAGTGTCTGAGTTAAACAGACCACTCTTACCCAGTCCAAAGATCAGGGCTTGATCCATCACCATTATTTATCTCACTGCCCCATCCCAGCTCAGAACCTGGCTATATGCAAATCAGTCTGTCCCTGGCCCAGTGCATCATGGGAACAGGTCAGACTAAACTACCAAGCCAATTCTTCACCAGAAAGGAGACAAGCTACCGGGGACCGGTTTCTGGCATTTCAGCCTTCTTCGGCCTGGCTTGCTTGAATCCTGATGGAGCAGTGAGAAAGGGACTCATGTCTGAGTATACCCTGCCACACCTATAGTGGCCAAAAACGATTTAGAAAAAGGGGTGGTGATGAACAGAGTGTCTGAGTTAAACAGACCACTCTTACCCAGTCCAAAGATCAGGGCTTGATCCATCACCGTTATTTATCTCACTGCCCCATCCCAGCTCAGAACCTGGCTATATGCAAATCAGTCTGTCCCTGGCCCAGTGCATCATGGGAACAGGGCAGACTAAACTACCAAGCCAATTCTTCACCAGAAAGGAGACAAGCTACCGGGGACCGGTTTCTGACATTTCAGCCTTCTTCGGCCCGGCTTGCTTGAATCCTGATGGAGCAGTGAGAAAGGGACTCATGTCTGAGTATATCCTGCCACACCTATAGTGGATTGGCTTTTGTAGTTTGGTTTGCCCTGTTCCCATCATGCACTGGGACAGGAACAGACTAATTTGCATACAGCCAGGTTCTGAAACTGGGATGGTGTAGTGAGCTAAAAAACGGTGTTGGATCTAGCCCTGATCTCTTGACTGGGTGAGAGTATTCTGTTTAATTCAGAGACTCTGTCCCTCACCACCCCTTGTTGTAAATATTTTTGTCCACCCTAAGCGTGGAAGGGTATACTCAGATGTGAGTCCCTTGCTCATTGCACCATCAGGATTCATGCAAGCCGGGCCGAAGACGGCTGAAATGCCAGAAACCGGTCCCCGGTAGCTTGTTTCCTTCCCAGTGTAAGAATTGGCTTTTGTAGTTTGGTTTGCCCTGTTCCCATCATGCACTGGACAGGAACAGACTAATTTGCATACAGCCAGGTTCTGAAACTGGGATGGTGCAGTGAGCTAAAAAACGGTGTTGGATCTAGCCCTGATCTCTTGACTGGGTGAGAGTATTCTGTTTAATTCAGAGACTCTGTCCCTCACCACCCCTTGTTGTAAATATGTAAGCTGGTGCTAGCACCACTTACGATAGATATAGGTTTGCTTATATCTAATGTCACTGCACCTAACACCTATAAGTCACCCCTAAGGCAGGCCTTTCAATCCAGAAGGCAAGGTACTTGGTTTTAAGTGTGAGGGTGTCCCTGCATGAGCGAAACACCCCTACAACCTTCAGAATCCATTCTGCCAGGTTGTAAGTGCATCAGCCATTACGACATATAAAGTGGCCAGGCGTCATTACGTGATGACCATCTCTAAACTGGCTGTAATTAACCCTGTCATTTGGTATCAAACTTGTTGGTATCATACCCTAAACCATAAACAGTGTAAGTGGGATGATTACATGCACTGTAAAGCTCCTCCAGGGGGCCCTCAGTGCTCCCTGTACCAGTCTTCAGAGCCGGACAGCAAGCGAGGGCTGCTGCTGCCGACCAGAGACATGTTTCTGCCCTCCTGCTTGCGGAGCCAAGCTTGAGCAAGGGAGCAAAAGACACACAATTGATGGTCAGAATGCAGAACAAATCAAAACATTCACCCCCAGTCAAGAGATCTGGGTAAATCCATCATTCTTTTGCTCACCATGCCACCTAGTTTAAACCTGGCCATATGCAAATCAGCCTTGACACTGTGCCTCATGGGAACAGTCCAGCCAAAACTGCCAAACCAGGTCCTTGCTGGTCCGGAAACCAGCCTCCGAGGACCGGTTTTGGGGTTTCACCCTCATCAGCCAAATTAGCTAGAATCCAGTGGCACAATGAGCCCGGGACCCACGTATGGGCTTACCCGGCGCACTTAAAGCGAGGGAGCAAAAGACACACAATTGATGGACGGAATGCAGAACAAATCAAAACATTCACCGCAGTCAAGAGATCTGGGTTAAATCCATCATTCTTTTGCTCATCATGCCACCAGAGTTTAGACCTGGCCATATGCAAATCAGCCCGACGCTGTGCCTCATGGGAACAGTCCAGTCCGAACTGCCAAGCCTGATCCTCACTGGACGATAAACAAGAATCCTAGGACTAGTTTCGGGGTTTCACCCTCATCAGCCATAATAGCTTGAATCCAGTGGCACAGTGAACCCAAGAGCAAGGGAAGGTAGAACAATAGATATCCTGTCCCAGGGAGGTGTGACCACCTCCCAGACAGAGGTTAGTGTATTGGGGTAGGGTGGGTGCGCTTGTCTGCACCATTGAGATTGCTTAAAGGGCACATTTGGAGCACTTCTTCCATCCACCAGTTCAGGAAGCTGTTTGCTCCCGCTCTTTCTCAAAACTGGACAAAGAACATGGGAGTATCATTTCCTCTGTCCAACCCCTCCTCTGGGAGGGACCCCTGAATCGTCCCAACCCTTACCTTAGGGTACTTAAGGCCTTACCTGTGGGTGGGTCCCTAGCTTTGTTGTGGGACAAGATTCAGATCAGACACCACTTCATCTTCGACCGTTTGGGCACTCTGGACTTTGCTGGACTCTGCTCCGGGCACCGAGACTGTAACTGGGAAGACTCCTGTTGCTCCTGTTCTCTTCTTCCTGCTAGTCTACAGCAACGTCTGTGCCTGTGCTCCATACAGGATCCTTATAAGGCATGTGGACATTCAAGATACCTGGAGGAATCTCCCTTGAAGTGAAGGAGTAATTTCCCTGCATCTACAGGTACTGCTACAAAGCTGACCGGTCTGCTACTCCTGGGCTCCCAAGGACTATGAAAGGCTCAGCAACAAAGGTGGTGGTTCTTCAACTCCCTCGAGGCCTGCATGATCCTCTTGCCAAGTTTGAGGCCAGTATCCCTCGTCGGAACCGAATCCCTCTACACTGCATCGACTTGCTTTTGCGAAGGCTTGTTGGCTTTCTTCCTCAGAGATCTTCAGGCTCCAAGAAGCTCCAAACTCAAGCATCTTCTGCAGCCAAGATCTTAGCCTGCACCACAACCCTTGCACCATGGGCCTTCCATCATTTAGTTTTGCCTTAGAAGTGGGGGTGACATCAAAGCAAGCCTTTGAAGTGCACCGCTCCCTTCCTTTCATTAAAAGGAAACTAATTAAAGAAGCAATAGCAAACAGCCCTAAGTCCACCTATGACCAGATTGAAGAGAACAAACCTAGATGTGCACGCGCACCTCCAAGCTGCTGGATTTGAAGACTCTTCAAAATCTCATAACTAAAGTTAAATCTGGCTTCCCTCTCGACCCATATTCACCAAAGTAATGCAGTGGGTAGCCCAGTTTATTAAATATACATAATCTAAGATACTACAGACAGCCCTGCACCAGCTAACCAATATGCAAGGAATATATGTTGTGCGTTTTATGAACATATTTAATATGTAACGTTATTTAATGAATGACCAGGCAATGCTCGTACAGTAAAACGCGGTCTAGTCTGATATGTATAAGCAGCATTGGGTAATTAAGGTGGTGAAGTCCGGTCCTATAAATGCTGCTTTTCAGGCCACAGACAATGTCTTGTGTTATTTGCCTAAGCATGCACTTTTGCTTCATTGTTTGGAACCGTATGAGCATGAGAGAAAGCATCTGTGAGAACGTGCGCAGGGGACACTGGAATGCTACATGCATAGGAAAAGACTATGGGCGTGACTCCCATGATGAAAGAGGATTACCATGACAGAGACAAGGAACTATGTGGTGAATCCTGACTGGACCAAGAGACTTGATGAACTGTCTTGTCTGTTCTTCGTTTACCAATTTCCCTGTGGTTTTTGGGAAATGTGGTTTGGTTTACTGCTTTTATAATTGGCTGCTGTGCAATGAAAGTGAAGAATGTAAAGCATAATCCTTGCATTGAAGTCCTTAATAGAATTAAAACTTTCTGTTACGTTAGCTAGGAAATCTTTTCATTCTGTCCCATAAAATATATCCTATGATAGGATTTGCCAGGAAACCGGCCATGTGTTACACTCACAGAATAAGTAGTGCATTCCTAAAAGTTCACCTTCATCCAATTGTATCAGAGTTATCTAGTAAGTGTGGTGGGAAAAGCTGGCATGCAAGGGGGTTCTTGTCCTGCAACAACCTTTAGCTGCCTGCACGCCCCGGAGAGTAAAGGCCAATCTGCAGATTTATTCCCACCCCCCTACAGGACTCTGTTTCTTTCCAGCATTACAAGTATTGTAACCAGATCCCATTCCATGCTGAGGTTACATCACCAGTCAACACTTTCAAAAACTAATGTGTGTGCTCTTAGCCCTACTGCTTCAAAACAGCACTCGCAATCCCCAGTAAAATACACTCGGGTGCTACTCATCTGAATCTGAATTACCCATACCATAATGTTTCCCTGACTTATCTTATTAGGCATGCTGTTTGATTAGTTTTGTTTTATGTGCCAGCATTTTATAGCCACCCCGTAAAATATCTTACATTTGCCACCAGCAGATTACCATCCATAAGTGACGATGATATTATCATCAGGCAGAATGATTGGGATGAGTGCGTGTCTAGCGCAGACAAGATGGCGGATGTGTTCTGAGTGAGCTCCACCAAGGAACCTCATTTTTCCATTATAATCCTGCTCCCAGCTCCCCATCGGAGGAAAGTTATGACCTAGCCCATGTCTGTCAGCAGGCGTGAGCCATTGGTGCAGTCTGTTTCACTAAAGAGCCGCCTGCGGCACCCATGTACGCCATGGCCATGCCAGTGTTATCCCTAGCACTGACTAGTATGGCGACCTGGTGGGTCGCAGCCCAGGGACTGGAGAATTGGTGCTGGGTGACCGGCTGTCAACAAGGAGGCACAGAAACCGAGATGCTTGTGCTACGAGTCAGGCAGCATTGTGGAAGTAACGGGATCTCCATAAGTCAGTAGGACTTGTCCGATAAGTATAGACACATATGTATCACTATCAGCACTGCATTGTCACAGAGTGCATTACCGCCATTGTTCAATATTGCCTGCTGATGCTTAACTACGTCTTATCCTTTCCTTTTTAGGTAACCCAGGAACTGGAACAGAAGGGAGCAGCAGACAACACCAAGCAAGTGAGAAAAGGAGCAGACAAACCCCGGAAGACATTGGATGCAATGTGAAGGTGCCCCGGAAGCAGAAAGGTAAGTGAGTCAAGGCTGGAAGATTGCATGTGCAACAACAAGAACGTGAAGCAATCTTCTGCATAGGAAGGCCCTCTTTATGCTGGAAATGCTCCGCCTCTGCCACAGACCAGGCCGTGAGTGGAGCAAGCACGATACTATCTTGCACCTCAACTCCAATGGGTACTCAAATGGATGTCAGGCTCACTGTATGCGAACACGCCGACGACCGCACTAGTGTGCAGTCTGCTGAATGCCTTACAAATTTTCCACCCCTGCACGAGAGCACCAGTACTCAACTCCTTATTGTTGGGGGTGGCTTACCGCTGAATCGCCAAACTCTTTATCTAAAGCGTGCAGTAACTCCATCTACACCATCGACACTCCTACTTGGCATGCCCAGAGATGACCACCTGGCATGCTGGGGACATCAGAGAGGATTTCAAGAGAAGGGGAGAGGCACTAGGACACTATTTACCACTCAAAAAGGTGGAAGGTCCAGTAACAGCTTAGTGTCCGTACAGAGTACTGAAGAGGCAAGCCAAAAAGGGGGGTTGCTGTACTGTTCCTAAAGGGAAGAGAGAAAGGAAAGTTCTTGCTGGCGTGACCAAGGTAGGGGAAAGGACAGGGTACTATTAATACCCTAGGGCATCCATTATGTTGGATATATTTGCCTCACACACCCCGAAGAGTGTCATGCTTCATCATCGGCGGCTGCTCCTCGTCGGGGAGGCGGTGCAACCCCCGACGGGCACACCTCAGAGAGGGGCTCTTTGGCGGAGATCTTTTTTCCAACTGCCTTTAGGTGAAGTGGGGGGGTGTGGGCAGGGAGGTGTGTACCTATGGTAAGGTGGCTAAAATGTAACAGGGGGTACCGGAATGGACTTTATTCTGGGGGTCCCCTAGCTACGGTTAAAAAGTGAAGCTAGTTCCCTAGAGGTCAACCTGTTATGTTATGTTGCCCTAGAAGATACTAGTGGTGCATGTGGTCAACATGTTTCTCGCTATTGGTATATTTACCGCGATTCTTCAGGACCAAAAAGTGAGGACAACACCATGCTAGTGTCATATGACACGAGCTCGGCGGGGATGGGTAGGTCAATACACCCGGACACAGCAGACTGCTGCCACACCCTGGGCTCAGCGCTGTAGTTCAGCCCTGCCGAACACTCATGTGGCCTCTAGGATATGTACATTAGACATAGGCATAGGAGGATCCACTAAGGTAATTCTACAACACATATGACACTAGCATGGTGTTGTCCTCATAATGGGGGACCTCTACCAGGATAATAGTCTCCTGTGTTGCAAGTATTTGATGGAAGCGGACGGACTCCCACTGGTCCACTTACTCCTATACAATTCACTGGTGACAGCTGCAGGAAATTGGTGGAGTGGCATGGCTCTGGAACACCGGACACACCTCACTTTACAGTACATGCATGTAATATGACCAGGCAGACAGCAGATTCATTTGTTTGCGGACTCGCCGTGCTCTCATGCTGGGCTGCAGCTCACACCCCTCCGGCACAGGGTGGAGGAAGACTTGACTCAATGCTGCACCGACAAAGAATGGGAAGCACTGCTGAAAGGCCTGGTCCATGTCCTCCGTAATGCTCAGTTCCACCTTATACAGTACTATCTCATGCACAGGGCATACCTCACCCCGGTCAAAATAAACCGCTATTTCCAGAGAACGGACATTGCTTGTCCCCGCTTTTGCCTGGTAGACACTGACTTCCTATATGCTCTGGTGGTGCCTGCAGCATTATTGGCAGAGGGTCACCACCCAGCTGCCCACCTGCACAAGGCGCTTGACGCTGCATGCCTGGGAGGTGTGTCTTTTAGATAGATTTCACAGGACCAAGAAAAATAAGGTCATGTCTTGCTTACTTGACCTAAGGCTAATCACAGCCAAACTCCTTTTCACCCGATGATGGAAGTCACGAGAACCCAGAGTCCTTGCAACTTGGGCACAATATCTCATGACAAGGGCCCTGGCAGAGTTTCACCTTGCACATGGGGGACAGCTTAGGGCTAAGCAAGTACCCCATAACAACCAACTGGGACACTATCCTGGTTGATCTGCAAGCCGCCACTCAACAAGCTCCAGGTACCCGCATGGGCTCACCGCCACAACAGACGTAGGACGCAGCTTACAGGCTGGTCGAATGACCGCTAGATATATTTGGGGAGTACACCTTCTGCCACACATAGGGGCCCAGGACAACATCGGGTTACTGTAGGAAGTTTTGTTCAGTTTATCTGTTCATTACAGGTTACATAAATGGCCTCTTTTCTGATACCCCTTCATTGTAATACACCAACCGTAAATAGTACGATGTAACATGGTATATAAGCTACTACCTGTCCATCTCCTTTGACATAGCCAATGCCTGTGAATCACAACTTACTGTACACCATGTAACTGATTCTTGTAAATAATACACTGATGGTTATGTAAGCCAACAAATCAGATGTGCGAACCGCATCTGCTTTAAAAAAAAATAAAACTCAATCAACAGATTCACCTAAAACAAATCAGCCAGAATGACTCAGTTCAAAGAGTCCAAAATTGCTAACCATGGCTTTGAAACCAGGAATCCTGCCACTCTGTTCTTCCTAAAACAGCTTTCTACATAACTCCCCACCTTCTAAAAACTCCGCATCACCTCAATAGTTTCACCTTCATGTGTGAAGGTTCCATACTTCGATTCTTTGCTCTCCTGGCAGCCCTTCATCCTAGTCCCTGGATCATCGCTCTCAATAGTCATCTCTTTCACAAGAGCCTTTTCTCAAAACCTCTGACTGCGCTACTCAAAGGTGCAGGTGTTGCGAGGCCTGTGCATGTAGGTCTAAGCACTGCAGTGACCATTTTATAAAATGATACATTTTAATAAGGTAAAAATAAAAAGGAAGAGGTGTGGCGCCGCGGCCAGGGCGACTGACTCCGGAATCTGGGGATCATGGTTCGATCCCCGGCACCGGCGGCAGATTAGCCCTTCACCATGCGACTCTGGGCAACAGCTTGCTTAATCTTCCCAACGGCCCCCACTGCCTAGAGACCCTTACGGGTGAGTGTGCACTTTACAAATGCGGATTTATTTATCATGTACTGTTTTATGTGGTGATGTTGGTGGTCTTTTCGAAATATAAATTCTTTGTTTTCAGGGCCACCCCTGCTCCAGGTTAGGAAAGAACTGAAGACCCATCTCTTTAAAGGAGACTCACATCATGATGCTGTAACTGGCCATGCCTGCTCCCAATATCCAGCTACCTCTTCAACCATTTGCTGATTGATTCTTTGCCTGTATAATGCTCCACTTGCCTTTGACTAGTTCACACTACACAAATAACGCATATATACATATTGTCCATTACATATTTCTTGATACACCTATGGTCAATTCACACGCATGTGCATGTCTTGTTCAGCATTAATTTGTACGGCTTCAAGTTAAATTAAATTGAAAATAATAAAAACAATGCAACTATTACCAGAATGACCTTACTTTGGGAGCTTCTGAACAGTACTAGAAATTCAGCTTGGGCGTTTTGTTGTCGATTTCACACAGATCCAGCACAAAGAATATTTATTATGAATCAAAGCACTTATGGAAGACATAAATTGACAAAAGCCACAGCCTACCTCTGTAAGCGGTCCACAGGCCACTCCTCCGCGAAGAACTTTATCCAGAGGTTCAAGATTTGTGGACAAGAATGCTGAATATTGATTTGTGGCTCTTGCAGTTCTCATTTCATAAGCCTAAAGAGAAAGAGAGACATTGTATGGTGTAGGCTTTCAAATAGACAACCTTTGTGGTCTTTCATATGGCATTTGATGCTGAACTGTTCTCCCCAGCTCTAACTCAATGTTTTACTTGCTAAACTTCGAATGGACTTGGAAGTTGTTTACACTTTGAGATGCACTCATGCTAGACCTCGAACAATGTCAATCACATCTGGGGAGGGCTTGTTTTCATGGGAAGTGGCAGACTTGCTATTAAATTCTCCTAATTCCCATCACAACTCCTATTTCAAGAGAGAGTCAATTTCTAAAAGCTGAACAAAACATTGATGGAAATGCTTGAGCCAACATCTACCCCTTGGGAAGGCCTTGGAGATACAGGCAACCTAATTAATGATGGACATTCATCTGGGAGGTATGGGGGTTGTTTCGAAGTGAAACCCAAGCAATTTCTTTAGATTTTTGGTTCATTATCTGGTCTCCTGCTGCAGGGTGGAAACGCCAGCCTCATTGACAATGCCGCTTAGTGATGAAAATCGTCTGGAGTGGCTTGTTCTCTTACTCAGAAAGGATTTGGCCTAAGAACTCAGGACAGGCTGCCACGTTTGGGAAGTATTGGTATTATTTCCATGCAGTATCTGCATTGCCAGATACAAGTAATGTCATAAAAGGATGACAACATATTCTGTGAATAAATAACGTTTATGATACAATATGTTATATAATTAGAATTTGAAATACATTGCTTTGACGTATTTTCTTCCATCAGTTTTCCATGCACGTGGTTGCAGTTGTAAACAGGTCTATTTACTAATACATATTAATATTTGGTTAGAAAAATCTCATTTTGGAGGACTTTTACTACTTGGGATATCCATTTACATTGCAGAACAGCGGAACCTAAGTTTAAACCACAGTTAAATGGGGCGGTGCAGTTATGTAACAACATTTGTTGCAATTAAATTTGAGGAACGATTTGAGGGAAAGGTTCGATTCATGTGAATATGACTCAGTAATTTTCAAGATGGAAGACAGCAGATATTCCGTAAAATAATTCTATTACGGTCTAAAACTTTGATAATAAACCTAGCAAACAGGATCTGCCAATACCTTTTAATCCCGACATTCACCGCCTAAAATTCATTTTTGAAATGGGAAAAACAATTTGTGGGTAATGAATAATATAGAACCCTATTGCCAGTCACTGTAAATGGGAGTCCACACGTATGTTAAGTAGATTTAAGTAATAGGACTGCACCAAGAGCATCATCTTATTAGAAACAAAGGCTATCGACACTGTACTATAGCTATGGTTTTGCATTCCCACTTGTCAAGTTTTCCAGATTTGAATTTCAATGTATAAGGCAACATTTGGTACTTGTTGACCAATCTGCCCCGACTCTCAAAATCAAATTTAAGAGGATATATATTTTGTTCTTCTGTATCCGCATGAAATATCTGAATTTACAGGCACAAACTCGTCTGAGTGTTACAGGCACCAGGTAAGATTTAAGATGCAGACATACAGTCCGCGCTGCTTCTGTAAAGGCTCAGAAGGCTAATGCTGGGAAAAGTGACAAGCACTGGCAAAACCAATAGGTCTGGTGTTGACTGCTAGCCTCTTGGCTTTTCAATACTGGTTTTCTTTTGCAGTGTTTTTGCAAAACTCTATTGCTGGGGGAGCTGCTGTGTGCTCACAAAGTAAAAAGTAAATGGTTAAAAGCAAAAATATATGTTTGGCCTCAAAAAGCACTCATTGACATCACAAGCAATGGCACTGAGAGGAACTAATTTGTGTGGATGTGCAACCTGTGAAAAATTAGAACGTCATCGCTCATAGTAAAGCTATCCATTGGCCGAAGGCAGCACACCCGTTGCCCCATTTTGCATTAAAATGATTAAAATAGCCAGCTGAAAACCTCTATATGTAAGAATATCAAATGTATAATTTTAGTGAAAATCAAAACGCCAGACCTAAGCAAACACTGGCATAGCCAATATGTTTACCCTCGACTCCATCATTTACATGGCAATATTCAAGGCTTCATAAATGTAATAAAAAGAATGAAAATGTGTGTATTTATGTTTCATGTGTAATGGTGCTCACACCTGTGTTAAGTTTGCCTTGTAGTGGTGCGTACACCATTTTGGCAAACATATTCAACACATACTTGATAAATGTATAGGAAAGGCTTCAGGCCAGCCTTCTGCCACTATTGGCTTGAGACACTGCTAAATACATCTGGTTTCATCCCGCAGTACGATCTTATTCTGACGTCTTCCTATTAGCTTTGTGTCATTTTGCTTTTTGTGTGAAGCATGAGAAACTACTTTACATCTGAACAGACTAGAATCAATCATTTAATAACTTTTCATTAATGGATTGTAAATCCAAAGAATGTATTTCTGCTTTGCATGGCAGAAGGATTTTTTTTACATTTTCTTTTGTCATCGGCAGACAATGACACGAGTCTTCGCACAACCCAGAGATAAAGAAAGCTGGTCCTCCTTTTATATGGAGTGTCATGAGAAGCAGGAAGCTAGGACAAATAGAGGTTCAATTTTACTATAAAGCGACAGATGCCCTCCAAGAAGAAAAAAATAGCTCGACACCTCAATTTGCACAATATAGCCAATAGAGGTCCTCACAGAAGAAAACAAGGGAGATGGAAAGCTGCAGTTGCGTTACACTACCAATAGAGAGCCATTGGTCTATTTCATATGGTTGGTAATGAACTGGGAAGCTGGCTGGAAAGCAACCACCAACCTCAGAGAATCCTATTATGCTCATTTTGTTCAATACATGACCAAGCCCAGACAGACATAGGCATAGTCTCTACAAACAGCTACAGAAGGCTTTACTGGTCAGCAGGACCCATCAAGAGAGCGGAAGGTAAAGCCAAGCACAAATGAAAGCTGGTATGTGAAACAATCTCCAACCCATTGGAGCAGTGAGCTCAGCTCCATGCGCTACTTCTGGAGGATCAAGATCATTCCAGAGGGGCAACAAATGCCTCAGGAAAGTAGTTTTATTGCATGTAGTTAATTAAAACCATTCCAATTTGTGATAAAAATCATCGATTTGTTAAAAACAACGAATTAATAATAAAAAGTAGCAACTGTCCCTTTTACAAAATTCTGCCTTCAGCAACATAAACCAACAATAATCAATGTAAAATTATTTCTCAATTTTGTCCATCTTTTGTCCTATATCTAAAATCATGTGCTAAAATCATCGGCAAAATTGCAATGTGACTATACAATATGACGCTCGTTGTGGGTGGTCGTCAACTTTCATTGCAAGGATTGTGTGAGAAAAGTGCAAATGCGCGCAGATCCTCAACTACATAGCTAAAATCATGTGCATGGTACATATGTAATCTAAGTGTTATAAGGCCTCTAATTCCCGTTCTATATCCGAAACATTAATTTCAAAACTGCAATAAGACCATACAATGTGACACTCATTGAAAACGGTCATCTGATTACTTAGCAGCGGTTGTGTGCAAGAAGTACAAATGTGCATAAGTCCTCAACTGCATGGCTAAAGTCATGTGCAAGGTGCAAATGTAAACTAAGTATTACAAGACCTCAAGTTTCTGTCTGATCTCATGTACCTTAATTTCAGAATGTTCTCAGTTATCTATTTCATGGTTCAAAATCGTGTGCAAATAGCAGGTGTAGTTATCTTCTACTTCAAAAGCTGTATGAAAATAGCCTATGTACTTGTCACTCTGCTGCTAACACAACACTCCTATGAGCACTATGTGTTTGATTTTGATAATAGTAAACTAACTTTCTGCAGAAATCTGACTGCTTTACATGAGGCCTGTAGTGAGTGGCTATTTAGTAGTAGCATTATGTCGACAAGATTTCACTTGGAAGGAATGGAATGCATGAAGTAAATAATGCCTCCAATAGTTCACACTGGACAAATACGCACTTAGTGTATGAGGGATTCTTCCGCCTGTCCACAAAATCTGCAAAGCATGGGTGGCCATGATTTCCAAATTGATGGAGTTATACGCTGGACAAGATACGGCTGGGGTGATCGAGTCTCATATGTAGATAAAACCATCCAGCCATGTTTTTTCTTTTGATAGAGCAGTTTTGTCCATTATTTAAGCCTGTTGTTTAGCAGCGTTGTTGACTATTTTTCAGTAAAACTATAGACGGTGTTGTGCATGTCCAGCATTGTTAATGCTTGTTCGAGTACGGTATGCAAGACTTTTGTTCCTTTGGGTTGGTTCTTCATTTCTGTCCAACAAAACCCCAACAAAGAATCTTCTTGTGCTGGTTTTAATTTCCAGCACATTTTTATTATTGCAGCTTGTCTGACGGTTTGTTGATTTGATAACCCGAAATCCAAGCGAACTTGAGCTTGTGACGTGAACTGTGGAATCCGGATTTTTTTTTTAAATAGGCCTGATGGCTGGAGATTCAGGAAGTTAGCGTCTTCGCCTTTGAATAGTTCCGAGCCATAAGTGAGAGTTAGGAGAAACTTGGCATCCATGACTTTCAGTAGACAGGAGTTTGATGAACACTTTAGGCGGGTCTCTGAAGGCAACATCAGGGGCATTTGCTGCCTTACCGGGGCACACTCTGGTCTGCCGCTGCGGTTGCTCCCTGGCCGCCGCTTGCTCCACCACGCGGCCGCTGCGAGGCAGACTACAGCCCCCAGCATCCTTGGCGGTGTGACACGCCCACCGGTACTCACGCACGGAGGCGCTGATAAGGCAGAGGTCCCTGCGGTCGAGCAGGAGTCTCTGAAGGCAACATCAGGGGCATTTGCTGACTTACCGGGGCACACGCTGGTCTGCCGCTGCTGTTGCTCCCCGACCCCCGCTTGCTCCACCACGCGGCCGCTGCGAGGGAGACTACAGCCCCCAGCATCCTTAGCGGTGGCACGTCCACCGGTACTTACGCACAGAGGCGCTGATAAGGCAGAGGTCCCTCCCGCCTGGCGGGACGCGCGCGGGCGGCGCCGGGCTAAGCCCGGGCAAAGGGCGGGCCCTCTGTGGCCCTCAGAGGCCAGAGGAGGCTGGGCTGGGCCACGGTTCTTGGAGCTTTACTTAAGGACCTATGATCTAAGTGAGTCCCACTTAATTGTTATTAGTGTAAAGTGCTTGTGAATATTTATTTCTGTTACTTGATTAGCCTTGTGGGATATAGGCAAGTTTGAACTATGTCTATGGCCAAGACAAACAAAACTGCATCTGGCCTAGGAACCATGGACAATTACTTAGTAAAAAAGGTGACCCAAATTAACACCGAGCGTAGGGCCTCATAGGTCGAGGGAATCAACCTGATTTACATGAAGAGTTGTCTTACCCACTGGTAGATCTGGCTGTAATTGATATCTTGGATCAGGGCAATGGGGGTTTCATAATGGCCGATGCACAGGTTCATGTTGAACCAAATGAAGACCAACCGGATATAATTAACGACACAGCAGAAGAGTTACCACCCTCCCCTAGGCCAGTGAGATCATGCAGAAAGGCACAAACTAAACGTGGAGGAAAGAACAGTAAAAAAAAAGTAGAAAAAGGCCATTCAGCCCCAAATAGTGCTGCAGTTATAATTGATTCCCAGGAAGGAAAAAGTGTCGATGGTACAAATACAAATATAAATCCGGAGCAATTTACCCTTCTAATCCATGCGATAGAAGTTAAGATAGAGGAAAAAATTGTAGAGCTGATGAACCCCCTGATTTCCAAATTAGATACCGTAGCCCTAGAAGTCGAGAGATTGGGTGGGTTGTTAGCAGCACACTTGGCCTCAGCCGCTGCAGGAAGATCAAAAGCGGTGGATAAGAGACCAGTTGCTGAGGGGCAGGGAGCTGGTAGAGTGAACTTACAGCAAACCAGCCAGCTAATATCTGTAATTGAGCCAGCTCCACTTGAGTTTACCCCTCCAATCACCCAGAATAAAAAGGCCACAGTAGGCCCAGAGGGAACGCCGGCTCCTATGTATGTAAAGAAAAGCCACCATGCTAACCTTCCTCCTGATTGCGCACCATATGTGGTTGTTCTTACAAATGTTCCCCCCACTGAGTGTCATTCTCCTCAGTCCTATGAGGAATCCCAAGACTCATTAAAAAATAGAACAGTATCATGGTTGAACAAAAATTGTGGGTTTCCAGTTACATTTGCTGACCAAGTATTGTCAACAAGGAGGGTGAACTGGATTGGAACATCCAGAAAGACAATAAATGGAGATTGCATTATTGTTAACTTCAAACATCCCCAACATGTTGCCACAGTCTTATTAAGAGCGGCTTCTTTAGTTTACACTGCGAATAGTATATGAGTACGCCCACTTGGTTAATTCCATACCCACTTGATTAAAGCCCCACTGAACTCTGGGTCATTTAGGCCATTTACTCCTATTCAGCCACCGACCCCTAATGGAGCATATTTGTACAATGTTGGTAACCAGTGTGGGAATGGGTTTAATATTGCAACACAGAATAGATATGACACACTTTCAGGTCTAGAGTCATGTGATTGACGTGAGGAATCTGTGGGTCAGGGAAATGACAGATTGGAGGAAGCGGGATGCACAGAAATAATTCGCGTAAAAACGAGGCAGAACAATGTAATCTCACGGAACATTGCGGGCCTGGGCACTAAGATGGAGGATTGTAACTGGGTCAGGTACATTAAGTAGTATCAAATCATCTGCCTGCAGGAGACTTGGTCTATTGAGTGCAACCACTTTCTCGAAGGGTACAAGGCTTTTTATGTCCCTGCAACAGCAACTATTAGAGGCAGACCCAATGGGGGGAATGGTTAAGTTCGTTTCTGTTGCATTATCCTGCATAGTTCGTAGAGTCTCAACATGCAATACTGGTATTATCGATTTAGTTTTATTGGAGGATAACTGTATGGCCAGTGTGGTTAATTTTTATAATGCTATTAATTCTTGTTCAGCCCTTAGCCAGATAGTAGCATTGAATGCTTTCATTAGTAGTTCAATGAAGGACTGCTCGCATAACCTCTTGATCATGGGGGACTTTAATGTTCATCCCTGCGGGGACCCCCTCTTTAAATGTATCAGGGATTTGCACTGTGCGCGGTCCGAGGGGTTTCACCTAGAACACACAATTGAGGGGGAACATTTAAATGATATGCTTAATGATCTGGACTTAACGGCGACAAGGGCACTGTTGGACCCTACTATGCTTTTTGAGACACCGACCTTTAAGGGTCACGGGAGGGGAACCTTCATTGATTATGTATTTTTAACATCATCAATGCAGTCCTTTATGGATTCCTTCATTATTGATGACAGTGAATTTAGCGATCACAATCCACTCACTGTACACATGAGGGGCCCATGGTCAGTCAAAGAAGTATTGAATCACACTACAGGTAGGGTGAGTATGACAGATGGGAGACGGCGATTAAGATGGTCCAAGATCACCCCAGACCTGCTGTACAAAGAGATTAAAGTCGCCTGTGCAGATGAGATTATGGTCTGTATGCAAGAAGGCGCACAGCCAAACAATGTCCTTAATGCTTTTCAAAATCTATCGGTTAAGGTTTCAAAGCTGTTGTCAGCTCCTGTAAAGAAGTTGGAGATCAAGGGACCTAAATGGTTTAATCATGAATGCTCAAAAGCAGCCAGAAATTTAAGATTAGCACTGGCTACCAAACCAAGAATAAAGGCAAAAGTTCAGCTGTGCCGGAAGAATTATAAAACTATTATTGCCAGACACAAGGAATCCCTTAGGGAAGAGGCATGTAGTGAGATTCTTGATCCCACTACTCTGCAGTGTAGCACTAGATTCTGGGCAGTGATGAGGAAACCTTTTTTGGCCCAGGAGCAGGGCGATGGATTAGAATGCCTATACCTAAGGAGGACTGGGAAGAAAACTTTAAGAAATTGTATTGTTGCTCGTTGGATGAGTCTCATAACACTGCCCCTTCTGTCAGTGGTGGTAAAATGATTAGTTTTAATACAGGTGAGGTTATCAAGGGCATTTATGGTCTAACAGCTGGGAAAGCCCCAGGGCCTGATGGGATCCCGCCGGACTTATTTAAGTCCGAGCCCAAATTCTGGGCACCCATACTAGAGTCTGTTTTTAATGCTGCTGTGAAAGATGGTTGTCCGCAATCATGGGGTGTTTCTACAATTGTCCCGGTTTTTAAGAAGGGGGACAAAAGTAGCCCACATTGTTACAGACCCATTTCATTAATAGACTCTATGGTTAAAATTTCAGGAAGAATGGTATTGCAGAGACTATCTGAATGGGCAGAGGAAAAAAACATTATGTCCATTTCTCAGTATGGTTTCTGTAGTGGTCGCTCTAAAATAACTCAGTGCCTGAATCTCTTTTTAATATTAAGTAAGTACACTGTAGTGCAAAGGGGCACCATTCATCTCGCCTATGGATTTGTCCTCTTGGCTGATCTGCATAACAACACCAGAGCTAACGTGAGATACTCCTAAGATCTGAGTGTAACAAATAATTTTAACATTGGAAAGGGTGTTCGCCAAGGATGCCTCTTGGCACCCTTCCTTTTTAATTTTTATATCAATGAGCTAGATAACGTGCTTCAGAACGTCCCGAGAGTCGGTAGGCGGGGAATTCCTATACACCTGTACGCAGATGATGCAGTTTTAATTTCGAGAACCGAGAAGGGACTCCAATCCCTCCTAAATGCTTTTAAATTGTTCATGACAGATAGAGATCTTTTGGTTAACAACTCAAAATCATTTGTCATGCAAGTAGGCCAGCAACCAAGAAGGACTTTCACCTTTAAAATTGATGACACTGTAATCCCTTTAACAAAAACGTTCTCTTACCTCGGGGTTCTTTTTGATACCAAACTTAATTGGGCCCCTCAACTTGCAAAAAAGAAAGGAGAACTTGTGAGGGTTAATGCTTCCATTTTTAGGTTTCGGCTACCGTCCCACTGCGTAAGCAGTGGGTGGGCGGAGCCGAAATCTTTTGTGAGTAATATGGGGGCCTGAACACGCCCATCTTCTCCATTGGCTGGCCTCGTAAATGCTGGCCAGCCATTGGAGGAGAGGAGCGTCACTGAGTTCAGGGCCCGCCTTGACGTGATTCGGGGGCGTTTGTGTGTTTTTTTAAGTCCCGCCCCTTTTTTCGTCATGCCTTTCTGGTTTTCGTTTCTTTTTACATTCTTCAAACACGCCCCTAGTCTAAAGGACGGCTTGATGCGATCCGTGGGCGTTGCTTCTGTGTCCGTCTCTTGTCTTCAGCTCTTTCTGGAGCTGCTCGGCTCCGCTCGCCCCCCCCTTCCCTTTGCCCGCAGCCCTCCTCCGTCCTGCTCTCGCCCCCTCTGCCCACAGCCCTTCTCCGTCCTGCTCTCGCCCCCCCTTCCCTCTGCCCGCATCCCTCCTCCATCCCGCTCTCGGCCAGACCGCCTCTTGAATGATATCTGTTGTCCCACCTACCTAGAGGGAGCTTCATACAGGCTCCACGGAGCTCTCACTGCACCATGGAGCTGTCTGGCACTGCAGAGCTTCTTATAGGCACTAGACTTACATGAGACCGCAACATTGACCTGAGTGCACAAGAACAGGGTTCTTCCGAGGAGGAGGAGCCTCTCTTCCGACCACGGACATTTATTTTTAGCAAGAAATAGTAAAGACAAGGCCTGGGGTAAATATGGAATTACTTAAGAATGATTTGTGTGTTGTGGGCAGTTTTACATAGCGCGAAACAGCCCCGAAGGTTTCGGAGCGCTTTACCGGCGCACCAGTGTCCTTACACAAGGATTGGCCGATAGGAGGCGCCATCGGGGGTTCAGATGTGGCAGCTTGGCTTCAAATACGCGCGCCAGGATCCTGTAAGTGTAGAGGGTCACACGTGGCTCGGGTCGCGCCTTCAAAGCCGGCCTCTCAGGGGTCCCTGCCCCAGGGGGAGGGATGGTGTAAACGGGCACACGGACCTGGCTGTGCCCCCACAGGGGGGCACGGGAGGGCGGTGCCACCGCGTGAAACAACGTCGAACCATGACCCCCCCGTGTTATTCTTATAAAGGACATGTGTCTCTTCCAGGAAATAATATACACTGAGAAGAGGCGGAGTTATAGTGCCTCGCTATCTCAATGCTTCACGTGCACGACATGCGCTGCACCAGGCGCTCTTGTGGACACTGGAGGAAGCCCCGGTGCGCACACAGGGGCAGATTTACAAGCCCATTGTGCGACTTTTGCGTCACTTTAGTTAAAAGTGACGTGAAAGTGAAAAGAGTGTGTGTCGGGTGAAAGGAGGGGTCTGTGAAAAGAGTGTGTCGGGTGAAAGGAGGCGTCTGAAAAAAGTGTGTCGGGTGAAAGGAGTAGTCTGTGAAAAGTGTGTGTGTTGGGTGAAAGGAGGGGTCTGTGAAAAGTGTGTGTGTTGGGTGAAAGGAGGGGTCTGTGAAAAGAGTGTGTGTCGGGTGAAAGGAGGGGTCTGTAAAAAGAGTGTGTCAGGTGAAAGGAGGGGTCTGTGAAAAGTGTGTGTGTTGGGTGAAAGGAGGCGTCTGTGAAAAGAGTGTGTCGGGTGAAAGGAAGGGTTTGTGAAAAGAGTGTGTCGGGTGAAAAGAAGGGTCTGTGGAGAGTGTGTCGGATGAAAGGAGTGTCGGACGCAGAAGAGCGGGGGTGAAAGGCGCGTCAGGTGCATGCGCCGCTAAATCCTTGTTTTTTTATTTGAGTATCTTTTTTCTACATCTTCTCTTCAATTCTCTGTTTTTGTCGGGCGGGGAGAAATGGATTATATATTTATTTTGTTTGACAGCTATGAAGTGTTATGAAGTGCTGCTAACTGTGTAACTGGTGTCTTTTTAATACATAATCTCCTTTCATATCATTTCTCTTTGAATCTGGTGTGTATGTGATAAACCGACAAGATTTGATAACAATTAAAACACTTCCTTTGAAATAAAATGGGTTCCCGAATATGCAGTACTTGCCAAGGTTTTTATTTGATAAATTTCGTAAAGCTCATAACAATACAATACTCACAGCAAGGGACGCTACCAAATCCCCGGCAAAAGTAACAAAGTAAAAAAACGTTAAAATTCCACACATATGTCAGGAAATGTGTTAATAAAAATGCAGCTGAAATATAAAGAGCTAACCGATTAAAAGAAAGGGAATGAAATGCCAGATAAACAAGCATTGGCCGCGTGCACCTCGCACTCAAAGTTAAAAGAAAACAAGCTTTGAGACGCACTCTGTGGTGGGAGAGGGGGAGGGGCATTGAAGCGAGGCTCGCGCTCGGCAGAGCAGTGGAATGAAAACATTCATTAGTCATCACAGCAGCACAGATCAGCCCATTTGCCCCATCCCATCAGTAAGGACACAAGCCAGTGGAGAAAACAAGCTTTTCCGAGCACGGGCTCAAAGTAAAAACAAGCATTTACAATGCAACGGTTTTGCCTTTGGAAAACTTAGAGCTATTGGAATTGTAAATGACAATGCCATTTATTTATCTGTTTTCAAAACCAACACATAAATACAAATTTTGTCATTTACAATGCCAATAGCTCAAACTTTTCCAAAGGCGAAACCTTTGCATTGTAAATGCTTGTTAATTTTGCTGCCAAATTGGGGAAAAAAACCTGTTTGTGCCATGCTAAAATTGTATAATGCAAAGTCAGTGGCAACTGCCATTTATGGGAGTGAAATCTGAGGGTATGTTGGTGGTGAGCACCTGCAGATTGCTGAAAACTCTTCTCTGAAGCGTCTCATGTGTGTCCCGGTAGGCACCCCCAATCTTGCTGTGCATGAAGAGTTAGGGACGCAATATCTAAGTGACTTGTTTTCTCTACGTCCCTTGACTTGTTGGCTAAAACTGTGGTTGAACCCGGATACCACTAACGCATTTGATTGTGAGGGACTTTTTGAGTCAGGATAAGGCAATGTGTACCCCTTGGTTAAAATATCTGAAATCCAACTTTGCTAGGCTTGGTGGTCTAGAACGGTTTGAATTCCCAAGCCAAACTGTAAAAGTGGATCTGGAGCTCATTAAACGGGCCTTCCTTCTGGATAGGAGGATCCAGAGGGAGGATGTGGAGCTTCAGCAACAAAGCGTGAGGAAATTTGCCGTGCTGAAAACTTGTGAAACCATAGAACCGTACCTGGCTGGCTCATTGGCCTCACATGAAAAATTTCTCCTAACGAGGTTCAGGCTAAATCTCTTCCATCATCTGCTAGTCAGACCAAAAACAGACATTTTTAACAAATTGGCAGCACCCTGCGGCTGCGACGAAAAGTCTCTGCAGGATATGCTGCATTTTATATTTTTATGTAAGTTTTATGAATTCCCATGCAAGCGCTACCTGGTAACTCTTTTAAAAAAACGTAATTTTACACAAATCAGACCGGCACTAATGTATTTACAACTTTTGCATAGTGACAGTATCCTCCAAATTAAGGAATTTTTAAAACTGACTGTTAAACTGAGAAATAGTCTGGACCAGTAATGACTCACTGAGCATTTTGTAATATTTATATCTTCATTTTCTGTTCTGACCTTATTCTGTGGAAGAAAGCATATCTTTTCACTTTTGGCACTTTACATGATATGTGTTTACATCTTTTTGTGTGATAAGAATTTTATATTGTATATGTACTTTTATGGTTTGCAAAATAACCGAAATAAAGTTTTTATTGATTGTTTTAACACTTTAATTTCAGTTTTAACATATTTAATGCGAAACAAAGTTTGTTTGCTTGAGCTTTTCTGGAGTTTAGGTGTTCTTTAAGCATGAACCTCATGTCGACCACTACTCCCAGGTATTTGTAGGAGTCACACTGCTCTATTCTATTTCCTGCTGTGCACCACTGGTATTTTTTCCTGTTGGGTCCTGTGTTTGCTGAGAAACAAATGCCTCAGTTCCAGCACGAGCCCGGCGCAGAAGGGTCTTGGCCCAACTTATAACAGCTAAAAAGAAGCTGGGCCTTGGTCTGGCGGGTACTTTGAAATAGTACAAATATGACTTTACGGTGTGAGACCCTCTCAAAATTGAGATTACTATATAAAAAAAGTCACATGGGAGTCGCCAGAGGCAGATTTACACTAATGAAAAAATCTCTCAGCCTCCAGAAGAAACGACACCACAGATTTCTGGGGACTGGTGAATCATGCCACAGGCCAGAGGTTGCCCCCATCAATCTCGAAAGCCTCCTAAACTATTTATCTCAAGGAAATGTATGGGGGCCCAAAGTCATCACAGGGGTACCATGAAACTGGACCTACAAGCCTGGAGGCAGAATTTCCAGTAAGTCCCATCTCTTCGGGAGAGGTGAAAAAATAATCAATACCGGTCATTGGGACAACGCCCCGGACCTCAACAGCTTACCACAAGCAATTTTTAAACAGAACCAATATTATTGGGCCAAACACCATGTTATAAAACCATGTCCTCATTAACCAGGTAATTCCAGACAGCTGGCGGGAATCATTCTAGGCCCAAATCTATGAAGCACAGAAGACTACACTACCTCTCAACTATTCGTTGATTACCCTAATGGACGGGGAGGCAAATTATTTTGCCAAATGTCTGCTCGCTGAGCTGACAGTCTGGTCTGAAATAGCCACATTGGTACTAGTGAACTAGAACAGTTTCATGAAAAGAACAGGCATAACAACAAACTTCCTAATGCCTGCTCTGCTAAACGACCAAGCCAGGCGCCACTCCTCAAATCTACACCTGTGTTATGTGGACTTTCTCTGTGCCTTTGAGGTGTACAGAGTAACATCTTGAGTTGAGGGATCTCTCCTCTTCTCCTGAAAGCCATTCAGTTGTTGTATACCGATACATGCACAAGGGTAAGGCTGGGCAAATGTGCATCAGTCTCGAAGAAAAACCTACCATCGCAACCCAATATTTAAAATAAGGCCCTGGGGAGTTGGTGATCTCCGGGACTCAAAGAGCCTCAGGAGGGGAGCCCTGTGTGCCCCTTTTTCTGTAAAATGACCACAAACCCCAGGACCTGGCCCACCCAGCTTTCTTCAAAAACAAGGGCGGGAGACAGTGTTTTTTTTAAGGCACTGCAATATTCACAAATGTTTTGTGGATAAAATAAATAGCTTTTTTCTCCTGCCGGGGGTCCCCCTGGGAAGCCAAGACCAAGGCTTCGGGATCAGGGTATATCCACCGCACCCCTTTCTTTTTTTTCACTTTTGTTGGGACTTGGCTGAAGCAGGGTTTGAAGATGGCTGCCAACACTTCCTGGTTGAAGTGTTGGCAGCCAATCAGAGCTCAGCAGATCTGTGCATGAGCTTGTCATTATTCGAGGTCGTATTTTAGATTTTTTTTTTTTAAATATCTGGCACAATATGGAACGGATTTACAACAAATAACAGAAATCACGATCTGTGGACCAAAAGCTAGTTTTCTATCAATTGTGGTGTAATTCCATCCAGTGGGTAGGCCTGCAAGGGTGTCTAAATAGTCTACAGAAATTAACATGGGAAACACTTTTACTGAAACCCTCTCACCCCTTTTATCATGACCTCTGCTTGACAGATCACCCTGAAACTTTCCATTCACAGCTAGAATTAGTGGCACACTTTTTTGGGAAAATTTAATGAAGGTTCTTCAAACAGCGCCAAAGATCTAGGCAAGTCAAAAAGTGCTTTTCCTATTGAAACATGGTCCTAAGTAACTATAACTACCTACTGGCAACCACCAGTAGGTAATTTAGTAGTCACTCAAAGCAAAGGTATCCAATGGCTGTTGTGGGTGGGTGCATTCACCTATATTTTGTACTATGGTGGGTAAGAGACTTATTTGAGTGCCATTTGAACAGACCAATGGTTAAAGAGTGTTGATTGAGAGACTCTATATATTTTTATGCATTCATAAAAACGTTTTGTGCAAGTAAGCAAAAGTGGACCTTGGTCCTGACCTAAAAAGCATCAAGTATACATGGCAACATCAAGTGACCAAAAGGGTGAGATGTATCCGGTTTTAAATAATAAAATAAGGTAGCCTTTTGCTTTGACATGTTATTGCTTGCATCTTATATAAATTGCATTTTTGTGGAGAGTTTAATTTTGAGTTGTTGATGATTTTACAAATCTTACATCATCAGTCTGTGAGAAAAAAAAAAGTATAGTGGTTTAAGATTGCCATAACACTGCAAGACCCGGAAACAGATAATTCTAACCCCTACCACCACAGTCAGGCTTCCGTTGGCATTAGATGTGAACCTGACTGTAGGGTCATGGCATCCTTGATTGGGTGTGGGCCTCTTTCCTGGTTCCTATTGGTTGGCAATATTTTGAAATTCTTGCTGAGAGGCTGACAGAGCCTCTAACTATGGAAAAGGGCACTGAATGAGCCAGGAGTTGTGGCAGGATTGGCCACTTGTCAAGTGATGCTAGATCTGTAGAGTACACAACGACACATGAGCAACACACAACACAAGTGCAAGGAGACACTGGCCTCAGGGATGAAACTGAAGAGAAAGAAAATACTACCTGTGGTAAGGACTGGGAGTCCGCCGCGGTTGAAGACCGGAAGTGGAGCCTGTCGGGCGGAGACACCCATGACCGCCCGGAAGCAGCTGCCGGTCTAGTTGCTCGCGAATTCATCCAGGCGGGGAAATCGAGGAAGGACAATAAAAACACGGCACACACAGAGTCCCGGCGGCGTCTTCAGGAAGCGATTCCATGGTGCCCGGAGGAAGACGAGGAGCCCAGCAGTTCAGGAGAGGAGCAGCAACCGGAGGAGCCCAGCAGTTCAGGAGAGGAACAGCGATCGGAGGAGCCCAGAAGGCCTGCCGGAAGCAGCATCTGGAGGAGCCCAGCAGTCCCAGAGGAGGTGCGGACCAGAACCCGTGGGAGTACACCCCAAGATTGTACAAGGCACTCACGCCCGGCGGTCCCAGGAAGGGAGAAAACGCCCCGGGTCCGGACGCCACGGCCCTGTGGATGGGCCGTGGCCCAACGCAAGTGCCATTAAGGGGTGCCTTCCAGTGGGGGTGGTGGGGGTGTTAACTAGTTGATTCATGCCGGCCTCCTTCCACACACTCCCTACCTTCCCTTGTATCCCCACTATCTATGGTGACGGTAGCACGTAGCATTTGTTGAAGAGCAGTGTGACTAATCCCGACCCTTTTTTCTTTTTCCTTCCGGGGAGAGCCAACGGGGAACAGACCAACGCCAGGAAGACGGTACCCCACGGGCAGACCAGACACCCCGGAAAGCATCTGTCGCATCACCTGTTCTTATTCAAAGTTGTCTTTTCATGAACTGTAAATCTAGAAAGAGAGTTGTCCTAAACGGAAAAATTAAGAACAAACATTCTCAATAAAGACTCTCCAAACTAATACTCTGCATGACCAGTGGCTCATTCTAACGACCACTCGGACATTCTTACACTACCAAAAAAAGTTATCCTAAAAGGGGACGTCGTCTCTTCCTCTGCTAACGGTAAGTATATTTCACATACCGACTTTACCTGCAGTGGTTAGGTTGACGCCTGATGCACAAGATCTGTGAAAGAAGGTTGGTGTTGTGGGTGGCTCTCTGTGGTCCGTAGAGAGATCCTGCCTCGGATGGCAGCAGCATCACAATAACAAGGTCCTGCTTCAATACATACACCAAGCCCAGACCCATGCCCACAAACAGAGGAGACAATGCTAGATACCTAACTGAGCTGCTGGCTTACTTTGATCTAGCAGCTGATTGGCTGCTGATTGTTAGGCAGCTTCCATAAGGCTACGACAGAGCTTCTTTTATATATTTTCAAGCAGAAACTACTACATCCACTCCACAACCTCTTCAGCAATCTCAGCTGTCCACTAGGTCTCCAAAAGCCCCAAATATATTGTCCCACAACAGCGACAACACACTTCAATTAGATTCAGAACTTCACAAAATAACAGATGGCTGAACGACTACTCTATTTTTGAAAAGATAGAGAGTGCAACACCCTCAATAGCAAACAGTTCTCAAAACTGCCCTTTGTATAATCAACATCTGAAATTTACCTTGCGACATTTATGTGTTAATAAACAGAGCGACATATTTTATCCTTTATATTTTTTCTTTTTATTGTATATATTTTATCTTTGATGTATAAAAAATAGTTTTTTTCTTTCTTTTTTATATAAACATATATAAATTATTTGTAATAAGATGATTTTGATTATATAGACACAAAATACAAATGATTGTATAACATATACAGAAAGCAAAAGAATTTTTGTGAACAAACATGAAATTAGGTCGATGGAAAACTGAGGTTGGCAACAAGATGGAACAGAGCACAAGACTTAAGGTAGGTAATGCGGTGGAATTAAACACTACGCGCGTTTCGGCCTGTGGCCTTCGTCAGGTGACCGTCATTCGTGAAGTGCAGACATAACAATGTGTAGTGTGCAACAAAAAAATTTTTTATTGAGTGAATGTACATGGAATGATGGGTTTCCAATAGAGATAGAATGTTAAAAACTTAGAACCGGTGGTTAGCTGATGGCACGGCTCTTACTTAGATATTTTTGTCCACCTTAGTTCGATAGATTACAGTTGGATAAAATCAGGCTGGTTTTCAGATATAGGAACAAACGGCTAATTGGCTTATAGGCTTAATACGTTCAGCCAAACATATGTAGAGTAAATATTCCAGGGATTCAATTGGATGACTTCAAGGCGCCATCTGCATTTGTACACAAGGCGACACAGCAAGGACAGAAGTATCGTTACTAAGCGGGACCATACCAAATAGAAGAAATAACAGTAAAGATAGCGGATGGTCCCTAATAATATTGAGCAGTCACATGCTTAAAAAGATTACGCCTTGTGTACCTATAGCATCTTGGATTAATTGAAAAGCATTTCTTTAGAGGCTGGATTTTCGGGAAGGGCTGTGACAGGCTTTAATACGGTGAGGATATGGGACGAGAAGCAACACTGGGCTTTTCAGGTACTGTTGAAATGGAATGATAAACTATTACACACGAGCTAAATAAAACCCGAACTGGATTCTTAAAGCTTTTAAAGTTTATCCAAGGAAGAGCCTGACGAGTAAGGCACCGAGGGAGGTGGAAAAGGCGGTAAAAAAGCAGAGACAGGATAAGAAGGGCCTGTCGGGGAAGCAGAACATCTCTGAGCAGAAGGTAGTGTACCAGAGGCACGTCAGGCCACCCAGCCTACTGGCCAAAAGCATCCTGGAAGAAATACTACTACTAAAACCAACTCCCCACTGATTCATCTGGCAAACCAGGCTGTGCGCAAACAGGGGTCCAGCGCTAGAGGCAGACAGGCGGACACCAAGCCCCAGGAGCCAGCGGGGCACTGTGTGGAGTGCCAGCCCCTCCCTCACTCCCACCAGGAGGATTTAGCTAACCAGGCACGTGCCGGGCGAAGCCCGGACCAAGGGCGGGTCTGTCACTCTAAGGCTGTCTAAGCCCATCATAGCCAGGAAGAGCCAGGCCAGGGCCACCCCTCTTACATCTGATAACGGCCATTTGACGGTCTGAGCCGCACTGTCCTGCGACTGCCACTGAAGGTATTGTTTCTATCCCAAGGCTATAAAGCCTACAAACAATTACGAGTGTGTCAGACCGGCCTTCCAGACCTATTCCTATGAGAAAAAGAAAAGCTATGGAGGGGGTGGGGGGGTTCTGGAGTGAACACAACACAAGGCCAGAGGAGAGCAAAGAAAGTCAAGAAAAATAATTTAAAAACTCATAAAACTGACATTATGGACCGTATAGAGGTGCTTGTAGATGAGTACGGGAGCATATTAGCTGGAGACTCTGCTATAAATCTAGATACAACCAAAATTCGAACTGATTAATCTGGCAAATGTTCCCAGTCAACCCAAATCCATGTACCTCAGATGTTCCGCAAATCGCCTTGTTTGAACACTCCTAATGATACCAAGAATTTGCCCTCGAGGCAATCTAGCCCTGATTTAGAAATTCCCTCGCTCTCACAAATACCATCTCAGCCTCTGACACAGCATAGGTTGAGTTATTTGGAACCCACTGTTATAGTCTGTTCCAATCGTTTTTCCGCTCTGGACGATGAACCAGCTTCCTCTCCCGACCTACCCACTCAAGGCCCAATGGAAGTCCCAGTTGAGCTACAAGTGGAGGGTGTGGAGGACCCAAGCGTTAGGACTTCGATTTTATTATCAATCATAAATTCTTTGAGAATGGAGGTGAGGGATCTACAATCTCTGGTTACAGATTTAAGGGCATCTGTGGAAGCTTTAATGTTGCATCACATTCCCACATAAATCTATAGCAGTCCCCCAGCCCTCTAATCCACTGCCAAGAAACCTCAACCTAGCAGATAGAACAGGAACTGCAAAAAACCATGTCACACCTTACTCCAACCTACAAGCCAGTACCACCTAGCGAGTCCATCGCATTGGCACAGTGTAGGAAGCAACCTAACGTCCATTCTGGGTTCAATCATATTAACCATATTTATCAAAATCCCTCTGTATCTCAGGCCCCCGCATGTAAAGCAGCAGTGCCAGGCCTATGCCTTATTGGACGCCCTTCCCGTCCTTTGCCCACGAACCAGACAGTCTTTATGGTAAACGTCCCTAAGCCTATGGTCCACGAATATGAGGATTTGTTGATTAATAAGTCACACATTGGATTCGACACTTTAGAGGGTGCCGATCCATAATAAGAGAGGACATCGTTAGGGCAACAAGGCATCCTCTCAAGCCCAACGAATACATACTATCGAACTCTTGCTGACTTCCCCTAACTTGACTGAGGGTTTACTTGCTTTAGAGAATAGGACTTGTGAGATCTGAAAACAAGGTCCTAAAAGAGCTAATTATGCTTCGCCAGAGAAGCCCCACCAAGCCTTTACTGCAAGATCTAGGGTGCCACTCAAAGACCTAGCAAGACTCCGCCCCCTCCTGTTGTGGGCCCGCTTGTGGCGGACACCAGAACTGTCTAGGTATGCTGAGGGGCGAAGCGAAGTAATGAGCATGGATGGGTGGCATAAGATCAAATGGTTAAAGGACCTAAAATTACTTCTGTACGATCTTGACCTTAAAGAGGTATGGCTAAATAGATCAGCTCCACCAAAGGCAGAACTAAAGAAGATCTATTGGGCTTGGGTCAATAACAAGGGTCTCCTCAACCCCAAAGCAGGTAGGCTGACAGAGGAGTTTACGAACCATAAGAACCTTACCCGTTATGAACCATACTTAGATGTCATACAAAAGCCATATGACAGAGCCTTGTATTTAGAGTTCAGGGTAGGTTCACTCCTCACACGAGAGTTGACTGCGAAATGTAAGCCTCCCCATCAAACATCAGCTTTCTGCCCGACTTGTGAGGCTACCATCGAGTCAACGGCGCATATTATGTTCGCTTTCCCAGCCTACAAAGCGCCAAGGGAGCGTTGGCTCAGACCACTCTGTAGAGTTGGGCACTCGCAGCCACTCTGATGCACTGCGCATTTTAAGATCTGATGCGCGGGATCTGTATGCTTGTGGTCTTGCCAAATTCCTGAGATGGGTATGGAGCATTAGATCAAGAATCCTGAACGCCAACCCCTAAACAATTCTCCTGATATGTGTCTCCTATTTTTATCACGTTGAACTTTTATTTTGATTGAGATGCTGTTTTTAATACCCATTATCAGACCGTTGATAAATTTTCTCAGTCAAACGATTTGGATATATTTAATATTTTTTAGAATGTACTCTGTTTTTAACTGTATAGCTTTTTATTCTTGTTCTACAGATTTTAAGATCTGATTTTTATCGAAATAAAACTATTATGACTGACTGACTAGTACAGTGCACTGTGTGTGCCCAGGGCCTGTAAATCAAATACTGCTAGTGGGCTTGCAGCACTGATTGTGCCACCCACACAAGCAGCCTTGCAAAAGGTTCTCAGACCTGACATTGCAGTGCATGTGTGCGGTTTAGAACTGCCTTGTCGACCTGGCAAGTACACTCACTTGCCTGGCCCTAACCTTCCCTTTTCGTATATGTGAGTCACCCTTAAGGTAGGCCCAAGGTACCCCTGTGGGCAGTAAGGTGAAAGGTAGGACATGCCCCGATGTGTGTAGCATGTACTGATCCTGAAATACTGCCAATTTTCGTTTTTCACTGTTGAAAGGCTATCTGTCTTATAGGATAGAATGGGGAGTTTACTTGTAACATCTTATAAGTTTAACTGCCATGGACACAAGATATGAACATGGAGTTTGATATGCCTGAACTCAGAATATAAAGATATGCCTGAACTCAGAATATAAAGATGCATCTTTTAATAAGGATGTTTTGTATATTCTGAGTTTAAAAATAACACTTTAGAAAGTGGCTATTTTTGTGCTTCGATCAGTGATTGCATAGATGAGCACACTCTTTTTGGTTTTGGTTTAACACTTGTTTAAAATGTAGGTGGTGCAGGTTGGTTAAAGTATGAGGATGAAACAATGTCTGAAAGCGCTGTCCTCTGGTGCAGAGGGGAGTCTCCAACTTGCACTCAATAAAGAAAAGTAAATAAGTTGTCAGTTTCTCAATAAGCTCTTCTCAATACACTTTAATGAGTTGACAAATGTCCTTTGATTATCTCAACCTGGATATAACCATCACAGTGATCCTCACTTGATGCCACAATATTTGTTTTACATATATTCACATGGCCACTGCATTTCGGGCAGTAGCCTTTCATCAGACGCTTAGTTCTGCAACATAGAAGATACTCGATTCCAGTACTGAAAAAGGCAACATGCCAAAACATAGAACACATCGAGATAATTGATGGTGCAATGTGTAAAATGAAGTGGTGAATCTTGACATCCGCTAGACACTGGTGATAATAAACAAGACAAATTCCTCATGCAAAATATAACCCACTGTTGGCCGGATCGTGGTTCGTGGAGTTTTGCTACGTGGAACTTCGTGAAATTACAAAAAACCTGTTGCTAATTCTGCGAGTAGCGGAGTGCAGTGGGAACTGCAGTTTGTGATGGTATTCCTGTGACTCAGGTATAAAGTCTACCTCAGCGGCAGCTCGCTAACTTACCGTTTGTGATAGCGAATTTTCCGTTCGGGATCAAGAGTGTGGGGGGGGGGGGGAGAACTCCTCTGCACATTGCGAATGTGTACTATGTTTTGGCATGTTGGCTTTTTCAGTACTGAACTCTAATTTCTTCTATGTTGCAGAACTAAGGCCCAGATGAAGGTCTACTGCTCGAAATGCATTGGGCATGTGAATATATGTAAAGCAAATATTGTAGCATCAAGTGACTATCACTGAGATGTTTATATCAAGGTTGAGATGATCAAAGGAAATTTCTCAACTCATTGTAGTGTATTGCGAAGAACTTATTGAGAAACAGACAATTTATTTACTTTTCTTTATTGTGTGCAAGTTAGAGACGCCCCTCAGCACTTGAGGACAGCGCTTTCAGTCATTATTTTTGCGCTTAGCCATCCAGTGTGCCTCTGCTAGGTTTGTGTATTGACCGTATGGCTTTGGAGTGACAGGGGCTGGGGATATGGATTCTGTTCAGACAGCCAAATGGGGGGCGGTGAGGTGTATCTTGCCTTTCTAGGGTGAGTTAGGGCTGGGCTGAATAGACCAGAGCTGCATTTAGAGTAGGGGGAGGAGATTTTCTTTACACCTGAATCGGCCTGGTCTGCTTTGGACAATGCGGTCTCCACCTCCTACCGGGAAGCTGCACCAGAGAGGACAGAACTGTTTTTGACTAAGCACAAAGCCTCGCTGACACTAGAGAACAGAGTGAAATGAACAATAAAAGTTGGGTACCAGACCCCTGAACTTTAGATTACTTTTGGAATTCAAGAGGAACCTCTGCCATGCAGAAGAACTGGGAAAAGCGGAAGGAGTACTGCCCCTTTGCTGTATGCTGTCTGGGGTTGGCCTGCAGTAGCTGTTTCTACCAAGGAGAGGAACTGTGTGCTGTTCCTGAGACTTCTTAAACAGGGGGCAAGCTCTACTTCTAAGCCCTTGGAAAAAGTTTTCAAGCAGGATACACAAAGACTTCACCATCCCTCTGGGCACCGTCTCTGGAACCGCTGATTCAGTTGCCGCAGAGGACAAGAGCAGCCGACTGTGTCACCAAGTCAGCCGCTGGTTCCGTGTCCTGAAGGCACCACCACTCTTTGAACTGCATTCCTAGACCCACCGACGCCACTGGGTGACCGTCACCGTGCCGCTGCGTGTACCCTTCCTGTGGGCACCGCAGTCTGCACCACCTCGCTTCCCTCTACCTGGACCTCACCGACACAGTCACTGCCGGCCCGAACATTTGCCAGCTCCGTCGCCTGCACCGTGACCTGCCAGCCCGGCATCGAGCACTGCCTCACTCCGCAGCCTAGCCTTGGTCTCACCTATGCCATTAGACAACCATCACCAAGCCGATGACTGCACCGTGCCGTGAGGAAACAACACTGTGTACTGCTTCCACTTCACCCCCAACCACGACGGTTGCACCCCACCAACTCCTACCCACGGGTTCAGCCACAATGAGAAAGGTACTGTCTACAAGTTTGTCGATGCTACAGCTGACCTGTACTGATGCGGTCGGCTGGAACTATTAGATTTGTTTTCAGCATCACGGTAGCCCCAGACGGAGCCACCTACTCAGAAGAACTGTGTTATTAAGCTAATTCTGCAATTTGAAGTTTAACTTGTAAAGTATCTATTTCTCCAGTATTGTATCTAGGATTGTTGTCATTTTTGTTCTCATTGGTGTGCTCTCCATTTGTAGTGTTTTCACTGTGTTACAGTATGCATGCACAAATGCTTTACACACTACCTCTGAGATAAGCCGGTCTGCTCGGGCCAAGCTACCAAGGGTTATTTTTTTTTTAGAAGTGTATCCCCCCTACCCTGACTAGAAAGAATGGTCCCTACTTGAACAAAGGTGCAAACCATTGGTAACTAGAGGCCAACATTTCTAACAAACACCAACGAAAAGCCATATCATAACACATAGTCCTAGACAACAGGCTATAACACTATATTTCCATTTTAAAACTTTTACATGTATTTTTTTACTACTTAATAAGTTCAAAGGAAAAAGAAAATAACTTACAGTTTGCATCTTCGGTGCACAAGCCTTGCTTACAGTTCCAATGAGCTTTTCAACATTCTGAAGGCTCAGACCAGTCACTTTCATCAGATCCAGAAATGACATACACAACATGTCCTAAAGGATAAAAAGCCAGCTAGTTTAAAGGTTCATTGGAGAAACAGTTTCTCAAAAATTTCACATTTTATACACGTATTGACTCCCACTGTCCAAGCCACATGCTTCATACGTCCGTACGGTATATGGAGAATACCCATTTCTGATTCATATATATCAAGGACCTCATCATCATTGCAATTTGAGGGAAAGTGAACTAGATGCTAAACTTGTGCAGTTATTCACTTTGATAGCTGCTTTTTGCAGCCCCAATGACTTTGAATAAGATAACTCGAAAAAGGTAAACTATTGATAGAGATGTGCATTGTTCTGTAAATGTTTTTTATCTAGACATCACTTTTGATACCCAGATTCCAGAGCTAACTCATCATGAAAGATGAAATTACTAGCCAATTAATGATTTTGGAAGCATATTATTTCTAATGACAAGGTAGATATGCATTGTGAGAAGTTGGCCTGATATATGATGCTCACTAGTTCTAGTGATCACCTTGTATCAGTCCAAACAACCCTTATGGTGATTGGTTGTAAGTCAACCTTATAGACCAGCTATCCTAATGGTAGCATGGACAAAAGCAGTCTTTAGGCTAAACTCTTTTGGCATGTGAAGCCAGCTGTTTTACCACATATAACCCCTTGAATACCAAGTGAAAGGACACCACACAGGTTGTTATGAAAATTAACAAGTATTTATTAACTAACATACACCTCTGAACTCTTTATGAGGTCAGAGGGCTAAGCACATGACAAATTCTTAGGAAAAATACGTTTAAGTTGCACGATTTACAATGGTGCCCTAGGGGCACGACAAACCATATACTAAGTAAGTGGAATGTGAAAGTCAATCAAAGGAATGGAGCTGTCCAGAGGTTGTAGGATCGCTGGGACCACGCTATACTAACTTGAGGTAAGTACTAGGAGGCCCACGGAACGCGTGTGCAGAGTGTGAACTCACACGCGAGATGCGTACAAACGTCTATGGACAGCACAGTTTTAAGAAAAGGTGAGTACGGACGTCCATGACTAGATAGGACAAAAGCGACTGTGGAACTGGACACTAGGAGAGTCAAGCTACCCTTGAGCACCGAAATGCTCGTGTTACCTCACCCACAGGCTGCGGGTGCATAGGTGCCAAGTCGTGTCGGGTTCCGGCGTTGAAGTCTATGGAGCCTGGAGGAAAAGATGCTGCAGGCGGTCAGGAGGAAGATGTCCGGTGTGATCCTAGGGTGGATCAGTGAAGAAAAGAACCTGAAAGCTGAGGGGACAATGTTCAAAGTCACTAGCCAGTGACAGGAGTGGAACCAGGTGTCGTTGTCGCGGTCAGGTGAAGGTGGACGCTTGTCTCTGCATCCACGTGTACCAGGTGGTGTCTTCGACGACCAGGATGGAGGCACGAGCTGTCCCACGCAGGCTCTCGCAGTCGGCGGTGTCATCTCCGGATTCGGGTTCAACAGGCCTTGGCAAAGGCAACCCACACGGTGAGTGGAAACGGCGTCTAGAGTGGACCAGGAGGGTCCGGGGTGCTCCTCTTTTGGAAGGGAGCAAGGGCCAGTCTGGAGCAACCAGACCAGCAGCAAAGTTGTCGGGTTTCGTCGTCTAGGAGGTCACAAGCCAGCTGGCAAGTGACCAGACAACGCGTCGAGCAGCAAACAGGCAGAAGGGCCCCACACAGATCTCGTGGATGCTGGAGGGTTGGTCTTCGGTGCAGGAGCTGCTCGGGGTTGGTACTTCTCAGTCCCCAAAGCACTTGGACGAGGATGCCTCTGAAGTCGTGCTGGAGCGAAGTGCTGCTTCTTTCAAGATGGCCGGTCCCACGTGTCTCGTCGCACCCACGGGTCTCAGCTGTGCTGCAGATGTGGGTAGAGGTCGGAGAGGTCTGGGAGTCTGGGTCTCGTCGGGCTCTGAAGTCTGGATCCTTGCAGGAAGACGACAAAGGGAAGTAGCTGTACGCTGATGGTGCCTGCTTGTGCAGGGTGGACACTCCTTGCCCACAAGGGAGATTTTCTTCAGTCTTCTGTGGTGCAGAACGTCGAAGCCCAGAGTTTCTTCTTGTAGAGTTGATCAGGATAATCTAGTTTGGAATGGGACCAGCTCCTACCTTTATCCGGCTAAAGGGGGCTGTACTACGACTATGTTCCTCCTCTGGGTGGGACCAGGAAGGGGGGTGGTTACACCCCTATCCTTGGTCCGGTCTTGCGACAGCTCTGGGGCTGGAGTGCCCCAGGAACTGGTTTAGACCGGTGTATGCACGGGGACACCTTGTGTGCCCCAGGCATGTCTCATTCCTTTCAGCCCTGTCCTACCTAATACACAAAATCCTGTCTGGGGTGGTGCTAGCACCTCCCAAGGCAGGAAACCCTTTGTCCAAGCCTCCCTCGCTGGAAGGACTCCCAGCAGCAGGAGGTCAGACTTGTGCCTGTGGTGGCAGCATCCATTTTGTGATGCTGAGGCTCGAGTTAACTTTAACCGGGGTTCACAGTTACATACATGTCGTGTCCCTCTAGAAGGGTGGAATGCTACCCCTGTTGCCAGAATTGGCGAGGGGGTAGTATTCCAATTCGTATGGCACCTTACTCGACAGGTTTTGATAATGTTATACCAAAGTTGGCAATAACGCGAGGATTATAATGCACTTAAGAGTATATGGTATCGCGTTATCATGGAAACAGCTAAAGGACTTGGTTCCGAAAGCTGCAGACAGGCTCAGCTCATGCTAGAGCACCATCTCACATAATTCCAAGCACTCTGCCTTCAGGATTGATAAGGCCTGCCATAGGAGTGACTGATAGGAGGATATGTGTCCATTTTAGGGTTAGATATAGGGATACTATATCTAAAGCAAAGGGTGATTACACCACCTTGCCCCAGCTGATTTATCAGCCAGTTGTGTCAGATTTGGATGGCCAGCCAGGGGTGGCATAATACATGCTGCAGCCCCTGGTAGGCCCTGGGTGCACCTATGCCCTGGGTACCTAAGGTAAACTGTACAGGGACTTATAAGGTGACTCAGTATCCAATTAGATATTGTGAGAAGTTGGCCTGATATGTGGTGTTTCCAATTCTGGAACCGCCTTGTATCAGTCCAAACAATCCCTTATGGTGTCTGGTTGTAAGTCAACCTTGTTAGACAAGCTATCCTATGGGTAAGCATGGACTAAGCAGCCTTAAAGGCTTAACTTAAGAGGTCGTGTTAAGCGAGCTGTTTTACCACATACAATCCTGTAATACCAAATGAAAGGACACCACACAAGTATATCTTATAAAAATATATGTGTTTATTTCTAAATTAATCCCCAGTACTCTTTTTGAGCAAAGGGGCACAAGCGTTAAATCAAAAGCACAGTATAACATACAAAGTTGCACAATTATGGATGAGGGCGGGTGGCCACTCAGACCATATACTAAAAAAGTGGTATAAGAGATACCAATCGAACAGTGGTTAGGCCTAGGGCCTAGAGAATCACTGGGAGCAGTCAGGACTAGCAATGTTGAAGTCGGGAGAAGCCCGCGGGATTCGGGTGCAGCATGTAAAGTGCGGCTTGCACCAATGCAATGTCAACGGTGGGTACAAGTTACACAAAGTTAGTTTAAAGATACTTCCGCTGAACCTAGAGGAACAAAACTTAAGACACAGACCCTAGAGGTGTGTACCAGTGTAGGAACACCAGCATTGCAATGTTACCTCACCCACAGGAAGTGGGTGCACAGGGTCGAAGTGGCGTCGGGTTTTGACACGCAGGTTCTTGGTGCTTGGAGCTGGAGAAGCTGTAGGCTATGGGAAGCAGAAGTGTCTGGTGTGATCCAAGGGCGGATCGAAGTCGAGATGAATCTGAAAGCAGAGGGGACAGAGTCTGGGTCACTCCGCAGTGACCAGGGTGGAACCAGGATGGAACCAGGCAATGTCGGGCGCAATCAGATGGTGGTCAAAAGGCTTCTCTCCGCTGTCACGTGGGCTCTGGGGCATCTGTGACGTCCAGGGGCAGGTCACGATCTGTCCCACGCAGGCTCTCGCCGTCAGCACCATCGGCTTCAAGATTGCAGCAAACAGCACTTGGCAAAAGCAATCTACGCGGAACTGGGAGATTGCTTCTCACTCTGATCAGGAGGGTCAGAGTTGGGGCTCCTTTTCACAGGAGCTGGTGCAGATCTGGAGCAACCAGAAAAGCAAGTCATTTTCAAGTTTTCGTCGGCACAGGGGCCACAAGCCAGCTGGCAAGTGACCGGGCCAACGCGTCGAGCCAACACAAGCAGAAGGGCCCCACGCAGCACTCGTCGAGTGTGGAGGGGGTAGCTTTGGTGCAAGTGTAGCTCAGGGTTGGGGCTTCTCAAACCCCGGTGTGCAGCTTCGAGGGTCACTCGTGGGCTGCACGGTCAGCGTCTCGTGGCCTTTTCAAGATGGCGTGCCTCACGCTTCCGGTCGCCTCCACGGGTCTCAGCTCTGCAGAGACTGTGGATCGGGCTGGGAGAAGGCAGGCAAGCTTGATCTCGTCGATCTCTGTTGCTCGAGTTCCGGCGGGAACTGCAACAAAGCAAGGGTCGAGGTGCTAGTTGGTACCGGTTTGCACAGGGTGGTCACTCCTTGGCCACAAGGGAGATTCTTCAGTCTTCTACGTCGAGTAGGAAGTCGAAGGGTCCAGAATTCGTTTCTTATGTTTCTTCAGGATGATCTGAGTTGCATTGGCACTGCTCCCACTCTTATTCCAATCTGAGGGGTGGATCTCCTGCTAGGTCCCTCCCTATGGGTGGGACCAGGAAGGGGGGCGGTTACACCCCCTTTCCTTTGTCCAGGTCACATTGGAGCTGGGACTGGTGTGCCCCAGAACCGGTTTGACCGGATTATGCAAGGGGAAGCCTTGTGCTCCCCAGGCACTGTCTGGTTTCTTTCAAACCTCCCTGCTACAATCCACTATCTCCTGTCTGGGGTGGTGTGACACCTCCCTGTGACAGGAAAGCCTTTGTCCAGGCCTCCTCTGCTGAGTTTCGGTCAGCAGCAGGAGGCCAGACATGTGTCTGTGGCAGAAACATCCATTTTGTGGTTCTGAGGCTCTTTTAAAAATCAACTGCGTTTTAGCAAAATTAACAGGTCGTCCCCTCTAGAGGGGTGGAATGCTACCCCCGTCGTCAGGACTGGCGAGGGGATAGTATTCCAATTCGTATGACACCTTACACGACATGTTTTGATAAAGCCAAACCAAAGTTGACATATAACCGCGAGGATTATAATGCACTTAATAGTATATGGTTTGGCATTATCCCGGAACAGCTAAGGGAATTGGTCCAGACAGCTGCAGACAGGCTCAGCTCATGCTAGAGCACCATCTCACATTAAACCACGCACTCTGCCTTCAGGATTGTTAAGGCCTGTCATAGGAGTGGCTCACAGGTTTATATGTGTCCAGATAGGTTTAGATATAGACATACTATATCTAAGCAAGGGGTGATTACACCACCTTGCCCTAGCTGAGTGATCAGCCAGTTGTGTCAATTTTAGATAGCCGGCCAGGGGTGGCAAAAGATATGCTGCAGCTCCTGGTAGGCCTTGGATGCACCTATGCCCTGGGCACATATAGTGCTCTGTACAGGGGCTGATAAGGTGCCCCAAGCCAATCTAGTTATGCACCTAGGGTACATGGAATCCATTTTACAGAGAGAGCAGATAGCCTGGGGCCCTTATTAGCAGGGAACCAGGCCAACTAAGTCGAAAACCAGCTAAACACAAGGCAAAAAATCTGGGGTAACCATAGTCAGGTAGCCACCTTCCTACAGATATGTACCTAGAGTACATGGAATCCATTTTACAGAGAGAGCAGTGTGCCTGGGGTCCTGAATAGCAGGGCCCTAGGTCAACTAAGTCGGAAAACCAGCAAAACACTAGGCAAAAAGTTGGGGGCAACCATAGTCAGATATCCACCTTCCTACATGCATTGCTCTTTCATTGCCACAAAGGGGCTGGATTTCACACAGACACTCCCATTGATCCACCACTGCCTTCTTGAACTACGTGTCCTCTTTGCCACTCCTTGTCAACAGTTAAGTTGCCTGAGCTCAACCTTAACTTGCCTTTATGGTGCTCTGCCAAACTCTTTGCTGCCTAGGCATTAAGTTCACACAACATTGAGGAATTGGGTGTCAGGGAGACATGGTCGAGCCTTTTCAAATTATCCTGCATTACAACGAAAAATTTATCACAACACCCTCCAGTAATATTACAGATAAAACTGATTTTGCAGAGCAACACTCTTTCGGTCAACAAATCAAAGCGAGCCTGTGGTCTTGGTGGGGCCTTCTTCGAAGATTTGTATATTGAAAACCACAGAAAAGCTACAGAGGAATCTGGAGTCCACTGGCTTTCCAAACAATTGGGATATCTGATGCCACTGAACGTGACCCCCAAAACCACACTGTTGTCACAAGCTACTTTTTATAGACTCATTTGTTCTAAAGGGCAACAAGGTGCCTGGACCCACAACAAGGTTAAGATCAACTAATTCACCATATATACAGACAAAATATTATGATATCAGTGAGGCATAAGGTGAATACTTACAGAAGAGTGAGAAAAGAGATTAGAAAACAAAGCCTGGTCTCCATTTAGTGAATTTCCAAAAACTAGTACCTCTGCCCATTTGAAACATCATAGGCATTTGACCCCAAAAATCAATATAAAGGCAAAAATCATTTCAGGAAGAAAAAAGCTAAAATTCTCTTTTTGTATAACAAAGGGAAACCCTCAATTAATCACAGCTTATTCAGTTTTGAGTCCTTGCAGTTTTCACTGGGTTGCTTGTATTCACCGAAACACAAGCAAACCAGACCAGTTTCGTCCTAGTTGGGGTTCATCAGGACATGGGTCCTGTGCACACTGTGTGACTGGAACCAAGCTATACCTGGATGATGAGCCCTAACTAGGGCAACATCAGTCCTACGTTGCTTGTGACCCATTCACTGAGGACCTCGTCTAGCAGTTCGGACTGGACTGTTCCACTGGAGCAAGACTGGTTTGTATACAAATGGGTCGAAAATGAGGTGGCATGGTGTGCCTAATAATGATGGATTGGGATGCAGCCTGAGTTATTACCAGTGCCTGAGATTAAATAAAGAATTCCATCCATCAGTTTCTTTTATAGTTTAGTAATCTTCAACAAGGCTGCCATTGTCAAATGGCTAAAATACAAAAATATAAAAAGTGAATCTATTAGGTCATCAACACATAAGGCTGACTTATCGGCTTTGCCAAAATCAACACAATTATTTATAATTAACTATATTACAATCTACTTCCATTTTTGTACATTGTGTTGATTATTAATATTCATATAAATATTTTAGTTGAAGCATTTTTCTACAAAACAACCCTAAACAATGTTTGAGACTTTCTTTAACATTCTTCAAGCTACTAAATGCAGTCATATATTTATTTATATACACACATTACACCCAGTGGCAGTTGCCACTGAGTAGTTATAGTTAGGTCAACATTTCCATAGGAAACACCTTTTTATTTTGCTAATAACTTTGACACAATTTGACATACCTTCACGAAACTTTAAAAAAAGTGCTTTCTTGCAACTAGTTTGTGCATGGAGAGTTTCGAGGTGATCCGTTATGTAGAGGCCGAGAAAAAGGAGGGATCCCAAAATGTAAAATAGCTGTGCATTTTTCATAGGTTTTTCTAAGAATCACTAATGCAAAAGCTACTGAATGGAATTACTCCAAATTTAGCAGGAAGCTAGATCCTGGTTCAGAAAGCGCGATTCTTGCGATTTGGTGTGAATCAGTTCAGATGTTTTGAAGAAATTAAGCTCCAAAAATATTTGTATGTCTGGATGGTTGGATCCCTGGGACTTGCCAAGACTCATTTGAACCCAATAAAAAAAAACAGAGTTTCAGATTGACCCAGGGCATTTTTTTTCCCTTGGGCCAAATCGGTCACACTAGATAAATGCTCTTGCAGGAGTGAGCGCTATATTTGGTTGGCTGATGATCAATGCAATACTCAGGAACTGAGTTCCCTGTCCTGCATTTATAATTATATATATATATATATATATATATATATATATATATATATATATATATATAAACTGAAAAAACCATAGGTTTGACACCAGTTCTAGTTAGCTGGAAATTTTATTGACATAAAACCATTGAAGTTCCCACGTTATAGTTAGTTGGACTCACTATAACTTGTGCGCCTGCAATGCACTGCTGATGACGTCACATATTACATCACTCATGACATGGTCAGTGACATCACTGATGACACAATCCAGTGAATGTGTGTCTTTCTGAAAAATAAATATGTTTTATATATGTATATGTAAAGGTCGATGGAAGAAGAAATGTTTAAATAAGTGTCTTGAAGGATGTTTTTTTTTTTTTTAAATTGATTGGTTAACTGGCTTATTAAGCGTATCTTAGTGAATACATATATTAGCGAGTATTGTTTAAATATTTAAATGTTTGTATCAGTGTTTCACTTTGTGTATAAGTGGCTGCATGGGTTGGTGAGTAGCTACATGTGTGTGTATATGGGTTATTAGATTTTTTGTAGTATCAGTATGAGTGTCTGTATGGTTTGGTGGGGGTTTTACTTAGCACATAGATGCATCAATGACTGACTCACTGTTTGCATGTGTTTTGAAGACAGCATATGTGCACAACTGTATGGGTGGATGAGTGTGTATATGTGTGTGTTAGTGAGCGAATGACTGTCTCACTAGTGTCTTTATCAGTAACTACATATGTTTTAATCTAGTATATGTGAGTATTGATGTATATAAGTGAGTATATGTGAGAGTGTGAGATTGAAAGAGTTCTTATTTAAATAAGTATGTGTTTCTATAAGTGATTGTTTAAGAGAGTAAGTATGTGTGAGTTTCCTTAGAAGTAAGGTACTAGTGTGTGTATAGCTGTATATGCAAATAAATGGATGTTCAATAGTTTATTTGCATGTGTGATTATGTGTGTGAGTAACTTTTGGATGACTGTCTGTGTGTAACAGGATGTATAGGTGTTTCACTGCATATGATGAGTGAATATATGTATGAGTGACTATATAGAACTGTTGGTGAATGAGTGGATGTGTATATAGATGGTGGTATTACTGGATTGGTTGTTGTAACTGGTATGGGTATCTCTATTTTTTTGAAAATTGTAGTTTCTATTTTTGAATATGTGTTTCAAGGGTTACATTACACTGAAAGGAGGTCTGTCACTCTGTCACAAGGATGGTGTCATCAGTGATGTCATGAGTGATGTAATATGTGACGTCATCAGCAGTGCATTGCAGGCGCGCAAGTTATAGTGAGTCCAACTAACTATAACGTGAAAATTTCACTGTTTTTATGTCAGTAAAATTTCCAGCTAACTATAACTGGTGTCAAACCTATGGTTTTTTCAGTGAATTTAATAGGTTTTTTAAATGCTAATTCCTAACTATAACTGGTGTGAAACCTATGGTTTTTTCTGTGAATTTCATAGGTTTTGTACATGCTAATTCCTAACTATATATAGTGCCTCAAACCTATGTTTTTTTCAGTGAATTTTAAAGGTTTTCTAATAGCAAATTTCTATTGCTATCAAATATAATATTTTTTATAATGAATCCTATATTGTGTATTTATGTAATACTATTTTTTATGTATATTCTTCATGTTTTTTTTAATCATTTTTTTTTTTGCCCTGAAGCGCCCCCGGTGCGCGTACCGGAGTGCGCACCGGAAAGCGCAGTCTTGCGGCACGCCCCGGTGGGCATTCCGGTGAGCGTCCCGTTTGCGCTATTGCCGTGAACAAAAACATCATTGTGACGTATCGCGTAGCCGCGTCCGCGTGATACGCACGGCGTAAGCGGCCCCGGAAGCACCCGAGCGCATACGATCACGCTACGGGCGCGCCCCGGGGCGCGTAGCGTAAGCGCGTCGGGTCATGTGACCTGAAAATAACACTTTTCATTGGTTCAGAACAGTTTTTTTTCCAAATGATGAAAGCCCCCACCTTTTTTCCTCATTCTCACTTTGTACTTTGACTGAGGAAGACCTGTTTGCAGACCTATTTGTACTGAGAAATAGCTACAGTAGCAGCAGGAGCATCTCAACCACCACCACCACCAACACCACCACAAGGACCACCACAACACCACAGTGGTGGAGAAGAAGAAGAGGAGGAGGAGGAGAGGCGGTTCCTGCCTGAAGATAATACCCCCTATAAGCAAAAGGAGCACATTGTCTGGGAGTTTTTTAAAATCCCAAGGGGTCTAAAGAAAGTTAATGCTCCAAAAGTTACATGTCTGATCTGTGGCACTGTACTTTCCAGGGGGAATCCTGCCAAAAAGTATTCTTTTGGCAACAATACTATGATTCGACACATGCAACGCCGGCACCCAAACAACTATGCTGCGGCAGAGGTCAGAGAACTGACCAGAAACCCTCCCCAATCTTCTCCCAGCACCTCCCAAAGTAAACAACCCACTCCATCGGGTCCAGAGAAGAGGGAGATGGTCCCAAATATCCAACCCAGTTTGGAGATTTTAAAATATTTGTAAATTTTGCGGGACTACAATTTGCTATGGAGAGCAAAGTATTAAACTGGTTAACCGTGCTGGAGACAACCACAAGTGCAAAAACAAACCTTAATTTTTTCCTGTTTTTTTTTGCTCCAGTTGAGCCGTTTACAATTCCGTTTTTTGTTTGTCCCCATAAAAATTACAATTTTTTTTTTTAAATTGTTCATAAAAGCCAAAAAAAGTAAAAAATGTTCCAAAAAACAATTAAAAAAATATAAAACAACAAAAAGAATAAAAAAACAGTTCTCTTTAGAACTACCTCCAATTTATAAAAAAAATGCTACATTTTTTAAAAACTGTCATTCTTTTTTCTCCATGGTACGCTCCCCGGTACGCTCCGCGGTGCGCGTACCGGGCGCTCCCCCGCGCAAATCGAAGAAAAAAAAATGCTTTTTTGCCCCGCGGGTCCCTTTTATGGCCCCCACATCAAACCTAGGGGGACAGGGGGGGTCTACCCTGCCCCCTTTTGGTCATTTCACCCTTTGTTTTTGCCACCTCTTGTGTCTCGATCCTACCGAGACACAAGATGGCAGCCGCTCGGGACTGTTTGGAATGTTGACAGACACCCGAGAGCCAATCTGCTTTCCACTCGTGAACTTGCGTCGCGCGCTGGAACGCGCCCCGGTGCGCTTATATATATATATATACATATTTTTTTTTAACCTAATTTACTCAAAATCCCTGGAGCACATATCTTGAGACATAGCAAAGGCACATCAGGCTACCAGTCCCTACAATTTTGCCAAGTTTTGTGAAAATCCATTCAGCCGTTCGGGCTAAAAGTGAGTCCAACCGCCCTATGGAAATTAAGATGGGGAAAACACGTTTTGGGACCCCCCTTTTATCTTGGCCCCCGTTTAACGAATCCCCCCAAACTTTCAGGGAAGGAGCACAGCGAGGCAAATTTAAGGAAAATTACAGGCAGATCACTCAACCGGCGCCAAAGTTATTCCCAATAGAATGTTGCGGATTTCCTATGGAAAACAATCCTAACTATAACTACCTACTGGCAAACGCCAGTAGGTAATATATATATATATATATATATATATATATATATATATATATATATATATATATATATATATATATATATATTCTCACACAAGTTTGCCCACAAAGGAAGGACGTCAACCGGCAGAAAAAAGTTCAATTCAAATCTTTAATGGCAGGATCTTGCACCCAAGCAGCTTGAAAAAACACAGGCATTTTGCTTTTATCGGTTTCAACACAACAAACTCACTCGAGAAAAACAAACACGAAACTACAGGAACCAGCAGGCAATGCGAATTGCCACGCCCACTGGGGCGGGACCTTTGGACATTTAAACAGCATCGTGTAACTTGTTGTGTTGATGACGAAGCAGCAGCCCTTGAGGAAGGGACTCTGTGTACCCGAAACGCGTCTGGCTTTGGCTTTGGAATGCAGATGCCTGTGGTTTTTCAAGCTGCTTGGGTGCAAGATGCTGCCATTAAAGATTTGAATTGAACTTTATTCTGCCGGTTGACGTCCTTCCTTTGTGGGCAAACTTGTGTGAGAATGTGTAGCGGCTATGTCCGGCCGCGGAAGGAGGCACACCACTCGTTAGTGGTCCCGTGTTAGAGCCTAATTGGAGTCAACATTTGCGGGCGGCAGAACTTCAAAGGCAGCATTTGGAGAGCGTAACAGGCAACGGTGAATGAATCTGGAATCAACCCACATGGGTAAAATATTGCTTTTATCGGTTTCAACACAACAAACTCACTCGAGAAAAACAAACACGAAACTACAGGAACCAGCAGGCAATGCAAATTGCCACGCCCACTGGGGCGGGACCTTTGAACATTTAAACAGCATCGTGTAACTTGTTGTGTTGATGACGAAGCAGCAGCCATTGAGGAAGGGACTCTGTGTACCCGAAACGCGTCTGGCTTTGGAATGCAGATGCCTGTGTTTTTTCAAGCTGCTTGGGTGCAAGATGCTGCCATTAAAGATTTGAATTGAACTTTTTTCTGCCGGTTGACGTCCTTCCTTTGTGGGCAAACTTGTGTGAGAATATATATATATATATATATATATACAAATTGCCCTTGAGCAGCGGGAGGGCACTCAACAGCGCTCTCCTCACAGTGTCAGCCTCGCTGCAGCTTGCTTCTCTGTACCTTGTAATCTCTAGACAAAGCCGACGCGTTTCGAGGCATTGCGCCTCTTCTTCTCAGGCAGACCAAAAAGACACTGAAAGGCTCACCATTAGCTTTCCTTTATTTAGTATTAACGCACTTAGTAGTGGGCGTGGCATCATTAGCCCGATGGTGTTCTGGGACTTGCAGTTCTTACGGTGAGTACAAATTCATAACCTTCCGTGGTAGTCCAGCCACAGTCACATCGGTGGTCAGACTGCCCAATTAAGAGCTGGGTGGCCGGACCACCCTGGGATTGCCACCGCCACCAGGGAACCGCATTTCCTGGAGGTGGTGTAATTGTCAGGGGATGCTAGGTGGAACAGCAGCGATCTCGCCAAGCATATTACAAGTTTCCTCTCTGCCAATGGTGACATGGAGGTTCCTCCACCATGTCAACCCTGGCTGAGAGGAAACAAAGGGGGCCCTCTATGGCCTCCTGTGCCTAGTCTGCTTGTACATACCCACAGGGTGGCATAACACGTGCCCACCTGTGTGCCTATACAAAAGTTCCTTTTACTTTTCAGCCCATGCCATGCAGAAAACTTGAGGCATTCCCATTGCAGTGCCATGCCTTGCAGAAATCTTGTGAGGCGTTCCCGTTGCAGTGCCTTTTTCAAAGGCACTGTGGCCTTTGAATGAGGCACCGCCCTGGAAATGCCACATCAACCGCCTGCCAGACTACAAATAACTTGTAATTTGGTGGAAAGCAGTCAGATTCGGCGGGGGTGGGGAGGCGGCGTTGGAGTACCGCCCACCCTCGCACTGCTGAAACTTGTAACCGGTCCTATGAGAAGTTGGCCTGGTATATGCTGTCCACTAATAAAAGTGGGCACCTTGCATCAGAACGAACAACCATTAGAGTGATTTAAGAGGTCAAAGAAAACCTTTTAAAACTATCCAAGAAGTAGCTGTGCAGGCTTAGTCTTGAAGGAATGTTAAGCAGGTTGTTTTACCAGATGCGATCTTATAGTATTGGTTAAATGAAAGAAGAAACAGACAGTAGTTATAAAAATGTGTATTTATTAGTAGAACACTCTCTAGTATGACACAGTATCTTCTATATGAAGATATTTACAAAGCACACAATAATGTAGCACAGAAACAATAGTAAATAGCCCTAATACGCAGGGGAGACCAGACCACATACTAAAATAGTGGTATAAAAACCACAACTCGAGTCAAGACAGTGTCTATAGAATGCAAAATCGCTGGGACCTCAAGGAACCACTCAAGGTGAGTAAGTAGGGACCCCACGGAGGACGGGTGCAGTGTGGGAATACAACCACGTGCTCCATACAATTATGTGGGGAAGTCGCAGTTGAAGTTTTAAAGTTTAAGGACCCTTCGCAATGGACTTCAAAGAATCCATGTGGAAGTTAGGAGGTTGGAGAGCCACCCCACCAGTGGATACCGTAGTACCAGAGTTAACCATCCCAGGGGATCTAGTTGCATAGGTCTGAAGTGGCGTTAGAAATCGCAGTCGAACCCCATGGAGAACTTCGAAGAAGAGCCACTGCTGGAAGAAAGAAAATTGTCCGTTGGAATCCAAAGGTGTATTCTTGTCGAAGGGTATGGACAAATGCTAACCAAAGTTGGGTGCTTCAGGTGTGATGAGGGGGCTCTTGACTCTACAGCCACGGGGACCAGGAGACATTGAGGACAACCAGGAGCTGGATAGGAGCTTTCCCACAAAGGATGTAGAGTGCTGAGGGGTAGAGGTCCCGTGGGAACACCAACAAGCCTTGGCAACGGCAACCCACGCAGAGGGTCAAGAAAGGTTACGGTTCGGATCAGCAAGGAACAGGAGACTCACCAAAGTCAGGGGAGTTGGGGCAAGCCTGGAGAAACCAGGGGAGCCCAAGAAATGCAAAGTTGACCCTCAAGTGGACCCACAGGTCGGAGGCACAGGAGGCTCGAGAGGACCTCAAGCACTTTCACCAAATAGCAGCCCACAGAGCACTCGGGCGAGGAGGCCAGAGTTCTTGGTAGGAAATGGTGCCATAGGTCGGGGCTATACAGAGCCCAATGTACTTGCTCGGAAACACCAACAAACATATGCAACTGCAAATAAATGCGGTGCACAGGGGTACGGGCATTGCAGCCCCCACTAGGGATTCTGACCTTAAACTCAGTGAGAGGGCAGCTCGAACCTCAAGGGATATAGCAACTGACCCCCTATGTTGCTGGAGCCTTTGGAGTTTGTAGGTGCTCAAGAGCAGCAGACTGGTCAATCGTGATGTGGGGCCTGCGGTTGCAGGGGAGCGACTCCTTTACTCCAAGGGAGACGTCTTGGGTTGTCCTTGATGCTCAACGGGTCCTGCATGGAGCCTCTATGGTGCACGGGCACAGACAATGCTTTAAACGAAGTGGAAGATGAAGTCAGGCCCAAATGAAGTTTAGAGTGTCCAGACAGTTGAAGTTTAGTGGTTTCTGGTTCTGGTGAGGCAGCAAATTCTCTAGTGACAAAAAATGCAAACTTCACCATATTAGGCGATCTCAATCTTCATTTTGACCTGCTTAATGACGCCACTATCAAAAATCTTCTTGCTGACTTCTCCGCCCTGCAACTTAACTCTCTTATTTTAACTTCAACGCATCTAGCTGGTCACATCCTAGATCCAGTATTTACAAACATCAAGGAGATTAAAACAGAGGCACCCTTACCGATGGGATGGACAGACCACTACCTTATTAAACTGACCATTTTAGTCAACAAAACAAGGCACAAAATCGTACCTTCTCGTCGTCTAAAAAGACCATGGCACAAACTATCTATCAGCGATCTTCATACCACCCTTGGGGAATTCCATCATGAGACCAACCTTGATATCAACGTAACTTATAGCACGTTTCATGATTGGATCACGGGAGGATTAGACGCCATTATCCCAGCAAAATGGACGAAAGGACGTAGCTCACCGTCCAACCCATGGTATAATGATACCCTCAAAACCATGCGCAAAGACTGTAAAAGAGCTGAGCGCTTATGGAGAAGGGAATACAACAACGAAGACAAAACCAACTATCTACTAAAACAAAAAATGTACCATAAAGCCATCGGCGCTGCGCGAACCGCCTTCTATGCAGATAAAATCAATTCTAGCCCTACCCCTGCCAAAGAAGTCTTTAAACTTGTTCAAGAACTTCAGAGCGGTAAATCCCCCCCTCCCCAGCATCTCCTCTGCACAACAATGCGAAGATCTTGCTATATTCTTTGTTGACAAAGTACAGAAAATCTATACATCTTTTCCTCAGCACTCCCCCAGCCCCACTAAAAGCCCTATTCCCTCCCCCAACTATACTACCCTGACTCACATCCCAGAAATTTCCACTGACAACCTCACTAAACTATGCCGAAAAGTTAAAGCCGGTTCTCCGTCAGACCCCATGCGCCCGGCACAATTTTTAGAGTCACTTAACTTTTTTCTACCTTCCCTGACCTTTATTCTGAACCTCTCCTTCTCCTCACGAAGTGTACCATCTGCCTGGAAGCAAGCGTGGGTCTCACCCATCATCAAGAAACCCACCCTAGACCCATCTAAACCGGAGAATTTCCGACCAAACTCCCTGCTCCCATGGCTGTCCAAACTTGCAGAAGCCCATGCGAACAGTACTCTGTCCCAGCACATGGTCCAAAACAACATCCTGGACACATCACAAAATGGGTTCAGACCAGGCCATAGCACTGAGTCTGCTCTCCTGGCCACCACGAGTACCTCCGGACGATTTTAGATGCCGGTCAAAGTGCTGCGCTGATTCTTCTCGACCTCAGCGCGGCCTTTGATACGGTATCCCACAACATCCTTCTTAATCGTCTAGAGACATTCGGAGTATTTGGCCTTGCATTGGAGTGGTTCCGATCTTTCCTCAAAGACAGATCTTTTCGTGTCTCAGCACCCCCCTTTCTATCTAAACCCCATCCCATTGCACAGGGAGTTCCGCAGGGCTCGGCGTTGAGCCCCTCCCTTTTTAATCTTTATGTGCAACCTCTTGCGATAGTGGCCAAAGAGTGGGGCCTGACACTGGTGTCGTACGCCGACGACACACAGCTGGCCATCACTCTTACGGAAGGCCCTTCCATCTCGGCCTCTAGATTTAAAAACGGTCTCTCCGCAGTAGCCCAATGGATGACAGACAACTGATCACAGCTCAATGCTGGAAAAACAGAAGTGCTACTCCTTGGCAAAAACACCAGCCTTTGGAATGAGCACTGGTGGCCGTCCTCCCTAGGCACCATCCCACCCCCCAAATCCCTAGTTAAAAACCTAGAAGTATGGATGGATGCCTCACTCAACTATCAGGCCCACACCAAAAAAGTCGCTGGCACCTGTGTTGGCCTGCTGAAGAGTCTTAGCCACATACTGGGCTTCTTTGACGCCAAGGTTCGCCAGCTCATCATTCAAGCTACCATCCTCTCGCGTTAGGACTACGCCAATGTACTCCTCCTTGACGCCAACAAAGGAGAGATAGCACGACTGCAACACGTGCAGAACTCTGCGGCTAGAGCTTTAGTCGGCCTCCCTCGCAGATGTTCGGCCAGAGCTACAATCCGGAAATTACACTGGCTACCCGTTGACTCCAGAATTTAATTCAAAACCCTCATCATGACCTTCAAAATTATCAAACTTGGAAACCCAACACTGCTACGACCTCTTCTCACCCCCTACGCTCTGTCACGTAACCTGCGATCCTCTAACCAGCACCTCCTGTGCGTTCCTCGTACAAAACTCTGCCGCATGGGCGGCCGCTCCTTTAGGGTCCTAGGAGCCAAACTATGGAACGATCTGCCACAAAACATCCGCTCCATAGAAAGTCTACCAGCCTTCCGAAAAGCCATTAAAACGCATCTATTCCCTCTTCCCCAATATCCTCCACCTTCTTCTCTCAGGTCAGGGTCTGTGGTTTTTCTAGCGCCGGGACGCCTCATTGCTGAGGCAGCTGTTTTGCGCTTTACCAAAACAATAGAATAGAATAGAATAGAATAGAATAGAATAGAATAGAATCGTGTCCATGTGGAATCTAATGTCCTACAGCCAGGTAAGCCCTTTTGTACCCACGGAAGTGGGTTGGACAGATTTAAGGGACCCACCCAGGGGAGGGTCTGGACAGTGGGGAGGTTACTCCCATGTCCTTTGTCCAGTTGCTCAGCAGGAGGGCAGGAATGTGTCTGGTTGGCAGCAATCATTTTGTACTGCTGGGATTAGAAGGCTGTTACTGGTAATATCAGGGACCCAAAGTAGCTTGCTTCTGAGGGTTGGAATCATACCTCCAACACAGATTACCGGTGTGGGGGTATGATTCCACAATGTTTGACACCAAACATGATAGGGTTACTTTCAGCCATTTTAGAGTTGGTCAGTACGCAGTAGCATAATGCCACTCTACATGTCGTAAATGGTTGATACACTGACAACCCGGGAGAATGGACTCCGTAGGCTGCAGGGGTGTTCTGCTCATGCAGTGGCACCCTCTCACTTAGAACCACGCACCCTGCCCTCAGGAGTATAAAGGCCTGCCAGAGTGGGGACTTATAGCTTTTAACTGCAGTGACCCTTAGATATAGTAAACCTATATCTAAAGTAAGTGGTGCAACGTACACAGGCTGCAATGGCAGACCTGTAGTTCCATTTTGCATGGCCTCTCATGGCTGGCATAATACATGCTTCAGCCCATGGGGGGCACCTACCCCCTGGGGACATGGGTACCATATACTAGGGACTGACAAGGGTACCCCAGTATCCAATCTGGAGTGTACCTAAGTACATAACATCACAGTTTAGGGAGAAAGAAGACATACTGGGGTCCTGATTGCAGGATCCCAGTCAGACTAGTCAAACACTATCACATTTAGCAAAAAGTGGGGGTTACCATGAGAATGAGATCCTGCTTTCCTACAAGGCCCTTACTGTTTTGTTTTTGTTGTTTAATGTCACTGTGGTCGGCTCCATTTCTTGAAGCCACTTTGTTTTTGTAGGTGGGTGCCCTGGTACCCAAACAAGTATTGTTCTGTATTCTGTCCATCAATTGTTCTTTTTGCATTTGGCACACCAAGTAAGACGGCATTGCGCAGACATGGGTCCCATGCTCTCCATGCCACTGGAGTCAAGCTATCCTGGCTGATGAGGGGTAAAACCCCAAAACCGGTCCTAGGATCATTGTTTCCAGTCCAGGGAGGACCTGGCTTGGCAGTTTGGGTTGGACTGTTCTTATAAGGCACAGGGTCAAGACTGATTTGCATATGGCTGGGTTCAAACTGGAAAGGCATGGTGAGCAAAATAACGGTGGATTTAGGCCCTGATCTCTGTACTGGGGTGAATATATGACATTGTTCTGCATTCTGGCCATCAATTTTTCTTCTTATCCATGCCACTGGAGTCAAGCTATCCTGGCTGATGAGGGGAGGACTGTTCCCATGAGGCACAGGGTCAAGACTGATTTGCATATGGCTGGATCCAAACTGGGGTGGCGTAGTGAGCAGAAGGACAACGGATTTAACCCAGATCTTTTGACTGGGGTGAATGTGTGATTTATTCAGCAGTCCGTCCATCATTTGTTTGCGTATCACTCCTTTGTGGGACACTGCACAGCTGGGGACACTCACTACACAGAAAAGCCTTGACAAATGGGACCTTATTGGTCTATCTAGGGTAGGAGACCAGTGGAAGCAGGGAGAGGTGACCCCATTCTGTCAGGGCCAGATGTTTAATTCCACAGAAGCAGAAGGGATGTCCTCAATTCCCCAACGTTGCTAGCAGAGACAGATAGCATATAAATCTATGTCCAGTACAAGCGAGGGGGAAAGGGGAATGGGACCAAGAGTGTTACTGACACGGAGTTCCCGCCACGCTGCTAAGCCATGGCTGGTATAACTGCCGCAATCTGCTTTTAATATCGCCGTTTTCTGTGTGATTTGAATACGACTTTGCACAACTTACTGTTTTAATATCGCCGATTTTTGTGTAAATGATTACTATTTTGCACAGTTAATTGGTTTTAAATGCCAATATAGGTTTCAAGGCACAAGCTAGGAAATAACATTTTTGGAGGACTTACTGCCTTTCAGACACCGCCTCTCTCTCCGGTCCACCACAGCTTGTGCTGTTTGTTGTGGAGGGAGCCTGGTAGCGCGGCAGCAGAGTGAAATACACTCACTTCCGGGGGACATTTTGGAGGAGGTGACGGTCTAGTGGTTACACTAGGACCCTCATCAACCTCCTATTTAAAGCTCTCACTATGCCGCCGCTCAGCAGTCGCGAGCAGCGGGCGCACCGACGGCGCGCCAAAGGTGCGCCTAAGGTAAGCCAGTCTGTGCCCGTCAGTGCCGCATTCGGGCCAGGGGCCTCACATGCTGCACATTTACCCTTGAATCAAGTTCTAACCAGGGATTATATACTTTCCTTGAATAAAGGATTAACTCCCTGCCATGAGGTTCTGGAGCCTGATAAATGGGAAGGCTTAGTGAGCTGCAGGCATTGTAAAATAGCTCTTGATCCTGAGCCTGCCATAAATGGGAAGATGGGGCCTACTGTTATCCAAGGAGGACTCATGAATCTACCCACCGATTTTTGGCCTAGCACTTTTCCCGAACCAGTGTTGGCATCGGAGTCAGCTCGTAATTTAGGGGTCATGTTTGGCCCTAACTTACAACTAGACCTACATGTCAACAAAACCACGGGAACATGTATGATGCTGCTCCGTATGCTACGCAGAGTTCTGCCTCTGCTCCCCGCCCAGTCCAGGCCAGAAATAGTCCGTGGGACTATTTTAAGCCGGCTCGATTATTGTAATGGTCTTCTCCTGGGGGCCCCAAAAAACCTGATAAGGAAGCTGCAGAGGGTGCAGAATATGGCTGCCAAACTGGCCCTCTCACGACCCAGATCTAGCTCTTCTACTCTTGCGCTTCGCGATCTGCATTGGCTCCCGGTACATCTACGGGTCCAATTTAAAGCGGCCTGTTTGGTGTTCAAAGCGGTACACCGCCTAGGCCCTATCCCGTTACAAAACATGTTTGCATGGTATTCTGCCCCACGGCCTTTGCGGTCGTCATCGGCTCACCTTCTGGTGGTGCCTAGGTTTCAAAGAGTGAGGATGGGTGGCCGCTCATTTAGAGTGGCGGCAGCCAAATTGTGGAATTCTCTCCCACTCACTCTTAGGAGCTACCAGGACTATCTTCCATTCAGGAAGGCTTTAAAGACCTATCTCTTTCCCAAGTAATGGTTGTGCGTCTGTGCTTGTCTAGTGTGGGGGTTCTCTGAACAAAGCGCCAGGATGCCCTCTGGGTGACAGGTTTGCGCTCTATAAGTATGCTAAATAAATAAATAATAAATAAATAAGGTCATTGTGCAAGAATGCATTACACATTTTCAACCTCATTACTGAGGCCGACCTGGATTGGCTCCTGCTTAGAGAGACTTGGCTAAAATCCTGGTGTAACCCCGACATAGCAATAGCTCTCCCGAGAGGCTATTTAATCCAAAGACTAGATAGGCAGGAGCAACGAGGGGGAGGGCTTGCAATTATTTATCGGGACACCATGAAGTGTCCCATTCAGGTAATGCCAGACTTAAAAGGGGCCGAAAGCATAGCCTTCTGTTTGCAGATTCACGACTCTTACCTTTTCAGGAGCCTTGATATATCGCCCTCCTGGGCAGACAAAAGAGTTTTTGGAAAACTTTGGGGATGTAATTAGCGATCTCACCCTCAGATTCTCCAATTTTACCCTGTTAGGGGATCTTAACCTCCATTTAGACTCTCCTAGTGACCCAGAGGTGACTCGATTTGTGGATATAATCAATGTTCTCGGACTAACTTTGTTGACTCAGGACCCTACACATATAGCGGGTCATATGCTTGATTGCATCTGCTCCAACCTTCACACTCTTAAGGTCAAATCCCCCTGGTTTCAAACTTGGTCAGACCATAAATTCATCCCATTTGACTTTGCTGTCAAAGGTGATGTCTCAAGAAAAGCTACGGGCAAAGTAGTCGGTCGGGCCAAGCCAGGATGGAAAAAGATACTGGCCAATCCAGATCTCTTAGAGAATGTAAAACAAAGTAAACCCATCTTGACTGGCCATACCTCAATAGATTATAACTGCTTCTGTGATTGGGTCACCACACTTAGTGGGCAAATGGACCCTATAAGCCCAGCAAACTCACATGATGTCAAAAAAAGAACATCTGCCCCATGGTTCTCACTCGCCTTAAAAGAGGAACTAGGCAAAGTTAGAACGTTGGAACCGAGGTGGCGCCGAGATTATGAGAGCACTGACCAAAACATCTATAAAACAGCCCGGAGGCGGTATCATGCCTCCATTAAACTTGCCAAAAAACATTATTATTCGGAGGCTATATCCTCTGCTAATAATAGGCAGAAGGAGGTTTTTAGGATTGTAAATAGTTTCACTAACCCCAGATCGCTCTCGCAGGAAATTCCGCCCTCCCTGACCCTCTGTAATAATATCGCTAATTATTTTGAACAAAAAATCTTAGACATCACTAAAGATTTTCCCCAACCGGTGCCTCCTCCCATGGATGAGTTGACTGGGGAGAACCCCGAGACCGTTTGTTTTAAAACGTTCTGTCCCATCAGCTTAGAAGAGTCCCGCCTTGCCATTCTAACAAGCAGGTCTGGATCTCCTTTTGATCCCTGCCCCCCGCTGTTTCTACGAGCCTTAGTGGACGAGGTAAATCCCACTATCAATGCGATCAATAATTCATCATTGTCCTCCGCTGTAATCCCTATGGAGTGGAAACTGGCAGCCATCAAACCCCTACAGAAAAAAAACACTAGCTGACCCGGCAATTCTCTCGAACCTACGTCCCATCTCATTACTTCCAGTGTTGTCTAAACTGACGGAAGGCTTCGTAAACAAACAGCTTACTAAGTTCTTAGAGGACAATGATATTCTGCACACCAACCAGACAGGTTTCAGGGCCAGGCACTCGACTGAATCTGCCCTCCTATTCACGGCGGAGACCCTGCGGGCCGCTATCGACCAGGGGAAGAAAGCCGTCCTGATTTTACTAGATTTATCGGCGGCTTTTGATTCGGTTTCGCACCCTATATTAATCAACCGCCTAGTAAAATCTGGCTTAGGGGGAGCAGTGCTGGCATGGCTTAAGAACTTTCTCAGTCAAAGGCGCCAAGTCACCGTACTGAGGAGAAGGTTATTACGACAGGGGTGCCGCAGGGCTCTAGTTTGAGCCTGGTACTTTTCAACTTATACATGGTCCCTTTGATCGAACTAATCTCATCTTTTCAGATCAGCACAATATCTTATGCTGATGATACTCAGCTCATCCTAGTACTGGATAGGGAGTCATCTGGAGCGGAGGAAAATCTTAAAAACTGTCTGGCCGCCACATTAGATTGGATGAGGAGCAACCACCTAAAATGCAATTCGGGTAAAACCGAAATTTTGCCATTTGGTCTTCAAAATCTGTTCTCCCCAAAGCAGTGGTGGCCGGAAGGTACTGAAGCCCCCCTAACACCATCTCCTCCGCCCGTAACCTGGGCATTAAGTTTGATGACTCCCTGTCATTCAAACAACAGGCGATGACTGTTGCTGGCACCTGTTTTAACATCATCAGAGGCCTTAGAAATTCTATGACCTTCTCCCCCTGGCAGCGCGGCAAACGGTGGTGGTTGCCCTTATAATATCAAGATTGGACTGCTGCAACAGCCTGTATGCAGGAGCAAATAAATCTGTGCTCCACAGGTTGCAGATGGTCCAACATGCAGCCGCCCGCCTTGTCCTTGGCTGGTCTAGGAAGTCATCTGCCTCGGCAGCACTCATTGCTCTCCACTGGCTGCCAATACATAAGCGTATTTTGTTTAAAATACTGGTCATCACGTTCAGGGCTTTCCACTCACAAGGACCTAAGTATCTGTCAAACGCCTTTAGGCGATACTCACCAGTTTGTACTCTTAGGTCATCAAATCAGAATTTACTGCGGATACCAAGCTTTAGGCTCACCACCAAGGGAGGAAAATCCCTTGCTGTACTGAGCTCCAGGGCATGGAATCAGCTTCCACTGCAGCTTCGTCAAATCCATTCAGAGAGCCAGTTCAGGAAAGCCCTGAAAACTTTGATTTTCAGACTTACTGATACCTCCAGGAAAGCCTTGGTGAAAATGCGGAGGATCTCCCAAGTATCCAACAGTCAGCAGGCCTCTCTCCAACTGGCATCATTACCAGCGCCAAGATGATCCCTGGAGTGATAGTCGCGCCATAAAAATGTCCCATTACATTACATTACATTACATTACAAGAGAGATTCCTCAACACTTAGTCTACCTCTCGGTTTCACCTCTACTACTTCAACAGGCCTTTGTAGGTGTGTCTAAAAGACAAGTTAAGACTATTACAAGGGACAGATTACTAACAATTTTAATATTATAAAATTCAATCCACTTTTTCTTTTGTTATGCTTACAACACCATTACCTGTTTGCTAATCAGGAATTGCTTCTCTCTTTCAATTAAATGGTGAATAATTCTGCTGATAAATTGAATTGGATTAAGGTCTTATTGTAAAAACATCACTGTGGTATTTTGAATTCTTGTAGTCTATTGGGCGCTGTATATATATATATATATATGTTCGAAAGGGCTGACAGCTTGCATCCACGCCGCAGCCACACAAAGAGACTCGCACTCCAGGGTCTGTGTTTAAAGATGTTTTAATGGCGACGCGTTTCGACCAAACGGTCTTCTTCCAAAGCCAACCAAAATAAAGTGTATTCACCATTTTATGCACAAAGTGTTTCACATACTTTTCAAGAAATAAAGATAGGACTGCTCCATTATCAAGAACTACAATTGGTAAGAACTACCATGGAGGTAGACGACAGACTCTGCCACAAACGTTTTTTCAATGCATGAGTTAAATAATACTTTGACACATTTGCTGGATAACAATGCAAAATAATGAAATTTAAATTAAATTAAATTAAATTCAGTCACTGTATCGTAAAATGTAATTATGCGCAATGCAGTGTAAAGTAAAATTCCCATTTGCATATTTAGCAAATACAGTCTCATCATTGTTGCAGAAAACCAAGCATGTCAAACAGGTTGCTAACAAGTTTAAGTATGCACCGTTCGTGGCTGATATAGTAATATTACGTTTACTTGGCATTGTAAACCACATCCTCACGGCCAAGTGGCCTTATTTTCAACAACATAAAAGAATTAAGCGTCACGGCCGAGTGGCCAAAACAAAATGCCAATATTCCCCCAAATTGGTTGTCTGGGTTGTTCATAACAGATCAGGCAGCCGGACCTACTCTCCAACTAAGGTAAGAACAGGAAATATATATATATATATATATATATATATATATATATATATATATATATATGTATTTTCACTGAAAAAACCATAGGTTTCACACCAGTTATAGGTAGCTGAACATTTTACTCATACAAAACCATTGAAATTCCCACGTTATAGTTAGTTGGACTCACTATAACTTGCGCGCCCGCAATCCACTGCTGATGATGTCACATATTACATCATTCATGACATGGTCAGTGACATCACTGATGACATCACTGATGACATCTCAAATGACATCACTGATGACATCATCTATGTGATAATATAATGCACCTCCTCACACTCTAATTTAACCTTTGATACATCCAGTGTTGAATACAGACTACCATTCCTGAAACTATTGACACACCAATACTAGTTACTACATACACACTCACTGATTCCTAAGTCTACACACACATCCACTCATTCACCCATACAATCACTCATACATACAGTCACTTATCAATACAATACTATCATATGCACTCATACACCTATACAGACACTGACACACTGCCACTCATCCATGGAGTTACTCACAAACCTAGTTAGTCATGCAAAGAATCAATCACACTCCCATTTCCTCATCTATACAGTTATTAACACATAACTTTACTTATTCAAACATATACTAACACATACTTACTCTCTTTTACAATCACTGATACAAGTACACATTGATCCATACAGTCACTTACGCAATCATAGACTCTCATGTATAGTCATTGATATATGCCAACTCTCACATGCACTGTGTTTTACATATGTGCTTACTTGGACATGTAGCACTGAGATATCCATTAACTCACCAACACATCCATGCACACAGTCAACCGTCCATACAGCTATTTCCACATGCACTCTTGAACCCATACACCAAGTGAATCAACTGCTCACACATCTATGCACAGGGTCACACAACTACCAGCCACTCCCACACACACTCACCCGCACATACAAATACTCGGGCAACCAATCAATAACCCATATAGTCACTTATATAGCTAATAATCAACACATGCAGCACCTTACACAACAACAGACATAATGATGAACACATACAAACAGTTTAGTCCCTAACCCATGCATTCAGTAAGACACATTTAATCACTCACTCATACAGTCAGTCACGCACCAACTAAATCCTTCATCCAGACACTTTTACATATTCAAGAATGAGTGGGTGTATAACATATTTAAACGTTACAGTAACACACAAATTATGTATAGAACTTTACAGAAATACACAGACACTGGATGATGTCATCAGTGATCTCATCAGTGATGTCACTGACCATGTCATGAATGATGTAATATGTGACATCATCAGCAGTGGCTTGCGGGTGCGCGAGTTATAGTGAGTCCAACTAACTAGAACGTGGGAATTTCAATGGTTTTGTATGAGTAAAATGTTCAGCTAACTATAACTGGTGTGAAACCTATGGTTTTTTCACTGAATTTCAAAGGTTTTTTAAAAGCTAATTCCTTTCTATATCGAGTTTGTAACCTACGATTTTTAGTGTTTTTTTTTATTTGCTGTTTTGTGTAAGTATTAATTATTATTAATGTATTTTTTTAAAATATTTTTTCAATGTATTTTTCATTTTTTTTAATCATTTTTTCTTGGTGCGCTCAGGGTGCGCGCACCGGTAAGCTCTCCCGAGAGCGCAGACAGAGTGCTAATTCTGTGTTCGTAAAAAAAAAAATATGTATGAAAACTAAATAATAATGCAAGACATTCAGTACCATATTTAAAAAAGCAGTATTTTTAATTTACGAAATGAAAATGATTTTGCATTTCCGTACAGCTAGCAAAACGTCACTCAGACGCGCAGCGCAAGCGCCCCCGGAAGCGCCTACGTTCGTGCCGCGTAAGCGCCCCCGGAAGCACCTACGTTCGCGCCGCGTAAGCGCTTTGGAGCACGCAGCGTAAGCGCGTCAAGTCATATGACCTTAAAATAACACTTTTTATTGGTTGCTAAAAAATGTTTTTACAAAGAATGAAATCCCCACCCACTTCCTTCACTTCTTCTTTCACTTTTGTGACTGCAAGATCTGTCTTTTTGCTGCTTAATCTTTGTTTGAATATCATGGCTGCCAGAGAATCCAGCAGCAGTGATGACCCAGATAGATTTTTAGATGAAGAGGTTACTCAGCCTAGAAAAAAGGAGCATTTTATCTGTAATTTTTTTCCATACCAGCAGACCAAAAAAAAGTAAATGCTCCAAAAGTGGAGTGTTGAATTTGTCAAACTGTCCTCTCATGGGGTGACCCTTCCAAAAAATATTCTTTTGGAAATTCAACTATGATACAGCACGTCGAGAGGAGGCACCCTCAGAACTATGCCCGAGAGAGTGTCCAGGCTCTGGCACAAGAGGCTCCAGGGGACGGTGCTTCTACCTCAACTGGAGGAGCAACTGCATCATCAGTGAGGGGGCGACCAGACCAGCTGATCCCTAATATTTAGCCTGCTTTTAATGAAGCCACAAATAAATGCAGAAAATGTGATCAGCTACTTTGTTATGGGGAACAAAGTGTTATTCTCATGGTTCGAGCAATAGAGAACCACTGCTGCCATCCCCAGCCCTAATTTTGATTTTTTTATTTTGCTCCTGTTGAACAGTTTCCCATTCCCTGTTTTTGTTTTTGTTCAAAAAAAAGGAAAAAAGAAAAAGAAAAAAGTTCTTTTCAGAACTACCTCCAATTCTCATCAAAGAGCTGTATTCTTAAAAAAAATTAAAAAAAGAGTTTTTCCTCGTGGTACGCTCAGGGTGCGCGTACCGGAGAGTGTACCCGGGAACGCACCAAGCGCTTACCCCGCGAAAATTTAAAAAAATAATGTTTTGCCCTTCAGGGCCCTTCTAGGCCCCCCTCAGAAAACCTAGGGGGTCAGGGGGTGTATACTCTGCCCCCTTTTAATTATTTCCCCCTTTCTTTTTCACCTCTTGTGTCTCAATTCTACCGAGACACAAGATGGCGGACTCTCCAGACTGTTTAGAATGTTGAAAGACAATCGACAGCCAATCACCTTTCCGCTCGTGCACTCCCGTAGCGCGCCGGGTGCGCTCACCGGTACGCGTACCGGGGAGCGCACCCGGCGCTCGTATTTTCACACACTCCTCCCGGTATGAAAGACACGAGCCCAAGTGCATCCAAAGGTTTTATTTTAGCAAAAACGGCAACAGATAAACTCAACGCGTTTCGGGATAGTCTCCCTTGCTCACGAGTCAAGTTGTGTGAATTTGATTGGAGTAATATAAACACCATGTGACACAAACAAACAAAAGACTGCCGCGATTTATGTAAACAAAGCGGTAGCTAGGGAATGTTTTCCTCTAAATACAATTCATTGTTTATAGACATGGTTAAATTAAATAAATGGTATTTCGCTATAAATTCAAATTGTGTGAAACTATATTTAACAAAAGGCACAACTTTGTTTAACAATCAGCTGGTATATGCTGCGCAGAACAAATAATAATAAGCTGAAGAAACTGTCAACAATGCTCATAATATACCAAATGCATCATGAAAGTTAATACATGTAGCGCCCCTGTGGGCAGTCCTATTATTCATATAAACTCATTTCTTCCAGCTATGTGTCATACACATCGCGCAAAACATTATCAACTAAGAATATAGCCCCTGTGGGCAAACACAAGTTGTATATTGACCTTGCCTTCCAAAATCCATTACAAATCAGTGTCGCCCCTGCTGGCAACCATTCCAATATAATTTGCGCACACATTGTAAATCTCAGCGGCTACCAATCAACTAGAATTGGGCCCCAGTGGGCTTATTCTCTTATTTAACCATAACTGTTTGTTGAGTTGTATATATTGTCTCCTTCACAAGGATTTTCACATTCCCTGAAAAAATAATAAAAGAACTAAATTAAAAACACAACAGATCTGAATTCTGGTTATGATGACTTTGGAAATGCCTTGCTATCGGGTAAGTTTTGTCCATGTTTTTAATTGCACGCAAATGCTCTAGAACACGCAGCTTAGCTTTTTTAATTGTGCTGCCAATATAAGCTTTTTTGCATGGGCAGAACAGTGCATATACAGCATAATCAGTGTTGCACGATGTATGTTCATGAATTACAAATGGTTCTGCTGCAGAAGACAAAATTGCTACTTTTACATATGGCTGAGATACCCGCCACCCCCTCTCAACACAATCCCCAAGAATGGGGAGACGGAAACGGTTCTGAACTTTTGGAAGGCGGGAGGGAGTTACCCTCCCGGCCGTATTTATTAAAATATGAAACAAAATTAAAACATTAAAATAACAGTTTCATATCATGTTCAATTTCATTTACACATTACGATGTTCTTGGCTGACCTTAACACATCTCTAATACAAAGGTTCTCCTAGCCGATACTAAACATCCTGTAAATGCATTTCTCAAAATTGAAATTGTACATCCTAACATTACGGGCCAACGGCAAGGTCGTAACCGGTGTCAGATCCCTAATACCAGAACTCCCCCCTCACTTGTGAGGGGGGGCGCACAGAGGACTGTACCTCTGTGCCTACTTCCAATTTCCCTTGTCTTAGCGGGGGCCCCTGTTAACTCAACGCCATCTTAGTGGTCGTCCGAGGACTCGTGTGAGGTGTCTAGAAGGTAGCGTAGACCCCCCCCCACCCCACATAACTTACCACATCTGCCGTCGCAGATGTCCTGGCCCCGGGAAATTCCCAGGAGGGGCCCGTAGCCCCTCCTCCCCAGGGAGGGGCCTATGACCGCCTTCCCTTTCGGCGTCCCCCTCCTTAGAGGGGACCGCCTCCCTGTTTGAGGGGCCAATGGCCGCCCCCCCCCGGGCGCTCCAATCCATAATGGGTGACGCCCCACCTCTAGGGATCTTCCAATTACTGCTCACCGATCATGACCTTAGCCGCCACAGGCCGGATAGTTGACCGGCTATCCGGACCCCCCACAAAAACTCCTACTTAAAGGTCATGGCTGCAGACTTTTTAACCAAGCTACGAGGTCTCCTATGAGTAAATCATTCCCCACCCGGGACAAATGGACCCCATCCTCTAGATACATATGGTCCCCCCTGATACAACCGTGAGGAATAGAATGCAATGTACTTGTACGGAACAACCTACCAAGTTTGTTATTCACTTTCTTCACCGAATGATTTAAAGCTGACACAGAATTAGCCCCCCGCCACACCTTCCGTGGAATCATGTGGGACCATGCAATCGTGCACCCCGGAACCCTTCTCGCCAACCAACTTACTGTGGATAGAATCAACTCGAGAAGTACTCGTCGACCAGTGGTCACCAAATCATTGCCCCCAAGATGCACTATGATTACAGATGGCGGTGACCTTGTCCGCCCTAACAAACCCTCCATAAAAGTTTGGAACTGGTCAATACAGAGCCCGCCCCTTCCGTGGAAGGTCACCCTGTACCCGTATTCCCCAGCCATGTGAATCATGTCACCTGCTTTGAATACGTCTGTGGCACGCCTCACGTATGAGTGGCCCACGACCCACACCACTCTTTCCTCAGCCGGTGATCTTTGACCGCTGGTTCCCAGGTGTCGGGTCGACTGCACAGTCCGCCCCGCCTCGTAAGCTCGCGAAACTGTAAACCAAACAAAAAACAAGAAGCGTGAGTGCATGACATTAGCTTCACAACATGTGCAACCGCACATACCTTTTATAACAATTCGAGGACCAACGCCCCAACCGTTTCACTTCTTCCACACTCAGACCCCTGGCTGTAGCCTCTGTAGCAGCCCCTATCCGGAAGGAATGGGTCCCAAACTCGCACGGGTTCAAGCCTGCAGCTGTGATTGCCATTGTTAGCACCCGCTGGAACTGAAACCTAGTCAGTGGGGTGGCGTCGGCGGGCCTCAGCAAGCTTCCCCCCCATGATGCCGCCCTCTGCGCCAAATACTCCTCAACGCATGTTACCGGGCACATGGGGGATCCCGGAATCCGCTGGACTACCACGTTGTCCCCGATCGCTCCCTGATCGCTCTTGGATCTGGCAATTGAGACTACCATTGTCTCCCCCTTAATTTGAATGTGTTCTCAACACTGACCTCCCCCCGTATCCTGCTTGTTCCTCGCTACCAGTTCGCTTACCCGCATAGCCCCATGAAATGCTAATGCAAAAGCGGCCCAGAACAGCACTGTCTCTGATTGAGATGAACATGTCGCAGGAAGTACGGACATTAACAGGGACAACCTTTCCAAACCTATCGGGTGCCTCTCATCCACTCTGCGACCCTCAAGGCGTTGCCACCCACGCAGTGCCTTCTGTACTAGAAAGGACGATGTGGGGTCCTGGATGCCATGAGCCCGTGCCATGAAAGAAATGGCGGCCTGGTGCCTATTGGCCGTAGCCACTGATTTGCCTGCCTGATGTAAAGATACCAGAAATTTCAGGACATATTCTTCCTGCCCCCAGTGCTCCCCCCTAGCAGGACCCAAAAAGGACCAATAAGAACGGAACGCCCCTTCATATGCCTTCCTTGTCCTGGGTGCTAGACTCTCTCCCACGAGGTCTTGTAGTCTGGGGCACCGAGAGACCAGAGAGCTTCGGGAAATGGTGCCGCCACCGGGTCCGCTGAGGGCAGAAAACCCCAGAAGGCCTGCATACAGGAACGAGAAAGCGCATCAGCTGCCTGATTTAACACCCCTGGCACATGTCTTGCCCTAAAGTGGACGTTTAGTCTCATACACAGCAGGACAATTTCCTTCAGCAATCTCAAGATCCATTTGCAGCGTGCTGCCTGACTATTGATACACTCAACCACGGTCATATTATCAGACCAGAACACCACAGAGCGATCACGAAACCCCTCAGGCCATGTTTGTAAGGCCACCAGAATAGGGAACAGTTCAAGAAACCCAATGTTACCTGTGAGCCCACTCTTGTGCCACCATGCCGGCCATGTTCGTGCTGACCAATGATTACCAAAGATGGCGCCAAAGCCCACACTCCCTGCCGAGTCTGTCCACAACCCCAGCTCCTCGGAGGAAACCGCTGGTTTGTTCCACACGACACGACCGTTGAAATCCGCCAGAAATGCCAACCATATGCGCATGTCCTGGCGAACCTCTGCTGAGAGCCTTGTGCGGTGGTGCCCTTCCTTCAGGCCAACCATGGCTTGAGCAATAGAGCGGGAAAAGGGGCGAGCCATTGGTATCACTCTAAGGGCAAAATTCAGCTGACCCACAGCCTGCTGCAACTGATGCAAAGTTACTTTCGTCTCGCTAATACATGTTTCAAGCGAGGCCTTAAATTTCATTACCTTTTCCTTGGGCAAACGAAAGCACCCCTTTTCAGAATCGAGCTCAATTCCCAGAAACTCGAGTGAGGTAGACGGCCCCACTGTCTTACCTGGTGCCAATGGCACGCCAAAGCGTCTCATGAGATTACAAAATTCATTCAAAGACTGTGCACATTCTGTGTCCCCGGCTGCCCCCAGAAACAGAAAATCGTCAAGATAATGCATAACACGTGTAAACCCCGTGGTTCTTGTGAACGCCCATTGCAAAAAACTACTGAATCTTTCAAAATACGCACAAGAGATGGAGCAACCCATTGGCATACATTTATCCATGTAATAGCGTCCCTGAAACATAAAACCAAGGAGACGCTGATCATCTGGGTGTACCGGGAGCAACCGGAACGCCGACTCGATGTCTGATTTAGCCATCAGCGTTCCGGGCCCCAGGCGATTCAAAATGGCGACGGCCTCATCAAAAGATGCGTACCGCACCGAACAAACTCCCGGGTCAATCGCATCGTTCACGGAAAGACCCCTTGGAGCTGACAAATTATGTATCAACCTGAATTCCCCTGGATCCTTTTTGGGGACCACTCCCAGAGGCGAACAAACAAAATTAGCAACTGGTGGCATGTCATATGGTCCAGCAACCCGACCTCGGGCCACCTCTTTCCCAATCTTTGCTTGTACCACCGCCGTATTCTGCTGAACCGATAATTGGTTCCTACATTGTGCTTTCCCCTGAAAATCCCCCGCCGGGATGCGGAAACCATACGAAAAACCATCTCGCAACACCCCAGCGGAGATATGATCTGGGTATTCGTTCAGCCAAGGGATCAGTGCCATGATATCAACCGGAGTAGGTAAAGGCGCCCCTCGGACTATTTCAGACCTGTTTGGCGCCTCCTCTACTTCCCGTATCACCAGTCTTGGCTCTGCACGTACTCTCGGGGTGCGAGGACTGCCCGCACCCTGCACACTCATGCCTGAACCTGCAAGACCCCTGTGGCCTAGAACATTTGCCTCTGTTAAAGCTCCAGCAGACCCCTTGTTTACCTGAGTTGCCATTATTCCTTGTGTTCTGATCATTGCTTGTTCCTGCCCGAAAGGGTGCCCCCGACGAATGGCGGAAAGACTCAACCCCGTTTCCCCCTAAAGATGGCGACTTCGCCGTGCTCGACTTCTCAATTTTTTGCCAGGAAATGGAGTCGAAACAATCCCACGTCAGGGATGAGTCGTGCTCCTTGGACTTACGAAATATGCCATCATAACAAAACCATTGATTACCCCCATATGTTTCATAAAATTCCATGATACGTGTCTGATACACGGCTAATTCCACCAATAATTCGGGCCTACGTTCCCCCATAATTGCAGTGAACATTCCAAACGCTCTGGCCCAATTGGCTATCGATTCATCTACTCTGAAACCGGCCATCTTTGCGCGCCATACACTAGGATGCAAAAACTCTTTCTGGTTTTTTACATGCTCAATCTCATAGTGATCGGTCAACAGGGAAAACATGTTCACATATTTATCCGCCCATATCCTCTCTTTTACCTCAATCGGGATATGCTGAACAACTTTTTCCCTCCTTGAAGGTACCGATCCCTCCCCCGCCAACGGCAATGGCTGCTTACCTGAACCGGTAACTGTGACCGTTGTCGCTGCCGAGCCAACGCCCGATACTGGTTGTTCCACAGGAGCCTGCGGGGAAACAAGAGGACACAGTGCCTTCGCAGCATCTTTCGATTGCCGCAACTGCTTCATTATCGACCTGGCTTCTTCAGCCGTGGCCCCCTCATTCTCTCTGCCCAACCATGCCGCCAACTGGGCAGCCAGCTCAGGTGGCATATCCTCCCCGTTCACAGGAGTGACCACCACAGGGATTGGTTGCCCCGCGTTCGGGACCGGAACTGGGGCCTCGATCGGGGTGACCGGGTTCGCTGGAGGTGATTCGGGAACCGGGGCCTCCCCACCCGATGCACCCTTCTTGGCCCTTCTACCTCCCCCCGCTAGGGACTACTCCCGGCAATGCTGGTCCGACAACTCTCTTTGGTCCACCCGCACCATTCATTGCCGCCATCTGCTTCTTCATGTCCGCCATGTCCTTTACCAGCATACGAAGCATCTGGTCGGTCCCAACCCTCTTTCCGACCTTCTTGCCAGGCATCGTCCCGGATAATCCTCAAGGTCCTAGGTCAGGAAGCTTCGAACTCGCTGAAAGAAGAAACACAAAATTAAATTCTCAAAATTGGCTCTTCGTTCCGTCTCAAGCTCACGTGCAACGGGGAGGTGCAGCTTCAGAGCACAGGAACAAGAGGATGCTTCCTTGGCTTGTCGCTCCTTTTATCCTTCTTCGGGCGGGCGTGGACCCACCTCCAATCCGCCTCCGGGGCGTGGCTAGCGGTGTCGGTGTCTAGGACAACCCTCTCTTGGGCGGGAAAAGGCGCGCCCCGGCTACGCCGCTTCGGGCATACCAGCCGAGACTCGCCTCCCGCCCAAAATGGCTTCCCGGGGGGATCGGGGTACTCCACCATACGTTCGGGGGGACCGAGTGGTCGCCCCTTTCCATTTCTACTGTTCTTGCAGGCTTTACAATTTCTACATGTAAAAAACCCCTGTACAGTTGGTGATGTTGTTTTAATGGGTTCAATTGCCTTGCACAATTGGTCTTTCAATGATTTCGCTCTCCTGAAAGTTACCTGCGGAGACATTTCTACACAGGTTGCTATATCTGGATCAGAGTGTAACACAGGCCAGAATTTATTCAAGCTTTTCCGCAATAAAAAAGCTTTGCTGCTGTAAGTTGTGATGAACCTGGTCTTAGTTTCTTGCTCTGTTGTCTCAGGCTGCTTAATGAGCAATGACTCTCTGCTCCTACCCGCCACCACCTTCTGTGCATTCACAATAGTTTTCCGCGGGTAACCCCTTGCTGTAAACCTCCCACACATTATCTTTTCCTCTGTTGAGTATGCGCTGCTGGTACTACAGTTGCGTTTAGCTCTTAGTAATTCCCCTACCGGGATGCTCTGAATAAGGGAATTGGGATGGCAACTGCGCGCATGTAACAAGCTATTGCCTGATGTTGTTTTCCTGAATAATTCACTTTCCAACTTGTTATTCTTAACTTGCAGTTTCAGATCTAAGAATTCCAGCGAATCTTTAGACCAATGATGTGTAAATTGCAAGTTGAATGTGTTTTCATTCAATGTGCACACAAAGTCAATTGCTTGTTCTTCATTGCCTTCCCAGACTACAAAAATATCGTCTATGTATCGCATCCATCTAATGACATGCTTTTTATACATAGACGATCTGTACGCAATTTCCTCCTCCCAGTACCCCATGATATATATATATATGACGAAAATCCCTTCCAAAGAAAAGAGCAGAGGCCGCAAGGGGAATCAGGTTAGACACATCTTTATTCCGTGCAGTCCCAGCTTGGCGAATGCATTTCGGCGGTTGCGCCTTCTTCAGCGCCATTCGCTGTTAAGCTCCACTTCGAATGATCTTCTCCTGATTTAAATAATTGCCGGCACCTGTGTCCCTCCTCCTAACGCGGTTTGCGCACCAGCCAGAGTCCACGTGCATAGTTAGTGAACTCCATTTCCCAGCATACCCCATCATGGCATCCCGAGCTGGTGGCGTGGAGCAGTGAACGATAATATGTGCAGTGCAGGCTTCAGGTGAGTCGGGTAGGTCACAGAGCCACTGGAACAAAATGGGTCCTCGCTGTGTCCCCTTGAACACCGCAGCTACCAGATGCGCTCAGATGAAATGCGAGAAGTGGCTGTCAAATGCTAGACAGATCGCCTTCCTGAGATAAAATACCTCGGTCTTCTTGCATCCTCCGGTCGGTCATGGCGGAAACCGAAGTTACCAGTCCCCTGGTTTGAAGATATGCTGCAAGCAGCAACGTGCCAGTTGAGCTTCGGGTTCACTTTCGTGCTGCAGGGCCTTCTGGACTGAGCTGCTGGCAAGCTCAAAAAATATGACGAAAATCCCTTCCAAAGAAAAGAGCAGAGGGCGCAAGGGGAATCAGGTTAGACACATCTTTATTCCGTGCAGTCCCAGCTTGGCGAATGCATTTCGGCGGTTGCGCCTTCTTCAGCGCCATTCGCTGTTAAGCTCCACTTCGAATGATCTCCTCCTGATTTAAATAATTGCCGGCACCTGTGTCCCTCCTCCTAACGCGGTTTGCGCACCAGCCAGAGTCCACGTGCATAGTTAGTGTACTCCATTTCCCAGCATACCCCATCATGGCATCCCGAGCTGGTGGCGTGGAGCAGTGAACGATAATATGTGCAGTGCAGGCTTCAGGTGAGTCGGGTGGGTCACAGAGCCACTGGAACAAAATGGGTCCTCGCTGTGTCCCCTTGAACACCGCAGCTACCAGATGCGCTCAGATGAAATGCGAGAAGTGGCTGTCAAATGCTAGACAGATCGCCTTCCTGAGATAAAATACCTCGGTCTTCTTGCATCCTCCGGTCGGTCATGGCGGAAACCGAAGTTACCAGTCCCCCATATATATATATAAAGATTTTGTTTGGGTGTGGGGAGATGTATTCCTTATAAATATTGTGCTTGTTCCTTAACTCTGTTCTTAAGCTTGTTTTTATTCACAGTCTCTGTCCAAGTTGATATTGCTATTTCTCTTATTTCTTGCCAATGCCTTTTTTAATAAAACTCTGAAGGCTCCCAATAATCATACTCTCTCTCTCGATCTAGGAACATTGTCGGAATACTATGTTATTCCTCATGCCAAGATACACAGTTCTCTGGTTTCTCTTCATGATATGTCAAAGACACTACTCACGACTTGCTGCTCAATTACAAGTACTGTAGACACGGTTTTCATCTACACTCTCACGGGACATGCTCGGTGGCCGAAATCCTGCTCAACAATCAGTGCGCTGAGGAGACACTAATTCTCCTCAGAACAAGCTCACTGCCAAAACAAATTCCACTCTCCTTAGAAATTTAGTTGAAGTGTGCCGCGTTCTGCACATGCACACACCTCAACCTGAATTGGCTTGAAACACTAGACCACCTGGAACTCCTTCTAAATCTCTTGGTGGCCATCTTGAAATTCTTGTGATGCATTCCATGAATATATTTTAATAATGTGCTGATCAAGAACTTGTTGCTTGGATATCTTCGTTTCCACAAAGAGTAATGGCGAACCAGAAGGTATTTGGCTTTCTTGACCTTGCTGGTAGACTCAATTATGTTACAATGCCATTGATTCCTGACACATTCGCTGACCTACAAAGTGAATATCAACTAGAGCCCACTGAAACCAATGGGTACTTGCAAATACGTCAAACATTGCAGAAGGTGTTGCCTATGGGTAAGGAGACCTCCAAACCATCATTGCTTGAAGTTAGGTTATTGGATGATCACATGCCTAAAAAGGCTCTCTTCCCTCACTCAATTTTACACTGATGTTTTTATGCATGCACTGCTCGGGTAATGACCCGACTGTGTGCTAGGCACTGTGGGCAAATAGGAAACATTTTCCCACATGATAAGGAGTTGCCCAGGAATTCAGCGCTACTGGGAGTCCGTGGTTACTTGTTTAAATTACATTTGTGGAAGCCACATAGGGGCCTCTGCAAAATGGTGCCTCTTGAATATTTTGGAAGCAACTGACATCACCCATATGGATCAGATATGGATGGCATTGGGATTAATGTTGGCCTAGCACAAAATTGCTTGACTGTAGAGGGCAGAACTAGCACCACAACTGAATGATTGGAAGCGAGACATGGATTATGCATGCTAACACAGAGATTGTCTATGAAAGCAGGGGCTGTCAAAATAAATGGACTAAGATATGGGAGAAATTGAATACCTATCGGGTGGACTATGTTCTCAAAAGACTACAATGCTGCCCGATGAATTGATGGGTGGGTGTGGGGACCGGGGGGGGGGGGGGTTTCGGGAGATTGATGGGAATTTGAATGATCATGACTTGATGCTGCAATGTGTAATGCTTACTGCCATTGTTCGCTTTACTTCCAATAAAAAGGTCTTTAAAAAAATATTCTGATCATTGATCATAGATTTATATATTCATCACAATTTATTGATTTGATTTTAGATTAAGGTGCTACAAATAGAAGGGAAAATATTAATGTCAAAATTGTCTGGAGAACTAGCTTTGGAATAGGTCAAGGATATTTTGTAATATTGTGCAGCAAACAACATGCATGAGCTTTACGTCCTTTAAAGATTTAAGGTCCATTCTCTTACATTAGGCAGAGAGGAACATGTTCATCTTCCGAGGAGACTTGGATGGTGCAATCAGAAGCTGTAAACACCTCTGCTGATACCACCTGCATGCTTCTCGGGGCCTGCTCCGCCTTTCAGCTGGCTGGAATGCCATATCTAGAACACTGTGACCATCTCGAAGTACAGAACAGATGTGCTGTTTGAGTAAAAGTCGTGGGTGAGTGGCCACATCACACAAGGAGCTTAGGGAGAGCCAACACAGGTGTTAAAGTTGTTAAGGGATCGACAAATTCACAATCAATTTCAATATCCCTTAGAAAACATCATTTTGCCTCTCTGAACATAGCATAAGATAATGAGGATGTAAACACTATTTGTATAAAAAAGAAATTTTTATTTATTGTTATATAATGTTTTCTGTTCATACCATCTTATCGAGCAAATACATACATCTATTCATTTAAAAATATATTAAAAACATTTGGTATAGCATTTTATTTCACAAAAGTCAAAAATTGCAGTTTAAAAAGGTTCTTTCAATGTAACAAATGTATCACACAAACAAAAATTGTCGACGCGGCGTTTCGGTGATATTATGTCGTCACCTTCTTCAGGACAGTGTGTAAGTTAAAATCACTATAAATTTAAAACACAAAGGATAACATGTTAACATTTAATGTATTTAATCTGTGGCAGAACAGAATTTAACTGTGACCTATATAGTTTATCCAGCATACATCCTATGTTCAAAACAATACATATTCATTGAGCCTTGCCGGCACTACTATTTGCACTCTCTATATTATGGATATTTCAAAAAACAAGCCTATATATTATTTGTACATCCCACAACTTTAGTTTGGTCACACCCTTTTACTTGCATCCCTTCATGCCTATTGTTCTAAGGCGATAGGTTGGACATCGATACCTGTATTACCTTAGGTATCTCTTGTTGGTCATCATTATCTTAATGTTATTATGATGACTTGTAGCCTTTTTAACTTAAATCTGGGGTGTATTAGGTTTATACATACCTCCAATTAAGCTGTTGATTGGTCAGTCGCTTTTTTTTTTTTTAAAAGGAATCGGCGATATGTGACCGTATCGGAGTTCTCAATTTCTGTGAAATAATTAAATAAACCGGGTCATTAGATCACCTCTGGGTATTGTTTTTGTTTTGTCTCAATAAATCTTACTTATGGTTTCTTTTACCTTTCTCTAATAAAATTTCCTCTCCGGTGGAGTGGGTCAGTATTATTCCGCCGCTCCGTTACTGTCTAAAATCATCGTGCCTGTCGAGAGATTCTATATATTAGTCGTTGTTTCGGCTTATTTCGCACATTGTTAAACATCCTATTTTTACTAGCGTTATCCTATTTTGTTCCCTGACTTTTAGGCTGGAATCGTAAGTACCTGGGATTCTTCACAGACAAGTCTTAAGCATAGGATGGTATCACTTTTCTTCACCCGGTCTGTTGGTCAGATTTTTTGTCTTGAAAAAACCGGGAAACACAAATTGTTGAGATTTAGCTAAGAATTAAAGTCAGGGCTATCGCATTGTTAGACATCCTATTTTCACTACTATTTTCCTATTTAGTTCCCTAACTTTTAAACTGGAATCGTAAATACCTGGGACGCTTCACAGGTGAGTCTTAAGCAGAGGACGGTCTTCCTTTTCTTCGCCCGGTATTTTGGTCAGATTTTTATTTCTGGTCTTGGGGAAACCGGGAAACACAAAAATGTGGGAACTTAGCTCAGAACTAAAGCAAGGCTTTCTATTTTTAATGCTCTGTTTGCAGGTCTATTGCTCTTACCTTTGATCATCTTTTTTATAGAAGCTCGCACTTGCTTTTGTGGCGAAGCTCGTCTTAAAAACACGGGAGTAATTCTTATTTTATCTAGAAAACAACAGGGGGAAGAACGGTTATTTAGTCTCTAGTTTAGCTCAAACTAGTTTTTGTTTTCTAATTGGAAAATATCAAGGGTTTAACTATTTTCTAGGGCTCGGGTCGGGCTGTACTTACTTGAAGTTTTCCTCCTCGCGTTTTCCGGGCGTCCACCTTGGCCGTCTTGCAGGTAGTGTTTACTGGCCACTGGCGGTTCTCATGCTTTTATAGGCCTCTTAATAGGTCAATTATGCTTAAACCATTACACCTGGGGTTTTATTTTCAGACGGGTTATACTCTTTCGTTAGATGTGGCGGCCATCTTAGCGTTGTATATAATTCACTGAGCACTATTTTATATTCTTTTATCATTCCGCTGCGGGTTTGTTTACACTCTCATTCTTTCCTAGAGACTAAATAACCGTTCTTCCCCCTGTTGTTTTCTATAAAAAAGATGATCAAAGGTAAGAGCAATAGACCTGCAAACAGAGCATTAAAAATAGAAAGCCTTGCTTTAGTTCTGAGCTAAGTTCCCACATTTTTGTGTATCCCGGTTGTCTAACAATGCGAGAGCCCTGACTTTAATTCTTAGCTAAATCTCAACAATTTGTGTTTCCCGGTTTTTTCAAGACAGAAAATCTGACCAACAGACCGGGTGAAGAAAAGTGATACCATCCTATGCTTAAGACTTGTCTGTGAAGAATCCCAGGTACTTACGATTCCAGCCTAAAAGTCAGGGAACAAAATAGGATAACGCTAGTAAAAATAGGATGTTTAACAATGTGCGAAATAAGCCAAAACGACGACTAATATATAGAATCTCTCGACAGGCACGATGATTTTAGACAGTAACGGAGCGGCGGAATAATACTGACCCACTCCACTGGAGAGGAAATTTTATTAGAGAAAGGTAAAAGAAACCATAAGTAAGATTTATTGAGACAAAACAAAAACAATACCCAGGGTTGATCTAATGACCCGGTTTATTTAATTATTTCACAGAAATCGATAACTCCAATACGGTCACATATCGCCAATTCCTTTTAAAAAAAAGCGACTGACCAATCAACAACTTAATTGGAGGTATGTATAAACCTAATACACCCCAGATTTAAGTTAAAAAGGCTACAAGTCATCATAATAACATTAAGATAATGATGACCAACAAGAGATATCTAAGGTAATACAGGTATCGATGTCCAACCTATCGCCTTAGAACAATAGGCATGAAGGGATGCAAGTAAAAGGGTGTGACCAAACTAAAGTTGTGGGATGTACAAATAATATATAGGCTTATTTTTTGAAATATCCATAATATAGAGAGTGCAAATAGTAGTGCCGGCAAGGCTCAATGAATATGTATTGTTTTGAACATAGGATTTATGCTGGATAAACTATATAGGTTACAGTTAAATTCTGTTCTGCCACAGATTAAATACATTAAATGTTAACATGTTATCCTTTGTGTTTTAAATTTATAGTGATTTTAACTTACACACTGTCCTGAAGAAGGTGACGACATAATATCACCGAAACGCCGCGTCGACAATTTTTGTTTGTGTGATAAATTTGTTACATTGAAAGAACCTTTTTAAACTGCAATTTTTGACTTTTGTGAAATAAAATGCTATACCAAATGTTTTTAATATATTTTTAAATGAATAGATGTATGTATTTGCTCGATAAGATGGTATGAACAGAAAACATTATATATAACAATAAATAAAAATTTCTTTTTTATAAAAATAGTGTTTACATCCTCATTATCTTATGCTATGTTCAGAGAGGCAAAATGATGTTTTCTAAGGGATATTGAAATTGATTGTGAATTTGTCGATCCCTTAACAACTTTAACACGTGTGTTGGCTCACCCTAAGCTCCTTCTGTAACCCCCAAGAGACGCAAGTCTCTTCTCCTAGACCACATGAAAAGGGAACCTGTGTTTTTTTGTCTGTTTAGAACCCCCTCCCTTTTCAACAAGGGTTTCTCCTTCCTAAATTTGAAGCCACATCACACAAGCCAGTTTGGTGTGAAGAGAGCTTAACTAAGGGCTAGAAGGATGCGGGCTAGTGAACAAAGACTGACTCCAGCCCTGTCTGCAGTGTCACACGGTTGCTTGCCATCTTTCTTGTAATGGTATATACCCATGGGTTGGCTTAAGGCCAAATTGCATCCAACAATGGGTATTTCAAATATGGCACTTGCACAGCCGTTCCACAATTTTACCATGGACTTGCCTAAAAGCAAAATATGCAAATTGCCATTGCTACTCAGTCACCATGTTTAAAGGGAACAACACTTTCAGTGAGAATCGAAATTTGCCTAGCTTACGTAACGGTAAGTTTCAATTCTATTAAGGACACGGAGGCGAGGATTATGCTATATCTTCCTTCGCTTTATTAACATAAAGAAACCACAGCAGCTCAGGAAAAGATATAATAAGAACACAAGATGCTTTAAACATAAAGCATTGACGTAATGTTCAACAAAAAATCAACAACAACTCCCAAGAGTCTCTTTGCTTATAATCATAGTCCACAGTCCTTTGTCTCTGTCCATCGTCCCTATATAACCGGACTTCCCATCATCTTCCTCCTCTTTCTTCGCGCAGATCACGCTTAAGCCTCATTGGTCCTGTTTAGCACCGTCGTTGCCTGCCAAAAAAGGAACAGCATCAGCGAGGTGGCCCAGGAAATGCGACAACAAGGCGAGGAGCATGCAGAGAACAACACAGTACTGACAACGTAAAGGAAAACGCTTTACTTACTGCCATACGGGTGGGTAGAGACACCACCGTAGTCCGGGTGGGATAATCCTCGCCTCCGTGTCCTTAATAGAATTGAAACTTACCGTTACGTAAGCTAGGCAAATTTCGATTCTATGTCAGGACCGGAGGCTTCAGATTATGCTAGTTTAAAGCTTACTTACCACCAACTGAGCCAAATCCACCACCGGCTTAAAATAAAACCTCTTGAAGGTGGAATCCGAGGACCAGTCCGCAGCTCGCATAAGGTCCTCCAGACGAGCACCCACCGAGAATGCCTTAGAGGCCATGGCTCCCCTGGCGGAGTGTGCTCCAAAGAGAGAAGTATTGATGCCCGCTTCCTGCATGACCCAACGCACCCACCGAGCAATAGTGGGGGAAGAGACAGCTTTGTGTGGCTTCCGCAGGGCAATCAACAACTGACGCTCGCCCGGAGGGCGCAGATCCAAGGTCAGGTCCTCATAAGCTTTGAGGCATTGCACGACACACAACTTAGGAGTGTCAGTAAAGGCTGGATAAGAAACGGAACGCGACGACGTCTTAGTGCGTCGGCCCACCGTAAAGGTAACCCCATCCGGGGAAAAAATGCGTGCAGAAACATCCAGCGCGCGCACGTCCGAGACGCGCCTACAAGAGACCAGACATAACAACATGGCTAACTTCGCCGACAGCTCTTTAAGAGACAGATAGGAATTGGCCGGCCACGACAGGAACAAATTCAGAACCAAATTGACGTCCCAAAGGACGGAGTACCTGGGCTCTGGCGGCAGCGCGAGGCGAACAGCGCGCAGAAGCCGGCACACAAAAGGATGTTCCCCTACCGGATGGCCATCGATGTTATCATGGCCAGCAGAAATCGCCGATCGAATAGCATTGATCGTCCTATACGCTAGTCCTTTGTCGGCCAAATGCACTAGAAAATTCAGCACGGGAACGAGGCCTGCGACCACGGGATCCAGATCCCTTCGTAAACACCAACGCATCCACTTAAGCCAAGCGGATCTGTAACGCTTCGTCGTACTATCGGCCCATGCTTTGGAGAGCAAGTGCTCAGCTGACCCCGAAAGGCCCGGGAGCGTCCAGCGTCTCCTGAGAGCCTCCACGCCACGAGGCGGAGAGTGTTCTGCACGACGAGAGGGTGAGGTTCCTGATCCGGGCTCGTCAGGAGCAGAGGAAACAGGGGGAGTAGGATTGGAAAATCCCAGGAAAGTTCCAGAAGAACCGGAAACCATACTTGAGACCTCCACAGCGGTGTAACCAACACCAGGTCCGCACCCTGGCGGCGTATTTGAGCCGCCGTTCGCATGATCATGGAGAACGGGGGAAACGCAAACGGTTGTTCCCGACTCCAATCCTGTAAGAACGCGTCCGTGGCCTCCGCCAGAGGGTCCGGCCTCCAGCTGTAGAACCGCGGCAGCTGGTGGTCGAGACGGGACGCGAAGAGGTCCACCGAGAAGGGGCCCCAAAGGGAAAGTAGCCACCGGAAGACTCCCGGATCCAGTTTCCACTGGCTGGCATCCCTGAGATGTCGAGAGTGCCAATCCGCTACTTGATTGGACTGGCCTGGCAGATACTCTGCCGTCACCGCAATGTGACGAGACAGGCAATAATCCCAGAAGTCCTTCGCTAGATCCGCCAAAGCGCGGGACCGAGGACCTCCCAGGTGGTTCACATATCGGACCGCCGAAACATTGTCCATCCGTAGCAGGACACAAGCCTTGACCGAATCCTTGGTCCAACAGCGAACCGCGAAGGAGCCCGCAAGGAGCTCCAAACAATTGATATGCAATTGTTGTTCTGCTGACGACCAGGCGCCGCCGGTGGAAAAATCCCCGCACCGGGCGCCCCAGCCCGACCTGCTTGCGTCGGACTCTATGATCAAGTCTGGAGCCGACCCGAAGATCGCTCGCCCATTCCATGCCTCCATGTGAGACAGCCACCATGACATCTCCTCCTTCACTTCGTCCGTGAGGGGAACCCACTGGTCGTAACACATCCCACGGCGCAAATGCTGCGCCTTCAGGCGCTGAAGAGCCCTGTAGTGCAGCGGGCCTGGGAAAATCGCCTGGATGGAGGACGATAGAAGACCCACCACCTTGGCGACATGGCGCAGTGACGTGCGATCCCTCGCGATCGTCTGCCGAAGCAGGTGTCGTATCTTTGCGACCTTCCGACCCGGTAGGCTCAAGACCGCCTGTACCGAGTCCACCACGAAACCTAAAAAGGTGATCTGCTGAGTGGGAACCAAGACCGACTTGGAGCCGTTGACAACGAACCCCAGTCTCTGAAGCAGGCCGACAGCTTGACGCAGCTGTCCTGCCAGCACCTCTGGGCACTGTCCCATGAGGAGGATGTCGTCTAGGTATACTATCATACGGACCTCCTGGCTTCTGAGAAACTCCACCACCGGGTGAAGGACCTTCGTGAAGCACCACGGGGCCGAAGAAAGACCGAACGGCAGGGCGGTGAATTCGAACACCTTGCCGTCCCACAGGAATTGTAGGAAACGACGATGAGGGGGGTGGATGGGAACGACCAAGTAGGCATCCTTGAGATCCAGTCGCACCATCCAATCCCGAGGGAGGAGCACGTCCCGAAGGAGGTGGATCCCCTCCATCTTGAAGTGACGGTAGACCAACCACCCATTGAATTCCTTGAGATTGATCACAGGCCTCTTGCCCCCATCCGTCTTGTCTACCAGGAAGACGTTGCTGAGGAACCCATGTGGGTGGCGCGTTGATAGACGGATGGCTCCCTTGCGCAGCAAGTCCGAGACCTCCCCGTCTATCAACCGCGCGTCGGAGTCTGAGAAAACCATCGGGCGCGGGGGCCTCACCTGAGTTGGTTGGTCGTGAAACTCTATATGGAAACCTCTCACAGTTTGCAAAACCCAAGCATCGGCAGTGAGCAATTCCCACTCCCCGTAAAAGCTTGCCAGCCGCCCCCCAATCGGAACTTGATCCAAGCAAAGTACACTCACCGGGGGCATTTCCTTGTCCGGAGTTCTTCTTGAATCCTCTGCCACCATAGCGCTGTCCCCTCGTGGGGTAGAAATTGGTGTAGTTGGCCGAGGTCTGGTACTGACCTCTCCCGGAGCCTTGTCCACGGTTGTTGGTCTGCTGACCACGGCCGATCGCGCGGCCCCTGCCGCGACCGGCCCCTCCAGAAAAACGCTGGTGGAACACCCTCTTGATGCTGGACTGGGCCTTGTCCTGCGACGTGAACGTGTTCACGAACTTTCCAAGCTCGCGGATAAAAGGCTCACCGAAGAGGCCACCCTGGGCCACGGCACCTGCCTCCGACGAGGCCAGGTCCCCCAGCTTCGGGTCCAGCTTGATAAGGAGCGACCGCCGCCGCTCCGTGGACAGAGCACAGTTGGCGTTGCCCAAGAATACGATCACCCTCTGGGCCCAGTTGGAGAGCACCTCCGGTGAAATGGCGGTGCCATTCGCTCGAGCCTCCTCCGCCATATCGAGGATCTTCGTGGCGGGCCCGACCGCATCCAACAGCTTGTCCTGGCAGGCCCGCCAGGACCGGTCGATCCCCTTCCTGGGGTCCTTCATGAATTTCGCCAGGAAGGTGGCCATCTTGGGGTCCAATTCTGGTGTCATGGCCACTTTCCCCTCCAAAGTAGGCCGAGGGCATTCCCCGCGCAGGCAACCCCTCGCCTCCTTCTCCAGGGCTTGCGCAACCTGCCTGCGACAACTTCGCCACCGTCTCCCCCGGGGCCCAGGCCGCGGATCGGGGGTGGACGATCTCGTCCGGGTCCAGCATGCCCGACTCATCTCGGGGCATCTCCTTCCCTGAAGGCACCGGGAGCCAAGAACGGGTCGACTCCCCGTCGTCATCCGTGTCCGGAGAGTCGTAGATCGGGGAGGCGGGCGCCGTCGACAGGCCGCCCGAAGTGCCAGGTTCCACCAAGGGCGTCGGAGGCACCGCCGTCGCCTTGGCCAGGAAGGCGTCACGAAGACGCTCGAAAGCGCCCTTATCCACGCCTTGGGCCTCCGATGAAGGCCCTTCACCTCGGGGCCTCTTCGGAGCGGGCGGCAACCCACCGGATGTCCCCGGGAGTTCGGGGGACGGCGGCACCTGCGCCGCTGCCAGCTTCGCACACTCCTCCACGATGCGGGCCGAAAGGCGGTCCTCCATGGGCCCTACCACCTCCGTCACACAACGATAGATGGAGTTGTCCACCGCTTGGTAAAACTCATCATCCTGCAGATAGGGGCAGGCCTCCTCCTCGTACTCCCCTTCCATCTCGGAACCAAGGGGCAAATGCGGGGCACCCAAGAGGGCGGCAACCGAGAAAGTTCTCGAATGTGGGCAGGCCCAGCGGCTGCAATCACGTTTTGGGCCAGCTGACGTGGCAGGTGGGCTGCACCAACCCCCAAGCGCGCAGACCCTCCTCGCCGGGACCGGGTCTACGTACCCCTCAAGCGCGCTAGGCCACACACTGTTAAAGAGGTGCACAGATCTCGCCCGAAGGCGATTCACGCGGTCAAAACCGCTATACAGACCCCAGAGGGCGTCAAAATTGTGAAAGTACAGACCCGGATCACCAGGTGTCAGAGGGGTACGCGAGGGTCGGCCCCTGCGCAAGCAGACCCCACGGCGCGGCTCCTCGTACTGCGGAGGCGCGCCGGAGGGTCGGCGAGGCGACAGGCCGCCCCCTTGCGGTCTATGTACACACCGCACACAAGTGGGAATAAAGTCGCGTAGGAACGACAGAACGTTCCCGCAACCAGGGACGCTGAAAGGGAATAAACCATGCAAGGAGTCCCCAAAGACCGCAAGACAGTCAATCATAATAAAAGAAGACAAATAGAAAAGCACTTATCTGGCTGCGGGAGCAGCGAAGAAAGAGGAGGAAGATGATGGGAAGTCCGGTTATATAGGGACGATGGACAGAGACAAAGGACTGTGGACTATGATTATAAGCAAAGAGACTCTTGGGAGTTGTTGTTGATTTTTTGTTGAACATTACGTCAATGCTTTATGTTTAAAGCATCTTGTGTTCTTATTATATCTTTTCCTGAGCTGCTGTGGTTTCTTTATGTTAATAAAGCGAAGGAAGATATAGCATAATCTGAAGCCTCCGGTCCTGACATAGAATTTAGTTAGCAGGCTCTCAATGCCAAAAGTTGGAAAAGCGCCAGAAATCCTGTTCCATAAAATACAAAATAACTGGGGGATCATATGAAAAGAAAAGGTTGTCCTACATAGGCTAAAAAATTCAATCAACAAAGTAAAAATGTACATATGTACTCACCTGACAGGTGATAATGTTGTGTCTTCCTAGTCGGTCGCACAATTCTTGGGGTAGTCCTGTTCGCCTTATCTTTTTGTTGGACATGGTTTACGACCTGTTATGACTGAAAATTAAATCATATTTTAGTGCAACCTGACAAAGAGCAGTTTACTGCCATCTATTTTTGTTTACTTAAATACATTTCTAAACAAAAAGCAGTTTATTTACAGCGTACAAAAATAATACATTTTTGTCATAATGAAATTGGACTTTCGTTAATTAACTGAGTACCTTAAATAAGTGCAACAAGTTTAAACAGTACTATTTAGGAAAAGGGAAAACCCTTTTGCAGTTAGTTCTGCTCAATGAGGTTTTGTAGGCAGAACTAACTGGGCCATGAAATGAAAGGTAAGTTCATTTAAATGAAATAAAACAATCCATAAAGGGCAAAATGTCAGAGGGCAAGAATGTAAATAACAAATCAATATCAAGGTATATGCTTCGAGCAATTGCAGACTTTAGCTGAGCAATAGTCGTATAGATGGGACTGAGGTGACAGGAGTGGGTTTGCTTGGTCTTAATAGGGTGAAACGAGTGGTGTGTGATCCTGTGGTTTGGTTCATTGTGGGTGCTGTCTAAGTAGTGGAGGGTGAGGTCTGATGTGGATTATGATGTCCAGTTGTATTCAACAAGGAGTTTCCTAGTCCCATGACTGGTATCCGGGTGCAGAGAAGGTGTGGATAGTAGCTTTCCCTTTCCCTGCAGTGGTAGAAAGAAGGGTCATTTGAAGTAGGGAGGGAGTTGGTCCTGGTCATTCTGAACAATATTTTCATGGTGAAGATTCAGAAGGACTCGTGGCTGAGGGGTTGGGGCAATGAATGACCCCAGCTGGATAATGGAAGCAGTACCCTGTGATGTCCTGTCTTTTTGGGCAACCATGCCTTCCCTCCAACTGCCCAGCCTCGTGTGGTGAAGGAGGAGTCAGAGGACAGTAATTGGATGTACAGGATTTAGGTGCTGGGGGTGGTCCAAAGATGGGACTACCACGACAGTGTTTATTCCTCATCGTGCAGCAATTTTGGCGGGTTATTGTGTTTCTGTCATGCCTAATCAGAAAATCAGAGATTATTTCCAGAAGGACCCAGTTGGAAGATGCATGAGACATTCCTTAATCTGTATATACTTGTGTTCGGTCATCTATCCCATAGCTTTGTACTAAACCTACAAAAGAAAAGACCTCTGTGTTATTATACAAATCTGCTATCCTGCCAATCGCGACTTGTTCCCAATTTCCGCCCATTGTTTCATTAAGTGCAGCCCGAAAGAATGGGGAGTGCCACAAAGGCATATACCTATTGTTCCTTTAGATTTTCAGCAATATACCAACCTTCGTCCAGATCTTCCAAGCCGCCTTTATACACTTGAAGAGTGTCTTCTTATAGTAGCCTGAGGAGAACCCCAGGCGCATCTTTTCCAATAGCTAGCCGATAGATCGAGGGAAGATCTAAGTCATTAATAGTCGGGCTATCAGCTGTAAGCAAGATTCCCATCTGTTATAGTGCAGCAGCCCAATAATACAAAAGCAAATTTGGGACGGCCCATCCACCTCTTTCCTGAGGGAGCGTCAGAGTTTTTAGCGCCTGGCGGGTTTTCTGATAATTCGATATACATTTTATAAATGTAGCATTCAAGTTTTTAATGGTTACATCTGCTATCTCAAAGGGGATAGAGCGAAATAAAGACAACACTTTAGGGTAGACTATCGTTTTCAATGCATTGGATCTCACTAGAATTGTTAAATGCAGCTTATCGAAGTGTCATAATTCTGTGTTTATATTATCAAGTAACGGATCTAAATTATTGGGTCAAATCACATCTTTGTTACAACTTATACTGACCCCCGGAAAGATGGCCAATTCAGCCTTTCGAGGATCTTGGAAATTACAATTCTTAGAGCAGATTATCTGAGTCTTCCCTTTGTCCAGGAGGTACCCGGATTTGCTCTCAAATTCCCCTGCCATGCTTTCAACTTCTTTGATTGTCTTCTCGGGTTCTGCTGTAATAAAAGCGATATCATCTGCATAAACCAAGATTCATGGTATTGATGGAGCCTAAAAACTAAAATTCTTTATAAATGATGTCATAATCCACTATCACACTTACACTTACCAATCAATACCAGGCCCATAAACATAGAGAGTGAGGTGAATGGATACTATATGTTTGTTTAAGACATTCATAATAAACTATCTACAATAAACAAGACCAGCTTGTCATTTTAAAAAGTTTATTAAAACATATTTAGAAAAACTTAGGTTTGGAACTTTATTAAGCAAGCATTAGAAAAAGTCATATAAGTTTTATTCAGCATTTAATAAAGAGATAATATTATTCATTAGCAGAAATAAGTGAAAAGAAAGAGCATTTCCAAAACCTAACTATCTCACTGACTCTACCCTCATCGCCTGAAAACAAAGTCTTTAAAAGTTACATTTCTTACGTGAAATCATCGGACAGCAGAACACGTCCTTCTGGAATCAGGAGCGTAAGCCAAAAGTTTGCAGCTAACGCCTGCTCTTATACTCTAAAAATGCTGAGCTAACTATTTTTCACATTCCAACAGCTGAATTCTGGCTCTCCATTGGCTGAATCACCTCACGCCACAGTAAACTGTGACATCTTCCACCACGAGACCAGGCTTTACACAGAGTCATTGTTCAAGAATCCTGGCAATAGTTCCATAGTCCGCTACAATTTGTAGCAAAAATATTCAAGCAATAGGAAATCTTGTCACGTCTCTTCCTTTTAGCCTTGAGCCAGACCGTTCTAAACTTTCGTGGCACATCCAAACCCACTCCACAGAGTTGTCTTTAGCAGTTCATTTTTTAAAACTTTCATAATAAAAGGCTTTTCTTCCACTTCAGAATAAAGTTGTCTCATGTGGGTTTGCATCAGCAGGCCTTTTCTGTCAACATCAGCAGGCCTTTTCTGCGCCACTTCTGATTGCGTCACTTTCCAGAAAAACTATTATTTAAACAAACACAAAAGAATAATTAATTCAGGTAAAACAAATCCTTCTGTTACCCACCCTTTCCCTGCTAGTAATTAACCCATTAATAAATGACAACTAGCAGAAGCAAACAAATAAAGCAACACATATAATAACTACCATTCTTCATGTAGTCCAGCTTTATGTTTCTGAAAGAATAAAAAGATGATTAAATGATACACAGACAGACAAACACAACATAGGACATACATGTAAGCACATATAAAAGCACATGCCATGAATGATCAGCTGCATGTTAATGGTGACAAAGACAATAGGAAAGACATAACAAACAGGACAATATTAATAATGTGTTACTAAAACAGACTTGAAAATGCAACAGGAGCACATTTAATTAGTTTCCCGCGTGTTCATGTGTGGTGCAAACTTAATCTAGGTTGAATTAATAAAACAAATCATGCAAACACTCATTAATGTATTAATTCAAATTATGGGAGTATGACATCACAAGCTTGAATAAAATATTTCTAAAGCTCGCTCTATCAACTCCCTCATCTGGTGATTTCAAAATCACCAAACAACACCCAAAAAAAAATTTAATTAAAATTTTTATCTATTGAACATGTTTCAGGCTTACTCAGGATTAGTATTTAAGCTCTAATTTCATCTATATTTCTGCAACTCTCATAATTAGTATTGAGTCCTACATTCTACTAATTCTATATCCTATACCCTTTCTTTATTCAGCTAAGTTGGATCCTTTCCACCTTTGAATCCCCAACCCCCAATGAATTTAGGGAACTAAGTTTTAAATTGCATAACTACATTTGAATTGCACCAACAAAACAAATATCAATCTGAGTATTATAAAACAAAACAAAAAAAACAAAAAGTAAATTTTTGAAATTTTTTGAAAAATTAAAAATTAAAAATTTCTTCGACCTAGTGTCTTACATAGAAGTGTTTCCAGCTAACACAATTTCTTCGACCTTGAGTCACTCTAACATAATTTCTTCAGCCTTATGCCAAAAATAAATCTTAACTTAAAGAAAACTAACACAATGTCTTCAGCCTTATGCCAAAAATAAACCTTAACTTAAAGAAAACTAAACTTAGTCATTGTCACCATTTTCTTTCAAGACCACTTGACTGCTACTGCGCTCCTCAACTATTGGAGGGATAGTTATGTAGGCCCATTCTGGAGACTTGTATTTTACATTTGGTCTCAATGGTCTTTTGCTTTTCCTGGCAATCATTTCAATCTTCTCTTCAGTTTGCTCTTTTTTGTCTGAATCACTCTTCTGACTTGACAGTTCATATTTGAACTTTAAATCTTTAGGCCAGACATCACCTTTAGGCCAGACATCACCTTTAGGCCAGACATTACCTTTAGGCCAGACATCACCTTTTCTCAAGAGTTTCTTCTCAGGCTTGCTTTCTTTACATTCAGCTTTCCAAGCCTTTTTTCTGAATTTTCTTATCTCAGACTCTTCATCACTCCCATCTGTATCATTTTCTGAGACTTTAAATCTGTACCTAGGAACTTCTTTACTCAGCAGCTTCACTCCGTTAGAAACATCATCCTTACAGCTGGTACTTGGTAATTCTTCCTCTTCTTCAGGGATCACCTTCAGCTTCCCAGTTTCAGGATTCTTGTTCCTACACACAGAGCTACTCTTCTGCTTTTCAATACTCTCCTGGACTTGATTATCTTCATGCTCAGAATTTTCTGCTTCTGAATCTTCTTCTTTTCCTTGACATTCTTTTTCTATCAGATTTTCATCATTTTCTGAATCTAGAATCACAATCTCTAGATCTTCTTCATTCAATGTTTCATTCGCATTGACATCATCATCCAGATGTCGACCACCTTGTCGATCTTCAAGATCTGGATTTTTGACATCATCATCCAGATGTCGACCACCTTGTCGATCTTCAAGATCTGGATTTTCTTCAGGAATTTCTTTTTCAGAGTCTGAATCAGTTGTAGTGTCTTCACTGTCTTCATCAGTGTTATCAAGTTCAGATACACAAAGGATATTACTGATATGCATCCATCCAGTATCTGTTGTCACCTGACTTGCTTTCTGCCACCTGGGTACTAGACAGTTTCTCCTCCGATGAACCTTTGTTCTGAGAAAGTCTCTTGGCAATAAATCATGAGCTTGCTCCTTTTTCATATCTGTTCCCAACTGATGGAATACAGAAACTGTATCATTCTTTCTTGTTGGAAAAGCTTCTAACCACTTTGAAAGTAAACAAATGATGACTAGGACATATCTCAGTTTGTTATGTTGGGGCATTTCAAAGAAATCTATTTGAATTTTTGCAAATGAACCACCCTCCCGGCCTATTGTTCCCAAATTCTCAAATGTCTTTTGATCTGAAATGTTTTTATGGCATGTGTTTTTCTGACATCTCAGACATGTTTCCCTGAACAGTTGAATCATTATGTCTCTTGCTAAATGACTTGGACCATGGTACATCTGTGCCATGTCAGCAATCATGCAATTGGGCATAATAGGTCTGTCATCTTTGTAAAACCAAATTTCATCCTCCTCTTGCTGTCTGAATCCTTCCTTGAACCATGTGTTTTTCTCCTCAACATGTGCCTCATCTTGTAATTGTTTTAACTCTTGCCATATCTGAATTGCAAAGATTAGTATGAGAATGCTTGAAACATGTTCATTGAATTTTTCCCCTTTGATTGCAACCCACTCTTGAGCACTAAATTTAACAATGGTACCTGCGTGCTCATTACTTTTTGAGACATGATTATTTATCTCTCCAGCACATTTTATCTCTGCTATTTTGTCGAGAAGCTCAATTTCTTTGTTGAAGTCTGACTTGCCCTGAACAGGAGCTTCACTCAAACTCTTTTTAAATTGCTCAAAGGCCTCAAGTTTAATTTCTGTCAGGACAATTGGGCCTTTTATATCTGCTTTTGTCAGTCTCCGCAATTGTTTTGCAAATACTGAGAAAGCACTAATCCATTGGCAACAGTAACCAAGCATGCCTAGGAGCATTCTTACCTGTTTTTGTGTTTTTGGGAATTCCATTGCTTCAATCATTTTAATTCTCTCAATAGTTACCTGTCTAAGAATTTTCTCTCTCTCTTGGAACCTGAAAGCAAAAATTATTTGACTCTCTGGGTGCATTCGGACCCAATACCACTCAGTATCATGTGGTATCTGATAAAGGATCTCTACTGGTTTGGGCACAATTTCTTTTAGGACACCCTGCCTAACCAATTTTTCAATAACAGAAATAACTCCTTCAATTGTTTCTGACTTCATCTTGCACTGTGGAACATTAGGAAATGAGTTTCCCAGCTTGTTTGCAATTTTAACTGGATCACGTCTGTCTTCCTGAACTCCACTGAATCCTGTATCTGTATTGTATTTCTGCTCATTAACATAATTTGGAAATGGCGGCGGAGGTATCTCATTCCACTGAATCACCACCTGTCGCTGAATTTGTAGCTGTTCATTCAGCAACTGTTGCTGCTGATTTATCTCATCCTGCATCTGTGGATTTTTACACTCACCTACAAAAGCTAAAGTCGCTTTTTCCTTCTCTTTTTTCTTTGTCCATTTTGTTTTCCATTTATTCAGACTACCCCTTTTTCTCAAAGCCCAAATTAAATCTTTTATATGGGCAGAGGCAAACCTACCTGTATTGTTCAAGCCTTCAATGTCCTTATCATCCTGTAATCTTTTTAATCTGTCTGTACTGATTGTATTATCCAGTAATTTGTACTCACCAGGCTGTGTCAGGTCAACGTCAGTGTTTTCACTAGGTGAAATTATAGTCATCACTCTCTCTTGCTGAGTTTGAATCATTACTAACTTATTTTCAGGTACATTATAATAAGGTTTTTCAGCAAACTTTTGAATTGGGACCATTAAAGCTGTGGGACTAGTTTCATTTTTTCCAAGCACTGGGGGAACAGGTTCAATTGTCACAGGAACTGTCACTGCTTCCATGTCTAACTTTAACTGCTCCAATACATCATTTGTAGAACTTACATGATCAGGAATAATAATTTCAGAAGTACTAGACATCTCATCATACCTACCTGTTGTGACACCTTGAGAAAGGGTCTGGACTGGGACTCCATTAATCTGGACTGGGACTCTTGGCGTTACATTAATCTGCTCTGGGCATTTGCTTGAATTTCTATCCTGATCTGTATTTACAACATCGTTTTTACAATGATCAATTAATTCTTCTCTGTCAGGTTTATTATTTACATTCGCTGATTTGGGAATCGAATTTTCATTAAAAATGATTTCTTTTGGGGGAGGTAATATCCTTTCAGAATATGTATCGTTTAAAACTGCATCTTTAGCATCTGTATTTTTATTATGCTTACTAATTACTTCATTACTCACCTGTTTATTCATCAATTTGCTCTCACATGTAGCAACAACCTTTTTAGCCTTTTTAAATACATTTTTCATTTTCTGATAGCAGAAAAACGTTTTCTTCTTCTTTGAATAATTTTGATCCATGTTTTAATATACTTACCTTTATTAAAATTAATTAAAATAATTACAATAAGTAATTATGTTCACTTAATTGGCCTAATAGCGTTTGCTGATCAATTAATTAATTAATTTATCAAGGTCAGGTGAAGTATAACTTTATAACCTGATCAATTTAATATAACTCCCAATTTACCTGCATCACTAATTTTAATAAACCTGGAAAGGAAAACATAAATTTGCAAAAACAATAACAACGCAAAATATTTATTTATTTACAACAATAAAAATAATCACATGTGTTTTAAATGTACTTATTTTTCACTTACACACCTTCTGCAACATATACCTGTAAAATAAGCCTAAATGTGCTTGCTTTTCTAGTAAATACTATAATTTTATTTATAATTTTAAACAACAATTTTTTTATCTAATTTGTATTAATTAAATAATTAATATCCTTATTTTAATCACTTTTGCTATTAATATCCTAATTAGGGTCTTTATTGCTGTATTATTTACTAATTACCAATGATAAATATCAAATTAATTTTTAATTTTAAGAGAAATGAAGCTTTAGACATAAATAGCGTGGGAAAATTAATTCTAGGAAATGTAAACAATGTGTTTGTGAACTCTAACCAATCACCATGTGGCTACACAGCCCTCAACCAATGAAAAGTACCTACAGTCTCTCGACCAATCCGGTCGCGGCCTCTCTGTGACACTGTAGTGTCAAGGAACCAATCAGCACAAAGCTTGCCTCTAATGAGACAACATGTGACTGCATGCGTCACCAACAGACTTCTCCGTGACACTGTAGTGTCAACAACCAATTAGCACGAAGATTGATTCCATGTGACTGCACACGTCACTATCAACTTTCCCCTATCCCTCGTGAAGCACCTCGTCTCCACAGAGCCCCACCAAGCCTCCTCCCAGCCTCAGCTCCTCCAATAACAAGAGCGTGCCACCACAGCACAGTGTTCGCTCCCAAACAAAATCTGTGCACTTCCTAACACACGCTCACACTTTAAACGTGAGCGTGTTAATTTAAAGTTACTCGCGCTCACACAGCACGCAAGACTTCTCTTGACTTCACTCACGAAGCCTCGAAGCCTCGCCCAATGAGAGCGCGGCTCTCCTGTGACACGACGCACTGGCGTCCAATGGGAGCGCCGCTCTTGTGGTGACGCGACGCTCCAGCGTCCAATGGGGGCTCAGCTTCAAGAAAAGACACGACGCGTTGAAAGCGCTGCGCTGTCAAACTAAATACAAAATAGAGTAAAGATTCTCCTAATGAGAGCGCGGCGCGCAGCTCCTCCTACACAACACACGGAGCTTCGCCGGCTCCTTCATGGGCTCGACCGCCTTGCCCAATCACTGCACAGGAGCTTGCCGGCTCCTCTGTGGAGGCTCGCCGGCCTCGCCCAATCAGAGCGCTGCTCTGCCGTGACGCGACGGCGTCTCCTCCAATGGCAGCGCGGCGGCTGACGTAATCAGCCGCTGCAGCTGTCTGCTCTCTGTCTCACTCGCTCTTAGCGGCCCCCACCTCCTACACAATGCGCAACCGGGACAATCGAGCAATATATAAGATAGGCTCGAAGCGAACGCATGCAGTTAGGCGGGTTGTTATATTATATAAAAATGAACAAGCGCATAATCAAAGAATCTGAGGAAATCAAATCCACACAATTAGAATCAATATAAAATACTTATAACAGTATTCAAATAAAGATCGTGTTTTGACCAATGGGAGCGCTTGCTTAGACTTCCAACCAATCAGAGCGCGGCAGGCACACGCTTCCACTCCTAAACAGCCCCTCCCTTACAATTTTCGATCGGGGCAGTTTTCTAAGCATTTAAATAGCGTAAAATGCTTTTAAAATGTTTAAAATAACGCACAATGCTTAAAATAGCATATTCTTCACCATTAAGGCTTAGAAACACTTTAAATCATTTTTTATTAAACGCAATTAATAACAACATGAAAACAAACCACTTGTCTGTTTCTCTAACAAAGAGATAGTTTTAAACATTCATTCAAGTATCCCTAGTGTGGAATAGACGACGCTATTCTCACAGAATAGTCTCATTCACTAGTAAGGCAATTCTTACCCCACCCTTCAGTTTTACAAGCCTTTCACACACTTTCAAACAAAGAAAACCCTGTTCATACACACATGAATTCTTGGCAGGACTTGAACCAACCACAGAAAACGTCAGGCGTTGATAAGAATAGACGACGCTTATTTCCTTCCTCAGGACTCTAACCTTGGAAGAGAAATCAACGCTTATTTTTCCTCCTAGGACTCTAACCTTGGAAGAGAAAACAACCCTTACCCTTCACACAAGCTTGGATATATCTACTACTCTCTTCACAGAAAGCTTTAAAACAGGCTCACCAGGTCCCTCTGCTTAATGCTACAATTTCATAGGCAATCCTCACTATTCATTCAACCATGCAATCTAAGGTCCCTAAACTTGTGTTGTACGCCCACAACACGTGATATATGCTATACCACAATTTTGAAACAGACAAATGCACTGTGTAACTCTTCTAGTCACACTACCTTGCCGGCAATTAACCAGGAATCTTTCACACTACTGGAAAAATTCCTTAAGACTACATATAACAATCTGACATAACCAAAAACTTAACATATGTTAAACATCAATCCTATGTCTATACCAACATATATGTAACATGCATGTCAAAAACAACATATAAACCGTCTGAAGCTACCAAATTGATGGAGCCTAAAAACTAAAATTCTTTATAAATGATGTCATAATCCACTATCACACTTACACTTACCAATCAATACCAGGCCCATAAACATAGAGAGTGAGGTGAATGGATACTATATGTTTGTTTAAGACATTCATAATAAACTATCTACAATAAACAAGACCAGCTTGTCATTTTAAAAAGTTTATTAAAACATATTTAGAAAAACTTAGGTTTGGAACTTTATTAAGCAAGCATTAGAAAAAGTCATATAAGTTTTATTCAGCATTTAATAAAGAGATAATATTATTCATTAGCAGAAATAAGTGAAAAGAAAGAGCATTTCCAAAACCTAACTATCTCACTGACTCTACCCTCATCGCCTGAAAACAAAGTCTTTAAAAGTTACATTTCTTACGTGAAATCATCGGACAGCAGAACACGTCCTTCTGGAATCAGGAGCGTAAGCCAAAAGTTTGCAGCTAACGCCTGCTCTTATACTCTAAAAATGCTGAGCTAACTATTTTTCACATTCCAACAGCTGAATTCTGGCTCTCCATTGGCTGAATCACCTCACGCCACAGTAAACTGTGACATCTTCCACCACGAGACCAGGCTTTACACAGAGTCATTGTTCAAGAATCCTGGCAATAGTTCCATAGTCCGCTACAATTTGTAGCAAAAATATTCAAGCAATAGGAAATCTTGTCACGTCTCTTCCTTTTAGCCTTGAGCCAGACCGTTCTAAACTTTCGTGGCACATCCAAACCCACTCCACAGAGTTGTCTTTAGCAGTTCATTTTTTAAAACTTTCATAATAAAAGGCTTTTCTTCCACTTCAGAATAAAGTTGTCTCATGTGGGTTTGCATCAGCAGGCCTTTTCTGTCAACATCAGCAGGCCTTTTCTGCGCCACTTCTGATTGCGTCACTTTCCAGAAAAACTATTATTTAAACAAACACAAAAGAATAATTAATTCAGGTAAAACAAATCCTTCTGTTACCCACCCTTTCCCTGCTAGTAATTAACCCATTAATAAATGACAACTAGCAGAAGCAAACAAATAAAGCAACACATATAATAACTACCATTCTTCATGTAGTCCAGCTTTATGTTTCTGAAAGAATAAAAAGATGATTAAATGATACACAGACAGACAAACACAACATAGGACATACATGTAAGCACATATAAAAGCACATGCCATGAATGATCAGCTGCATGTTAATGGTGACAAAGACAATAGGAAAGACATAACAAACAGGACAATATTAATAATGTGTTACTAAAACAGACTTGAAAATGCAACAGGAGCACATTTAATTAGTTTCCCGCGTGTTCATGTGTGGTGCAAACTTAATCTAGGTTGAATTAATAAAACAAATCATGCAAACACTCATTAATGTATTAATTCAAATTATGGGAGTATGACATCACAAGCTTGAATAAAATATTTCTAAAGCTCGCTCTATCAGTATCATACCCTTTAGTTGTTACTGGTCGTATTACTTGGTTTTGTAAGATCTGGTTGATAAATGGGTCTATATGCATAGCAAAGAGAATTGGGGAGCATGGGCAACCCTGCCTCGTCCCTCTAGACACCTCTATTTTACCTGATGCATTACCCATCATTTGTAGCCAAGCAAAGGGATTATAATACATTGAACGGATAGTGGTGATAAGTCGGGGACCAAACCCTCTCTCTATCAAAGCCACCTAGCGATATTGCCAAGAGAACCGGTCAAAGGCTTTTTCTGCATCTAGGAGGATCAAAGCCATCTCCCCCCTCATCTTCAGCTATATCCATCAGTGAGATAACCCACCTGATATGGTTTGTGGTCCCCCTACCGGTTATAAAGCCATGCTGCCACAGTGAGACCAGTGAGGCTATAATCCTCCCTAGCTGATTGACCAAGACTTTTGAGTAGCACGGAAGTAATCAAAGAGATTGGGCGGTATGAGGCAGGTAGTTCTGGTGGCTTGCCCTTTTAAACAAATATAATTGTATCCATGCCCTTCCACGAGGGAGGAGAAATCCCATTATATCGTACATCTAGGAAAAGATCGTGTATTATTTGAGTTAGTTCATGTTGGAGTAGTTTATATAGCTCAAAGGGAATTTTATCAGGGCCGGCTGCCTACCCCAAAGGTGAGGAGCCTAGAGCATCCATAATCTCTTTTAATGCAAGCTCTTCCTCCATCTCCTGGTATACTGCTTGGTCAATGCCTTTTAGTTTCTGCCATCTCACATCCTCAGCCATTATTTTAGAGCTAGGAGGGTCAGCCTGATAGAGATTTCTGTAAAATCGCTCAAAAACGTCCATAATCTCAGCAGGCCTAGTCTCATATTGGCCATTGCTATTTTTTATTTTAATCATATTGTTTCTGGTGAGTTTGTTTTGTGCGTAGGGCCAGCAACCTTCCTGTTGACTCCCCGTACTTGTACATCTTTTTTGTGAGCTTGAAAGGTTTGGGCCACTTTCTCCATAAAATAGCCATTAATCTCAGCCTTCATTATAGCGAATTTCAATGTATGCTCCCTTTATTCATCCTCCCGCTACCTATTCTCAGAGTGTGCATAGCACTGGTAATAATGCAATACATACTTACAGTACAAGCTTCCGCCAAGAACATGCACAGCAAGGGCAGCAGTACAAGTTTCCATCACGTGGATTGGGTACAATATTGGTAACAGATGGGGAAGCTTTTGCCGCTATAACAGGCACCATAGAGGCCTCTCTAGGTCACGCCTCCCTAATGTCAGAGCAGTGTACTAAAAGCAGCCACACTGCATGCTTACTAACACATATCAAGTACATTAACATGCTTCTCACACACAACAGGTACAGTACAAGCCTGTACAAGGCAAACTTTACTCACAAACAACATTTCCAGGATAGTGGAATTTGCCCTGAGGAAACGCATTTGCAGCACAAACATCACTCGTTTGAAAAACAGGTACAGTAGGTAAGATTGTACATCTCACACTGCAGAATGCTGTCAATAGCATCACTGCAAGCTTCCCTTGTCTGACGGACACTACCCGCACAAGCTTCATTTAAACAGGAAAGACACAGTAGTGTTAACAGAAGGGCAAGCCACTTGTACACACAGACCAGGTGTGTCTCAAGCATCTGAAGTGCAAGTTACCCTCAGATTTCATCCTGAGCAGGAACAGCAAGAGAAGCAGTGCAAGCTTCCATGTCTGATACACTCTCTGCACAAGCTTCATTTAAACAGGAAAGACACAGTAGTGTTAACAGAAGGGCAAGTCACGTGCACACACAGACCAGGTGCATCTGAAGCGCAAGTTACCCTCAGATTTCATCCTGAGCAGGAACAGCAAGAGAAGCAGTGCAAGCTTCCATGTCTGATATGCTCTCTGCACAAGCTTCAGTTACACAGGAAAGACACAGTAGTGCTAACAGAAGGGCAAGTTACTCTTACACACACATGATGGAGCTTAAATGTAAAATGACCCTTGCCTCTGTCAATTCTTGCTATCAAAAGATATTAACGACAATTGTTGATGAAAACAAACTTGCTAAGTTGAAAACGGAGAGATTTCATACTGCATCATAAAAGCATGCAGAGTATTTGAAACAAGGTAGTATGAAAATGTAAACAAGGAGAGAAACAATGATAAGTAGATAAACGCATTTACATGTAATGAGAAACAAATCATAGCTAACAGAGAATGTTGTGATAACATTTTCCACATGTATTAAAAATGGAATAAAATGTCTGCATATTGAAGCTCCTGATGATGCAAAAATGTTTATCTAGTATTATTCGATATTATGTAAACCTGCAACTTTCTGTAACATTTGGATGGTAAATGTGTATTTCAGAGTGACACGTTAATAATATGCTTAGAAAACGATAACGTGCAAATGATGTTATGTTTTAGTAGTGCCTAATATTGACATGTAACCTTTAAAGAAGAATAGTAAATGAATTAATCAAGAGATATTGAAATAATTATTAATGTGTGATTTATAACCATAACACGGTAATGATTCAGCGAAATTTCATGCAGGCCCCAGATGCATTTCTTTCCTGCTGGAGTATAAAATCATACGAAGTGGTCACTTTGGACACTGTGAGAACTTTTCATGAAGCTTCTTTTCCGTATTGGTTAACAATGGATTAGTTTCTAGTCAGGCAACACTTTTGCCAGAAATGTAGCAATATTATTGCAAACCCAGGGAGAGCGCTTGGGAACGGACAGATTGTGAGTAAAATGAAGTGTTACTGACTTCCGTGGAAAGGATGAAAATGTAATACAAATTAGATTTAACAAACCTAATGAATTCACAAAAGGATTACTTAATTCTTCCGGATTTTCAGTGATGTATTGATCACTCCATGAGCAGCCCACTGTGAGCGACCAATGGAAACCATTTGGACTGATGAAAAGTATACTTTGGGGGTGTAAACTGAACTTTTGGAAGTATAATTGCTCACTGAAGGAGGAGTTGTGGTCTGACTATCATTTTCATATCCCTGCCTAGCATGAAATAATGAAATACCAGTATATATGAAGCGCACAGCTACCGCCGAAGAGATGTCCAGGCGCTGGGGGCCCTCGGAAAGATTAAGCAAGCTATTGCCCAGAGTCACATGGTGCTGGGTTAACCTGCTGCCGGTGATCGAACATGAACCCAGTGGTCCGAAGTCAGGCACCCTGCCCGCTGCGCCACACCTCTTCCACACATGCTGTCGGACTGACTCTTTCGCTCAGTGCTAAATCTTTGAACTGAACTTTGACTGGCAATTGCAGGCTGGTAAAGTTGAGCAGGAAATACCCTTTCGGCTGTAGGGTTAACTGACTCCTTCTGTGGCAGCTGTGCTGCAGTTCTGACTTGGCTAGATCCATATCTGAAGACGGATGATATCTCTAAGCCATATTTTGGTTTGTATAATTTGACAACTGAGTCTCAAATGTTTCTTTTGTTTCTCTCAAAGTCTCTCTCTGTAAAGACAACCAGCTAGTGTTCATTGTTTATCTGCAGTGTGTCGTGTGGTTGTTTATGAGTAATCCTTAACGTATTGGTCTCATTCTTTTGGTCAATATTTACTTGTCCAAGCTTTGTGTTTTGATGTATGAGAAAGGTATTGAGATAGGCATGTGTTTGGCAATTCTTTATTCCAGGTCCTCATAAGGAAATTGCTTCACGTCTTCCAAATATCTAAGGTATTGTTAGCTCAGCAAAAAGATCCATTGCAGGAACAAAGGTTTAGTCAACAGAATGATGATAATTTAGTGGAAGAAAAAAACTTATTAAGTTTAGGTGCCCAGTTATAAAATAAATGACTTGTGTTGTGAAGAAATAAGGATTTGGTAAGCTTTCCGCTTACACACAGCCCAGGTGCTTCTCAAGCATCTGAAGCACAAGGTATCCTCAGCTGTCACCCAGAGCAGGCACACCAAGAGAAGCCTTGCAAGCTTCCCGTGTCTGACGCACACTACCTGGGCACGATTCAATTACACAAGTAGGACACTGTACTGTTAACAGAAGGGCAAGCTACATTTACACACAGCCCAGGTGCTTCTCAAGCATCTGAAGCACAAGGTATCCTCAGCTGTCACCCAGAGCAGGCACACCAAGAGAAGCCTTGCAAGCTTCCCGTGTCTGACGCACACTACCTGGGCACGATTCAATTACACAAGTAGGACACTGTACTGTTAACAGAAGGGCAAGCTACATTTACACACAGCCCAGGTGCTTCTCAAGCATCTGAAGCACAAGGTATCCTCAGCTGTCACCCAGAGCAGGCACACCAAGAGAAGCCTTGCAAGCTTCCCGTGTCTGACGCACACTACCTGGGCACGATTCAATTACACAAGTAGGACACTGTACTGTTAACAGAAGGGCAAGCTACATTTACACACAGACAAGGTGCATCTCAAGCATCTGTAGAGCACATTACCCTCAGCTGTCACCCAGAACAGGCAAAGCAAGAGAAGCAGTCCAAGCTTCCTTTGTTTGATGCACAGTACCTGCACAAGCTTCAATTAAATAGGAAGGGCACAATAGTGTTAACTGAAGGGGATGCGACACTCACACACAGACCAGGTGCACCTCAAGCATCTGTAGACCAAGGTACACTCAGCTGTCACCAAGAGCAGGCACAGCAAGAGAAGCAGTGCAAGCTTCGGTTCAAAAGCAGCTGTGCAACGTTCATTCAGATAACAGGTCTAGTGCTATCTAGTGCTAGCAGGGCATCCTGCTCTCTGCTGCCTGGTGGAAGCTTGGCATGCTGCTGCCAGCACAGCATATAATGTAGCATGCTTCCCCTCACACACACCTTGTGAACGCTTACCCTGAGGCAAGACCCTGCAGTGTAAGTGTCTTTCAGGCAAAAGGTACAGTACAGGCATTTGGGGTGCAAGTGTCACTCCGCTCACACGCAGGATAGGTACAACATGGACAGCAGTGCAAGCTTCAGTTACACAGATAGATTGGATACAGCACGTGTACTGCATGGTCTGCTTTACTCACATTGAGCAAGTACAATCTACACAACCCATGGGGACAGCTTTCCTCAACTCACATGGAGCTGGAAGATGAAGGGTACCAACACAAGTCAACTCATACATACAGCATACCCTTCACTCCCAGAGCTGGTGTGACTAGCTGGGTGCCACTTGTGGTTGTCTACTTCTGGTGATTGGTGTCTAACCTGGCACAGGAGCTGAAGCAGTGTGATCTTACCACGGTAAACAACGTTAAATGATATCTTGTGCTAATTTCAGCTGAAAACCTAGCATTATTGCTTAAAATCAACAAAGGAACTACATAACACAACACAACAAAATCACAAAGACATGACAAGACACAAGGAAACAACCACATCTGAATGCAGTAAAACAGCATAACAAGCCAGTGACAACACAACCAAAGTAAAACACATCACAGTAGTTCAATACAGGAACAACACATCATGAAACCCATCCCGAAACACCAACAATAAAATGTAGCATAAATCAGAACACTAATAGAACAAGAAAACTAACACACCATTATTTAAATACACAACAAACAACTCCAACACAGTAACACAAAACCGTACAGCACAAGAACAAAGAATTAGCTCACCACAAAACCGTAACCTGACAACACATTTTGCTCTGGGTGTTTTTGTGCACTGTGCTGTCGTGCTATTGTTGTGTTTTAGTTTGTTTTAACGTTGTAAATGTTGTAATTGTGCGTGTTTAGACTGGTGCGTGGTGTCGGCTTTTCTCGTGTGTTGTTTTATTTTTGAGTTTTTGTGTGTACGTTGCTTTGTTTAATTGTACTGGTGTGTGATAGTGCCTTGTTGAGCTTCCGTCATTGTCGTGCTGTGTTCTCGTATAGTAGTGTGTTTAATACGGATGTGGGATGCTGTGTAGTACCTCAGCTGCAGTTTGTAAGTTTAAACATGCAAACGACTGATACCACCTCGACAACACTACTTTCATGAAACTAGAGACAAAAGGTGTTTGGCACCAAGCGCTGTGTGTGATTTACCAAGAAGATTACTTTGAAGGGCAATCGCTGAATTCTAAGAAACAATGTCCATATAGGCCCAGGCATTTAAATTCACTATTTATTTATTACAACAATTCTTGCCCACCACACTTTCAAACACCTGATTTCAAGCAACAATAAAGCCAGCTTCTACACCTCCACAGTAAATTGCTCCCATGGACAGTTCAACTGTACAACGTTTTCAGAGTTGCAGCTGTTTTGACCTTAGGAACCTCCATTTTTCTAATTCCCCCTTGTACTTTGCCCCCCTCCATCCACACATTAGTATTTTTGCCATATGTGTACTTCTTTACTGATGGTACTAAATTTTGCACTGGTGGACATTTTCTGTAGCTTGCGCAATTCTGAGTTGAATGGAATTTAATACGTCTGGTAATTACCGGGTGCACAAAATGCCTCTCCCTTCATTACATTTCAGCTGTTCAAACCTAAGCTTATGGGCGTTGGTGCATTGAGCATCAAAATACCAATTTATTCCCCAAAACTCTAAGTGGGCAATATTTATCGCACCTGATAAAAATGTTAGCCCACATTATCATTCTTTATAGAGTGCGATGAATTGAATACACCTATACTTGGAATCAGGGCTTATGGATGCTTTTAGTGTGGATCTGCCACAATTCCACTTACATGACCTAATTTTGAGTATCCAAAAAAACAATAGTAAATTCTATCCACCCGCCAGTGTGTAACCTCATCCAAGGGTGATTACACGGGGCAAACACAAATTTTCCCTTTGCTCGCACTTCCTATTATAAACTTGACATTCAAAACCCTGCAATTCATCCGCATGGGTCACTGGCACTGCTGTCAACACTCCAGAAAAACGATTCCTGTACTCCTGAGTATGCCACTGCCCCCCCCCCCCCCCCAATACAAAACTTTTAATGACCGCTTTAAAAACAAGGTGGTCACAACCACTATGTTTTCACAGTTCAGTGGGTGATATGCACAGAGAAATAAAAAAAAATCTCACGATGGGCGGCAAGTAACAGTGGCCTGTACTCAAGAGCATTTGAAGGCCAATCAGCATGGAGGGATCATGTTCTTCTTCAATGCATGTGGGTCTGGCTACAGTCAGCTTTAGATTTCTCACAAGCCTGAAGTAATGGGAAAAAAATCTGAAAATGCCTTCGTTCATAGAAAGGCAGGTCCGTCCTTTTCATCCATTGGTCTGTTCAACTGTCATCCACATTTTGCTTCCTCCCACCACAACATACAGCATGGGGTAATGGGTCAGCCCACTTCAGGCACTGGCTCTCTTGCACTATGAGTGATGGTGTTTTGCCTGATCACTTGTGCACAGCTCCCTATACCAGCCCAAAACAATTCCTCTTCAGTGCCATGGCTGGTGCTCAATACCTTGTCAATTCTTTTTTCTTTCCATTCTTTATGCCTTTTTATTTTTAAGTGACCCAGGTGTGTTTAAACTATGTCATCAGGTGATAGTAGTTCAAGCCATTCACAGCTTTTCTTTATAAGAGGAAAATTATTTTCCTGTGATGTGAACAAAAACAAATGAGGGTTACCATACTTGTTTCAGTGCACCCATTGGCTAGGAAACGCCTATACCATTCCATTAAAATGAGTTGGCAATTGTTTTAAAGTAAATATTTTATCACACGCGCAATCTCCAAGTGGCTTTTTCTTTTTTTTTCTTCTATGTGATCATACCCTTGCAATAAACATAAGCATTGGCCAAGCCAACAGGTCTCACCTATGAGAGTTATTGATTTGTCAATGTCCTTTTAGCCATGTTGTACAGCAACATGGCTGCTGTTCAGTAAGGCTAAAAGTTCATGAGATGGCATGAAGGACATGGTCATGGAGCAAAGCAGTGTAGAGCGGAACAGGTTAGAGTGGAGTCGCATAGGGTGGAGTCGAGTAGGGTGGAGTGGTGTGGGGTGGTGCAGAGTGGAGTGGCGCAGTGCGGCATGGAGTAGAAGGGCATGGAGCAGAGTGCTGTAAAGTAGACTGACTGTCTGGAGTAGAGCAGCATCAGGTGGAGTGGCCTTGAGTAGAGTGGTACAGAGTGCCATAGAGCAGGTTTAGATTAGGTTGGTATAGGGTGGAGTAGAGTGGATGAAGTGGAGTGGCATAGAGTGGCATTGAATGAAGTGGATTGGGACAGAGTGGCATGAAGTAGCATAGAGTGGTGTAGAGTAGTTCAGTTATGGATGTAAGTGAAGTGTTAATAGAGAAGAGACATTGCAGTGAATAAGCTGCATGACTCTGTAAAAAGTAGAAAAGCATATTGCTTGTCCAGGAATAATACTGAAACGCTTACATAATAAATACAAAAGATAGTGTGTTGAAAAAGACGAGGAAGAACGCATTTACTTTGTCCATTCCCTTGGAAGGCGCGTACACAAGATAGGAAGGGAAGCCTATGGGAGATAAGCAATCAAAAGATTGCAACAGAAAGTGACAGCAAGCACAAGTCATGGTATTCTGTGGGAGGGTTGTAAGCCCACTAAATTGTAAACAATGTGTCTCACAGCGCACGCGCTGTTTAGGAGAGATCTAAAAATAACCATCACACCATCCTGCTAAGTCCTGCTATAGCGGCTTGTCCAATGTTTGCCGGGAATGTGGTTAGCTGCTACCTTTAGAATCTGGATTTCCATCCTGGTACTTGACTGAAAACCATGTGATTATGGCTAATTCAATGATACGCATTTCACATGTATACATACAATTTTGAGCCACAGAGATGTTAAGTAATTCAAAGATGCAAACTCCCACTTGAATTTACAGTACTATTTGAACCCGATCGAGGTTTAGACCATCACCACGCATAAACACTGATGCTGCCGCTGGTTTAAGAATTGACCACTTGGATCTACTGTTTATTAACTAGTGTTTGGTATATATTTTTCTTAGCAAAGAGTTTTGCTTGAAAGGCATACTTGGATCTACTGTTTATTAACTAGTGTTTGGTATATATTTTTCTTAGCAAAGAGTTTTGCTTGAAAGGCATACTTGGATCTACTGTTTATTAACTAGTGTTTGGTATATATTTTTCTTAGCAAAGAGTTTTGCTTGAAAGGCATTTTCTTTCCTTTGTCGTCGCCATAGCATCCTCCCTACGGTGTGCAAAACGGGACAAAAATCCTCCAGTGCACTGCTATTCATTCTCCCATGCGTTTGTAAGAAGCCGTGAATGCCTCGAACCTAATATTTTCTAAATCATTACTCCTCCTCGAATTCCACAGTTCTTGCATTGGCATTGCACGATGCAGAGGTAGGCGGAGCTCCTAGCAGCACAAGCTGCACAGGGATCGGCTGAAAACGCATAAGCTTCGGCAGTTCAGCGGGCGCTGCCTTCGCCCCACCTGCAGTCCCATGGGCATAGTGCCAATATCGGCCCGTACCCGCTTACTCACAACCCCCCCATCCCACAATAACAGACACCACACAAGTTGATGGAGAAAGTTGTTGCAGTTTTATTAGCATATACGTTATGCCAACATGTTGGGTTAACTTATGGGCGATCCAGAACAGGCCGCCCCTCGCGACCCGCCCACCTGACCGAGCATATAACCCCCCGCGGTGTAAAACCTTAGGGGTGTTATAAGTTTGGGGGGGAAGGTCTAACCCCTACCCCCGGCGAACCTCTCGTTCGCCCATTTACTCAAACCCCCCCCCTCGGGGGGCAGAGCGTTGGCAACCCCCGGTTGCTCAGGTACACAACCGCCCGAAGGACTAACGGGGCGCCGTCAGTCCCCCAGGATCCTTTTACTGTGGATCTCCCTGGGGGATATATCGCTCACGCACCCTTCCGGTGCTCCTGTAGAGGGTACCCTTCTGTACCTTCCTGTATTGGATCGCCCTGTAACTCCGCCTGCAACACAAAAACATTCATTAGTAGTAGTCCCCCCCCCAACCCCGATCTGCCCAAGAGCAGGGTAAGCGGATGGGAGGGAAAAGGAACGCCGGGCAGTCCGGGTCCGCGCTGCGGGATTCTCAAGAGGTGGGGGGCGAGGGTCTACGCGCCGCTGCACAGGAACAAAAGAGGACGCCAGACCCTCGCCCCCCGGGCTATATAGCCCTCCCCCCCTCTCCCCCAGGACAGGAAATGACCTCACGCGTGGGGGAATCCCAGGTTGACCACTGGCTGACCACCTAGTCAGCCAACTACTAGACCGCTCAGGGTCCGTGCCATCCTATGGCACTAAGGATGGCCGCCCTTGCAGGTAGCCACCTTTGGTGTCCCGGGGCAGCCTGTCATAGTGCCAATATCGGCCCGTACCCGCTTACTCACAACCCCCCCATCCCACAATAACAGACACCACACAAGTTGATGGAGAAAGTTGTTGCAGTTTTATTAGCATATACGTTATGCCAACATGTTGGGTTAACTTATGGGCGATCCAGAACAGGCCGCCCCTCGCGACCCGCCCACCTGACCGAGCATATAACCCCCCGCGGTGTAAAACCTTAGGGGTGTTATAAGTTTGGGGGGGAAGGTCTAACCCCTACCCCCGGCGAACCTCTCGTTCGCCCATTTACTCAAACCCCCCCCCTCGGGGGGCAGAGCGTTGGCAACCCCCGGTTGCTCAGGTACACAACCGCCCGAAGGACTAACGGGGCGCCGTCAGTCCCCCAGGATCCTTTTACTGTGGATCTCCCTGGGGGATATATCGCTCACGCACCCTTCCGGTGCTCCTGTAGAGGGTACCCTTCTGTACCTTCCTGTATTGGATCGCCCTGTAACTCCGCCAAGGCTCCCGGTGCGGCAGCCGCCGTCCGAGAGTCCCCCCATCCTTTAGCTGTCCTCTAATTACAACCCGCTGCTCCCATCGCTTCAGATAGGTCCAACAGGAAAATGGCTATCCCTACTTCTGATAGATGGACGCCATCCTCATCAAAACAACCTGTACATTTGGTGTGCAACAAACCGTGTCTTATGAAGCCGAAGCCCCTCTGCTCTGTGAATTTGCGCATGGCACTGTTAACTCGTCTGCGGGAAGTTTCGATGGCCCCCCCTGATCTAGCGCCCTTCCAATGCAGTCTTGGAGTGATCTCGGACCACCATACTTCACACCGGCCCAACAAATTGCTCAAATTGCTCAGCGCGCCTCTCATTACCTGCAGCAGGGCCCTGCGCTCCAAGTGGACCAATTCCTCACCTCCCAAATGCACAATTAGTAAGTCTGGTGGAGATTCGCCCCCGTCCAATAGTTGCTGAAATACGCGCTGCACGCTACTCCAATGCAAATCGTGCGACACTATCCACCTGATTCTTGTTGTTGCAAAACCATGCTTCCATTTTCCGCTATCAGCCCACCGGGCTACCCTTTGGATTCTCACATTTCCTGCCACCCAGACCGATTTACCTAACAAATAAAAGATGCAAATGTGTAAAACACGTTTATTACATATCCGATTATACACTGCAAACAATACAATGAATCAATGTCACCAACATAGTACCCCAAAATGCCCGCCAACCAGTCCTGTTTTAACCCTCTCATGAGCGTATGTACCGTTTGTAACAGCTGGACTCCCAGCGCCCCACTTGCTTTATATTTGCCACTGGCAGCCCTGCCTGAAAAGCTGTAGTCGCAGCACCTATCCTAAATGAATGAGTACAAAACCTTCTCCCCTGTCTGTTGCAGCCTGCTAATTCTAAGCAAGTGTCCATGACGCGCCGCAGTTGGTACTTGGTCAGGGGGGTTTCATCTGCATGAATAAGAAGGTAACCTTCCCCCGGCGGGCGCCGTGCAAGATAATTTTCCACCAGTCGTACGGGGCAATACCTGGCGATTCCCAATTTGTTCAGCAGTATTACCTTGCCCGCACCTCCTTGGTCTGTTTTAGATTGCCTCAACCTTATAGACAAGCCGTCCCCAACCAATGTGGCGTCCTGTCTACCCAAAGCGATACCTGATTTGTCATTCTTTGATGCAGCCACAATCTCGCCTATTCTGAAGGCCCCAAAGAAGGCTAGTGCAAAGGTAGCGGAAAAAAGTGCTGCCTCAAACGCGGAGCTGGTGGCCCTCTCTGTGTTGTCCAGCATCCCTTTCAAAGTTGCAAAGTCAATCGCTGCCCTGTTATCAGGAGCTCGGGGCTCACTTCTCGACCAACCTTTCAGCGCTGACCGTATTAAAAAGGAGTTGGTTGGGTCAGGCTGTCCCCTCAGCCTAGCGTGGTGACTAATTGCCGACAAATGGCCCACCACCCAAGATTGTGACTTGCCCTCATCCTTTGCCCACATGATAAAGTCCTGAGTCCTGGACTCCAAAGTTGGCAGCACCTGCTCCCAATCCCCGGTGACTGCACAGAACTTCTCCACGCCTGCCCGGTAACGCTTGACTGTTCGCGGTGCCAAAGCCAGCTCGCCTAGACCTCTCAATCGCCTCTCAGATTCAGAAGGAACCACAGGTGCTCCGGGAATCTTGTCATCTCTTCCTTTGCCCTCGGCCACTCCTCCCGAAACCTGTGCCACTGAAAGCGAGAAAGAGCGTCAGCAGCTGTGTTCTGGACCCCTTGGATGTGCCGTGCCCTAAATTCTACATTACAGACCAGACAAACCCTCATCAACTCCCTGAGTAAGCATAACACTAGCGGGCAAGACGCCGACTGAGAGTTAATGGCCTGTACCACAGCCAGATTATCCGACCACATCAAAGCCCTACGCGCGGCTAACTTCGCTGGCCAAAGGTGAAAAGCTACAACAATTGGGAACAGTTCCAGCACCGTGATGTTGGAGGTCACTCTCTTTTTTCGCCAGACGTTCGGCCACTTTTGCGCGCACCAGTCAGTGTCAAGGATAACCCCGAATCCTTCCCTACCAGAAGCATCTGTGAACATTGCCAGTTCAGGTGACCCTGCCCACGGCTCCCTCCACACCACGGAGCCGTTGAAATCAGCGAGAAACATTGCCCACATCCTGAGATCCTCCTTCATGCCCTTACTAAGTCTCACCAAATGATAACTCTTACTGCCTTTCGCGCATGCCCTAGCCATCCTGCGCGCGAAAACCCTTCCCGCCGGAATGATTCTGGCGGCAAAGTAAAGTTTCCCCAGTAGCCCTTGCAAGGAACTTAGCGTCACTTTTTCTTGACTTAGAGCTAAAACAATGGCTTGCTCCAGGTCCCGGACCTTGTCCGCTGGTAACCTACACTCCCCCTTCACCGTGTCAATCTCAATTCCTAGAAAAGTCAACACCTGCGCAGGCCCCACTGTTTTACCAGGGGCTAAGGGAACCCCCAAAGTAGTGGTGAGTTCCTCAAATTTCTGCAATGCCTCGCTGCACTCCATAGACCCTTGAGTCCCTACAAAAAGGAAGTCGTCCAGATAGTGTGACACCCCTTTTATTCCGTAACGAGATTGTAACGCCCACTGCAGGAAGCTGCTGAATGCTTCGAAGTATGCGCACGACACTGAGCACCCCATTGGCATGCATCGATCATAGTAGTACATTCCATCCAACTTGAAACCTAGCAGGTGTTGGCTGCTGGGGTGCACCGGTAACAACCTAAAGGCTGACTCTATGTCTGCTTTCGCCAGCCAAGCCCCCACACCTGCTCTCCTGACTAAATCCAAGGCCACATCCAGTGAGCAATAAGAGACGGAGCAAGACCCTTCCTCCAACCCATGGTTAACTGATGCTCCTTCAGGATGAGAAAGATTGTGAATCAGCCTGAAGGCCCCCGGCTCCTTCTTAGGAACCACCCCCAGTGGCGACACCACAAAGTCTTTTAACGGTGGACTTGCAAAAGGGCCCGCTACTCTCCCCAGCAATCTCTCCTTCTCCACTTTGGATCTCACCACTAGCGGCAAATCCCTAGCGGATCTCAAATTCTCAGCCTCTCTGGGGGCCTCACAACCCACATATGGAATCCTGAAACCCTCGCTAAATCCCGCCAGCAACAGGAGCCTGTCACGCGCTAGCGGATATTCCTGCAAGAGGGGCAACAAATTATTCAAAATTACAGGCGAGGGTCCCTTGCACGCCCCCGCTGAAGTGCGTGCACGTTCATCCAGAATCAAATCGGGGGAGGGGGGGGTGTTGGAGTGAAGAGGCGGCGCGCTGGAGTTACTGCTTGCTACCCGCCTCCTTTGTAGGCTTGGGAGCGCCCCCTTGCTGAGTGGTGCAAGATCCTGCTGCATGAGAGCCTCCACACTTGTTGCATGAATGCCCAAACTTACAAGACTTCCCCCAGGCGCAATAACCGGCGTTGAACGATCGACAAATACCTGGGGATGATCTCTTAAAGAAGCCTTTGTTACCCCCTCTATTCCTGTAACCACCCCGAAAGGACTGTCTGTCCTGCTGCTGCTCGCTCCGCTGCGAGGCGTTGTTCGAGTACTTGCCTCCCTGCTTCTTGTCTAATGCCCCCCCATTACGAAGCAGGTTGGAGCCCATATGGTCTAACCACAACTGAACCTCTTTCTGGTCCCATCTCATCTCTGGACACAAGGACATCCTACGCCTAAATTCCAAGTCATAAGAGACCCAACCTTGACCACCCCAACGCGCAGCCTCCTTCCGTATCAAAGTACTGTACTGGACTAGCGCCTGCGCCTGTTCAGGGTATTTCTCCAATATCACTGCCTGGAAAATTGCAAATGCATCTAGCCAATTTTCTATAGTTTTTTCAGGCCACTGTTGGTATTTGGTCTTTTTATCCTCCTCCTTAACTCCAGCCTTCCTGACATCAGTTCCTTCCTGACCTAACAGCAGTAGCGAGAAGATATCTATCAACTCCCGCTTCCATATCAATTCCTTGGCCGCTAACGGGACTTGCCAAGCCAGGTGACAATGCCCCGACAACAAGGGTGCGGCCGCCACTCGAGGCTCAGTGTTAGGGGTAGAAGGAGATGCTGCCAAGGTAACCATGCCAACTGTGCTTCCTGTAGAAGAAATGGTGTTAGATGACACAGATGATACCCCAGCAACACTGCCCAATGTAGGGGCCACAGACGTACCAGTGTTTTGAGCGGGAGTGACCACCCCCGCAGCCACAGGGACTGTCGTGTCGCTGACGATGGCTGGCGCAGGCAAAGCAGGCAGGGCGGGCTGCGGCGGCGTGGGAGGCGTCACAATGCTACCGCTCGCCAACGACGTCGAAGAGCTCGCCACCACGGCAGGGGTGTTAGTCACTTGCCCGAGCAACATCGTAGAAGGCAACGCCGCCGCCGGCTGAGTGACCCACACAGAAGCCGCCGCCTTTGCCCCCCCACTGTTGTCCGCCGGTGTACCTGCAGTCTTGTCAATCTGTGTTGGTGGTACAATGGCTCCAATGAGCTCTCTCATAAATTCTTTAAGGGAATCCGACTGTCTTGCAAGGTCCTCCCGAGTGGCATACACTGGCTGGACAGGGACAGGTTCTTTAGAAGCAGCCTGTGCCACCCCCGGCAAAGAGTTTCTTGGCGGGGGCTCCATTTGTGCGGACACAGCTCTGCTTTTGCCTGCAGAAACGCCCGGTGACGCACCAGGCAACGCTTGTCTGGGCGGAGGCTCTATTTGTGCGATCACAGCTTTGCTCTTGGCTGCTGGAGGGTCAGGCGGGAACTCTTTGGATGTTTGTTTCTTAGCCCGTTTGGAAAATCTAGTTGGCCCAACCTCTTGCGATTCAACCTCGGACAATGGAGCCTCGCAGATGACCCCTGAATCATCCTCTTCCGCCTCCTTCAAGAGCCCCTCGACCCAGGCTAAACCCTTCCTCTTGGCCATCCGCATGAAGGCCGCCCACTGTGGTGCTTGGCTCGCATCAGGCAGCGAGTCTTCCACCTGCGACATCTGAGTGAATAGCGATGGGGATCCCTGGCTTTCCATGATGGCTGATCCGTTCAAAATCTGAGGATAGGAGGATAAGAAACAATGAGCAACGTCCTCCGCGCTGTGGTGATATGGGCTCCCCTACACGGGTCCAGCACCGAACCCGACCCCGCCCTGATTACTTACTTTGAGTGCGGCGACTGCTCGCGTGCGCACGAACTCCCGACCAGACCACCAGCGCTTGCACTGCTGCCCCCAATCCGGTCCGCAGGTCCACCCCGGGCTTATATTGCTCCACCACTCCTTTCTGCAAGAGAAAACCCAAATTAGGAACGTGCCCCCAAAATTCCAATTTTATATACTTTGCCATGTGACTTACTGACCACAGTAAGCCAACCGTTTACCTATGCCGTTCCCGTTGACAATCCCGAGGCCCTTTGCCTTTAAATTTGTCTGTAAAATTAAACATATGATGAGATGCCCCATGCCCCCCCCTCCCGCCCCTTAGCCCAGCTGACCCCCCCGACCTTAATCCTAAACCTTGCCTAACCTTCCGCAGTCATCCCCCACGAAGGTGCGTACTACACATGCCCCTTTGATAAAACCCCACCACCTGCGCAACTCCCTGCGTGAGCTGTGAATTCTCCATCCGTGAAGGAATCCTGCATAAAGACAAAACAACATGTGAGTCGCCCCCCCCCAACCCCCATCCACTTTGGGCCTACCCCTGCCTGCCCCCCACTACCGCACCCATCGTACACGCACTTCTTGGTAATCCCATCCCTGACCCCTGTTCCATAAATCAAACCAGTCATCGAAACCCCCCCCCCCCACCCCTGCCACCCTCCAAATATGGCTCCTCTAAGTACATTAATGGATATGCAGAACCGAGGTGAAACGGCATTCATTAGCATCTCAAATTGTCAACATGCATCAAAGGTCATATGGAAATATAACACATACGCACTAACGTTCCTAATGCGTGCATTCCTTCATATGTAACATTCCTAGCGTTTCTCGTTTCTAAACATAAATCGAAAAACATTTATTTATTTATTTTTTAATGTCCAGCCATTTCATTTATATAGCGCCTACCTCCCGTGACGCGGAGTCAAAGCGCACTTTCAGCCAGTAGCACTGACGCCCACCACAGGCCCGCCGCATTCCAAAACCCGCCCCCCTTACCCGGCCCGAAGGTGCCAGGCGCGAGCGGCCACCCCACGTGCCCCCGGCCAGCCCATTCCTAACCCGCCCCCCCTCCCTCCCCTTAGGGCCCGAAAGAACATCTCCCGCCATCCCTCCCCCCCCCAGCTGCATTCCAGCCAACCGCATTCCAGGACCCGCCCGCCCCGTCCCCGTCCGAAAGGTCGCCTACCACAAAATTGTCTCCTCTAACTACGTCCTCATTGAAATCTTTGCCGCCTGCTGCTCTTCTGTAAAGGGGCATCAAAACCCGGGGACTTGTAATGCCATCCACGATGCCTGACCGTTCAGTCCGCCCCACAGGGATGTCCCATCCGTCACTGGCGCAGCGAAGGAGCGCCCCCCCTCCCGTGCACCCCCCCAAGTCAAACTTCAATCAGGGCGCCCCCCCTCCTGTCGAGCGGGACGAATGCCAGGACCTCCGCCGCCCGAGAGCGCGCGGCCCCCCACGTGGGCACCTACCGCTCAGAGAGGGATACAAGTTCGTGTGACAGTCAGGGTGTAGCGATGCACTCTACAATAATACACACAGTTCGAGGAGCTAATTACACAACATCAACCCATTTCAAGTCGCAGCTCTGGAGCCAGCCTATAGCTTTATGGAGCTTCAAAGTCCCGCTCACTCGACTGCTTTGCAGAGATGAATGCTGCCTTCGAGGGGAAAGGCTTCCTGGCTTTGCCTCCTCTAACTGCAGAAATGCGGCTGGAGCCTGACATTTACCAATTCATTCCGTTCTGCATAACATTTTGCCGTACTACCTTACAGCAACCATTGCAAACTAAAGCAATGAACCCGGACCAACGCCCGCCACCCCACTAACCAGGAGAGTGCGAGGCCACCGCCGGGGGCACCCGCCGACTTTACCTGAAGCGCTGCCACCCCTCCCCGTATCTCTTTTATCTTTTTTTTTTTTTTTTTTTTTAAATTCCGTAACACCAATCGCTCCTAAAACACGACGCAGGTGAAAACTCAAGCCTGCATCCGCCACAAACATATCCGCAGCAAAGCAAGATACTGTAAGCGCGCCCAACTCTCACCACCGGGCAAGCCCCGCGCCCCCTCCCCCCAGCCTTCCCCCTCTCCCCACGAACATCGCACAAGTCCCTCACCTTCAACAAAAGGAACGCCGGGCAGTCCGGGTCCGCGCTGCGGGATTCTCAAGAGGTGGGGGGCGAGGGTCTACGCGCCGCTGCACAGGAACAAAAGAGGACGCCAGACCCTCGCCCCCCGGGCTATATAGCCCTCCCCCCCTCTCCCCCAGGACAGGAAATGACCTCACGCGTGGGGGAATCCCAGGTTGACCACTGGCTGACCACCTAGTCAGCCAACTACTAGACCGCTCAGGGTCCGTGCCATCCTATGGCACTAAGGATGGCCGCCCTCGCAGGTAGCCACCTTTGGTGTCCCGGGGCAGCCTGTCAGTGCAATGATTTTGTAAAAATATGCAAAGTGCCAGGATCTGCATACCTCTTCTCGCTACCCCAAGACCAATCACGCCCACGCCTTTCCAAGATTTCTGTCAGCTGCCAACTACGCGAGCACATTCTTGATAAACACTCCAGATATTCAAAGAAGAGAGCTGCAGAGACAATGTTCAATCTTTAATGTACAATACAAGACAACCTTCTAAATTTAGAATGCCAGACATCCAATTTACATGCTACAGCAAACTAGCAAGGCTTGCACCAGCTGTTCATTTCTATTTAATTATTTGTACAGGGGTGCTCAGAGGAGCTTAGATACCCTGCTTCGCAGCACTTCAACAAAAAACTTGCAAATGGCCTTAGAAGAGAGACAGACGTCTGCATGGTTAATCCTGCTATTAAAAGAAGAAGCCCTATGCAGGGAAGGTAAAGGGGTCAGATAGAGGGAGATAGTTCCTGGGTCGAAGGTCAAGACTAGAGGGGAAAGAAATGCCTAGAACAGCTGATTGGTGTGAGGAAAAATCGACTGATCTAGAAGACAAAAGGAAGGAATCCGTGGTTCAGGGAACAGACATAGTGAAGGAATACCTGGTGTATTTCTGGAAGCAGGTCTCGGGAGCGAATGCCTGATTAACCATGTGGAACCTTCTCTCATCCACCATTAGGGCAAAAGAAACTACCTCCTCCTCAGAAAACGGCTGTAAAGCTGAGCTGATAATAGCCACAGCACAGATGAACAGCGGTGGACCTGAATAATGCAGTGTGCGAAGTTGCAGCTTCTACATAATGATTCCTCTGGATACCCGTCCTTCTTCTACTAATAACCTTACGTTTATCCCAAGCGCAAGGGCATCCAAGGTGGGCCAGTTCATTGGTTGGCATGGGAGTGGTTTTCCTTTCTCATATTAAATGCATTGTACACTGAACTTAACTAACTTCTTAAACTGTGTTTACGCTGTCTGTCTTTCGCCTTGCATCGATGTCGCAATACAAGACGTGATTATTACTACTGTTTTTTTGTTCTAAATTAACAACTGCGAGTTTCACACAATTGTTTTATTTTTTTTATTTAGAAGTATTTTATCTATACTACTATTATAAAGAGAGAACTTGCACCTTTTGGCAAGGTAAACTCGGGAACCACAGCGCCAATCTACACACCCGATACATCTATGAAAATGTCAGGGTGTGTAGATGGACATAGGCGACATTAAATTAAAAAAAAACGTAAATTCAAAAATTTAAATTTGTAAACAAAGTAGTCCCCTAAAACAAGCGCCGGCCGCGACGTAGCGCTGATCGCGACCTACACGTAACGTAATGACGATATGCGGGGAGGAGCGGTGACTTGCGGCGAGGAGTGGACTTGCGGCGAGGAGTGGCGGCTCAGGTATGACGATATGCGGGGAGGAGCGGTGACTAGCGGGGAGGAGCGGTGACTTGCGGCGAGGAGTGGACTTGCGGCGAGGAGTGGCGGCTCAGGTAAGAAAAAGGCAGGCGGGAGGCGGGCGGGAGGCTCAAGGCGCAAGGCGCGAGGCGGGAGGTGGGGGGCGGTAGGCGGTATGGCCAATTTTCGGGGCGGGCGGGAGGCTCAAGGCTGAAGGCTGAAGGCGGGAGGCGGGAGGCGGTATGGCCAATGTCGCCAATGTCAGGGCGGGAGGGATGCGGATGCGGTCTGGGCAATGTCGAGGGGGGGGGCACAGAGGCTAAAAATGCTGCCCCAGCCTCCTTCTGCCCCGGGCAAAGCCGGGGCGGGCTGCTAGTGAATTTTATAAACAGATATATTAGCATTTCTGTTACGAGGTTAGCAAAATGTAGTTTGTAGTGCAGTGGTTATAAACAGAGTATGTTGTCAGATTTTTCCCACACTGTAGCTAACCAAGGACACCCCAACTGTCTCAAGCTATTGATGTACAATGTATCAAATAGCATGCTCGATAAAACTGTGAGAATGACTGAAATCCAATGTAATACTACCATGAGGGAATATCCAAATGTGATGGGTAAATTGTTTCTTCTTGCTTGTTCACTATTGGTGCATATCCTGAGAGCCATGTACTTGTGTAGAATGTATGACATTCTTTGCCTAAAGCCTTTAAAAGGAATGTGATTTCCTGTAACCCAGAGCCCCATTGCCCACCCTTAGAAGGTGAATCTATGGCAGTTTTCATAAAGAACTGCACGGAGTTCTTCGTACTTATGACTTGTACATTTTGCTACTAAACTTACTGATGGCTTATTTCATGTATAATGCCAATTAATTCATTATACAAAATTTCAAACTACAACTCTCGTTGGTCACATTTATGAGAATGTTTCAGCATTGATTATTGAACTTGATCAAATTAGTACTAGTGACGGATCCAAACTGGAAGCCCTAAAGTCTATATAGGGACTACACTGCTCCCGGTCGCAGCCATTAGCGAGTTCTTTGGGTATAATTGTTTAGGAGAAGTTAAGCCACGACATTGATAACCCAGCAATTACTCTTATCCAACCAACTTCACAAGAAGCACATGCTCGTTGATTTCAACCACGGCCTATTATTTTCAGACCATTGCATGGCACCCCAAATTACGTAAGGTAACATATTCACATCGGAAAAAGAACGATGAATTATAGATGGCTAACCATAAATAATAAGAAAGTTTTTCACTTAGGAATTCTGAGTGACATCAAATAGAGAAAGCTAAACGAGAGTTGTTCATGATCTCACCCAGAACCCCGAGATGAAAGATATCCATCCAGTTTTTACCCATCTTTAATTACGTTATGTATGACCTTCAAAACGGTTTACACCCCTGCCTTCAGCATCTACCCCGGGCAGGAGTCATACATAATAAGGCATCCACACAAACATATACAAATATGAAATCTGGCTACTCACCCTCAATAATCAACCTTGCTCCTCCCAAATATAAAAATATATATATATATATATATTTTTTTTGCCACTCGTTCTCAAGATAAAGAGACGAATCTTAAATCTGGTTGTGTGGGAACTTCATCAGCAATTAGTATCAGGACACATTTCAGCTTTGCAAGAAGCCTTTCTCTTCTGAAAAGGAGCGCCATACTTTCATCAGCATGTATACGCGCTGCACGTGAGTTTAATTAGACCAACAGGGTTAAAATACTTTCGGCTCTCGGTCCCACTTTTAAGTAACTTTCTGTCCATTCATTGGCTTGAGTCATAAATCACTTCGACATGCGGGAAGGGGCAAAATAACACTCACTGTGCATCAAATGCTATTTGATAAAAACCGGCAGTCCAGATCAGTTCATTTTACAGTCAGCGCATCACAATGGAAAGCATCTTTTCAATTTGAACATCAGGCTCTATATATAAAAGCAGTAGCTGGTCGCCTGCCTCACCCCCTATGCAGTTACCCTTCCTCTTCCCAAAATAAATAAAGTACCTGGGCTCCTGTCATCCACCACCACCCCCTGGGTCTTCCATCCCCATTCCATGCCAAGCCTAGCATTTTGCCCTCAAATTAGTGGAGATAGACCCCACAGCACTAGCCATGGCTGCTAGTGCCATTGTTACTAGCAGTGTTAGAGAGAAGGATGGTGTATGCACGATGCTAACTTTACACAAACTCGAATCTCCGCTATATCTACTAGAATGGACCTTTATCTCAAACCAAGGCTAAAATCAAAAATTCAACAATTTATCAATGGCAGTGAACATATAGGAATGAAAGAGAAGATAAATGTTTCTAACCATGAAGGTTTATTAGTAAAGTTACAATCTCAAATAAAATTAGACAAAGCTACAGTAGCTTGAATACAGCAGCAATTAATGTAATCGTGGCAATCCAATTCTGCAAATGCAAATACATGCCAATAAAGACAGAATATTGAAAATTACCTAAAGTTCTGTTCCCTAAAGGGAAACCCCCAAATGCTAAGATAAGGTTATGGATGAGTTGGGAAATTCTTTAAAGGAGCTGGTGTCAGCAAATATAGCTCTTAAAGTAGAACCAAATTAATATTCCAATCACGAGAAGGGGATGTGCTTGCTCTAGAAAGTAAGTCTATGAGCAGAAATAAGGATACTTGGGTCTCGAGAGAAAGGGGACATTCGCTTGCAATGGTGGACAGGGACAAATCTGACTCACTAAAAGGTTTTCATATAGGTAAAACTTGAAATGTTTGTTTAAAAATACATTCCATAGGATTTCACTAAGTAAGAACCAATCAAAAATCAGTGTTCCTGAAGTACTTGCGGCCAGCCTCCTTCTCACGGCTAATACAATGCCAGATTCTTCCATCATCATGGCAGTCATAATATCTCACAAAGGAGTATCTACCTTCTCTGCCTCTCAACTCATGCAGCTGCTGAGCATTATCGTCCAACCAATCAACTGCAGCAAACATGACCTTTACACCACAAGCTAAAATAAAGTCATTTTTAACGAAAACACTGTGTCTGGTGACTGAAACAAAGAAATGTATGTACACAAGCAAAAACACAACATTGACTTCTCCTTGTACACACTCCATTCTATGGCTAGTGAATTCTTAACCAACCGTTTCGATCTTATAAGAAATAACTTCCCTTCCTTTTCCATATCAAAACTCAATCTAGGATATATTCATGTGGCTTTTAAGTTCTGGTCTTCCTTTTCCCAACTAGGAGCCTTACAATTCTCTGAATCTTTTGCAACATGTTCTCTTCTTTCCTACAATTCTTCCACAAAATCCGGTTTGATCCCATTTCTATTACAAGTAAGATTCCCTTTGTTATAAGACGACAGCATATCACTACCCAAAAAGTATACCATTTCCTTTATATCTAACTGCGGGATACTCTAAACATAGGTAGCTCATGGATCAGTTTGTCAAAATTCGAAATCTGATAACCCAATCTACCTTGTTCAACTAGTATCTGCTAGAACGTTTCCCTCAGAATTATCTCTAGGTAAAATCTGCAAATAAAATCCAATTTTCTCTTCTTTGCAAGCAAGATTAGGCTTTGATTTAGCTTGGATAGAAGGATTCTCAGCAGGAGAACTCTGACTTAATAATAAAACAATCATAAGATTCACCAAAATCATTGATGCTACGATCAATAGTTATTTATCTTCTTTTGATGAAACAATCACTATGGGTTCTCTTGACTCAGAAAGGAAAATGCAAAACTCAAAAATAGCATAAAATAAACACTTCTACTTGTGCAAATCTGCAAACTATTGTTTAATTCACAATGAACGCATCAGCCAGTTACTTCAGGAGTGATCCCTAACCCTACATCAGCTTCTTCTAAAAGGACCCACCTACTCTTCTACTGGAGCCTTGGTCCTAAAGGCCATCACAATAATTATTCTGGACGTTCTTTAATCCAGAAATGTCAGGTGGTTTTAGTTCAGTCAAAATCTAAATTTAGTCAAAGTCCAAATGTGGCAGCTTTGATTATGGAAGTTTCTCAAAAAATGTTGGTCGGCCATCAACTTCATGTATCCTCAAGTCAGCTTAACTTTCAGCAAAGTATGTCTTTCAAGGAATTTGACCAGGCACTCGTATTCTTTACGAGCTTCTGACTTCTAGGTGTTCAATGTCACTGTCGCTTTTCTCAGCGGTTTGTTTCCTCATTGATGATGTCTGTAATCCATTATAGTGAAACAGAAACGGTTTTTCTTCACCCTTCATTTCTTGCTCCCACCACTTTGGTCACACTGCTTGTCCCTTCTCCAGGCTCAGAGTTTGTGCATAAAGATTCTTCAGTTTGGGTCACTGTGGCTACTAGTGGCTCACTCACCACATGCCTTACGCTGGTCTGTAGTTTACTCAGTAGTGGTTGCCACCACTTCTTCTCCAGCTTGCCTCACTCCTACAGTATGAAATGCATGAATCCAGTTTGGAAGGCCTTTACATATAACTGCAGTGCTCCTAACCAGGATACCTTGATAGTGGCCACACCATCAAGGATTCAGGCACAACATTTGCACATACTTCTTTACCATGACCCTGTTGCAAGGGCTGAGGTTACAGCATTGCTTTTGTCTTGGTAGGGAAGTTGCCAGTTCAACCTGATTAGAGAGAACACACCACATCTGCCACACCTTTGCTGTAGTCAAGAATCTGATCACCTAGAATGTTTACAGGCTCCGTTTCAGACACAGCGGGAAGCCTCATGACTCCACCCATGCTTGTGTCATGTAGGGACAAGCCTGTCAGATTCAGAATATTTTTCAGACACTTCAGTACTAAAGAAAGGGCATCAGGCTATTTGAGAGACTTGGATGCCTGCACTTTGACATGACCGGATTTCACCATCCAATTAATGTATTCTACAATATCTGAAGCCTCAGGTTGGTAACTACAGTGGAAGCAAAGGTCCACATGTAAAGCTGCAAATAAAAAAAAGTCATCTCATTCTTGAAGTGAATACCACAGTCTAATTTCAGAGAAACTAGGATCCCAAAGCGAGGGATCAACTCTCAGCAATATTTTGGCCACGGGAAGACTGTCATCCCTCTTAGTGGGCTATGCCTCCACCCACTGGGAAAAAAGGAACTACTACCAATATGTAATGGAGCCCTTTTCAAACAGACATATGAACGGAGTCTAGGTGCATGCAATTAAAGGGACTACATGCCCATCCTAAGTGACTTGGGAGGACTGGATTCTTCCTACATTCAGCTCTCGGCACATGGCGTGCCTGCAACATAACTCCACGCCAAATACATAGAACCTGGGGTTAAAAGAATATTTGCAGAAGGGACAAACTATCACATCTCAACCTATGTGGGTAGTACTATGGAAGTAACTTGCCATGGGGGCAGCATAGAGTCTGGTAACACAGGACAACATCTACAGAGACCCAAACATCATCCTCATAGTTTGTACATCTGCTTTGTCCCACCTCTTCCATTCACACTCCAGTGCTTCTGAAATCTCTTCACTTCTTCCCTCATATCCACAAAAGTCCGCAAAAGATTCTTTGAGGTGTAATACTCAGTCATTTGAATAAGCTTAATTGAATGTCCAAGACCCACAAGTCTAATACCTGGGAATCTCACTCGCATAGATGTTGCCACTGATCACAAAACAATTTTCACTCATGTGCTGCACACTTTACAATGGCCACTTAAGTCTGCATTTGCAATGCATCAAAAAGTCCCCATTACATAATGCCTGTTCCTGTTAAGGGAGCCAGGCGAGGTCATTAAACCCCTCTAGAACCATGACTGCCCAAAATCATAGACCACACCAAACGCATCCTGGTTATAGGTATATATGGTGACTCAAATTATCAGAGACACCACAGGCTCTAGTAAGAGTGACCAGTTCTGCCACCTGTGCAGAGGTTACATTACACAAACAAGTGTCTTCCACTACACCCTTTATGATGCATATAGCATATGCTGCTTTCAAAATCCATTGTTGTTTTCTTGACGAGAGCAATCCGCAAACAATATATAATCAGGCTCTTCCGTAGGGACATCTTGAAGATCTGGTCTTGGCACACAATTTGGTCACACCAAGCCACACATGGTCTACCCAATTATAATTTTCATCAACAGGCAACGGCAACAGTGTGGCAGAACTGAGAAAAGAGCACCTCCGCAAGTAATGTTCACAGCAAGGATAACCTGCTTATACTTAGTAAGTTATCTGTCAGTCATGTTTTGAGTTCAAGTCAGTAAGATCTCGACAGAATGGAAACCATAACTGAGACGGTAGCCGATAAAGATCCCTTCAAACTGTTGAATGCAGATACCAACTGCAGCCACTGCCTTTAGGCAACCCTGTAACACAGCAGCTACTGGGTGAAGAGTGGCTGAAAAGTAAGCAATGGGGCATTTGCAATTTCCAGAAATAGTGGTTAGCACTGGAAAGGAGCACTCTTATCCCTCAGAACAATACAAAATAAACATTTCCTCATAGTCTGGGTATTCCTAGAGCCAGGGTGCAGCAGAGACTTTCGCTTGTATCGAGGAAGGCTTTTTCACAATCTTAGTCTCATGGTATCAGATCTGACACATCTTTGTAGGTAAGCCTCTGTAGAGGCTTGGCCATTAGGAACACATTGTGAATCCACTGACAACAGCAGGGCCCAATCCCAAGGAAATCTTGATTTCTCTTTGCGTTTTTGGAAAGCTCATTTTCAATATGGCAGATATTCTCTCCTGAGACACCGTCTTTGCCCCTTTCTCAACCTGATATCCTAGATATTGACCTCTTTCTGAGAGTACCGATTCCACAGCTATGGTATCTTAACATTACCAGTAGGGCATTGATATATCGAATCAAAACTGACTTGCATAACAGTTTTAGGGCCTACATATTCTTTTTAAAGATCTAGTTGATGATTGAGGGGCTTAATGTATACCCTTGAGGAACTCCGCACCATGCCAGAATTTTATTTCGGAACTGGAAAAGGAACTGTCTGTCTTCATGCAATGGAAGGCAAAAGAACACTTGACACAGGTCAATGAGCATGAACCATGCAGCGTCCCAAGGGATTTGGAAGAGTATTACAGCTGGCTACATTACCACAGGACATGAGACAACAATATTACCAATCTTATGCAGGTCCTAATTTGCTTGGTTTTGGTATCTCCATGGTTGAGAAGTTACAGGGACTCTCAGAGATCTCCTTCAAAATGTCCCTAAAATAGATTCAGTTGGGGTGGGGAAATGTGGGTCAATCCAGGCACTACTGCTGGTGAGGTTATAGTGGGGCGCTCAGAAGGATTCAGCAATCCTCATAGGTTCAACTCCTTTGATCAGGCCAATATATTTGCCAGAGTAATCCCAGACGTTCTCTTTTACAGAGCCTTTTAAGCCTGATGGCATGTCCTCTTTTCAGAAAACGGGGAACTGCCAAATAATGGGCTTCTGAGTTCTAAAATTTTAAATCTGCATTCTCAACGTACTTGAAGCGCAACACCATCCGATGTACAGAAAGTAACGCAGTTACATTTTCACAAAAGGGGTCTTCACAATAGATTAACTGGGCTAGAATTGCACATCACAAAGTGACGGTAATCTCCAAGGTGACCATTTTTCACAGGGACCTTGACAGAAACTATATTCACTATCTGCTTGTCTGCAACACCTACAGCTTGGACTTGTTTTCCAGAAAGTGTAGGTTTAAGAATTCCACTGTCCTTACAGTAGAACGGGTAGTACCTGTGGCAAGTAGAAAGGACATGGGATGGCCATTAACTTATTTATATGCACCACTCTTGTCTACCTTCAAGATTACATAAAGCATGTGGTCTTCCTCCCCTCTCAGGCACAGTCACTGTGATTGGTCAGACCCTGGATCTTTGAAGGCCGGTAACTGTTAGAAAGAAAACTGAGGAAGGAGTGCTGTTGAGTTCAGGCACTCATGTTCGCATTAAACTCAGTGTTCAGATAATGCTGCATTACAGGGGGCTTGGGGAATGTTAGTATTAGGAAGTCTTTGTATTTGCATATTTGGATCTGGCATGACATTCTTATTAGGCCCTTGGTCCTCATAACGCATTCAGTTTGGATTCCATCGGCACTCACACTTCCAATGGCTCAACTCATTAAAATAATGTAACAATATGGTTTTCTTCTGCATCGCAATATAGTTTCCCAAATTTGAGTCAACAGGTACTCCTTGTCCTGTTCAAAGTGGGAGACTATTCCCACCCTGCATCATCTGACCACCACCTTGATATCTAACTCCCTGCACTCCATTACCATTGCTAGAACAATAGCCAGAATTCAGTATAATTTTCTTTTTTTTATTCTGGCTTCCAAATCATTACTGCAATGCTTTCTGTATCACAGGATTTCAGCTGAAGGCTTGGACTGCCAACAGATCACGTTCTGCTGGATGTGTGAACTGTGGTTGCAACCCAAGGACAAACCATGACAAAATATTACGGAGACTTTCCCGCTCTGGATTGGATGCCACCATTCCAACGGAAACCTGCATCAGCCTCTTACATTAAGCATGCACTGAATCTTTGGACTCTTGAGTAGTTCTTGAGATTTTTAGCCAATCAACCTCCTTCTGATTATACCTCGCCATAACCACTGAAGAGGGTGCACGCATTTGTGAATCCCTCAGTGGCTCATCATTTGGCCACTGCGCAGAAACCTTACACTCAGCCCACAAATCATTAAGAACAATAATATCAAAGAAAGTATTCAGATCTTCCCAAAGCACCTTTTACATTTTCACAAATCAGTCAAACTGAGTAGAACACAGAACAGGGTTTTCTCTTAGCTAGGAATTTTTTTTGTAAATTTGAGACAATCACACAGACTCTGAGGCACTTGTCCATTATGTACCCCCATTTATCTTGCTCAAAGGGTAGGCACTAAAGTCGGTGTCACTTTTGCTAGCTTCACCTTCCTACCCTCCAGCATCATGGTCTTTCTTCCTCTTCTTTTTTACCCTGTTGCCCACCATTCCTTGATGTTTTGTGTCACTCCATTTTAAAATGCTTCCTACCAATCCCCTCAAATTCAACTTCAATACAGTTGCTCATATATTTGCTAGTGTGTCCTTAGTTATGAGCATTCAGAAGATTTTCTGCAAGGTTTGACTTTTTGATAAATCGACTCTACTGCTATTCCTTCTAAGGCTTCATGAGCCTTACGTGCACACCTAGCAGCCTCTCTGCACAGTATAAGGAGTTCCTCTTTGTTATAGCCATTTCGACAAGACGAATAACAACAACTTGAGAACTGCAACAAGCACGTTTCCTATCATAAGCACAAGTGAAATACATAAGCAGCATCACAAATCGCACTACAGCCAGAGCCCTCCTAGACTGCAAATGGACACCATACTGTGCAATCCACTAACTCACTAAAGCTCCAAAACACTGCAAAGTGCAACAACAAAATCAAAGATGCATAACCATACTATGCTCACACTCTTAGGATACTGCAACCACTCAGGAATGCCGGAACACTACGGATTCTTCAAACTGAACCACAGGAACCTCGTGGATGCGGATGGGGCAGGGACAGATTCTGACAGACCTGGGGCAAATTCTAACTACCTACGCCTCAGTGAGAACCATTGGTTGCTACTATCTTGATAACATGAGCGATAAGGATGAGGGTTTATTAATAAATTAGTAAAGTTACTACTCAAATCAAATTGGTTAAACATGAATCAATAGTGTATGCATTTAATCGAGGTAATTCAATTCAGAAAACCCAAGGATATGTTAATAAAGACAACATATACAAAATAAGATAAAATTCTGTTCCCTTGAAGGGAAATGCCCTAATTCTAAGATCATGTTGTGGGTAAGACTGGAAATTCTTTGAAGTAGCAAGTGTCAGCAAATAGAGCATTGAAGTAGAACCAAATAAAACTTCAAATTAAGAAAAAGAGAAAGTTACTTATCCGCACATAATCAAAAATATATGAATCTTTCAGTCTCAAGAGAGAGAAAGGAGATGTCTATCTGCAAAGGTTGACATAGACAAAACTGACTACAATAATTTCACAGTTAAAACATGAAATTCTATCTAGGAGATACGTTCCACAGGTTCTCACCGAGTAAGAACCAATCAAAAATCAGTGTTCCAGATAGACTTTTTGTCAGCCTCATTTTCATGGATCATACAATGCCAGACTCTTCCATCATCACAGCTTGATATCTCACAAATGAGTACCCACCTCCTCTCCTTCCCATCCAGTGCAGGTTTTAAGAATCATCATTCATACAATTAATTGTAACAAACATGACATTCACACAACAAGCTAAACACAGGGACTCTAGTGCCAGAAACAGAATGATATACACACCCAACAAAAAACTATGCTGACTTTAAAATGGAGTTGGGCACCTGGGCCCACTCATGTCAATAACATAAAAAAGGACACGTTTGAGGTCCACATGTAATTTGTCATGGATTGTGGTAATGATGCTTTCTTCCAAATGTCTTCCTTCAAATGAAGAAATGTGCCCACAATGTCATGCGACACAAAGATAGTGGAGTCACTGGGAGTTCACCATATTTTATTTTGTTCTGCAATTCAGCAGAACCGCTGTAGTGTAGTTCCTATTTTCCCTATCGGCCCTGCGCATTGGAACAACATAAACGGCAGTGTAGACGTAGAATTGCGGTCTTCTAGGTCTCTACTGACTATGCTAAACTTAATTGGGTTTGTACCAGCTAGCTCAGAGGTCACTGGAAACTTTCTTGACTGAAGAAGGAAGTGATCAGCTTCCCTGGCTCAGACAAGAAGGGATTCAGTTTTCCAACAACCGCATAAACATGACAATTTTGCTCCTCAGAATAAGAGTCAATCTCTAGAGTCGTGTGAAACAATAGACAGCTATTTCACTCAGTCAGTTGTGCAGAATTACTTTCACCAGTATGCAGAGAATAGAGAGACGGGCGTTTTTAATAAGTTATTAATCGTTGAACAGTCTTTCTTCTCATGCAAGAGAAATGAATTGCCACAATTGCAAGACTTGTTATTATAAAACGTGCGTACAGTAAAAGGAGGATTGCGAAATCATACTGTAAAAGCATTGATATGGTTTCTTAGCCATATGGTAGTTAAAATGAATAAAATATATACATTCATATATACATTTGACTAACGTCCACAACTGGTGCTTCTAACTACGCCTACCCCAGTGTACCTGACCTAAGCCTAATACATGATAGGGAGTAAGTAAGTAGCAATTTAAGTTAAGTTGGTTTTGCCAAGGGTTTGCTTCAAGAATTCTCTCTAAGGGTTTAGTCAGCACCGTACCTCTGGAATAGAATTTTGGAGGTCTAGTATCTCCTCTCAGGACTCGATATTCCAGTCACCCTCAAGGGTAGGCTGGAAACGCCGGAGCTGGATTTTCTCGGCAGGAGAAAAGACAGCGTCTCTCTCAGCGCGTCATGGAGGAGGAGGGGCAGCATCCGTGGGCTTCTCGCATCTGCTGGGCTCTGCAAGGGACAGCTATTCTGTTCCTGTATTCACCACCACCATTGCATCTGCTTAAGGCAACGTTGGTATTATTTATACCTGAAAGGTGCCTTGTTTGACGTAAGTTTTTGGACATAAGACGTCAATAAAGATGTCACTAAGAACTGGTCGTTCTTACAGTGCTCGTTAGAGTTCTATTACTAATCAAAACAAAGCAAGCGGGGCTTTCCCAGGTTGCTGGTGGTGTTATCTGTTGAAAGAACTGAGTGTTATCTAGGAATCTAAGGAAGTGGCTTCAGCTGTGTCATATACTTTAATGAGCTGCAGAGACAAGTTACTGAAATATGGCTCTGATCGTTTATGCCATTATAGGAATATCTATTGATTATAGCCGTATAGGGCCATAAGGTCACAATATTGATCGGGTCCTAGATAGAACACGACACCGCATCAATGATCACAAGAACCTACTCTTGTCTTAAGATGCACATCCCATCTATTGCTAAATAAGAAAAACACATCACTTGTTTCACTAAATATAAATGTAAAATATGTGCACACATGTAAGTGTTGAGTATGTTGCAAGTTAAATTAATATTAAGCACAAATAAATGGTTATGTCTTTGCGTCGCCATTAGTATTCATGTTATGATTTGTTTCTCCTTTTGAATCCAAAGAACTGACTAACCTATTCACCACTCAAATTACTTTCATATTTCACTATACTAATGCAACACTAATCCTTTATGGGTTCCGGAGTAACGTGCTACTCAACGATAAAGAGCTTTGACGCTTGTTATGAGGTAGTATGCGCTATATAAATGCAATTACAACACAACTAAAATACTATTGCTCGGGCAAATAACTGGAGGCTCACAAACACTTAGCATTTTTCAATCATTGCAGAGTTCTAACTAATGCAACTTTTTTTTTATAAACAGCTATTATACAACCATTAAGCTGCTCTCAAACATTTGGGTTTCCTCACCACTGAGTTTTTATCAGTATCTTTTCTACTAAGGTGGTCTCCAATACACTTTTGTTGCAGTTATCCAATTACATATCTTTATTTGGAGTCCAAACCTTGAAATGTATTTACCCATTTATTTACCCATTTAAAAACAAGCAGGTGTAGTTGAGCGGTGAAGACGGGTTGCATTAATTTTCATGTGTGCATACACACATGTTGCTACATTCACTACTTTTATGTCATCACTGGGGGCACTGAGCACTTGTTTGCATTATGTTCTGATTTTGTGGATCCAAATGACAGTCAAACTCTCAAACTTTGCTTTTATAGCATTACTTATAACCTGTGATGGTATCCAGGTGCTGGGCTGAGGGTCCCAGTCGAAGATCCATGTCTTGAGTCCTTTTCAGAAGTCTGCCAATGAGGGTGATATTCGAAACTAGGATCTTCCTCCGGTGTGGCAGCGGCGCATGAGCATTATCTGTGTGAGGGCAAGGTGAGGTGACTGGAGGCTTCTGAGTGGCTGGTGGAAGTTTAGGTGGTGGTTCATGTATGCAGAAGCTTGAAATTGCAACTCTTCTGGCTGGGGAGCCACTGGAGGTTTCTCAGGTGCTGGCAGATGATGGTGCTTTTGGTTGAGGATCAGTCTGGCTGCTCCATTCTGGATCGTGTAGAGTCTTCTCATGAGTTCACCAGTGGTGCCTGTATAGAGTGCATGGCCGTAATCCAGATGGCTAGTGATGAGGGCCTACATCACTGTATTTCTGGTGCCGATGGGAAGCTATTTGAAAATTCGGTGGAGCATGTGGAAGCAGGCTGAGGAGACAGTGTGGATCTGTCATTTCATGGAGAATGTGCTGTTTAGGATAATGTTAAGGTTGCAGGCGTGATCTTTCAGAGTGGGGGTGGGTGCGAGTTCCGATGGCCAGGAGTCCCCGTTCCAGACAGAGGTGTAGGCTGCCGAATAGCAGGACTGCGGTTTTGTCATTGTTGAGTTTGACAGTTCTCTTTTTTCTAGGCTGAGACTTTCGTCATAGTGGGGCCCGCTGAGAGTAAGCAGACAAGCTGGGTGTCATCGGCGTAAGAGATGATGTTGATGTTTTGGTCTTTGGCTATGTCTGCTAGCGGCGTCATGTAGAAGTTGTAAAGGGTGAGACTGATGGACGAGCCTTGAGAGATGCTGTAGATGGTGGGCTTTGGATGCGAGGTGAAGGGAGGGAGATGGATCCTCTGTGTGTGCCACAAGAGGGAGGATGCCATCCATCTAAGAACGTCATCTTTGGTTCTGCTCAGTTTGTTGATTAGTGTGTGGTGGGAGACTGTGTCAAAAAGAACGGAAAGGCTGAGAAGGATTAGGAAAGCTGAATCCCCTCTGTTGAGTAAGGTACGAATGTCATCTGCCATGTTGATCAGGGTCGTTTTGGTGCTGTGGTTGGCTCTGAGTCCTCATTGGGAGGCAACTAGAAGGTTGTTTCTCTCCAGGTGCCCAGTAAGGAGGTTGATGGACTTCTCCAGGACTTTGGTGGGAAACGGGAGCAGAGAGATGGGGGCGATAGTTCTGGAGGTTGCCGAGGTCTGCGGAGGGTTTCTTGAGAAATGTTTCCAGGCGTTAGGGAAGGTGGCTGTGGCGATGGGTGTGTTGAGGATGGCGGTGGACTTTTGGCTGCCCTCGTTGCTCCCAAGGTTGAAGAGTTGATGGGGGCACAGGTCGCTGGGTGAGTGGATGGAGTTAATTTTGGCTTTGTTGTTTGCTATGCGGAGGTGTTCCCTTGTGGGGAGCGGGTGATTGGCTGCTGTCTTCGCAGGAGTGGGGATGCGGAGGAGGTTATTCTCTTGGGGATCAAAGTTTCTGTATATGGTTGCTATCATTTTGTGGAAGTGGTCTGCAAGAGCATCGCAGAGTTACTTTGAGGACGGGATTACGTTTTCTATGGCTGATGGGCAGGTGAACTCTGATGATGGTGAAGAGTGCCTTGGTCTGGTTGGCACTGGCCTCGATGCTGTTTGTCAGGGCCTTCTTTTTTGGCGGATATGAGGAGGTGGTGGTGGTGGTGGTGGTAGTAGTTGTTGAGGTCAGGCTGGGTTGTTTGGTGGGTGCGTTTGTTGTGGCTGGTTTGGTGGGGGAGATTTGGTCTGTGGTGCAAGTGATCAATGCATTGAATTGCTCTACTGCTTGGTTTAGGTTGGCAGAGGTGTTGGGCTGGGAGAGGCTAAGGGCATCGGTCGATTGGTGTTGTGACCTTGGTCCAATTGTGGAAAGGGGCGCTGTGGTGGTTGGGGGTGGTCCAAGGGGATCCAGTGATGGTAAAGTGTACAATGGAATGATCGAACCAGGCGAGTTTAATGGTGTGGCTGTATCAGATTCTGTTGCTGGATGTGACTATGGGGTCCAGCACGTGCCAAGCTCTGTGCGTGGGGTCAGACCAACTGATGAGGCCAATGTTGTCCATAAGTTCCAGTATGTCAGTTGAGTTGAAGTCTGAGATCGTCCAGTTAAAAAAATCAGGTCTCCCGGGAAGACAAAGTGTTGGCATTCGATGACAAGTGGGGTGAAGATTTCTGTGATTAAGTCGCCGAGGCCAGTTTGTGGTCCTGGGGCTCAGTATGTGAGGGTGACTCGGATGGTGGTTTTGTGATCGGTATGGAGCTGGAAATTTAGGTGTTCCAGAGTGGCATGGTTTAGTCTTTGGTGGACGTACTGATGATTGCTTCCCTGTGTACGTTGAGGATGCCACCTCTGTGTCTGTTGTTGCACTCACCGTGATTTATCTTGTACCCACTGGCTGTTGTGGTGGCGATCTCCGGGGCTGATGCAGGGGTGAGCCAGGTCTGTGTGATGATCATGTCGGGGGCAAGAGTTTAAATGGTTTCCCAGACTTCGGTGGCATGTTTGAACAGTGATTTGGCATTGATAAAGAGGCATATGAGTTGAACTCTTCCCACATGGCTTTGTCTTTATGCCTCTGCCTTGCAGAAGTTGCAAGTTGGATGGACTGTAACTGTCTTATGCTCAATGCAGGAAATACCTAGGTTCTGACCTTGGACAATCACTCAAACATCTGGTCCATTGCATAGTTGCACAAGGAGTTGGGTCAACTACCCGATCCAAAACTCAAGGTTATGAACCTGGGTATGTTATGTGATGTAGCATAAAAGTTAACTGACAGTTGCCCATATTAATTCACACTATTAAAGGATCATTAGGACATGAAGACCTATTAAGAGGCTAAGTCAAACAATTTGAGATTTCATACTGCTTCGTAAAAGCATGCAGAGTGTTCTAAAATAATAATACAAAAAAACTTAAACAAAGAGGCAAACAACAATAGTGCTCATGAATGTTTAACCTAGTCGCTGCTTATGACGAGCTCAGCTCGTCATCAGCCACGGTGGTCGTGTGCTGATGACGAGCTGAGCTCGTCATGTAACACGGCTCTTTGAATTTTGCCGCACACAGCGGGAAAAGCCGCCGCAGCGATGCGGTTAACATGTTGAGTAAATAATAAATACAGCTAACAGAGTTTTGTGACAATTTTCAAATGTGCATTGAACATGATAAATACCTGCCTAATGAGGTTCTAGAAATTCTTATTTAGAAAGTATCGATATAGTGCAAAAAGGAGATTTCTATAATGTTTATGTGGTAACACGTGTATCCCAAAATGAAAATAATTTGCTTTAGAAATGATTACACGCAAATGATGTTTAAACGAGGATTTTAGTAGTACCTAATATTGACATGTAGTCTTTGAAGAGAATAATAACTGAATTAATTGAGAAAAGTCCAAATGTATTTGTGAATGTGTGATTTATAATAATATTAAACTGCAGTGACTTAGCTAATTTTCATGTAGGCCTCAAATGCTTTTTTTTTCCTGTCAAAATGTAAAATCATACGAAGCAGTCACTTTAGCCACTTAGAGAACTTTTTATGGAGTTTCTTTTCTTGATTGGTTAGCAATGGACTCACTTCTTGCTAAGAAACATACTTGATACAAATATAACAATATTATTGCAAACCCAGAAAAGGCGCTTGGTAACGGATGGACTGTGAGCAAAGTAGAGCTCCACCTACTTCAGTAGGAGTGACGGAAGAGCAATACAATTGAACTTGACGAAAGTAATGAAATTTGCAAAAAGATTACTTAACTCTTCCGGATTTTTTTGGGAGATTCAGCGATCATCCCATACATGGTCCACCTTGAGTGACCAATGAGAACCCCATGGGCTGATGAGATTGATACTTTAATGGGTGTGAACCAGGAACTATTTGAGGTATAATTGCCCCATCAGAGGAGGAGTCAGGGCTGGCTGTCATTTTCAAATTCCCTGCCTGGCATGCTGTCGGGCTCACTTTTGATTAACTTAGGCCATTCCCTTGAACTGAACTATCTCCAACTGCGATCCTGAAACCCGTACTTTACCGGCTAGTAAAGTTGAGTAGGAAATACCCTTTCATCTGAAGGGTTAGCTTCTGTGGCACATGGAGATACAGTTCAGACTTGGCCAGATCCATATTGAAGATGGATAACATTTCTCAGCTTTGCCTTGGTTTGTATGATCGACAACTCGACTTACCTTTTGGTTTCTCTCCACAGACAAACTGTCTTATTTTTCTGCGCTGTATTGTGAGGCCACTTGTACTAATGGATTTTGTTGTTAAATCTAATTTGAAATGCAATTTCACGATCTGCCCTTTCTAAAGGAGGCTTTAGATAAATGTTTTTCATGAGTCATTTTTATCGATTGGGTCTCATTCTTTTAGTCATTTTTCTTGTCTCAAGGTGTTTGTATTGTGGTCTGAGAAAAGCTATGAAATAGATTTGAGTTAACAATTTGTTATTCCAGGTCCTCAAAGTAGTTGTCTCGCTTTCTTTAAGTATTCTAGTCCCCGTTAGCTCAACAAAAAGATGGTGTATGGTGTTTTAATGAGAGTATATCGAAATGGGCCTAATGAAGTAAAGATTGGTTTGTGGTAAAAAGAAAATTTGATAAGCTTTCCGCTGCATCAGGCTTGACGGAAAACTGTCTTTTGGCAGCCAAATAAGTGCAGTGGCATGAAAACGCTTTGGACTGGATAGCAGCAGTTCAGACTACGATTGTATCAAGGCTCTATTACTGCAATGTGTTGTACCTGGAGTCACACAGGGCCGGATCAAGAGACTCCAATGAGTGCAGAACACTGCTGTGCCTCTCTTAGTGAACCTACCAAAGCGGGTATCAATGGGGGCTGCACTCAAGAAGTGGCACTGGCTTCCTATGATGCAAAGGTCTTCATTTAAAGCTTGTGTTATTGTCACATGGTGCTTGCTAACAAAGTACCACAGGCCTTCAATGTCTGGTTAGACCCTATGTGCAAGCGATAAACTTAAGATCAGCAGGGGACATCGGTGGCACCTCTGCTATGGCGGAGGAGTGTCGCCCCCCTCACCCCCCCCTGCCGCCAGCAGCCGGAAAACTAAACCGATAATAAACACTTGTTTATTAAGGTTTTATTTTGGCTATCTGATCCAAGGCTTGTGGGTGGGGCCAGAGATGAAATGCTTGTGGAGTGTTTTGCAGCGTTATCAGTGTGCATGCCTGTTTGGCAAACCGTCATGACCACTGAATTTCTCTCCAATCACAGTTGTGTTGGTGGATTGGAGAGAGCAGGCACATGCTCCCAGTCTACCTGGGAGCGCAAATCCATGGCGCTCAGGCCAATCGTGGCGCTGCTTTCATGCAGCACCAGGATTGGCTGCAGGGCATTCTGGGAGCCTGTGCCTGCAGTGCACGGAGCTAGATCAGAGTGTTGGAGCCAGATTGGAATGTGGTTGCAGATCAGTTATGTATTTGTATTTAGGTTTGTTTTTGTTTGTTGTCTGTCCCCAGTTCCCCCCTTCACTTACCCCGCCCCGTTGCCCAGATACCAGCCACTACAGGCAGGGGAGATGTTGTCTGTCCCAAAATAAAGAGAGCATGCTCCGGTGGAAGTTCTTTTACCTAATTGGCACAAAGTTGTGTAAATCTTTGCCCTGGCGGTTCGTCTGGTTCAGTCGGAGTGCGCTTTCTGGAAAAAAAGATTAAACTTGGTCCTGAAGTGTGGGAACTAGAGGAGTTTACTTGCTGCATTTAGGCCCATGAATACCTGTATCTAGCGTCGAAATATCATTTGAAGCAGCCATGTGCTTCAGAAATTACATTATTATTATTACTAGAATTCACTCCTGAGGTAGTCCCTGAGGTAGGCCCTACATGCTCATAGAATAGGTTGTATGGAATTTGAAAAGTAGGCCATGCATATTCTATGTTTATGTGTCCTGACAGTAGAAAAAGCTCCAGAGTAGTTTTTCACTGTGGCAAGGCTGGCTCTCCAATCAGAAAGCACTGAGTTACATATAACACTTTTATTAGAAATTAGGTTTCTATTTTGCAGCGGGTGTGCACCCCGTCCAAGCGGTACCACAATCCTAGTCAGGGTAAGTCAGTAACACTTTAAATTGACCTGTGCTCACCCTCTGGTAGCTTGGCACAGAGCAGTCAGGATGATCTTGCGGCAATGTGTCAAATATTTATGCAACACTTCAAAAATGAACACAATGAAAACACCAGAAAGACTCCACACCTGTTAAAAAATAACCAATATTTGTAATCGAATAACAAGAAGTCAAAATATACATTTTTATTTAGTTGGTGCTATCTGGTCACACTTGACTGGGACAAATCCAAATTTTCAGGTCAACTGTGATGGAGTGCGAGTCTAATACAGGGACCAGCCTTGGTCTGCGGAATACCTTGAACGTGTCAACTTCGAGGAAGATGCAAGGAGCAAAGGAGGCGATGCGCCGCTATCGATCATACAGATGTATAATATAGAGGTTAGCCCTAATGATCCCACATAACATGGGCAAGGAGCAGTATGAAATAAAAAGTGGTGTAATGCAGAAACAAATTGTTAACGTTAATTTCCAACATTGTAATTGAATTCATCACTGGTGATGTATTCAATTTTACAACCCATGATTTATTTTAACTTATTAAAAAGATTACTAATCTTCACTCTTGATATAGGTACCTGAAGTGTGCGTAGATGTTAAAATATTAATGTATTCATACAGATACGTGACAGTAACCAGAGAAAAAGGAAGAAAAACAATTGCATAAATTGTGCTTACAAAAACCAGTGTAGGATGAGAACAATGAATGTGACAACTAGAAACTTTTCTTCAATGTTTCAGACAAGTATGGCTGGACTTCAAACGTATTGCGCAGTCCATAGAGGAGGTAGTCCTTAGGGGGTACACACACAAGGGACAATCTTGCCCTTATAATTCTAGTGTATGTCCAAATATTTACTTAGACATTTTGAGGTCAAACAGACTCCTCTAAATAGAAGTGTAAACACATTTCTGCCTTGTTACTAAAGTTCTTTTCAGGACAACGGAATAATGGAAGTACTAGTTATGTACTGCAGAGAGGGCGGGGGCGACCACACAGGGTTCTTGAATGGTGGCAAGGCCAGAAATAGCCTATAGCCTCTCGCAATGTGGCAATTGGACTGTGGAGATTGGGTCTGTGCTTGTGGGTAATGACATTACCATTACTTGCTGCCATCAGGTACCTGGATGGAGGTTGCCGGGATGTTGTGTGACATTATCTACTACATAATTATCTTGTCCTCCACCAAAGGGTAAGCTGTAGCGCGAACAGCATGGGGGACCAGTGTGCTAACTTGTTCGTCTCAGGAGTTCACGCGCAAGTGGCCAGTCGACTCGGCAAGGAGGAACGAAATGCTCGAGTCCAGATACAATGAACATCAGGACAATGCGTCATCGTGCTGCTGGGTTGTGGGCAATGCTAGCAGTACACAGTGATGTATTGCCACTGAGATGCGCAATTCCAGAGATCTATCAAAAACACGGGACGATGCATAGCACAGTTGGTTATGCGGTGTCCATGGTTAGTGCAGCAGCAATGAGTCTGTCATGGGAAATGCTCCGGTTCCGATCGGCACAACTACGTCGATGCATTGATTTTCTTACTTGCAACACTCAAAACTCAAGCCCAGGTGCTCAGGACTGAATTGGTACCACTTGGCAGAGCAGAAGTAACAGCAGACAGAGTCCAAGTGCTGGTTACAGGTTGAATAAGGTAGTCTTTATTATTCCTAAGACTTCAGTAAACAGAAGGCAAGTCAACAAGAGATGCAGGTCCAGTCCTTCTCAGGCAAGAAGCAGCAGGTCAACACAGCAAAGCAGTTCAGCAATATGGTAGTCACTTCAGCAGAACAGCAGTCCTTATTCCTGGCATAACGTCCTGAGTTCCATAAGTATTCTGATGTTCAAGGGGTCAGAGGTCCGGTACTTATACAAGTTGGGCCTTTGAAGTGAGGGAAGGCTTCAAAGGGATGCTTTCAAGGGCACATAGTTCTTTTCTTTCATGTCCTGGCTCCAAAGTCACTATTTGATGGGGATATGCAACCCTTTCTGTGGGGATAGGACAGAGCCCTTTCAGGTGTTTCAGCTCCTCAATGCCATCCTGCTCAGGATGACCCATTAGCATGCATATGGACACTCAGTCACACCTACCCTTTCTTTTGTGTGGCTGTCTAGAGAGAATGTAGGAAGTCGGCTATCACTCATTCCAGATGTGTTTTCCAAAGACAGGCAGAAGGCATCAAATGGTTACAGTAGAAAATGCCAACTTTCTAAAAGTGGCATTTCCAGAATTGCAATTTAATTACCAACTTTGCCATAAGTTGCGTTTTTAAATTGTGATTCCAGAGATACCAAATTTGGGGGTCCCATCTCTTCCCAAATTGGAAATTACACTTATAATATGTAATAAGGCAATCCCAATGTTATCCTACTGGAGAGGTAGGTGTTGCATAAGTGAAACACAAATTTAAGTATTTCACTACTAGGACATGTAAAATTAAAAAGTAACGGTCCGAATTTTTAAATATACTACACCCTGCCCATGGGCTTTCCAGGGACTACCTGCAGCATGACCTATATGTACTAAAAATGAAGATTTGGCCCTGGCAAGTAGGTTAACTTGCCAGGTTGCCATGGCAGTTTAAAACTGAACATAGGCTCTGTAGTGGCAGGCCTGAAACATGTTTAGGGGGCTACTTAAGTGGGTGGCACAATCAGTGCTGCATGTCCACTAGTAACATTGATTTAAAGGCCCTGGGCACATGCAGTGCACTTTACTAGGGACTTATAAATAAACCAAATATGCGAATTGTGGATAACCAATGTTACCTTGTTTTAAGTAAAGAGCACATGCACTTAAGCACTGGATGGCAATTACGAAGTCAGCAAAAACAAAGTCATCAAAAATAGTAAACAATAGAAGGTCAGAAGACAAAAAGTAAGGCAAAACTATGCCAAAGATTCCCTTGACAGGATGGCGATCTGGGCGGTGCTCAGGAACTTAATTAACTTCAAAGGATGCCTACCCTGTCAAAGGGAGATTTAGCATTATCTTGGCCTTTCACCTCTATTGTACTGCTAGTAAGGCACCAATCCCAGTGGAAGAGATGCTGCCCACAGAACCGGTTTTGAGTGACCACAAGGTAGGATTTGCTTAATATTAAAGCCACATCTATGGGTGAGCAGAGGCAGTTTTCCACTTGGAAGAAAGGTTCTGCCATCATAGTCTTAGGCAGGGAAGGGCACTGTGGGATATTTTACAATAAAACACTCAGGACATGCTACGAAAGTGGGTAGTGGACCACCCCAGTTACCTTTTAACCCATTGTTTAGGAAGTGGCCAGGAGTTTGCCTCACCCACAGGTTAGCACAAGGAATAAATCTGACACCCACAGTACCATCCTCACACCAACGCTAGACCTGTGAAAGACAGAAGGACTGTGCCCGCTGTCCCTATAAGGATAACTGTAAGGGCTGGTCTTTATACCACTTGTACCAGGAACAAGAAGTAGACGCAAAAGGGTAAGCGGTCTTACCTCCTGTGAATCTACAGGCACACAAAAGCTGCAAAAGTGCACTTTCAAGCGAGCCCAGCTGATCAGTTACAACTGGACCTGCCCTGGATCCTTCTGTTGGTTTCTGTTGAGTGAGTCCTGCTCCCAAAGTGCTGCTCCTCGGGTCCTGGAACCCTTAGCTGTGATCAAAGTGTACTCCTGCCTAACCCTAAAATCTGGGACTCAGAAACTTTTTCAAGGATTATTGCCTGGAGAACTGACAGAAGACCTCATCCAACCTTCCACGTCAATGCAGTGAAGGTGTATTGCCACTGGGCTAAATATTCAGGTTACTGCCTCAAGCTTTTTGACAGAAGCAAATTTGTTTCTGCAGGATATTGGGAAGCATATCTGTTGTCGAGCCCTGTTCAGCTCCAGATTGCAGCTTTGCCATTCTGGAGGAATCCAAAAGGCAAAAAAGTTTGAAGGTAGAAATCTTTAACAGGGTAAAGAAACTGAAAGTATCTGGCGGATGGGAAACCTTCCTTGGGCATGATTTTCGGATTTCTCCTGCTTGGAGCGTTCCCAACAAATCTCAATGACTATGCAGGACTTAGTGCAACTGCTTTCAAGCCTCATGGAATCCATGTCAGCTACAGCTGCTGCCTTCACAGCTGAGGATTTTTGACTTCCATTTCAGAGACTAATTCAGAAGGTAAAACTTCGGACCAGGACAAACCTGGCCCCTATATACGATCCATGCCCCATTGTGGTAGGCCTTAAGCCTTATCCATGCCCCCGGTCTAGTGCGATCAGTTGCCCACAATTGGCACTTATGATGCTATTTTTACGTGAAACTTTAAAATTTCATATCTGTTTTCCCTCATTGGATTGTCATTTTGGTCATTAATATATTTGGTATTTTTATATATTCGAGTAGGATTTTTATTCTATTGTCAACTTCCTAACTGGTATTTCTAAATGCTTTACACATTTACTTACATTAAGCCGGTCTACTCTGTGCCATAGCTACCAGGGGTTGAGCTCAGGTTTAAGTTACTGAAAGCTTTAGTGGACCTAACCAGAACAGTGACATCATTACTTGTGTGGCGAGTTATGATCACTACTTGTAAAGTATGGTATGGTGTGGCCTGTCATTTTATAGTACAGTATCTCATTGTGTAGTATGTTATGGCCTGTTATTTTATTTTATAGCATGGTATGTCACTGTATAGTATGGTATTGCCTGTCAGGGTATGGCATGTCGTTTTATAGTATAAAATGGTAAGGATCTGTGTTTGTATACAATGGTATGGTCTGTCTTTACATAGTACTAGCAGCCCGTCCCGATGTTGTCCAGGTAGGCTCTGCGAGGTGAAAGGTACTCACCAGCATTGCACACCCCGGACACAGGCAGCTCCTTTCTCTATTTTACCAATCACCCCTTTTTGCCCACTTCCCCTCAAACTACCTGGCCTTCTGTTCTGAGAGCCTCTGCTTCACCTGTTCCGGCCATGCACCTGCACACCTCCCCCCCTCCCCCCCCCCCCAAACCTCCTGAGCCCAGTCACCTCATCCTCACACCATAACTCGAGTAGTATATAGAGTATAGATAAATATATATAGCATAGTTAGACTATGTGTTGTATTTTATAGTCAGACCACTGGGTGGCAATGTACACGCAGTTGTCTTGCGCCCAAAAATGTTGGACGGAATGTGAGCTCGAGCATCAGATGGGTTGCAGCGATTTTACATAATGCCATTTTAAAGTTGCAGCTGGTCAGTGTTGTCATGTTACTATTTGTTACTGTTACTATTTTTTTTTAAAGCCAGGCCCATGGACAACTGATTTTCATTGAGATTTTATTGAGTGGTAGGCATGCCGCGTCCTGAATCCCCGGCCCCCAACCACCTGTGCAGCCGTGGTCCATAGACCGGGTGACACTCAACTCCCTAAGCCTAGCACGGGCGCCGCCGCTCCTTAGCCTCGAGCTCTTGGCCACTCCTCCCCGCGCTCCTGGCCGCTCCTACCCCTGGGCATGTATGACCTCTACCTTAGCCCACCGCGGGCATCGCCGCTCCTCAGCCTCGCTGTCCTGGCCGCTCCTCCTTGCGCTCTTGGCCGCTCCTTCTCACGCTTCTGGTTTACTTACTTTACTTTACCAAAATGTCTGACCATGATGTCAGCACGTTCCGTACGCACGTCGTTAGCGCACACGCCCACCTCAGACATGGCGCTACTTCCAAGGGACTACTTTGGCAAAGAACGTACTTTGCCCTTCTAACATATATATTTTTCTTTATATAGCCTATGTCCATCTGCTTACCCTGACAATTCCAATGATGTATTGGGTGTTTGGATTGGCGCTGTGGTTCCAGAGTTTACCCGCCTCAAAGGTTCCCAGTTCTCTCTTTATAATAGTAATATATATATATATATATATATATATATATATATATATATATATATATATATATATATATATATATATATATATATATATATATATATATATCTATATATATATATCTATATATATATATATATATATATATATATATATATATATATATATATATATATATATATCTATATATCTATATATATATATATATATATATATATATATATATATATATATATATATATATATATATATATATATATATATATATAGTGGAGAAGTGTGGCTCAGGGGTTAGAGGCGGCAGACCCGGAAGCTGAGATCGGTCCTGGACCAGAGTTCAATTCCCCGCCTCGGCGGGTCTTGGGCTAAAAATTCCACGGACTCGATAATTCTCGCTCCGGTGCCTTCTCGACTCACGGGTTCACACTCTGCGACTCTGGGCAATAGCTTGCTTAATCTCCACAACGGCCCCTCGCGGCGGGATGCCTGACTTTCACCTTGTGGATACCCGCTGGGGCTATCACACAGGGGAATATCAGGACGGGTTCCCTAAGCAAGCGCCGGGACACCCACTGCGGGTAGCTGTGCTATATAAGCTCAACTACATATAAGCTCAACTACATATTACCTACTGGCGATAGCCAGTAGGTATATATAGTTAGGATTTTTTCTCTATGGAACTTTTGAAAATTCTATGCCTAATAACTTTGGCGTTTGTGGACGGAATTGGCTGAAATTTTCAGGAAAATGGCACATTTTGTTTCTGAGCAGCTCCTGGAAATTTGGGGGGGGGTTCGTCAAGGGGGGGCCGAGAAAAAAGGGGGGTCCCAAAAACGCGTTTTTCCCATGTTAATTTCCATAGGGCGGTTGGCCTCACTTTTAGCCCAAACGGCTGAATGGATTTCCACGAAACTTGGCAAAATTGTAGGGACTGTTAGCCCGATGTGCCTTTGCTAGGTCTCAATATATGTGCTTCAGTGGATTTTGAGAAATTAACGTTTAAAACAAGATATATATCTGTAACAGCGCTCCGGGTAGCGCTCCGGTTAGCGAACTTTTCGCGTATCGGAACTTTGCGAAGCGAAGCTGATTGGCTCTCCGGTGTCTGTCAACATTCTAAACAGTCCGGAGCGGCCGCCATCTTGTCTCTCGGTAGGATCGAGAGACAAGAGGAGGCCAAAACAAAGGGGGAAATGAAGGAAAGGGAACAAGGTAGACCCCTTCTGACCCCCTAGGATTGATGAGGGGGATATTATAGAGCCACGCGGGGCCCCAAAAAAAAAAAATCCGATTTTTTTCGCCGTAGAGACGCGTCTTGGTAAGCGAACCGGGCAGCTAACCGGGCAGCTAACCGGGAAGCTAACCGGCAGTGTAACGGGAGTCTGAGGAGTAACTGATTGGCTGTCAACATTGTAAACAGTCCGGAGCGGCCGCCATCTTGTCTCTCGGTAGGATCGAGAGACAAGAGGAGACCAAAACAAAGGGGGAAATGAAGGAAAGAGGGCAAGGTAGACCCCTTCTGACCCCATAGGATTGATGAGGGGGATATTATAAAGCCACGCGGGGCCAAAAAAAAAAAAAAAAAAAAATCCGATTTTTTCGCCGTAGAGACGCGTCTTGGTACGCGAACCGGGCAGCTAACCGGACAGCTAACCGGGAAGCTAACCGGCAGTGTAACGGGAGTCTGAGGAGTAGCTGTTTGGCTGTCAACATTGTAAACAGTCCGGAGCGGCCGCCATCTTGTCTCTCGGTAGGATCGAGAGACAAGAGGTGGAAAAAAAAAGGTGTAAATGAATGAAAGGGGTAAGGCAGACCCCTCCTGAACCCCTAGGATTGATGAGGGGGCTATTAAAGTTCCCTGCGGGGCAAAAGAAAAAAAAATGTGATTTTTCGCGGTAAAGGTGCTTCCTGGTACGTTAACCGGGCAGCTAACCGGCAGCGTAACGGGAGTCCGACATATTGTGTTTTTTGAACGTTTGTGATATGTGCACGTGTGGATTTTGTCTAATTAAGGTTAAAAAAATATATATATATCTTTAAGCGTGTTCTGGCGCGCTTACGTTTTGGGTTTGGTTTGCGCTGCAGAGACGATACGTCACGGTTATGCGATGCATCATGAGGCGTCTCACGGGCTACGTGATACGTCACTTAATAAAGAATATATTTTACAGCTATAGATATTAGCTTTTAAAAAACCAATGAAATTCACAGAAAAAACCATAGGTTATAGACTATATTAAGTTAGGAATTTGCATTTACAAAACCTTGAAAATTCACTGAAAAAACCATAGGTTATAGACCATATATAGTTAGGGATTAGCATTTAAAAAACCTTATTTTATTTGCACAAAACCATTGAAATTCCATATATAGTTAGTTGCACTAACTATATATCGCGGACCCGCAATCCACTGCTAATGATGTCACATATTACATCATTCATGACATGGTCAGTGACATCACTGATGACATCACTGATGACATCTCAAATGACATCACTGATGACAGCACTGATGACATCTCAAATGACATCACTGATGACATCACTGACATCTCAAATGACATCACTGATGACATCACTGACATCTCATTTGACATTACTGATTACATCACTGATGATATCATTTATGTGATAATACATCTTCAGACTCTAATATAACCTTAGATACACTCAGTGTAAACAGGCACTCACAGACTGTCACACATCCATGGAGTTACTCACACACCTAGTCAGTCATGCAAAGAATCAATCACATCTCCATTTCCTCAACTATACAGTTATACACACCTTACTTATTCAAACATATAGTAACACATATTTACTCTCTTATACAATCCTTGATACAAGTTCACAATGATTCATACAGCCACTCACACATTCACTGGCTCTTATGTTCAGTTATTTATATATGTCAACTCTCACATGGAGTGTGTTTTACATATGTACTTACTTTGACATGTAGCACTGAGATATCCATTCACTCACCAATATACTCATGCACACAGTCAACTGTCCATACAGCTGTTTCTACATGCACTTTTGAACCCATACACCTAGGGAATCAACTGCTCACACATCTATGCACAGAGTTATACACCTCCCAGCCACCCACACACATACTCAGTCTCCCATACAAATACTTGAGCAACCATTCAATAACCCATATAGTTACTGATATAGCTACTGATTTAAACATGCAGCAGTTTACAGAACAACATAAATAATGATTGCCAAATTAAGACACTTTAATCACTAACCCATACACTCAGTGAGACACATTTAATCATTCTCTCATACAGTCAGTCATGCACCTACTAAATCCTTCATCCAGACACTTATACATCCACTCATTCTTCAATATGTAAGACATATTTTAACTTTACAGAAACATACAGTCACTGGGTGTTGTCATCAGTGATGTCATCAGTGATGTCATCAGTGATGTCATTTGAGATGTCATCAGTGATGTCATCAGTGATGTCACTGAACATGTCATGAATGATGTAATATGTGACATCATTAGCAGTGGATTGCGGGTCCGCGATATATAGTTAGTGCAACTAACTATATATGGAATTTCAATGGTTTTGTGCAAATAAAATAAGGTTTTTTAAATGCTAATCCCTAACTATATATGGTCTATAACCTATGGTTTTTTCAGTGAATTTTCAAGGTTTTGTAAATGCAAATTCCTAACTATATATGGTCTATAACCTATGTTTTTTTCTGTGAATATATATATATATATATATATATATATATATATATATATATATATATATATATATATATATATATATATATATATATATATGTCATCCAATCCTTCGTTTCCCGATGGAAAAAAAGGTGCTGACTCCGTGGGATTCTTGACAAAGAGGAATTCTTTATTCACCCAACGAAAATGGCTTTACGCGTTTCAGCGGGAAACCCGCCTTGTTCACAACAACTTCACAGTGAGTGCTACACGAATATGTACACAAGGTTTTCGGAGCTTGCTGGTGACGTACATCGGTTGCTATGGTTCCCCTCCCCATTTTCATAGACATGAAAGGTATGTTGCATTTAGTTAAAAATTCATTACATTACTTTTGGTCTTTCTTTCAAATTCAATACACCACAAACAACAGCAATTATTTAAGACCGATTTATAAAGATCTTATTTGAAATCATTCTTGGCAATTAGTGCTGTTGGTGTTATCTTCTATGATGTATGTGTTTTACCATATCAGTGCAACAATAATAAGCATATACGCAACCATTAAATTATGTGCAAAGAAAAATTATTATTCTAAAGTGAAAAACTAACGAAATAAAATTTGAGAATAACGTGTCCTAACACAGTACTGAATTATATTGTAAGCTTCATATTACAACCATGTATCAATTCTCATAGACCATTTGTCACCATTATTACATTGTGTGCTCTGCCCAAGTGGGCTTTTGAACCGACTGTGGACTATTAATACGCTCTTATTCATATCTGGTGTAATTATCTAATCCAATAAATCTCTGTGCCTGATATTGGATCTCTCAGTACTGTCGCTACTATAATTTCTCTATGTGAATTTTTTGAAAAAAAAAGTGTGGATTACCCAATGTGCTCCAAAAAATAAAATAAAATATATTGTAAAAATGTAATTCAGTCCAATTGTTAGTGCTATAGTACTTATAAAAGCACCCTTACCATGAGGTTTTCAGAGGAGTGGGAGTTACAGCTTTACATGGAGCAAAATATAAGTAATATTGCAGATACAGGACTTAATTTTATGTATTGAGTTACAAGTGCACGCTTAATGCTTCGTCAGAATTTAAGCCGTTAGGAGTCTTGGTGTCGAGCAAGATAATATACCTCGACTCCAATCTTCTAAGTGCTAGGAGTCTATTACCTCTTCTTATGTTTTTATTGATACTATCAATAACAAAGTATTGCAGGTCTTCTACTCTCCCTCCATGAAAAGCGTTAATGTGGCGTGCCACAGCCCACAGGGTAGCTTTGATCATCGTTGGCCACAGCTCTTAAATGCTGTAAGATCCTTACATGTACTGGGTGCAATGTACTTCCAACGTAACGCTTCTTACATGTACATTGTAAAACATAAATGGCATAGTCTGTTTTACAATTGAAGTTCCCTCTTACTTCTAAAGGTGTCTTCCTAAGTGGGAGCTGTACTTTGCTAGTGTTTATACCATGCTGACATGCTTTGCATATATATATATATATATATATATATATATATATATACACATATATATACACATATACATATACATATATATATATATATATCTGCAACGCGTTCGTTTTTTAGCAAATGTAGACGGCACTCCAAGTTGCTTTTCCAAAAATGATTTCATTGGCAGACCCCCTGCCCCCTCGACAGACGCGTTTCACCTATACCGCCTCGTCAGTGTCAACCAGTGCATAGTAAGAGACACCATTTTATCTCCGCCCTTCTCCCAACATAGAAAGAGGACTAGTCATGTTACTAAATTTTAGCGGCCATCTTATAGTGTACTTCATATTAAAAGCAATTCATTACTATATGTAAACAAAGAGATGGTGTCAATAAAGTGCTTGTGCCGTTAAAAACAACGTGATTTTAGCCACAGTACATCATTTGTTAATTTTTTTTTTTTCAAGGCATTCCACGTACAAAATATATCGGGAAAAACAAATAAGGTTATCTGGATTTCCAGATCATTTAGTGTGTTTCGATGTTTCTTTGTGCCCTGATCCTATATATGTTGTATTCTAAAGGACACACATTAATTTTTCATTATAGGATGTGCTAAATAGTTAACAAACTGATAAACTCTATAGTAACTATTTGTTTTACTCACTTTTTGTATCCATTATATTCACTTATTTATATGTATGTTAGCGTTGATATTCAGCCCTAGATGGGCTTACTCGACTAGGAGATGTTAATTCATAGTGTGGTTTCTCCCTGAATGGGCATACATGTTTATACATCCATTATACAGTAAATAGGAGGGAGAGGGATTAGGTCTTCCTGTTTATCTACCTCCATATTCAGTAAGATACCAATCTGTTGTCTATCTGTACTATTTTCATTCTAAATGTATCCACCGTTCTTCATCGTTGTTTAGCCCTGTCGGTTGCATGCTTTGGAGATCAATGATGTATTTTGATTCCAATACCCTCAGGGCTCTGACTCCGTCTCCACCTCCACCTCATTCCTTCCTATCTAATTGATCTATGAGAAAGAAGGTCAGTAGGTCTCGATTGCTGTTGTGGTGGGTTTCAAAGTGGTGCGCCACTGGGTAACTTATCTCTGTTGGTTATGGCGCGCATGTGCTCCAAGATACGTTTTTTTGCCGGGTTGATGGTACTCCCAACGTATCTCTTCTGGCAAGGGCACTCTAAACAGTAAATCACAAAATCCGAGTTACAGTTTAGGAATTTAACAATATCTCTAGTGGGTCGTGAGTCATTTGGTTTCCCTTGATATTTAGCCCTCTTCCTACTGTATTTGCACGCCTTGCAATGCATGCAGGGGAAGAAACCTTGAATAGGCTTCGACTTAGATGGTTTAGGGGGATCCTCAAAATGACTTCTAATCAGATGGTCGCTGAGGGACTGAGACCGTCTATAGGTTATAGAGGGTTTGGGGGGCTGTCTATCCTTCATTACTGTGTCTGTTCTTAGGATATGCCCGTTTTTGTTAAAAATCTGGACCAACTCATTTGATCTCATGTTGTAACCAGTGATCATCCTGGTTACTGCTTCGGTTTCATTCTCCTTATTTTTGCTCTTCATAAGATCCTTTCTGTCTATGAGATCTACTCTATTCGACGTATTGGTTAGTAGTGCTTTAGAATACCCTCTATCTTGAAACCTGTTTACAGCTTCATCCCGTGCTTGTGTAAAGTTATTGGGGTCCGAACAATTTCTTTCTAAGTGGAGCAGTTCTCCAAAGGGGATGTTTCTTATCATGGATTTTGGATGGTGACTTGCCGCGTGTAATACGGTATTCCCCGCTGTGGGTTTTCGATAGAGTTTTGTCTGTAGGGAGTTCCCTGCTACATAGACTTCCAGGTCGAGTTAGTACACAGATTTATTAATGATGTTACTGGTAAACCTCAACTTGAGATCATTGTCATTTAGTGCGGCAACGTATTCCTCAGCCGAGGATCTGTCGCCCCTCCATATGACAAAAAGGTCATCGATATACCTGGCCGAGATCATAATATGATCTAGCCATTTTTTGTTGGTCTCTCCCCAGGCCACGTGCTTCTCCCACCAGCCCACGAACAGGTTCGCGTAGCTGGGGGCGAAGCACGTGCCCATCGCAGACCCTCTAGTTTGTCGATACATAGTGTAGGATAGGGTCTGCAATCCTATGGTCATCCCAGATTTTTGCTTTTTGCTTCACTGGTTTACAACTTTCCCTGGCTGTGGGCATGCTAATCAGACCCACAGCCTAGCTGTTCTCTCTCTAAATTGACATCCATGTACTTTAGGTGCATTTACCAATTGGTATTGGGTCACTCTTGTAAGTCCTTGTACAGTGTACCATAGGTTTCCAGGGCATAAGTGAACCCAAGGCCTACCAGGGGCTGCAGCATGTATTATGCCACCCCTGGCTGGCCATCCAAATCTGACAACTGGCTGATCAATCAGCTGGGGCAAGGTGGTGTAATCACCCTTTGCTTTAGATATAGTATACCTATATCTAAACCTAAAATGGACACATATACTCCTATAAGTCACTCCTATGGCAGGCCTTAACAATCCTGGAGACAGAGTGCTTGGAATTATGCGAGATGGTGCTCTGGCATGAGCTGAGCCTGTCTACAGCTTTCGGAACCAAGTCCTTTAGCTGTTTCCATGATAAGAGTATATGGTATAGCGTTAAGTGCATTATAACCTCGCAGTTCTTGCTAACTTTGGCATAGCATTATCAAAAACATGTCGAGTAAGGTGTCATTCGAATTGAAATACTACCCCCTCGCCAGTTTTGGCGACGGGGGTAGCATTCCACCCTTCTAGAGGGACACGACATGTATGTAACTGTGAACCCCGTTTAAAATTAACTCGAGCCTCAGCATCACAAAATGAATGCTGCCACCACAGACACAAGTCTGACCTCCTGCTGCTGGGAGTCCTTCCAGCGAGGGAGGCCTGGACAAAGGGTTTCCTGCCTTGGGAGGAGCTAGCACCACCCCAGACAGGATTTTGTGTATTAGGTAGGACAGGGCTGAAAGGAATGAGACATTCCTGGGGCACACAAGGTGCCCTGTGCATACACCGGCTCAAACCAGTTGCTGGGGCACTCCAGCCCCAGCTCTGGTGCGAGACCGGACAAAGGATAGGGGGTGTAACCACCCCCCTTCCTGGTCCCACCCATGGGAGGGACCTAGTGATAATGCAGCCCCCTTTAGCAGGATAAAGGTAGGAGCTGGTCCCATTCCAAATCAGATTAATCCTGACTTGAAACTCTACAAGAAGAAACTCTGGACTTCGACTTTCTGCTACAGAAGACTGAAGAAATCTACCTTGTGGGCAATGAGTGTCCACTCTGCACAAGCAGGCACCATCATGCGTCCAGTGGCTTCACCTGGCCGTCTTCCCTCAAGGATCCAGACATCAGAGCCCAACGAGACCCAGATTCCCAGATCTCTCCGACCTCAACTCACATCTGCAGCACAGCTGAGATTCGTGGGTGCGACGAGACACGTGGGACCGGCCATCTTGGAGAAACTGCACTTCGCTTCCAGCACGACTTCTGAGGTAACCTCGATGGAGTGCTTTGGGGATTGAGAAGCCCCAGCCCCGAGCAGCTCCTGCACTGAAGACCAGCCCTCCAGCATCCACGAGATCTGCGTGGGGCCCTTCTGCCTGTTTGCTGCTCGACGCGTTGTCTGGTCACTTGCCGGCTGGCTAGTGGCCTCCTAGATGACGATCCACGACATCAACACCGCTGGTCTGGTTGCTCCAGACTGGCCCTTGCTTCCCTGCAAAGGAGAAGCACCCCGGACCCTCCTGGTCCGCACCAGACACCTTTTCCCCTCACCGCGTGGGTTGCCTTTGCCAAGGCCTGTTGACGCCGAATCCGGAACCAACACCGCCGACTGCGAGAGCCTGCGTGGGACAGCTCGGGCCTCCATCCTGGTCGAAGACACCTACTGGTCCACGTGGCTGCAGAGTAAAGCGTCCACTCTTCACCTGATCGCGACGACAGCATCTGGTTCCTTCCTGGTTCCACTCCAGTCACTGGCTAGTGACTTTGAACACTGTCCCCTCTGCTTTCAGGTCTTCAGCATTCCTGATCCGCCCTTGGATCATACCGGACATCTTCCTCCTGGTCGCCTGCAGCATCTTTTCTTTCAGGCTCCATAGACTTCAACGCAGAAACCCGACACGACTTCGCACCTATGCACCCGCAGCCCGTGGGTGAGGTAACAAGAGCATTTCGGTGCTCAAGGGTAGATTGACTCTCCTAGTGTCCAGTTTCACAGTCGTTTTAGTCCTAACTAGTCAGGATTGTCCGTACTCCCCTTTTTCTTGAACTGTACTGTCCATAGACGTTGTTACGCATCTCGCATGTGAGTTCACACTCTGCACACGCGCTCCGTGGGCCTCTTATTACTTACTTAAAGTTAGGGTAGTGTAGTCCCAGAGATCCTACAGCCTCTGGACAGCTCCATTCCTTCCATCCACTTCCTTATACCACTTGTTTAGTATATGGTTTGTTGCGCCCCTAGGGCAACATTGTAATTGTGCAACTTAATTGTATTTTTCTTAACAGTTTTGTCATGTGCTTAGCCCTCTGATCTCATAAAGAGTTCAGAGGTGTTTGTTAGTTAATAAATACCTTGTTTATTTTCATAACTACCTGTGTGGTGTCCTTTCATTTGGTATTCAAGGGGTTATATGTGGTAAAACAGCTGGCTTCACATGCCAAAAGAGTTTAGCCTAAGACTGCTTTGTCCATGCTACCATTAGGATAGCTGGTCTATAAGGTTGACTTACAACCAATCACCATAAGGGTTGTCTGGACTGATACAAGGTGATCACTAGAATTAGTGAGCATCATATATCAGGCCAACTTCTCACACATAGTACCTGCGAACAGAAAAATATTGTTATGGAGGCAGAACTCAGTCATCTTGAAAAGCATGCGGTTATGCTGGTCGTATTTCATATGTTTCTTGCTAAGAAACCATTTTACTGCAGAGATATCGTCTTGATGGCTTATGCAGGTATACAGGTTGGCGACTTCAAGGGTGATCAGAAGCATGTCTGCCTCCCACTTGATGCCGTCAGTCTGTCTGATAACATCTTGAGTATCCCTGACAGGAGGGTAGATCCTTCACAAAAGGGGCCAGGTAGGTGTCAATAAATCTTGATGTATTCTCCAGGAGGCTGCCTATCGAGGAGACAATAGGTCTTCCCGGGGGGTTTCTTAAGTCCTTATGCACCTTGGGAAGGTGGTAGAAGGTGGGAATTATTGGGTGCTCAAAGTATAAATATTCAAATTCATCTTTATTAAGCATCCCCTCGTCCCTCCAACCCTCAAGTAATGTTTGATACTCTATGGTGCATTTCACATAGTCTCTCCTACTGATGATTTCATAGTAGTCTTTATCCTGTAATTGTCTCAGGGCCTCTTGCTTGTACTTTGCTTTGCTAAAGATCACAATGTTCCCCCCCTTGTCTGAGGGTTTTATTTCGATAGTAGTGTCTTTTTTCAGAGATTTTATTGCTTCCCATTCCATTCTTGAGATATTAGAGTTCTTTTTTGTCAATTCTTTGGTTGTAATAGTCATTTTTGCGAGACCTTGGAGGATGGCATCGTTGAAAACATCTATTGCATCATATGTACGTGTGGGAGCACTCTGGATTTTCTTTCAGATTGCTCGGATCTCTTGTTTGCGTGATCTCCTCTCCTTAGTTCTTCAATTGAGTTGGAGACTTCCACTGGTCCTGCCAAATTGTGTGCTGTTATGAGGAGTGACATGTTGTTGTCCATGAGAGCTGTTCCGGTTTCTTCTATTTCTTCCGGAATAGTTGCTGTTCCTGATAGGGATTTAAGCGCACAGATCTTTTGCAGTTTCCGGACAAACTTAAAAAGATCTATCCTGGTTTGTACCGGATCAAATTTAGCAGTAGGGCAGAAGGTCATTTGTCTTTAACACGGTTTCTTCGTGTATCGTAAGTTTTCTTTCTGACAGATTTACTATGGTTTTTTCTGGTTCTACCATCTTCCTCTTCTGCCTTTGCTGCGAGTCATCATTGGAGTAGAAATTTGCACGCCCCCTCCTGCCCCGCCTTGTTTTCCTCCTCTTTTTTGGGGTGGTTTCTGTGGCTGTTGGGGTGAGGGCAGATGCCGTGTCTCTTTCATCACTTGATATTCGTCCAAAAAAGGGACCGCAGATGTATTCTCGACGTCCCTTTGCTTGTCTTTGCTGCTCTTAGTTGACTCATCTTCTGAAATTGATGCGTCAGATTCCGATGTTACCCTCTCACCGGTGTTACGAGTACCTTGGGCCAGCCTCTTAATTGTTGCATCGAATTTTTTTGCAAAGGTAAGTATCCGGCCTGTTAAGTAATCCTGCTCATCCCGTTGGAACTTTATTTGTTTTCTTTTCTTTATCCCGCTCTCATAGTCCTTCAGTCTTTTTTGTAATTGGCCATGCATATCCTCAATAGATTTGATATCCTTTTCTGTACTGATGGCATCCTCCAATTTTTGTATCTCAGTAATGGCTTTATCCCTGTCACTCCAGGCTTACTTTATAAGCATAAGTAACATTCCTTTGCTCGAGTCTGCTGTGTACGCTGCCCAGTCTTTTAGGAGTTGGGGGTCTGGGTTCTCGTTCTCGAAAGTGAAGTAGTGTGGCTCACTGGTTAGAGGCGGCAGACCCGAGAGCAGAGGACGGCCCGGGACCAGGGTTCGATTCCCGGCGCGGCAGGTTTCTGGACCAGGGTCAGCGGACTTGATAATTCTCTCGCCTCGGTGCCCACTCTGATCAGCGATCACACTCGGCAACTCTGGGCATTAGCTTGCCTCATCTTCACTAACGGCCCCACCAGACCGCCGGGGATGCCTGGTCTCACCCTGGAGATACCCATTAAGGGACCATCTCTCAGGGAAGCCAGGAAGGGTTTCGCAGCGGTCGAAGCGCCTTGGGACCCTACGGGTAAGTAGTGCGCTATATAAATGCCTATACATTTACATTTACATTTACATTCGTAGGAGGGTACTGTAAATATGCGCAGGCCTCTAGGGACCCTCCCGCACTCCACGTAACGCTGTAACGAGGTAGCCTCCCACCACTTACGAACATCTCGTTCCTGTGCCTTCTCTAGCTGTTGGAACAAAACTTGCAGATTGCTTGCTGATGTAGTTGGAATCCCTGCGCTTTCCGTTCTTACTGTTATCGACGAAATGCTTTTAAAAATATCATCAGCTTCTCTCTCCCTCTCTCCTGCCACGGACATGTTGGTCGAACACGAAGAGAGGCACACTCGCTTGGCGCGGTTGTTCTGGTCTACGGGGGACAGTTACAGCTCGCGGGGGTCTGCCACGGACAACTTCAATAATGGGACAGAGGCTTATTTACAATATACTTTCTATTCAGGGTACTCATGCAATCAGCGCTTACCTTTGCTGGTGTCCTGTGGCAGCCGGCCGGCATGCCACGGTCTCACAGCTCCGGCTCCGTGCAAGCAGGTTCCCTCCGTGTTGTTTGCCGGTTCCAAAGATCTGGGTTCCGTTTCCGATTTACTTCTAAGCCTAGGGGCGAACGGCCATATTAGCTTTCCAAACAGTACCGTCACCGCCGTCGCTCCTCCTACATCCTGGGTGGTCCGTCTTGCGGTGGTGAGCCTCGATCAATTGCTGCAACACGTTCGTTTTTTAGCAAAAGTAGACGGCACTCCAAGTGGCTTTTCCAAAAGTGATTTTATTGGCAGACCCCCTGCCCCCTCGACAGACGCGTTTCACCTATACGGCTTCGTCAGTGTCAACCAGTGCACCGTAAGAGACACCATTTTATCTCCGCCCTTCTCCCAACATAGAAAGAGGACTAATCATGTTAGTACATTTTAGCGGCCATCTTACAGTGTACTTCATATTAAAAGCAATTCATTACTATATGTAAACAAAGAGATGGGGTCAATAAAGTGCTCGTGCCATTAAAAACAACGTGGTTTTTGCCACAGTACATCATTTGTTAATTTTCTTTTTCTTTTTTCTTTTCAACGCATTCCACATACAAAATATATCGGGAAAATCAAATAAGGTTATCCGGATTTCCAGATCATTTAGTGTGTTTCGATGTTTCTTTGTGAACAGATTCTATATATGTTGTATTCTAAAGGGCACACATTCATTTTTCATTATAGGATGTGCTAAATAGTTAACAAACTGATAAACTCTATGGTAACTATTTGTTTTACTCACTTTTTGTATCCATTATATTCACTTATTTATATGTATGTTAGCGTTGATATCCAGCCCTATATGGGCCTGCTCGACTATGAGATGTTAATTCATAGTGTGCTATTTAAACCATTATTTTGGACATTTTTTGTTGATTGTGGACCATTTAGGAAATAAATTGTTCAAGAAAGTAAATTTATATTATAACTGAACAGTGCAGCAGCATTAGCAAAAGTGCCCAGTAGTCAGGTTGAGGAGACTTGAAGCAGGGTGTATTGTTGAGGCGTGGTATGCAACATGCACCCCACTGCAGCACGCAGATAGATGGTGAGAAACCCAACCAAACATTTTCATGAATTAGGTGTGCTTCACTCCTTAATCGAGCTTATTAAAGACTCACCCTCATTGTCAAAACCCTGCTGTGTAAATGGCCAGCCATCTCTACAATCTGCCCTTTAATACACAGACGTATTTCTTACTGTCGGTTCCTTATATGAATGCAAATTACTTAGTATCACCTATTAAGTCATAAAAAAATTAAGTGAGTGCCAAAACCCTATAGAGACTTCAAGCTGTACCTGACCGAAAAAACAAGGTTTTAGAGCTTTGCAAAGCAGAGATGAACGGAAGAGCAAGTATAAAAATGTTTCACAAGGGGGCAGCAGTCTCTAGTCATAAAAATCAGTGTTCGTTCTCTGTTGGAAACCTCTGTTCTATTTGGAAAGTTGTTCCCTCACTACTCCATACGATGCAATGCCCAAGGATATACGATTGCCATTTCATATAAACGACAAGTAATAAATCGAGCGGTGAAATTTGACATTGCACTACGTTAATGCATGAATCAAAGACTTAATATAAACATTTCAAATAAACAATAAATATAGCATAATGTGTTCTCAGATTGTTAATATATTTAGGATAGCCAGTCTCGTACTAAATGGGTTTAATTTCATTCATTTTCATCTATTTAGAATTCCTATTATAAAATAAAGTACTCTCGTTAAACAACTTGATTAAAACGACCGGATTATAACCACGACGTTTGTGTTTTTCAACTTTTAAAGCTTTCCGACTCCGAGATGAAAATTCTAAACAAATAACCATGCGAGTCCATAGTTTTGTGTTCGTTCGGTACTGCAAACATTTTGAAAACAAATTATATAGGGTTTTTGTTCAGCTTCACATTCAACCACTTTGTGGCGATATTGTGCTGTGAATTCAAAGTGTGAACCGTTGCAGTACAAGTGTAAATACGCTATATAAAAACAACCACAGAAACCAGGGAACCCATACGAAGACTTGTTCCAGAGACGAGTGCAGTACAAGGTTTACTGAACTGTACAAATGTAATGAGAATGGGTACTATCACGCAAACTGTTTAAAATAAGGCTACAATATTTTATTTTTTAAATGCGGACCAGACTAACATAGCACAAGAATGTTGTAAACTGAACTCCCTGGCAGACGATGGCGTAGCAGAGGGAAATAGAACGACGGTAAAGCCCTTCCCTTCTTTCTTTTCCTCCATTCATCAGATTCCACCCTGGGTAGAATATTCTAGAGAATAATATGCCCTTCTGCACGGATTATCCTGATTGTTAAATGCCCTCTCCTTTTATAGGTCCTCGCCTCTGACTCACTATTAGAGCTAGGGAAAATAACAAAAACAAAATACAGACAGAGCTTGTGTTTTTCTCCCTTTTATAACACACAGATGGATAAGTCGCCCCCACTCATCACTTGTTTCTTGGGATTGGAGTGGGGGCGGATGGTACAGTGCAGTGCCTACCCCTCTCAAGATGATGGAGCACTTCATGCCCAGGAACATGGCCTTTTGTGGGGCCAGAGAGTAATTGAGGAAGTAACTTACCTTAGGCAACGCGGTTTCTGGAAGAGTAGCAGATTCCTCACCTTTTAAATATTCCCCAAGAGTCAGACTGTATACAGAAACTTTTCAGCAGTACCGCTGCGCTCCAGTGAGCGGCGCCATCCAGCTCCACCCCGACACCGTTCCCCTCTGGAAATGAGCCAAAATAGATATCACTCCCACCAGCTGATGTCCGGTTCCTTTCAAGACTATCCGCGCCCCAGACGCAGAGCCCCAAAAGTAAATTGTTGTGACCAGTGCGCAGACTCCTAGACTTGAGGCCTTCTGAATGGATAACGCCCAATCACAGAATAGAAGGGTGGGTGAGGAATCTGTGGCTACATAGAGTCTCTACCAGAATGAGTATTACTGAAAGAAAATAATTCGCTTTTTCTGATGGAGATTCTTCACCTTTTCAATAGATGCCAAAGCAGTGCTAATTGGAGGTGGCCTGTGAATGAACTCAAACCAGAAAGTTCTGTAGACAGAGTGGGCAAAATGATCTTCTGGGCGTAACGGACTATCCAGACAACAGTGCTTCATGTATGTATGCCCACGTAGCCACTTGGCAAATGTCTAAGACAGGGACTCCACACCCTAACTCAGAGGTAGCATCTTTGGCCCAAGTAAAATGAGTCCTTCCAGAAGCTGCTTTTTAGCCAATGTGCAGAAGGTCTTAGTGCAGAACACGATCCAGTGAGAGATGGTTCTCTTCTGCACAGCACAGTATTTTTTTTGTTTTTATTGCTCCAACAAATTGCCTTCACATACCCAGTATTCTTTGGTACAATCTATGCAAAAGTTTACCGCTCTCCTGGGGTCCAAGCAATTTAGTCTCTCCTACTAAGGGGGGTGAGGTGTAGCATTATTATTATTTTTTGCATTTATATGGCGCAACAGCTACCCTGCGTGTTTTCCGGCGCCTTGGATCTGTAAGTACACAAAAGCGAAGAGTGGACTCTATTGATTAAACAGCCAAGTTTGAACTCCCTTCCGGAATTGGAGGTAGCAGAGTTCCAAGTGTAGTTTGAGCGGGAGTGAGTTCCACAATACAGGGGCTAGATGGGCAAATTAGCGTCCACCCAACCGTGCCCGCTTGAATCTAGGAACAGTGAATTTGGCCTGAAACATGGATCTGAGGTTACGGGAGGGTAGATATTTCTGGGCGATCTTACATAAATATTCTGGAGCTTCCCCTGAGCTAATCTTAAACATGTAGCATAGTGCCTTGAATTTTACTCTGTGAGCGATCCTCAACCAGTGTAACTTCTTAAGGTGTTCTGCCATGCTCGTGCGTCCTGGGAGATTTAGAAGCAATCTCGCTGCAGAATTTTGAATGACTTGGAGTCGGTTTAAGGTACTTTTTGTAGCTCCTAAGTATAGGACATTTCCGATGTCTAATCTCGAGCCCACTAGTGCCTGTAATACTGTTCTTTGTGCCCCATCTGGTAGTTGCCACAATATTGTCCTCAGCCATTTGAGGATAATAAAGCAGGTGGAGGCAGTCTTGGCTGTTTGATCACACATAGACAGCTTGTCATCAATTATTACCCCAAGGTTGCGAGCCGATTGGACCGCAACCGGGGATGGACCCATTTCTGCTGTCCAGTGAGTCTGACCCCAAAGATTCTTTTGGTTGCCAAAAATAAGCAGAATGCTAGTATAGTAATAGTTTGGCCGACAGGAAACAGCATCACAACTCTTGGTAAGAAGGATGCTCAAGTCCACAGAACATGTTTGTGTGGAAAGAAGGTGGTGCATAATGGGTTAACACAGAGTTTGAAGCTCACTCACGTGCTGCGCCGATGCAATCGCAACGAACAACACGGTCTTGAGGGTGAAAAGACCAGCGGTGGCTCCTCCTCTAAGACAAAGGAGCATCGCCCCACAGGAAAAATAAAATGATAACTCCACATTATCATTTTATTTTTCAGAAGGCTCTAAAGCTGCGGGTGGGGCTTCCCGTAGAGCAGGGGGAGGAGTGGTGAGCCCTTTCTAAGAGTGCATGATGGTTTGGCCAGCCGTCTTAGACCAGCCAAACAGACATGCGCATTTAGCATGTTCTTCACCAGGCTATAATGCATAGCGTGGGTGGAAAACATGCACAGGCTCCCAGTCCCAAACCATGGCATTCAGATAAATCACAACTCTGCCTTCATGATGACATCAGCGTTGTGATTGGGTAGGGTAGTCTGCTTCCTGCTGGATCGAAGAGGACAGATAAAAAGCGGCAGCCCGCAGTGCAGGTAAGTGCATTTTTTAGTTTTTTAACCCCCCCGTACCTCCCTCCTCCCCGCCCCACCTCTACAACTTTGGAGAAGATGTAAGGGGAAGCTGTGAAGCAGCTCAAAGGAAGTACACCTAAGGAACATAAGAAATTGAAGGAACAAATTAAAATTCCACTGTGATGGATGAGTGAAAGGGTGGATGCAAGGATGGATGAGTGAGTGAAAGGGAGGGCAGATGGACAAAAGGATGGATAGATGGGTGAAGGAGTGAAAGGGTGGATGGTGAGAGAAAGGATGGATGAGTGAGTGATAGGGTCAATGGATGGATTCATGAGTGGATGAGTAGATGGATGGGTGGGTGGGTGGGTGGAAGGAAGGATGGCTAAGTGAAAGGGTTGATGGAAAGAGAAAGGGGGGATGGATGGATGACCGTAAGAGTGAATGGGTGGACGGATGAGTGACTGGTTGGATGTATGAGTAAGTGAAAGTATGGCTGGATGGGTGAATGGATAAATGACGGTGGATGAGTAAATGGGTGGAAGAGTGGATTGATAAGTGTATGGATAGATAGGGTGAAAGGATGGATGGATAACAGATGGATGAGTGAAAGGGTGGATGGAGGGATGGATGAGTGAAATGATGGAAGGATACATGATGGATAGGTTTGCAAATGGTTGAATAGGTTTGGAAATGGATGGACTTACTTATATACTATTGTGCGACTTCCTCTGATGTGTCTGTAAAACTTGCCTTTTGTCCTGAATTTTGACCTCCTTTCCTGAATTTTTGTCCTGAATTTTGACCCTTTGTCCTGAATTTTTACACTCACCGTCCTGAATTTGCACCCATGCCAGTTGGTCACCCTGGGCTGCTTCAACCACCTCCTCCCTGCCAGATGTCCCTTATGGCCAGCATAAGAGGACCTTCTGAGAAAGAACTCTGCATCACTGCTGCATAAAGTGAAGTTGGTGTCGTCTCACAGGTCATTAGAGAACGTGTAGCAGCCTCATCATAATAACTCCCCTGCAGATAATTGAAGAAACCTTAGGAGCCCTTGAAATGACCTTTTGCAAAGCCTCTCACGCTCTGCGCAGTAGGATGCTGAATAGGAAGTGCCAGGTTCACTGACGTTGCGCACTGGCTCAAAAAATAATTAAGGCATCGAAGCTTTATTTCTCAAAAGTAATTTGTTCGAAAACAGGACACGGTAAACCGATGCGGCTTTGGAATCGAGAGGGCGTTCACACAATTAAAAAAAAAGTGTTGCGCCTTGAACTGTGCTTGAGGCCAAGGTTACACCGTCAGCACCGCGCCGGGCGCGTGGCAGCAAAAGGGGGACGCGAGCTCTAAATGGCGAGTTATGCTTGAAAGGAGACACCGCAGCAATAGGAAGGGGTCAGGGTATTGGAAAACACTCACAGGCGGTTATTTTACCCCTGGCAGCATCAGCGTGTTCAGAGAGGGAACGCGCATCACAGCAATATTAGCTAGAAAGCAACCCCACATGTTCCTGAATAATGCCGCATAATCATGGTGTCGGTACAATGGGCTGTTTTTGATGAAGAGGCAGAATTCAGAACCTTAAAATAAGAGAGAAGGAGACACACTGCAAAGATGATGCCTGTCTCAGCATTAGGATGTCTGTGTTTACGGTTTATTCTTCCAAGAAGTGTATTTCTCAAAATGTTTCCTGGAAGTTTTAGGAAACATGCAATTTTATTCGCATCATGTATTCGGGTGTACGGTGCCTGGACGAGTCCATGTGCAGCTGCAAACACCTGAGGTGAGACTGCCGACCCCTTCTCTGAAGTTGGCATGGGTGGCTCCTTAGCGCACAGATGCCTGTGCCACGGTGCTAAACACCAGACCAACAGTTACCCTTGGAGGGAAATCAATCATCTCGAATCTGAACATGGGTTTGACTTGCTTGTCCTTACCAAGATCTGGCTAGCTGAAGCCCATGAAGCCGCTCCTTACCAGAGGCCATAATACCTATGGGGATGGGGTCTGAAAAAGCGGTGTTGGTGTGGGATGTATGTTTTTGAGTAGGGCACTCGTAAAAAACATACAATGGATATTTCCATGAAAAAGCAAGCTCTGTCTCGACTGGTTGATATGTATAAATAGTTGGAGCCCTGCACCTTAAGGAAACCTTTATCCTTGTTCTAATTTACAGGCTTTTTTTTCTTTTTTTGTTTTCCTTTAATTTGATGGCTTTCCACTTTGATAATGCTGCTGGATAATTATGAATCAGCTTGTACTAAGGCTTACTCCAACCTTAAGTATGCCCTAAATACTACAGACAAGGATCAGAATCTAATTAGGGACCTCAGAAGGAACTATAAAAAGGTGCTCAAAAAAAGGAAGGATGAAACGAAACAGGACGCATGGAACTCCCTGCACGAGGCTTCCATGAACCAAGATACAGCCCCCTTTCGGAAGCAGTTAATGCCCCTTTTTAGAATGATAATACCAAAGCAAGAATAGAGATGGCCATTTCGGAGGGTGAATGGGTAACACACTTTGTGCAGTTGTATAGTAATCTATCTCTAGCCAACCAGGCCGTTGAATTGGAACAGGAGGCACTAGTACAGGAGCCCCTACTTCCCTTCCAGAAAAAGGATATGGGCTTTACTCTAAATGAAGTTAATATAGCGATTAAATCCTGCAGGGGGGAAGGCACCGGGCCCAGATGGCGTCCCCGTCGACCTCTTAAAAAATAATGTGGCATTATGGGGACCATTGCTCACGCAACTATTCAATGCATGTTGCTTGAGGGGATTATTAACATCTTGGTATTATTCTACTCTCGTCCTAATATTTAAAAACGGGTGATATGGCTAGTCCTAAATGCTACTGCCCAATATCGTTATTGGATTCTTCAATTAAGATTATTGGGCGTGTGATTTTAGAGAGATTACAGATATGGGCTGATGAGCAATCAGTAATCAGCGACCTCCAATATGGATTTTGGAAAGGTCTTGGTACTGTAGACCAGGGCCTAAATCTGCACATTCTGTTTGATAAATATACCAAAGCTAAGGGAGGGATGCTGTTTTTAACTTGTGTCGATTTAACAACAGCCTTCGACTGTGTTACCCACTCCAAGCTGTGGATGATTATGGAAAAGCTGGGTGTGAATGTTCACATAGTTTCTTTCCTCATGAAACTTTTATCAGGGGCTAGGGCCAAGGTCAGATTCGGAAAGAATGGAGACTGTACCAGGGCGTTTCCTATCGCAAGAGGGGTGCGGCAAGGCTGTGTCCTTGCCCCATTCTTGTTCACATTATATATTAATGACCTGGAAAGAACTTTACTGAGTAAGTGCAGGGACATGCCTCTGGTAGCTACAAGATCAGTCCCTGCACTCCTTTACGCCGACGATGCGGTGTTGATGGCCCGGACGCCCATTGCTATGCAAAAGGTAGTAACGTCCTTTTCACTTTTTATGACGAGCCTGGACCGGACAATAAATTACACCAAAACTTTCACTATGAACTGAGGTCCTGGGGCTAATAAAATGAAGTAAATTTGTATTAATTTGAAGGCCTTGGACATTACCCCTACATTTCCTTATTTAGGGATGTTGTTCAATCCGTCTGGTTCATGGTGTAAAGCTATAAAAACTAGGAGGCTCCTGTTTTCTAAGTCCCTAATGGCCTTAACCAACTTCAGTAGGAAGTTGGGTAGGAGGCTGCTGTCCATATACAGGGCAATCTGTGTAGCAATTGCAACATATGGTGCAGGCATTTGGTGATACTCATATGTGACCACATTGCAGCTGGCAGAAAATATCTTCTTGAGGTACCCATTAGCTGTTCCATCTAGTGTTTCCACATTCACATGCCATGCTGAACTTGGTTTGCCGTATATTGAAGACATAATTAAAATTCAACCAGTTCTCCTGTGGCACAGGGTTTGGACATCCGATGAATGTGCTTTTAATCGTTCCGTTTTAAAAGATGCTATTAGGTCTGATAAGGCTTATAAAATAAGAAGGTTGCAATATGTAAAAAAAAAATTTATACAAATTGGCCACCTGAATTACTTTAGTGATCCTTCATGGATGTGCCAGGCTTCTAAAAAGTCCCTCAAAAATTGCTGTTTGGCACACCTGAATGATCTTAGAATAACTAATTAAATGACAAAAACTACTGTGGTGGCCCATCATCTTATATTGATTACTGATAAAATACAGCCTTATCTTATGCTTTCCATGACGGACTTTGAAAGGTTTTTATTAACCAGTTTTAGATTAAAAACATTATTCACAGACTTTTAAGTTTTCCTAAGGTAAACGACTGGACTAGGACACTTTGTAATTGTCCTTATGACGACCTGTCTACCCAGTCGTACATATCTTGTTCTTTTGCACATTTTATACAATACCTAGGAAAAGATGGATAGTCCCATTGTTAAAAGGCATGGAATTAAGAAAATGTTTTCCCGCATTTCTGGCTATCCAGAAGCTGGACAATATTTTTACTGTTTCCTCTGTCACCGTCTTTTTAAAAGCAGTTTACAGATTTAGGAAATCTATTGTAACATGAAATTAACCTGTAATTTTTATGGTATTTTTATCTGATGTATAAGGGTTGTTGTGTTTTGTATACTGTGATTGTTTTTTATCAACTGTACTTCTATGGTTATTTGTCTCTCTATAATAACTGAATAAAGGTAATTAAGAGTGAATGAATGAATGAATGAATGGCCCGGGCACCAGCAATCACAACCAGGGAGTGTGACAGACCCAGAGATATACTTTGTGACCCACTGGCAGCAGCTTGGCTTCATTTCCCCAGCTGCACATCCCACTGACTCTGTGACAGACCTGTATTAAAAGTCCCCCGTCTAACCTACCCGGCACACCAGCTTTCTTTAGCAGGACCAGGGGGCCAAGACTCACTGCCCCAGGCTACACCACCCTCCCTTGAGCACCCAGTGTCATCAACAGTGCCAGGAGGCACATGTTTAAAATCAGAAGCAGGCTCCCGAAGCCTGGGCCGCGTGCTGGCAGTGCCCAGGCAAAACCCGGGCCAACGGTGGGCCCGTCCTAGCGAGTTATCATCAGGAAGAGGCTGGGCATGGCCACCTCCCTGACACCCGGTTACTTGGACTGAGCTGACACATTTGAAAGGTACTGTTTTCCCTGCTTTGGCCATTAGCACTCAAATGTATCCAATTTATGGTAACTCCATTTAGATAGATTGCCTGGCCATTATGGAAGAGTTCCGAGTAGTTCGCTAGTCACTTATAGGTCATTTGTTGCCTTGTCAGATTGGACTGTTGAACCTTAATTATTTATTTATTTATGAAATTTAGTTAAGCGCTAACAATTGCCCGTGGGTGTCTCGGCGCTGCTACTTCTGCAAAAATTCTCCACAACTGAATTACTGGAATCACTGATTAAACAACCACATTTTCATTTTTTTGCGGACTGAGAAGAGGGAGGGGCTGGTCCTAATTGACTGGGGTAATGTGTTCCACAATTTTGGAGCCATGACCAGAAAGCGGCGATCTCCCCAGGAGACAGTCTTGGTGCGTGGCACCACTAATTCGTTAAGAGTGGAGGATCGAAGTGATCTCGAGGGGCAGTAAGGTATCAACTTGTCTCGTCTCTAAGAAACTGGGGTCCTTGTTTGTGCAATGATTTAAATACTATGCATAGTGTCTTGAACTTAATCCAGTTTCTTATTGGGAGCCAGTGATAACCTCTGATTGTATCAGCAATGGGTTTATGCTTAGGCGTTCTAGAAAGAAGCCTGGCAGCCGCATTCTGTATGGTCTGCATTTTATTAATTACATGGGTCTGGGCATTGGCAAATAAGCCATTGCAGTAATCCAGTGATGATAGCACTAGGGAACTTATCAGGGTTTTGCATGTGCTCTCCGGCAGGAAAGGGAGAATTTTTTTCACCAATCGTAGTTTATGGAAAGCTGTGGCCGCTGTCTGATTGGCAAGGGCAACAAAATTGAGGTCATTGTCAAAAACAACTCCAAGGTTCCTAACCTTAGAAACTGGTTTAGGCAAAATTCCGAAAGATGTTGGCCACCAAGCATGGGGCCAGCTTGGGGTTAGTTGTCCAAACATGACTACTTCCGTCTTGCCGGAATTAAATTTTAGACAATTCGCAGACATCCAGTCTCCAGTTGCCAACATGCCTACTTTGAAACCCTCGGCTACTCTTTCACCATCATTTTTGATGGCCAGGACTAACTGAGTGTCATCTGCGTATGAGGTAAGGTTCATCCCATGTGCTTTGATGGTTTTAGCTAGGTCCGACACATAGATAATAAAAAGTGTCGGACTAAGGGATGAACCTTGTAGGACCCCACACGGCAGAGACAGGTTAGCCGACTGGAACGGCCCCAGAGTCACCGTCTGAGTTCTATAGTTCAGAAAGGAGGCCAATAGGCTTTTGGCTGTCTGTTCGATACCCATTTTTTTGACACGGTCGACCAGAATAAAAGTGGTCGACCGTGTCGAATGCTGCAGAGAGATCCAATAGCACTAGTAACGCTGATCCTCCTTGATCTCGGATGACTCTAATGTCATCCGCAGCTTTGATCAAGGCGGTTTCTGTGCTATGGAACCTACGGAACCCAAATTGGGTCCCGTCCAGTTGGTGATGTTCCTCAATAAGTTCTGATAACTGGGAATTCATTGCTTTTTCTACGACTTTCGCCAGAAATGGAAGATTGGCTATTGGTCGATAATTTTTCAGATCCGCTTTATCTAGGAGTTGTTTTTTTAGGAGTGCTTTCAAAAGAGTTTTTTTTTAGCATGCTTGGATAAATTCCTGATCTGAACATAGAGTTACAGATTTGAGTAATAACCGGAATCAGGGAGTCCATGATCGGGGGAAGAATTTTAAAAGGGCATGGATCCAAGGCTGATCCGGATTTGATAGAACTTATAATGTCCCTAGTTTGGACCTCCGTGATATCACAAAACTGAGTAAATAGTGTCAGGGGAAAAGGAATGTGCACCGTGTATAATATGGTTGGTGTTGGAGGAAAAAGCTAAATTAATATCATCAACTTTTGTGAAAAAGATATTTGCTAATGCAAAAGAGATTGGGAAGGGGAGGGTTTAAATCAGGAGTGTTTCCTGCTAACTGCTTAGTAATATCATAGAAACGCTTGTTAGGATTCTTTTCTTTCTCTATTTGCTCGCTAAAATACTTCCTTTTAGCACTTATGATCATAGATTTGTACTTAGCGAGCATCTCCTTGTAGCGGTTTTTACTTTCTTCATCATAAAGTTTCTGCCAATGGCTCTCCCTATTCCTACAGAGTTGTTTCTGATTCCTTAGTTCTTTAGAGAACCATGGTGCTGAGGGGATATTCCTGTTTCTAGTTACTGTTCTTTTTTTTTAAATAATATTTTATTAGGTTTTTTCCCCTTTTTTTAGCATGTACAGGGCACATAAACAATAAAGCTTTATACATATTACATCTATCTTATATAGCAATAATTATTACATGAAGAAAGAAAAAATGTCTACATGTAATTACATTCTTAAATTAATTCCAGCTGAGAAAAAATAAATAGTTATCATACTGTGGTATAACACAGAGGTACTAAGAGAAAGAAGGAAACAATCAATAGGAAAAACACACAAAAAGGTAAAAGGGCAATGTATGAAGAAGTCAATAACATACCTACTGACTAATATTCCCTTCTTTCCATCGTTTAATCGGCCCCCATATTTGTGTACCCAAAGTTTTTCCCTTCTTCCCCTTCCTAGCATATATAGCAGATTCTAACTTATATACTGACAATAATTTGGCTAACCACTGATGACAGGTCGGTGGAAGAGGGTCTAGCCACGCCGAAGCTATGCATAATCTTAAAACTGCCATTGCCAGAAATATAAAACTTCCACACCATAACTGTCTCTCCTCTTCGACTCCTAGTAATATTATTGATGCGGATAGTGCAATTTCAATTCCTAATGCATTATTTAGAAAATTCTCTATATCTTTCTTTGTTGAGTTTAAATGCGGGCATGTAGCAAAAATATGCTCTAAATCCGCTTCTGCATTATCGCATCTAAAACATCTAGTACCTGATAATGCTCCCCATTGTGCAAGTTTGGCTGGTGTATAGTACAGATGATATAAGACTTTATAATGTTGGGATTGTAATGCGGCTGAGCACAACATCTTCTGACCCATATCTAACGATAGGTAGAACTGATCTTGACCTATCTCTAAGCTCGTTGCCCATTTATCGGCCCATTTCTCCAAATCATCTTTCTTCGAGTTTAACAGCTCTGAGTAAAACCTCTTAATCGTAAATGTAAATGTAAATGTATAGGCATTTATATAGCGCACTACTTACCCGGAGGGTCCCAAGGCGCTTCGACCGCTGCGAAACCCTTCCTGGCTTCCCTGAGAGATGGTCCCTTAATGGGTATCTCCAGGGTGAGACCAGGCATCCCCGGCGGTCTGGTGGGGCCGTTAGTGAAGATGAGGCAAGCTAATGCCCAGAGTTGCCGAGTGTGATCGCTGATCAGAGTGGGCACCGAGGCGAGAGAATTATCGAGTCCGCTGACCCTGGTCCAGAAACCTGCCGCGCCGGGAATCGAACCCTGGTCCCGGGCCGTCCTCTGCTCGTACAGTCCATACCTGCTTGTATAACCTCCATTATTGAATTTTTTGCAAATCCCGCTGCGCCACCCTTTTTTTGATTAATAAAACTTCTGACTTGAAGATATTTTAAAAAGTGTCTTGTCTGTAAGCCATAACTTGCTTGTAACTCTGTAAATTGCATCATGCCTTGTGGGCTTAATATATTACCCAATTTCCGAATTCCTTGCCTCCCCAACTCATTGAAAACTGCATCGGAAAAAATCTCGCTAGGAAGATTAGGGTTGCCCTTAATTTTTGTATAAGTGTTATATTTCCCTATACCAAACCTCTTGGTGAAAGCTTTCCAGATGTTATATGCTGCTAGAATAGTTTTAAATCTTGTCCTTTTGAAGTAGCTTGCATCTGTGTATTTCAAAAACAAATTTTCTGCTTCCAGTCCCATAACTAATCCATAGATAGCTAACATGCCGAATTCATCCTGCCCTTCTGCCTCTGCACCTCACAGCAAGCCCACCATGTATTGTAATGCTGATGCCAAATAATATGCCTTTAAATCTGGTAACGCCCATCCTCCCTTTTCTCGTGGTAGTGCCATATACCTGAGCGCTCTTCTTGTTTTACCCTTGGCCCATATAAAACGATTAATCATATGCTCACAGATTTTGAACCACTTATTTTAAAAAAATAGCGGAATGGCTCTAAATATATACAAAAAATTTGGGAGAACCATCATTTTTACAATATTGGTTCGTCCCACAATTGAAAGATGTAGATTATCCAGTCTGTCTAGTTCTTTTTTTACTTTAGTGATTATTGGGGCAATGTTCTTTTCCACTAGAGTATCTAGATCAGCAGTGATATTCACCCCTAAATACACCCCTGCTTGAACCACTCGGGTGTCATTACAGTAAACATAATGATTTTTAATTATTTGCGTTTTAGACGTATTTAGCGCATATCCAGAAATGCGTCCAAATCTCTGAGCCTCACTCTCTATCTGCTCAATAGCCTCCGTGGGATCTGGTGTAATTACTGCCACATCATCGGCATAAGCGAGAATCTTGCATTGCCCCAAATGGGTAGTTAGAGATATAATTCTATCACACATCTCTATCCTGCGAATTAATGGATCCATATACATTGCAAATAATAGCGGAGAGCACGGGCAACCCTGCCGCGTGCCCCGCTTAATCCTAAATTGTTGGGTAGAGCCTGCATTTACCTTAATAGAGGCAGCTGGGTCAATATATAAAACCTGAATTGCTTTAATATATCCCTCTTTAATCCCTACTCTCCTTAAAACATGCCACAAATAGCCCCAGGAGACCCGATCGAAAGCCTTTTCAGCATCTAGTAGCATAACTGGCATCGGGTCTCCTGCGACTTCAGTGGCGTCAAACAAAGTAATAACCTTACGTATGTGGTGCGTTGTGCCCCTGCCCAGTATGAACCCATGTTGGTTATTGCTTACCAAATTTCCTATTAATGTAGCCAATCTTGTTGCCAACACCTTAGAATAGATTTTAGTGTTGGCGTTCATTAAAGTGATCGGCCTATAGGAGCCGGGGTCATTAGCAGGTTTCCCATTTTTTAAAATTAATACGATATCGCCGCCCCCCCCCCCCTCCCCAAGACCCTGGGATGGATTCCCCTGTTTGGGCTGTCTGTATTGTTTTAACTAAGTCAGCTCCTAATATATCCCAAAATATTTTATAAAATTCCATAGGGAGTTGATCGGGGCCGGCAGCTTTCCCAGAAGGGAGGTTTGATATAGCAATTTTAATCTCAGCTGAATCAATACATTCTTCTAATCCCTCTGCCTCCACCTCTGTAAGATTTTCTTTTGGGATTTCCTGCAAATACTAGGTTATTTCCCTAGAGTCAGTAGACTGTTGATCATCATATAGTACCTCATAGAATTTCCTAAATACATCTCGAATTTCCTCTGAGTCTGTGTGTAATCCACCAGTTGTGTCCCTGATCTCTCATATCATTCCTGACGCCGCTATTTGTCTGGTACGTATGGCTAAGGTGCGTCCTACTTTTTCACTAAATTTGTGACATCTCTCCCTTTTAATCGTGAAGTACTTCGCCGCTTTATTTGCAATTTCTTCTTCTGCATCGTTTTTTGCTTTCATCACCTTAACGAGTGCTTGTTCTACTACTACACCTATTAATACGGCTTGATGCAGCTCTTCTTCCGCTTCTCGGACTGCTCTATCTAGTTCTACTTTCCTAAGTCGCTCTTGTTTGCGTTTAAATGTACTAAAACTAAGGGTCTCTCCGCGAGCACCTGCCTTAAAGGCATCCCACACCATTCCTATAGGTGCACTTCCTCTATTATTTTCAAAAAACTCTATCATCCACTTTGACATGTGCTGTATGTAATCATCATCCTGAAGAAGACCCCTTTCAAAAGTCCACACTCTTTCGGTTCTTGTTCCTAGTGTTGTACTTAATGTTAAAATGAGAGGGTTGTGGTCGTAAAGAATTGTGGAAGTCTATCTATCTTTAGATTGGAAAGCAATGCATTTGAGACAAAGAAATAATCCAACCTTACACAGATTCTGTGTGGGGCTGAATAGTATGTAAATCCTTGTTTATCTGGCCTGATTTTTCCCCACACATCTGTCAATACATTATTCACTAATAGTTTGGATAATGCCTGATATACTCTTTTTTTCCTACCATGATATCTCCCATAAGAGCCTAATCCTAGACCATCCGCTCCATTAATGTTAAAATCCCCGGCCAGTATAATACGCGGAGCCCAAACAGCAAGTTCCGTGTCCAAAAACTGTAAAATCTCTGGATCATCTTCTGTTGAACCATATACAACTCCCAGGGTTGTCCATTTCCCATCTATCATACATTCTGCCATTGCCCACCTCCCCCATTGATCTTCCAGTTTCTTTCTAACCAATACGTTCTTATTCCTTGACAATATAGCTACTCCTCTAATTTTAGTGCCTTGCCTGGAGTGTGCTATTACGTGAAACCCGAGCTGTTGCAGCAGGTGCATTTGCGAAGCCATGATGTGCGTTTCTTGTAGAAATATAAAATCTGCATTCATTTGTCTTAGTGCGATTGAAACTTTGTCTCTTCTGATAATCATTCAGACCACAGACGTTCGAAGTTGCAAATCTAGTATCCATTAAGATCTTTTACTGTGCTTCCCTTCTGCTAATTCCATACAAGTAGTTAGCAGTTCTTCCTTCTCTAAGTTTACCACCATTATTTAAATTTGACATTTATCGCCACAGTCTCTTGACCTATATACACTCATCAGTTTCCTCGTTGTGCTATACTCTGCCCTATATTCTGTGCTCTGTGCCCTGTACACCTCCACTCCCCCCTCTTCCTCCCCACCCCTCCCCAGACACCCCACCCCTAGATGCCCACCCCCCTTACTGGCAAATAGGTCCATCGGACCTATGTGCGACAGCCAAGACCCACGGGTCGCCGCGCCTCCCACGTCCCATCTCGACCTTCAGACTTTAAATTCCCTTTTCCTCATCCCTGACACAAGGAGCCTATTGTGAAAAAAATATGGAGATAATGTGTAGAAAAGATACTCTAACGATCCTCTTTTTTTTTCTTTTTGTTCCCCCCCCCTTTTTTATCATCAGATTTCCATTGCTTGTCTATTTAGATTTTGTTCCCCTGTTTTTTCTATCTCTTTCGAGGAACTTCCCTCAGCACGACCGCTTGTCTATTCTGTTCCCTATTCTGCTCCTTAGTCTCTCTAAGGGAGGTAAGATACTCTTGAGCCATAATCTCAGAATGAAAAACTCTTACATAACCATCAAGAATTACTTTAAGGCGTGAAGGAAACATTAAATAAACTTCACAGCCTATATTCTGAAAAGGTGTTATCAACTGCCTCATACGCCATCTCCTCTCAACCGTACTGTGACAGAAATCAGACCATGCAAAAAAGGACATATCTTTATTAGTACGCTTGGATTGTGGTTTTGCTTTGCTCATTATCTCCTCTCGTAGCAAAAAATTTCCTACATAAACCAAGATAGCCCGTGATTTACTAAGTGTATTTCCCCTTTTCTGTGTCATTGGGAACCTATGGGCCCGTTGCACCTCACTTTCCCAGTCCCATCGGTTCATTTCAGGGAAAGCCCCTTTCAGTAAATCAACTACAAAGGCCCGTATGTCTTCCCCTTCCTTCCCTTCCTCAATGCCAAGTAGTCTTATATTATTGCGCCTCTGCCTGTTCTCAAAGTCTTCAAATTTCCAGAGCACATCTGAGGAAGTCTTATCTTGTTCCTGTTTGAACTCTTGTAATTTTACCACATCATCTTCGAGCTTTCCTGTTCTTTCCTCCACTTCTGTGACTCTGGTAACCACCTCTGTATACAGTTTATTCATCTTCCGAAGTGTACCTTGCATTTTTTTCCTGTTTCTAGTTACTAATTTGAGAGGAACCAGTGATTTTGTAGCATGACCTAGCCAATCCTGGTATTGCTTAGTAGCAGTGTTAGGGTCAGTAGAAAAAATAGGCTGGGTGCTGTCAAGTAGGAGTTTAAGGCTGGAGTTATTAATATCTTTCCAAGCCTTAAAAGGTCCACGACTAGGGGTGGATACGCTAACAGTGGGGACTTCATTGGTTATAATAGTACCTAAAACAATATGATGGTCAGACCAAGGGAGCGGGAGGATATCGGTTATATGGATATTCTCGAAGTTGGAAAAGATACCGTCCAAGGTATGACCGGCATCATGAGTAGGACGATTAACCAATTGAGGGAACCCCAATATTTCCATATCAGATAGAAGAGAAAGCGTATCACGGTCATCAATTTTATCTAAATGAAAATTAAAATCACCGAGTACCGTTAATGACTCTTCAGTTGCCAAAGTTTCCGGGATAGTGCCTAATTTAGAGAGGAATCCAGAACGTGCTTCTGGTCGTCTATACAAGAGCAAACCTCTGAAGTTATGCGAAGATGACAGATTGATGGCAAATTGCATTGCTTCGCAGGTGAGAGAGGGTAACGGGAAAGTCCGAATTTTAAAAGTGTCTCGTGCAATTATAGCTAGCCCGCCCCCTCTTTTGCCCTGTCTATCCAGTCGGTGGACCTTAAATCCACTTGGGACCGCAATGACGAGATCTGGGTCGGACGTATTATCCATCCATGTCTCAGTCATGAACAGTATATCAATATTCCTGTCCCTGACTAGATCTGCTATTTCCTGTCTGTGCTTTCCAAGTGAACGAACATTGGTAAGCGCTATTGTAGTTTTGCTACACTGAGTTATATTGTACACCAGTGGTATGGTAGCCTTGCAATGCGAACATTCAGAAGATAAGGAATCTAAGATAAACTCGGGGTCATACTTAGTGCAATTATATATAGGAGGTGGACGTAGGTCATTCATCATTAAAGATGAGTAGGAGAGCCGGTGAGCTGTGCCATAAGATCCAGGGGTCGTGGCCCTAGGCCCGGTCCCGGCGCGGACGGGCGCAGACGGGCTTGCCTTTGGCGCGCCTTTGGCGCGCCACCGGCGCGCCCGCTGCGCCCGCCCGCTGCGCGGGCGGAAAGGCATTGTTTTTTTATACAGTATGGAGGAGGGTGGGAGGAGTCCTGCAACTGGACCGCAACCCTTCCTCCCAGCAAGATGGTGGCCAGCGCCTGAATCGGCTGCGCCGGGGATGGAAAACGGGTGCAATGAGCCTCGGTGCAACGTAATTCTGGCACTTGAGTGTCCCGTCAATTTGGTAAGTAAAAACAGGCAATTAAAATATATACAGTTTTTAAAATAAGTCTTTACCAGAGATACAGGGATAGATTGAGGAACCCCCGGCTTCCGCCTCAGGGGAGAAATGAGCAAAGGTTTTGGTCTATGCAATCACCACCCCTTAAGTATCCTGGGAGGGCGGGAGGCATCCTGCAACTGGACCGCAACCCTTCCTCCCAGCAAGATGGCGGCCACACCCTTTGACCCGCGGCGTCAGCGCCCTAATCGACTGCGCCGGGGATGGAAAACGGGTGCAATGAGCCTCGGTGCAACGTAATTCTGGCACTCGAGTGTCCCGTCAATTTGGTAAGTAAAAATGGGCAATTAAAATATATACAGTTTTTGAAATAAGTCTTTACCAGAGATACAGGGATAGATTGAGGAACCCCCGGCTTCCGCCTCAGGGGAGAAATGAGCAAAAGTTTTGACCTATGCAATCACCACCCCTTAAGTATCCTGGGAGGCCAGTAAGTTATAGAACTTACTGCTTGTATTGTTGATAATGTGATCTTGTTCACTGCATTAGGGCGGTATGGGAAAAAGGAAAGCCATAAAAGTTCTGGGGTGAGGAATTGTGGGCAAGGGTAAGCAGGCCAAAAGGTCGACCAAACAGCGAACGCATAAAAGCAGCAATTGTGTAATGGGCCGTATTGACAACCTTATCAGTGATTGTGAGGAGGTTTTAGCAGCACCAATGGGTTCTGACTGTGGCACTACTGATGTTTGACTCATTCCCTGCTCCACTACCTCAAGTGAAGCTTTATCCATCTCAGAAATGGCTTCTATTGACTATTTATTTATAAAGTGCCAGAATCGACCCCGCAGGGGTATCTCTGCACTCGGGATGGGCAGCATGTGAAAAACGGTCTACTGAAAATCAGAAACAAAAAGGAGGGTCTTGTGCGGTTTCCTGAATTGGAGATATTCTGTGCACTGTCTTAATTGTAGAGGGAGCTTATTCCAGTAGCAGGGGCCTAGGTAGGATAGGGACTTCCCACCGGTCTGGTCCTTTTAATTCCAGGCACCACAAGAAGGGATTTGGATCCTGAAGGGAGAGACCTCCGAGGTGTGTAAGGGATGAATTTATCAGCGAGGTAGTTGGGGCCAGAATTAGAGAAGGCCTTGTATATGGTACAGCAAACCTTGAACTGTACTCACTCGCGTATCGGGAGCCAGTGGAGCTGATAAAGCACAGGTTGGGAGGCAGTCCGGGGGGAGACGTTCAGGATCAAACATGCCGCTGTGTTCTGGACAACCTGTAGTCTGCCGAGGGCAGCCTTGTTGGCGGACAGCAATAGACCATTACAATAGTCGAGGCGACTTAAAATAAGTGCCTGGGTCAGCGTCTTCCTGGTCGAGTCGGGGAGCAGAGGGAGGGTGCTGCGCAACAGACCCAGCACATGGAAGCAGGAGCCGTCTGTCTGTGCAGCATGCTCCTTCATAGCGAGAGTCTGCTCAAGATGAACACCTAGCTTTTTGACACTGGATTTTGGAACGGGGGGTACCCAGATCAGACGTCCACCAGTCAGGGGTCCACAGCAATTGAGCCTCACCAATCTACATCTCATATAGTGAGAACTCATTCTCTACCTCCAAGTTCCAATTCAGATAACACAACCCAAATCGAATCTGCACTAGAGTGCACAAACAGATGTGCCCCTTTAATGAATTTGAATGAGGATGGTTTGGACCCTCAGTTTACAGAAGGGATAGTAGATTCTCCACAAGTTGCAGCCCCTCCTTGTGTGTGCAAGAACTCGTGCTCGGATCAGCTCACTAGTCAGATAGTTTACCTTAAGGCCCAAACAAGAAAACTCACAGAGGAAGTCAGCTCACTTAAGGGTATGATCGACATGTTAACTGAATCACTGAAAATACTTATTCAAACCACACCTTGTGCCACTGATAGAACATCCCTGCTGCAGCAACCCAAGACTAGAGATTTAACTACTGCTAGTACAGACAGAATAAATAGAGATCTAAACATCAATTCAGCAGATTACCACACACTTAGCAAAAAGCGCTCAATGCCACATAAAGGCCCGGCTAACACACAGCCTTCAACTTACTACACCCAAGAGCATGGGACCTGGAAACGATCCCCATGCGCTTTTTAAAAACAATCATTGCTTGGGATCATTGTCAAAAGATGAATATCGCAGCTATGTGAAGCCACTGACCCGTACTTTAAAACGTCAAATCTTTTTGACTAATGTTCCCAAACAACCACCTAGCTTAATAAAAGACGACGAACAATCTTTGATTAATAAAAGCATCCAATGGCTCAGACATGTGAGAAAGTGTAGATCCGTTATCAGGTAAGATATACTCTCTGCTTAAAGGCATATATCTATAGGCCCTAACCCGGACTATGTTTGTCTCACACTGGCTAGTGCTGACATGGTTGATAATTTAGTGGCTTTTGACATTAGGACATCACACATGAATTACACATGAATACAACCAATACCAGGATGTAATACAACCCCCCAGCTTTACAAAACAATTGAGATTCCAGTAACCCTGTTCCAACATGTAGTGAGGGATCTACTTTACAAAATATAGATTGAAGTTTATGTAACATTCCTCCCTCACCCCAATTAAAGGAAGCTGCACACCCAGGTGGGGAAGCCAGGAGCTGCTTTAGAGCATCAACTCATTGTAGTATAGGCGGTCTGGAAATAGTCAATAAGCCTTCTGGGCCAAAAGAAAGTACCCAAGCTGGTCTACACTGTTCCCTTCAACATCAAATTCCCGCTCAGTCGGCATATGCCTTGAAAGAATGTATCCAGGTCGACCCTCAGTCTTTCCAAACCCCAGGACTTCACCCAGTTGGCATACACCTCCTTTAACATTGTTGGTTTTCAATCTAAAATATAATCCGTAGACTGGTCAGCATTCATAGAAGCACAGGCTATGTGTGCCTTCAGGAAACATGGTCGCTTAACCCAATCTACGGCTCAGGTTATTTAAACTTCTTCAAACCCGCAATTAGTGGACAGAAAGGTAGACCCTCAGCAGGGGTTACCATTTGGGTTAGGCACCATTCCTGTTATAAGATTGAGGAAGTACAGATCGATAGTCCTGATATCATGGAAATTCTTTTACGAACAAAATACCTCATCTATTGGTGATCAAGGTGTACGCGAGAGGCCTTGCGGGAGACAGATCATCTACAACAATCTTTGTTACCTCTTAGATAACAGAGGCACAAGTAATCTGGTGATTGTAGGTGATTTCAATTCTACATTTGAGCCACTTGACCAAGAGGTCAGCAATCTTAGTGATTAAGAAGATGCTCAATGGAACATCCGTTCATTAGATAAGGAAATGGACAGAGGCAGCCCTCCAACTAAAAGCACTATGTATGGGGAGGGGCATTAGGGCAGTGAATTGGAAAACTCCTTCAGATAGATTAAGCTCCCAAACATATAGCAATGGCTTGAGAAGTAGTCGTATTAACTACATTCTTATTAACCTTGAGCACTGGTCGTTTCTTATTTACATGAAGGTATGCGAGAGAAATGAAAGTGATCCCAACCCGCTCCTGTTAAAGATGTTGGCACCAGGCTTCGTAATAGCCCAGCCACAGATAATCGAGAGGGTGACTGCAGACACCCATATTTGTAATGACATCAGGAAGGTCAAATGGGATAGGATTAATGATAATAAGCGCTCACTTGTACAAATGAGGGCAGCTGAGGAGTGCACTTTAGTAGTCCTTCAAAATGCCACCACACAGGGTGAAATTAATATCATTATCACTCAAGCTCATGGCGATCTGTTTGGCAAAATAAAGTCTTTCTTTGTCAAAACCCACAAAATAAGTAGTAGGGCTACCCCAAAGCATGAAAATTGGTATAGTAGGGCATATAAGCAGTTGTCTCTAGCAATTAAAGCTAAAGTAATGTGCAACATTAAAAATGCACGAAAGTCGTACAAACCCATCCAACTTGAAGCCAAGAAGGAATGGGATGAGTAAAGATGGCAAGAGCTCCATCAGGCCAGTAAGGAAAAAATATACAGAAATTATGGCAATTGGTCAAATGGGGCAGGGGTGGGCCAGGGCAAATTCCCGAAAATCATGTAGCGCCGGATCAGTGGGTTTCAGTTTGAGGCGCAATTTGCAGTTGAAGCTAAGGGTGGCAATGACGACCAGTTCCAAATACCCAAACCAGATTCAGTTTGTTTTTTGATAGAGGGGAGGTAGAATCTGCCCTAAATCCAGTACCAAAAGGAAGAGCCCCGGTGCCCAGACTGCATTCGGCAGACCTGTTCATACACGACAGAGACAACTGGGTAAAGTATATCCAGCTGCTAGCAAATGCAATAAATAGCCAGTGGAGCCCCTATACCAGAATCTTGGTGTGGTGCTGAAATCCTACCGGTCTACAAAAAGGGGAATCAATCCTGCCCTGGCAACTAAAGGCCAATCAGTCTAATCGACTCCATTCAAAAGATCATGGCAAGGTTAATGCTGAGCAAAACACAGTCCTGGATCACAGTAAATGACATATTATCCCCCCTACAATCATGATTTTGCATACATGTAAGTACTATTGACCAGGTTTTTTGTTTTATTTTAATCTACTGGCGTGTCGTAACAATTGCAGGCGGCACCATCTATGCTGCTTTCGTCAACATCAAGTCTGCATTCAACATGGTTCCTCGTAATAAGTTATGGGTAGTCTTGAAAGACTAAGGGATCCACTAGAGCTATTATCACTACTTGTGAGACTGCATGAGGCTAACTATGCACAAGTTCACTGGGGGGCACAGGGTAATACTACCACCCGGTTCCCAGTATCTAAAGGGGCTCGGCAACGATGTGTTATGGCCTCAACCCTATTTTCGTGATTTATAAATGGGGTTGCTAATTACTTTTCTAAACACCCTACAGATGCTCCTTCCCTTGCAGGTACAAAGGTACCGATACTTATGTTCGCTGACGACACCCTAATTATCTCGAAAACACAAACAGGGCTGCAGAGAGCGTTGAGGCGTTGTGAGGATTTCCGTAAAGACCATGAATTAGTCATAAATGCGAATAAAACAAAATTCATGGTCCTCCATAAACACAACCCTATCATGGGTAGGATCTCTATGAACAAAGAGCAACTAGAACAAACTGACGTCTTCACTTATCTTGGGATTACTCTAGGCAGAAAGCTAAACTGGAAGCCCCAGATTGACCTTATGCCCCTTAAACACTGTTAACTGGTAGGAGTACTATTAAAAGAACATAGGCTCTCCCAAACTAAGCCGGTAGGTCCAGTACTAAAGATCTATAACACCAAAGTTAGGGCCTCTACCCTCTAGGGAGCAGAACTCTGAGGCTTTGATAATTTGTCACAGCTAGTTATAGCACACAATAAATTTGTTAGAGGCCTTACTGGTCCCTAGCAAAATACTCCACTCAAGCCCCTATGTTTTGACCTGGGATGTAGCACACTGGAGGAGGCAGCAAGATTCAGACCAATTGCATTCTGGCATAGATTACGGTCAACCCCGGTGTTCTCACACTACGCCAACGCGTTAAAGGATGTAAGAGCTGCTGATACATCTTGCAAGATTACCTGGCTACAAAAGGTGAAGTGTATACTGGTGAACGTGGGCATGAGCCATCTGTTGGAAGATCCAGCGGGCAATCGGTTTCCCTCAAAAAAAGAATTCAAGGAAGCTTATTGCTCCATGGTCAAAGTAAATAGTACATGTTCTATTAAGAACACCTCACTGACAGGTATTTTGTTAGAGCACATGCCAGTCACGTTGTATGAAAACGTTTGGGATATTATAACTAAGCCCAGTGATAAGAGATTATTCTATCAATTTCGGGTAGGCCCACTTCCGGTCAAATCCTTCACCCAAAAATGGTTTAGCATCTCTGATAGCAAATGCTTATTTTGTACCGAGCAGGATGAGACAGCACCACGCATGCTATTTGCATGCCCCGCTTAGAAGGCTCCTCTGGACAAATGCTTAAAGCCAATTTGTATTAATATAGGGACCAGGTCATGTGCCATAGCACTACGAATATTGAAGACTAATACTAAAGAGTCTATTGTGATAGCTATTGCTACATTTTTAAGCTGGATGTGGAGAATTTGCACCAATTTCTTAAAGCAGCAAGCGACAATGTCTAGTAGCAATGCATAGTACGGAGTACCCGCCACTGTCCCGGCAGTTTAATGTTTAGAACGGGTTCTTTTCTTTATCCTGTGTACAGTTACACCCATGTCTAGATTAACCTTAGCACTGGTATGAAATGGAAGCTAAGTGTCTGGCTGTCTGTTAGCTACACCACTCAGTCGTATAACTGTTTTAGTAATTTTTAAAATGGCTTGTTTTTACTGTTTATTCGATCATGCACTGTATATCTAGTATGATACTGTCTAATGCCAAGAGCCACTGCTGTATCATCGTTAATCATTTTAAAATCACTTTTTAGATCTTCTAGTTTTTTACTTTGACATTGTAAATATTATGATTCTCTTTTATGATCAGTGCAATCGAAATAAAGATTGAATTGATTGATTGAATTTACAGACTGCGCAGTGAGAACCGAAAACCATTACAAGGCTTTTTCTAACAAATTAGGCCTACTCCGATCAACTGATCATGGACCACAGTGCTGGGTGACGAGGATGTACGACTCAACCAGGGCCACTTTGTTCTAACTTTTATGGCAGACAGGGGTTTACACAGCTCTGTCATTAGTAGCTACTCTTTTCTTGAGCAGGAGCCATCTACTCCAACCACTACTTAATCACCTTTCCTTCTGAAGACCGGCTAGTCTGCTTAGGTCATTATCTGGTCAAGTTAACATTACCCAGCAGAAGAATTTTTTGGGAAATGATTATTCTTGGCCCTTTTAGGTCTTGTTCTATGCAGATTAATAAGGGTGTTCCATTGGGCTCTTGTTTGAGACCTACTCTATTCAACATTTTACATGGCACCTCTTGAAAAGATTGCAGAGTTATTTGGCTTTGAAATAATATCACATGCGAATGACAAGCAGCGTATCTTATTTTTTAATAAAGATTTGGACAAAGCCAAAGACCACTTTGCAAAGGGAATGATCGTGATCTCGACATGGATGACTATTAATTGACTGCAGCTGAAAGTGGAGAAATCAGAGATAATGCTGTTTGGCAAGGCCCAACAGCTTTGGTCAGAGGATTGGTGTCTGCCAGAATTGGGTGCTGTCTCCACCCTTAGGCAGGTTAAGAACTTTGGAGTGAAAATAGATCAACCCTCATCTATGAAAGATCAAGTTTTAGCTACCTCAGGCACTTGCTATAATGCAATGCGACAACTGAGGAAAGCTTTTCCATTTCTCCCCACCGCAGCTAGGAAAATATTGGTGCAGGCATTGATAATTTGATCTCTCAGTTTTCCATTTTTACAGATAAATGCAGACTTTCCTGTCCCAAAATTTGGTCCAGCACCACTTGCAAAGTAAATTTAATCAGGTCATATCTCTTAAAGTCCTTATTGAAGTGCAGAGCCTTGATACTTGTCCAATTGCTTTGTATTTTCTTATATTTATATACCACAATCAGGCGACGCGTTTCGTTCAGTACAACAGAACTTCTTCAGGGCGTTCTTATTTCATTCACCATGTGTTGGTAACTCGTTGGTATATGACTATGTTGTATATCCAAAAATCAGGCGGGTCATCTAAATATTCTTAGTATAAACTACTAGGCGTAAATCTCACCCCTATAGTTCGAACAAACTTGAGTTATTTATAACATCCTCAAAGTGTATATTCCATATAATCTAAAAGTATATTACAAGGGTATGTTAATCCAAATCCCAATGTTCCACAAAGAACAAGCCTTGGCGGGTGTTTTCGGACTTCAATGGCTATCGGCGTTTGGGCGTATATGGCCTGCGTTTTTGGTTAATGACCTTCTTTGTGGAACATTGGGATTTGGATTATCATACCCTTAGAATATACTTTTGGATTATATGGAATATACACTTTGAGGATGTTATAAATACCTCAAGTTTGTTCGAACTATAGGGGTGAGATTTACGCCTAGTAGTTTATACTAAGAATATTTAGAAGGCCGCCTGATTTTTGGATGTACAACATAGTCATATACCAACGAGTTACCGACACATGGTGAATGAAATAAGAACGCCCTGAAGAAGTTCTGTTGTACAGAACGAAACGCGTTTGCTGATTGTGGTATATAAATATAAGAAAATAAAAAGCAATTGGACAAGTATCAAGACTCTGTACTTTAATAAGGACTTTAAGAGATATGACCTGATTGAATTTACTTTGCAAGTGGTGCCGGACCAAATTTTGGGACATTTATATTTTACTCTGCTATAGGAGTGGTGCCCTTGGATAGGGGGCATTTTTGGAGCTGGCACACAGAATTTATTCTTTCCTAATACTGATTGGTCTGTATATATCTGGAGGTTGGTGCTGTTTTTGGTTTGTTTGGTCCACTGTCCGTTTTTTGGTATCCTAAGACTTTCCTGTATTCATTTTTAAAAGCAGAAAAATACAGATAATTCGGCTTCTTTTGAGTGACTAACCATGCTGAGATTGACTTTCGGGCCAACAGCTGTACACAACGGAGGCATAGAGAGCTACAAAGCTCAATAAAATGTACTCAAATTACTGCACATCTCACCAAGTGTATGTGCTATTATACTATTTTTTAAAGTGGGATTATTTTTTTTTTAATATTTTCAGCTATGTAATGTGCTAAAACCTAACGAAGTATGAGTCCACGTTTATCCAGTAAATAAATGCAGAAATATACGAGTTATCACCCTATCTGTTCACAAAACACAAAATAAATATGGATAAATACAGGCGGAAATGTTAAAAAAAGAAATACCATAAAACAGGGAGACGTATTGATAATGAGCTGATTGCCCCACTGTAATGCTTTATGGCCAAATTACAGGTAGTCTAAAACACAGCAGTTAGGCTTGCCTGCTACCTTCCTTCGGGTTCAACTACAATACTTCTGCTGAAATATCGTCACTGGTTACCAGTAAAACAAAGAAGCATTTTTAAAATTTGTTGCCCGACTTATAATGCGTTCATTTGCAAAGGTACTGGCTACCTGCAGAAGAAACCTAGACGTTACTCCCCAGTTATAAAACTGAGATTGAAGGACAAAGCTGTGCTTACCGTACCTCAGATTTTTTTCCTATCTAGCCCCTCTACTCTGGAATAATTTAGATTTCCATCTCCGCAGCTGTAAGGGTCACAGCTATTTCAGAAGAATGCTTAAAACGTCTTTGTTTTAAATTGAGTTTCTTTGTGCGCCTGTTGGGGTGATTTGTGTGCTATATTAAATTTAACTTAACATAACATAACATAACATGACGCAAGATGGAGAATGAGGATAGTTGAGATAGTGGATGTGTACGGTCTACATTCCTACTTGGAGGGTTGAGATGCAGACACTCAAGTGAGGAGGATGGAGTCAGTGTGACCTCTAGAAATTTCATGATGACTTTGTTAGCAAGTGGCTCCTGTAGTTCTTCCTGAGTGCCTTCATTCGATAAATGGTAATACTGAAGGGTGGGTCTGCAATTTTCTATTGTTCGAGGTGGAGGAGGTTTCTAAGCCAGATATGCAATTTTCTCTGTTTTAAACTACTGTTTCAGAAAGGCAGATGGCTGCCAAGTGCAGAAACTTCAGACTTCATTGTACTCATGTTGGGGGCGCTCCAGCTTGAGAAAGGTCCAGTGCTAACTGGTGTAAGAAGCATCACTGTATACCAAAGGCTGTGTCTGGCAAGCTAACCGAGGACAACAACTTAAAGAATCACCCCAAACTGGTTCTGAAGTTTGTGACTCTGGATTCACATCCCCAGTCTAGAAAATGTGCAGAAAAGTAGGATACAAACCAACCCACTCTATTCCAGTTCCAGGTCCTTCGTGGCTAAGGAAGAGAGTTTAGTACTCAAAGGACTGCTCTGTGACCAGGGCTGGTGTGTGCCTCAGCTAGCATCCCAGAGATGAGGGAAATCACCGAAAGTCTGAACTTTCTGCTGGAGGAGCAGAGAGTCTGCCTAGTGCCTTGAAGCCTGCCTGTTGAGAAGGGAAAGGAGTCAGTCTGGAACTGCACGAGGAGCCACGCTGAGAGCAGGATCATGCTAGGCTTCTTCGGGGAAGAAGCCTAGCATGATACTGGTCTCAGCAGCTCCCACAGAAAGTGGACTCCCTGCAAAAGAGAAGACAATAACTTGTGCTGCAGTGGGCCTCCCGATCTCGCTCTATAATTCCCATTGAGAACTACAAACAAAAATACTGCTTGAATCAGTGTGCAACCCAGGCCGCTCCAGGCAGCCAAGATTTGGTGCTCCAATGGCGTGAGAAGCTGCGGCATCACTGCATGGGAGTGGATTGGCCTAGGAAGTCTGAGACTTCTAGGAACACGCATCCACACTGGCCCTAGGTGGTCTTTAACAGACTTGCCATGTGATCCATCTACACCAGCCGAGATGCACTGCAACTGACTGGTCATATAATCCATTCACACAAGCCCAAAAGCAAGCTGCAGCAGATGAAGACACCAAGAGTGTCACATCAAGGTTCACTGAGTGGTATTCACCCGTTTCCCATGGAGGCCACTCACACAGAGGTGACTGCTAAAGGGTTAGCATATGAGCACCGTGGGCTCCACCAGCAGATGGGACCATGCCGCTGAAGTGTGCATGAGAGCTAGAGCGATGTGGAAGTTTGTTCAATATGCAATTTTGATTGACAAGTTATTTTAAGTACTAATGATTTTTATGATGAATTCTAGTCGTAACATATGAATTAATAATAATGCACTTGAAACCATTTTGATTAAGTATTTAGAAGTGTGTTTAATAACATGATTTGGACATTGTGCCACATTTTCATGAGGCACCATTTTTCTTAAAATGGATGTAGTTTTATGATGTTCTGTTCCAACTGGTGCTGCTCATTACTCCCAATCAAATAATCTCTGCCCCAATGTTTCTGCAGACACCGCTGAGCACAGGACACTGTGACTTAGCTGGTTATTTTCCTGTGAGTGCAATGCACTGTGAACAAATGAAACTTTCTTTGTGTAGCCTATGTATCGTTTTTGATGGCATTCTATTATAGCTTCCTCATGACAGGCTCGGTAGAAAACATTGGTGTATGAGCTATTTGACTAATGTATCAATTTTGTGTATCTCCGAATAGCAACAGTGTAGCAGCTTTTGGGGGACTTCTGTAAAAGGTGGGATAGTGCTAAAATGGTTTTAGTGATGTGCAATTGTGTGATTTGTTAGAAATATGTTAGCACTAGTCCTACCTCTGCGAGTTTGCAGCTTTTTCTTATTACTTATGTCAGAAATGTTTATAACCCCCTGGTTTTGGGGGTGAGCCAGTCTTTCCTTTTTCCTTCCAGAGATGCAGTCAGTTTCCTCCGTGATACAGGCCATTCTATTTAGGGACTTTGTCCATACTCTGATGACCCACAACTTAGAATTAATTTGATTTCTAATTAAGTACTCTGCATGTATGTGCTCATGGAATTCATTAATTTTTTTGTATTGCTTAGCTATTGAGATTTTGTGATAAATCCTTTGACTTTTCTCCAATCCCAAACTCAGTTACTGAGGGCTCCTGGTTACTTTTTACCCTGCTAATTGGTTGGGCCTGATGTTGAGGAGGTGGGTTGGGACTCTTATCGCAAGATCAAGTGTGTGCCAGAGCTGAGCCGCCAGAAGCAAAATTTGGCGTGATCTAAAATAATGGTGTGGGGTAGAACACCAGGGTTCGGCTCCCACATTGAGCAAGAGGACTTAAGACTGTTTACTGCTGACTACTTGAAGGGCAACAGGAACAAAATTAATGAATTGCAGGTTTGATTGTGAGGGAAACAAAATCTGCACTTGAGACCACTTCATGGCTTTGCCTTGATTACTGGTATAAACAGGATCTCCAAAGTAGGCGAGAGCACAGACAGAAGGGAGGGTGTGCATCTCCCTTAGAAGAATCCTAATCATAGGTATCACACTGCATTGTACCACTGTTGGATAAAAATGCTGGGATTTTGTTCCACAAAGAACACAAGCACTGGGCTAGTCATCAAATTATTGTTCTTCTCCCGGATCGTATGGTTCTGACCTGTTGACCCTACTCTATGCCCCTGAGAAGCCCATCACTGTTTGCCCTCCTAACCAGATTGTCAAGTACATTTAGGGTTGTACTTAGCCCAGTTTACAGAACCATAGGTCGGATCTCAGAACACTAGCGGCCGTGGAATACATTTCCACCATGGCCTCCATGTTGGTAAGGAGCACTGGGGGGCAAGTACTGACAAAAGCATCTGAAAACTGGATGCCTGCCAAAATAATGCAACTTTCATTGTTGGTTAAGCCTGGCCTTTGAGAAAAAAAAGGATCTTGTATACCATAAAGGGTCTTTGGATCAGGCCTTTCATTAACATTCAGCTGAATTGTCAATCACATTTTGCTTACGCCCAACGCAGCATAAAGCATAGGACTATGGGTCAGAATACTTCAGCTACTGGTTGCACTTCGTGACAGCATTTTTCTTATGCCCAATGAGCCCATCTACCATAAAATGGAAGATGGGCATATCGTGGCCACAGTAATAGGGCAATGTGTATTTTTAAACAAAAAAGTTGATCTTCAATTGTCCAAAATGTTTGTTCCCTTCAAAGAGGGGCCAGTAGCTCTTCGCACACTGCTTGCTACCTGTCCTCTCACTGCCACTTGCGGAGCACTGCAAGGTACGCGGGCACTGATTTAGGAAGAAACTTTTTCTATCCCAGGGCATTGATCACTGCTCACGGAGTGTTTCGCGCTCCACGTTACGTGGAGTTTGCGGAGGTCCTGAGTTTTTTTCCTCGCTCATGCTCGTCAACATCAAATTGGCAAGCGCCAGCGAGGGAAATCAACCTCCCGATGAGATTTCTCAACGCAGGTGGTCGGATTTCTCAATGTGAGTGGACGCGTATGCTCATGACCACGTTGAGAAAATCAACTTTAGCGGCAGAAAGAAAGCTGCTCCCGCTTATGCTGTGCATGACGCCATTCGCGATAATTTCACAGCACAGACAAACACCCGCTGCTGAAAATTACAAGGTACAACTTTTTCTAATGCACCCTGCTGCTTGTGCAGCTCCTCGTAGTGCAGCAGAGATTTTTTTCTCATTTTCTCTCTTTATTTTGCATTCTGTACTGTTTCAAGATGGTTGATGCATTCCTTTCAACACATAGGCTGCAGTGGATTGTTACAGAATAATATAAATGGAGTAAAACAAATTCTAATATGGCAACCCATGCATGTTGGCGCATGGCGGACTATCTTGGAATATATTTTTTTAATTTAAACTGCTGAGAATACCACCCAAAATGGCTGCAGCATAATGCTTCTTCAAGCATGGTTTGCGGAGCAGAGAGTGCTACAGCCTGTAGGCTGGTATTTTGTTACATGTAATTTTACCCGTCCGAACTAACCATGGGGATAGAAGATGTGTATTGCAATAATCCTTATTAGGCTCTTCTAAGATGGATTTTTTACTCTTTTGACAACTGTAATGTTATACATATTTGCAATTTATTACAGTATTCCTTAAATTTGACTTGTATGAAAGCTTATGCCCAACAGTGTAGGTCAGAGGTGGTTATGGAGACTAGCCAATGATAAAGGTTATAGGAGTGATTGTTTATTATGAAAAGTATATGTTAAAGTCAATAGGAATTTAAACATGGATTGTTATATCTTAATACTAAAGCATGAAGAGAGGTATATTATGACATTGAATCTCACAGGTTACTGTAGTAGGAAAGGGCCTTAACCCCTCCTGTTTGACTGTCGGCCTAAGGCTGATGGCAACACTACCTCTCCAGTGCATCAGAGAGCCACTGGCCAATGCTGGGGAGCCATAAAAAGTATCCTCTGGTGCTTGCACTGGAGGACTCCTTTTTTTATTTCCCTTTTATTTTTTATTTTTTTGTAAGGGCAAAGCCTATTGTTCTTTCTTCAGCCCCTGCCCCGGCACCCCCACCCCAGCCAATCTGTGATATAAGATTGCCACAAGATGCATGGATGTCACAGTTTCTCCACTGGACGTGGAGGAGTAAGCAGTTAAGATCTCTTAAACTTCAGAGGTTTTTTGAGGGGCCACAATGCCTCCCCACATTTCAGGGAGGCATTATTTGAAAGGGGAGAGCCCTTCGAAATGGTTGCTTAGTTGCGGATCACAGTCATGCCATAATCCCCAAATAAGAAACCCAGTAGGCCCTCAGAGATTGTGTTTGGGAGCGGGGCAGTCAGCCCTTGTGGTGAATGGGATGACCTCCGCCTGCCTACAAATAATTTTCCTCTAACTGAGGAACTCATTGACTTGCTAATGGCCTGCTTGACGCCTTTATCCACAGTCAGAATGTGGTATGTGTTATGTCCACCCTATGACAAGTGAATTACAGTCACCACACTGCACAGAACTGTGGACAGAACACAATCCTCATTGTCATGGATTACCCTGTGTGGCAAAAAAGCAAACATTTTTAGTAGTTGTTGGCGTGCTCTTTAAGGAACTTAGGCAGTCTTCCCAAGCATGTTTGCCTCAGTTTGAAAGGTAGATATGGTCACTATGTTTGAAAATTGTGATCCTTGAATGGCAGTCTCAGACACCCCTCAACTTGCAACCACAAGCGGAAAATGTTGGTTATAGCCCAGTGAGTGCGCTATAGGTGCATGAAAGACATCATCTTGAGCCTCATGTGGCTGTCATGGGTGCCGTTAGTAGAGGTTCACTAGTCAGACGTTTGGTAATGCTCAAAATGTCAACAGTGGCAGATACATGGCAGGTACTAAAAACTTTGTCACACTTTTTTCATTTTGTGAAAGTTGTTGACGCACCAACCATTATCACCTTTGGACATGTGTTTATAGAGGTTTGTGTGTGGTGTGTTTGTATGCAAGTTGATTGATGACTGCATGAGAGGTTGTTTTGATTGGGGGATTCCGCCCCAATGGCGTGTGAATCTCATGGGCCCTTGAATGGTGGCGGTCTGTGGATTGGAGTGCTTACATGTATTGGATTGGGTCAGTGGCTGACAGTATTAAAGTGTTGTGTGTGGTGTGTGTGAAAGCGGTGCCTTGGCGTGGTTGAAAGGCTCTAATTCAGTAGTCTTGGTTTCAATATTTAAATAATGTGATTTGAATTTGTTCTTTAAAGCAAACATTTTTGGAAGCATCAAAACCAAACCAGTGGAAGTGGTGAATTAACTTGAAAAACTTAAGGCCAGATCCATATCTGTGACAGCAAGGATACTTCATCCAGACGGAGTATCCTTACAGCCAAGATGATGGTCCTCCCGCTGTTTAATGCCCCATAGTCATGGGAGATGTCTCACATGGGGAGGGAAGGCATTTTGTTTTTATTTTATAATTAAAAAAAACATTTTGACAGACTCCGTCATGTTATTGGAGCTATGCATCAAACTTAAAAAAGGACAGCAGTTCCTACCAATGATTTTTAATTGTCCACTAGCTTGGAAGTCATTTCTAAATTTGGTGGGAGGGGTAGCCTCGGCCTGGCAGATGCCTTGTCCTCTGCCAGGCAGGCAGAGAATTCTACGTGTATCAAAAATGTAAATCTGGCCCTTTGGAAGTACTTTTTTTTTGCCAACTAAACACCTGGTGGTGTCCAAGGTTGTGTAACTTGCATTGATTCCGTTCACTTTCCCATAATGCCCTGCAAAATTTGAAAATATGTAAATGGCTAAGGTCACTCATTTATTTATTTACAATTTCTGCTGGAAATTTCTCGAATCTGTTGAGATCCACAAAGGACAAGCAACAACATTCCCACGTGTCTGAACAAAAAAATGGAAGCCAATTTGTGTGGGTGACCCTAATGCCCAAGATTGCAAAGGGTAAAAATCGTTAACACGGGCTCCTCAATGTTTTCTACTGAAAACCAACACTTTATTTGCAAGGTGGGTAGCTGTAGATTTTGAGCCCTAGTTAAGCTTTTGAAAACGAGACAAACAGGGGAGTCAAGCAGTGAATGGCTTGCGTGCGCTCAGGTAATTTTACCCAGAGGCCTTTGCAAACCTTAAACTTTGACTAAAAATACACATTTTCCTCATATTTCTGTGACAAAGTTCTTAAATCTCTAGGGAGCCACACGTTTCCTACCATCCAGAGTTCCCACAGGTCTCCTGATAAGAATGGTACCTTCACTTGTGTGGGTGGCCAGGAGACCGCCACACAAAAGGCACTAAAGTGCCACATGGAGAGATCAGCGATAAGAGCAGCTGCGGTATTTTAGGCCGTGCTCGGCCACCACCCACAGAAACATAACATTTTATAAAAGTAAACACCCAGAGGTGGTGTGCATTGCGTGGATCCTACCCACAATGCCTTTCAAATCTCACCTATAATCACACATTTTCCTTACACTTCTGTGAAGGAAACTTCTGGAATCTGCAGGAATTCACAAAAGTCCTACCACCAAGCATTACCCCACTTGTGCCAATAAAAAGGCTACCACACTTGTGTGGCTGGGCCTAGCGCACACAACAGGAACAGGTCAAACCAAGGTCAATCAGAGCCCTTGGGCTATTTATGATGTATTGAACACAATAGGTTTGCCAAAGTGGTGCGAGCATCATTTAACTCCTAATTTAATACTAGTAAAAGCATCCTTACATGTTAAACCTAAAACCATTCATTCTCATTTTTTATATGAGATGCATAATGTTTTCAATATTGCCATTGTGGTGAAGTGTGGCTCAATGGTTAGAGCGGCAGACTCTGATGCAGAGGTCTAGCCCGGGACCAGGGTTCAATTACCCGCCTCGGCGGGTCTTGGGCTCAAAACTTCCACGGACCTGATCATTCTCGCCTCGGTGCCTATTCCAATCATGGAGTCCCACTCTGCACCACTGGGCAATAGCTTGCTTAATCTCCACAACGGCCCCCACAACGCTAAGGATGCCTGGCCTCCACCTTGGGGGTGCCCAGGAGCGGACACCTCACAGGGAAAGCCAGGATGGGTTCCACAGCGGTATTCGTACAAGCGCCTTGAGACCCTTGCGGGTGAGTAGTGCGCTATACAAGTATCAATTTACATTTTTTTTTTTTTTGCCATATAGGACACAGTCCGGGGCAGATCTATTGGTTTGGTCACCACTGGTTATAAAATAAGCCGTCCGTGCTTTCTGCACTGTGATATTAAGATGTACTACTAATGAGAATTAATTGCCCAATTAAGATAATATTGACTGCAATGACTGCAGTATTTTGCCCTGCATTTCAACCACAACGGTCTCCTGGTATTTTAATCAGAGGTGCGGGATTGTAGGTTTGCAGAACTATGAATCATGTTCTACAAAATCCATATTGAGTGTCACAGTGCAGGCTGACGGACACAAAACCTCCGCTCCTTTCTTAGATGGAATGGTCAAATGATGACTAGAGATGCATTATGCCTCGTCGCGTAATTAAAACAAGTCAAATGCACTTAACTATGGCTTCTACTGCGCCCCGCAGGGATCCGGGTAAGAAAGACACCAGCATATTGCTGCATAAGTAATCAAGCTGGCACAATGTATGCAAACTACATGGCTTGCATTCCCAGCATCCCTGAAAGCCATTCTGGGGTTTGATTTTGTAATTAAAGATGGAGTTCTGAAATATCTTAGTCAAAAGTATTCCTTTGAGCCATATAAAATAAAATTCAAGTGCGGGAGAAAAACGGAGCAGGCCAGTGTCTCCTAAGCTACAGACTGCATAGTCGCTGTGAGCCCAAGTGACGCAGGACTTGCACGCCAAGGTGCTGCAGAACCACACCCTAGGCTACAGGGGTCGTATACCAGAGCCCTCTGCATATTTTTGGAAGAGGTTTCCTGTAGAACACTGTGGTGACATTTGTCGATGGTGGACATCAAGTGGAAGGCGCACAATGTGACATGCACCTCTTTTACAAGCACTACAAGAGACTGGACGTTGACCTCTGACCCGAAAATGGCATCACCACCGACCTCGCCCAAGAAACAACACCCCTTGACCCTGAATTGACCTCGCTCGCATTCCCCTCAAAAGCACAGGAGGGACAATCCTCCTGAACTTTCACCTGCAAGCCCGGATCCAGAAGTAACATCACCCGCTCAGCTGAGATCCACATTTTACCGACTCAAAAGTTATGTCGCCCATGAAGCCTATCCTGTGACCAGAGCAGGAAGTGACAGAACAGGAATTGGCCCCCCGACCCCCCTTCCCAACAAGGTGGTGGTTATATGATGTTACAACGCATTCCGTTGCAACGCATGCCTTTTCCACGCATGCGTTACAACGGAATGCCATTACCACGCATATGGTTTACCAAAAAAATGCCTTTACCACGCATAGTTTAACAACTTTTTTCGTTGTTTAACTATGCATGATATCGGCATTTTCATGTTAAACCGACTGCATGATTGATTATGTAGTTGAAATCTATACATGTTTTTTAATTATGCCTAACCTAATACATTATTATTATTAAAAATGTACTTACATTTTCTTTCGACGGTATTCTCCTTCTTCTAAGTGGTCCTTTCTCTATTTTTGATGGAGTACGTAGACGCACGTACGTAATCACGTCTGTTAGGGAGGCTCTTTCCATGAAGGACAGGCACAGAAGAGCGTGTTTAAGGTTAGTTTTCTTTTTTTTTTTTTTATTAAACTCTCTCGTTTGTTTGCTTTTTTTGGGGGGGGGGGGGGGGGAGACCCCCCAAGCCCCCTCCCCTTTTTTCCGACCTTTAACTCACATTCCTTTACTACGTTTTTCGTAGTAAAGGAATGCGTGGTAAAGGTTATAGTGGTAACCACGCATGCGTTGTAAAACATGCGTGGTTAGTGCATTCGTGGTAAAGGCTTCGTTGTAGTGGCTGTTTCCCCATGTATATATACAACATGTTTTTAAAGTAAAAACACGAACATGCCTGAACACGTTTCTATAAACTGTGCATCGTCCCTTTGAGTTAAAGTGGTGGTGGGGGGGGGGGGGGGCGGGGGGGGGGGGGATGGGTGAATGGATAGATGTTAGTTGAAGTGAGTAGTGTGTCTCAGAGCGGCAGCGTCTACGGTTTAGTTGAGACAGCAAACAGAAAAATTAATTAAAATAGAATTTTAGAGCGGACTAAATCAGCTTTAGCATGTTCAAAGGAAACAAAGGCATAATTGCCACGTAACAAAAGAATTCTGGCCTACCTGCTCATGGCTGTCTCACAATAGCAATGCAAAAGCAAATGACCGGTGTTGGGACGGAAATTTCCTCTTCATGGTAATAGACGTGCACCCCTGCCCTGGGTGCCCAACTGCACTGATCGCTGGATCCCGAATGCTAATTTTTGTTGTCGTAGGCAAACACGGATCATGCATGTGCACCAGTAAATAGGCCCTTCTCATGGATTGTGGTCCTGTTGACTGGGAGGGCGCCCAAAGAGTTAGCCTCATAGGGGTGAAAGGCTACCGCCTTCACCAGGAGTTAACGGTACAAAAGGGGGTGGTGATGGACGGAGCATCTGAATCAAACAAAAGATCTGGGTTTAATCCATCACCGTTCTTTAGCCCACTCTGCCAACCCAGTTCAGACATGGCTATATGCAAATCAGTCTGACCCTGTGCCTCATGGGAACAGTCCAGCCCGGACTGCCAAGCCATGTCTTCCCTGGACCGGAAACAAGCTTCCGAGGACCGGTTTCTGGCATTCCAGCCGTTTTCAGCCCGGCTTGCTTGAATCCAGTGGCAAAGTGAGCAAGGGACTCACGTCTGAGCATAACCTGCCACACTTATGGCGGCCAAAAGCGGTACAAAAGGGGGTGGTGATGGACGGAGCATCTGAATCAATCAAACACTCACACCCAGTCAAAAGATCTGGGTTTAATCCATCACCGTTCTTTAGCCCACTCTGCCACCCCAGTTCATACATGGCTATATGCAAATCAGTCTGACCCTGTGCCTCATGGGAACAGTCCAGCCCGAACTGCCAAGCCATGTCTTCCCTGGACCGGAAACAAGCTTCCGAGGACCGGTTTCTGGCATTCCAACCGTCTTCAGCCCGGCTTGCTTGAATCCAGTAGCAAAGTGAGCAAGGGACTCACGTCTGAGCATACCCTGCCATACCCTGCCACACTTATGACGGCCAAAAGCGGTACAAAAGGAGGTGGTGATGGACGGAGCATCTGAATCAATCAAACACTCACACCCAGTCAAAAGATCTGGGTTTAATCCATCACCATTCACCAGGAGTTAAGCCGCACAAACGTGGTGGTGGCAGCAGCATACTGTGTAGTGAGCAGAAGGAGTGAACAGGTCCTTTTTAACAGTGTCACTGGAGTGAGGCCTACAGACACTCACTTTTTAATTAAAATTCTGCCGCAGTGTGCTTAACTCACCCTTAGCCTACATCAGTTAGATGTAAAGTGCAGTGCACTTGTGGTGGCTGCACTGGTTGTATGTGTGTCTGGGAAGGGTATAATGCTGGGAAAGAGCAGTGCTGTGTAGTGCGTGCATGTAGTGGGTGTAGGAGTACCTGCAAAGTGCACAGTACATGACAGTGCGTGCATGGGGAGTACATCAACGGGGTGTATATGTATACCTGCGAGGGGTACTGTAAATAAATGGTATAGTGTGGTCAGCATGCATATGTGTGTGTTGGGTGCATGTTTGCCTGCAAGTGGCTTCCCAGAAAGACTACAGTTCTGAGCAGTGCACATGGAATGAATGAATGTGCTGATTGGATGTTGGTATGTGGTGGCACAAGATGTGGAGGCAAAGTGATGGATAGTGTGTGTGCTGTGTACATATGCTAAGTGCAAGTGTACTTGTAATGGTACATTTCATGGAGGACCCTGGATTCCATTTTTGGTGACCGAGGCCTGCCTGTTGAAAACATGAGAAGGAAGAGGAATTCCCCTGGAAAGGATTGTGTATTGCTGCATTCCCTTGAGCAGGGTGGGGCACACTGGAGGAGGGAGAGCAGGGTTTCCCCTCTTCACTGCAAGGATCCTCTTTGATTCAGTGAGATCACAAGGAAAGGGGCAGGACACATCTCAGGAAGGATATAGGGGGGATAATGGAAACAAAAGAGCCTAATATTAACCATTTGATGCACATATCACTCTGGCTGACATCCAGGTGTGAACTCTAATCACTCACATGGCCTGTGTTGTGGGTTAGTTTTTGAGTCTCTCTTGCTGTGGAAGAGGGAGATGTAGGAAATTGTAATGTTGTGGGATGTGACAGGCACTAGGACCAGCCCAGCACGTGTAATGTGGGAAGGGGACAGGGAGGAGAGAGAGAGGAGGAGTTAGAGAAGGCAGTAAGGAGTAGGAGAAGTACGAAGGCAGAAGTACAGTAATAGAGCACCCAACAAATACCTTTTGTGTCGATGTCATCTGTTTCTGCCTACCGACACTACAGAAGGTGGATTATTATGTGGTATTGGTGAGTACCCTTATCATGCAATATTATTACAATGTTTCAAAGATGATCCTTGTATGCACAACAATAATGCTTAGCTCAGTCCTGGTAGTGTGGCAGAGAGCAGTCAGGCATTACTAGAGGAAGCGGTGTTAAGTATTTTACAGCACCATAAGAGTTCATAAGTACTTGACAAGATTCAAGAAACATCCAACACCCAAGTATAACAATACAGCTTTTTTTATATAATTTTAGAGCCCAAAATGAACTTTTTAGCATACATATAACCGGAGTTATAGATTTTCAAAGCATTAGAAAATAAATGCATTAAATAGTGTAGACCTTTAACATTGCGGTCAATGTGAAAATCTGCTACTTACAATCGGTCACTTAGAGATCGAGTTGCGGTGTACCTTCGCAGGGTAGAGGTCTTTGGGGGACCAGGGCCCAACAGTGTGTTCAATTTCACCTGGCTCGTGGAGTCTGGGTGCAGTGGTTGTCCTGACTGGCAGTGGTCTTCAAACGGGACTCACGCCCAAGTTGCTTTTGACAGAGACGATGCCACCAGAGGGCTCGATGGCTAGTGATTCTTTAGATGCGGAGCTTGGGTTTACCTGCATTTTGCATGAACTGGTCCCACCAATCTAGGGGAGCCTGAGGGTGCTTCTGGCTTCAACAAGGAGTTTCTCTGCCAGGGAAAGCTGAGTTTAAGCCATGGACGAAAGCCAATAAAACAGTTCCTAGCAGTGTTGCCACAGATCCAATGTATCCTTCCCTTTGTTTTTGCAAGTTTTTTTGTCGGTGAAAACAGTCATCCTGGTGTCCTTCTTTGAAGTAAGTCAAACAAAACTGAGGTTCTGGTGTCCGGGGTCCCTTAAATCCTGGATTATGGGGAGTTAGAGGTGTGTGAGCTAGTAGCCAATGAACACATAATCCCTTACAGCTAATTTGCCCCGGAGGTAACAACATCAGGTGGTGTGGGTTACCTTTTCTATCCATAGCCCATTATATCTGCCCTCCTTAAAATGGCAATAATCATCTTTAGGTGGGCAGATCAGGCTGTTCACCCTGGAGGTGTTGCCAGTCTTCCTGAAGGTGTACACCTCCTGCATACCTAATTTACCGCCTTGCCAGGGTCCAAGCATGCCTGGGGCAAGGGGAGGGTTGTGTCCTCTTCAGAGGGACAGCTCATATGCATATCAGAGGTGGTGCAGCCTTTGAAGCTCACCATTCTCATGCGTCACATCACTAGCCCACATGAGTGGAGGAAGGTGTGACCTCCTGGGAGGGCTCATACTGCCTGGCAGGTGGTCAGGAGCATGTCTTAGTGGCAGCTGGGGCTGGAAAACCTGGGCCTGCCAGCCAAAGCACATGTCAGCTAGGGTAACCAGGTGAGCAACTATTAGCTAGCCACCTGGGTTCATGCCAGCCTTCCCTTGGCACCAGATACATGTCAGGGGAGATGGAACACCAAACTTGACATATTTAGCTAGTACCATAATGAAGTTGGTAACCCGGGTGCAAGTCCTATTTTATCCTATGGACCACCCATCACTTATAGTGCACTTTAATTGCAAAGTCACTGCAGAGATATATAAGCTTGCACTTAAATATCTACATCTTAATATATTGCACCTTGCCTTCTGGGCAAAAAATACCTTCTCTAGGAGTGACTGATATATCCTTAAGAGCAGTGCAATGACCCAGTCACACATGGTGAGAGCAAAGTTTAAATGGAGCAGTGAACACTGTTCCTGCACTCTGCAATGGTATGTCTGCTATCATCTGTTTACCCGGATCACTCAGAGTGGCACAACCAGTGCTACAGGCCCTGAGCACCCATTTAGCACCTTTGCCCTGGATACCACAGTATCACTTACCAGGGGCTTACAAGGGAGGTATGGTCTCTGACAATTGGGGATGCCAACTACACGTCACTTTTAGGGAGAGTAAAACCAAAGAAGATGATGGACAGAGTGTTGAACATTGCAAGCACTCGCCCTCAGTCAACTGATCTGGGTTTAATCCATCATCATTCTTTAGGTCACTCCACCACCCCAGTTCAGACATGGCAACATCTTCCCTAGAACGGAAACAAGCTTTGGTTTTGCTTTGTTTGCCCTAAGTTGGCAGGATATGCCAAGACGTGGGTCCCTTGCTCACTTTGCCACTGGATTCAAGCTAGCCTGGCTGATGATGGCTGATTAGCCAGAAATCAGTCCCAGAATGCTTGTTTCCGTTCCAGGGAAGACATGGCCTGGCTGTTCGGACTGGACCCATGAGGCTTAGGGTCGGACTGATTTGCATATGGTCATGTCTGAACTGGGGTGGCAGAGTGAGCTAAAGAATGATGGATTCAACCCTGATCAGTTGACTGAGGGTGAATGCTTGCAATGTTCAACACTCCGTCTATCATCCCCTTTGGTTTTTCTTTTAGGGAGAGAGCACTAGCACTGCAGCCTGGTTAGCAGGCTTCAGTGCACTGTCAGTCGGAAACCAGCATCTAGTAGTTCAAATGGGGGCAAAAAGTGCGGAGACATCTGCAAAGAGTCCTATTTTCTTACAGGAGAGAAGTATATTCTTTAAAAGAAGCAGAACCCCAAAATAAAACTTCAACGCCCCAAATCAATATGGCAATGGATGCATTGAGGATGGTGGTGAGTTGGTGACTGATCTAGTTACTTCATAGGTTAACAAGGTGGTGGGGGCAGGGGGCAGTGGGAGCTCCTGAGTGGATGGAGCTCATGATGGCTGAGGTGTCCAGTTTGGTGAGTGGTTCCCAAGTGGTGAGATGTTGTTCGGTGGAGGTTTCCATTCAAATGAGTAGGCTGTGGAGATCTGTGGGTTGGGCTCAACGTTCTTGTAGATGATAGATGTTTTGTTGTTAAAGTGATTCGCTGGAGCTTTGCAGAGTTCCAGTAAGGGATGGGTCCTGTGCTCATTGGCTGTTGGGTAGGCAAACTCTCTGATGATGGTGAAGAATTCCTTGGTGTGGTTGGTGCTGGCTTGGTTGGTGCTGGCTTGGATGATATCTGCAAGGGCATCCATTTTCATTTCTTTGAGTTGTTGGTGGCATTTGTTTAGGGCGGATTTGAAGGTGGTGCAGTCTGTATCATCTATGCTGGTGTGCCACCTTCTTGGTCCAAGTGAGTTCCGAGGTCTGGCTGTTTATGATTCGGTTGCTGAATGTGAAGATTGAGTCCAGTGTGTGTCCTGCTCGGATTGCAGGGTCTGTAAACTACTGGGTGAGGCCGATGTTGTCCATTTGTTCCAAGAGGTTGGCGGAGTCAGTGTCTGTGGGGTCTTCCAGTTGGAAGTTTAGGTCTCCAAGGAGGATGTAGTGCTTGGATTCAATGGTGAGTGGCTGATAAAGTTAGTGATAGCGTCACAGAGAAGTGTGCGAGGACCCGGAGGTCTGTAGAGGAGGGGGCCTCTTTGATGGTAGTTTTGTCATCGGTGTGGAGTTGAAAGTTCAAGTGTTCCATGGTTGGTGTGGTTTCTTCTTCAGTGGTGGATGTGCAGTGGATTGATTATTAGTGGATGATGGTGATGCCACCGCCATGTTTGTTGGTGCAGTCCCGTTGTGTCCTCTTGTAGCTGTTGGGCATCGAGGGAGCAGAGGAGGGGTTGAGCCAGGTCTCTGTGATGAAGGTTACATCGGGGTTGAGGGTGGAGATGGTGTCCCAGACTTTGGTGGCATGTTTGCAGAGCGATCTTGCATTGATGAGGCATTGGAGTGGTTACATGGTGGTGTTGGTTGGCAGAGATGGCATAGAGCAGATTTCCGTGAAGGCGGGTGGTCTGAGGTTGCAGGTGAAGAGACAGCAGTGGCAGGTGAACGGCCCAGAGGTGAAGCAAAGAGATGCGAGGCAGGATTTGTTGTGGGGTCCAAAGCTCGGAGATATTCAGTGGACTACCTGAGGGTGCCCGGAAGGCCAGGGTTCCTGGCGCTGGGCGCGGTCCAGGCACAGACAGCTGTGGACGTAAAGATTGCTGTGCCGCGGGGCAGAAGTCTATGCTGTACCGCTGCAGCGACCCTTCGTTCAAAGTGGGGCGGCCATAGTAAGGACTGCTGTTCAGTAAAGGCCGAAGCCTTGTGTGGCAGTGGAGTACGCCAGAAGGGGCTGCCTGGAAAATGTATGCTGTGAGCAGCAGTGACCCGTAGGAGGATTATATCAGACCTGATCCTGTAGATCAAGTTAGGATGCCGTGGATGTATCGCCGCCTCAATGGGATCAAGAACATCGTAATCACCCACCCCCCCTTTTAGAGAGCGTAGAGACACACCCTGCAGGAGGAGTGCAGAAACATATCTGATCACTGCAGGAGCACAACTGGAAGGCTCAAAGTAGAGCCTGCTCCTGCCGAGTGCTCCTGCAACACTCTCATGCAGCCAATTCCCCTGAGCAGTACTAGAGCTGTAGAGTGTATGGGGCACAGGGCCTCTCCAAGATGCAGCACACTTCCTTTCTGCCAGAGTGGGTAAGACTTGTGACAGGCCTACAGGGCCTCAAGGACCTTGCAGCTAAGAGTGCTGCAGTGGCAAAATAATTTTGACTTTAATCGAAAAGTCAGAGTGGACTCGAGTTAAAGGCCTACTACTAAGCATTCCCTGGATGTGGCCACCAGTGAATGGGGAATAACCTTAATCACAGAGACTAACGGGTGAGACAGGGGCTTGTCAATGAAACACTAGAGACCCAACCTCGGGGGGGGGGGGGGGGATATGTGAATACCGTAAAGTTCCTTTGAATGAGTAGATTTAGCAATAATAAACTTCTTTTCATTATAAAAAGTAATTTTAGGCCGGACATTGCTTTATTGATGCAGCTACCCGCTCTTTGAGCGATGAACCGTTTTCATTAATCTGTGTTCACACACCCCCTCCAATGCAGCCTTAGATGGGCCCCAGGTTATCATGAGTAAAAGGCCTCAGCCCCCATCATTGGGCCCAGTGCCCCCTGCGTGCCTCGTGGCCCTCAGAAAAAATACCAGTTGTCAGAATGCCTTTCAAAGAATTGAGGCAAAACTATAACATTGCTCCACAGCAGCATAAAACTGACATAATTCTTAAAGTTACCTCATGTATTTTGAGCACACAAAACAAGCAACTTTTAGTAAGCTGGTGCTTGGGTGGATGTGCAGCAAAGAGCACGTTCTTCTATGGCACTGGGTATTCTGCAGCCTAGTCTCTCATATGTTTTTATGGGTCTGAAGAAAAACATTTGCTGACTCTTACTCAGTAGAAAGATGAATCATAGGATGCAAGAGAAAACAGGCAATTACAAATCAGCTGCTGGTGCAAGCATGGCTAACACAAAGCCAGCAGGAAGGGATTGCATCATGCAAATAAACTGAATACCAAAAATCCGAGTTATTCTTCAGACACAACGTGCTAACTCACATCTGTGAAGAAAGTGCTGAATGCACTAAATCATGCTATGCTAAAAGGCAATAAAAAAAAAGATAGCCATTTTTAGTTTCCGGAAAACTCTAAATATGCTTTGCCTTATGTTCAGTATGTTATCTTGAGATCAGACCGTCCTGGAGTGATCCCTTTGCCCAGCAGTTTCAACAGGCACCAGAAGTTGCACATGGTCAGAGGGAGACATTGTGCATACGATACCACACAGTAGAGGCGCAACCAGAGCCAAATTTCGGTGGGGGGGCTAAATCTTCCAGCAATAGGCAGAGTGGAGATGCAGGGGCTCTAAGAAGGGGTAACAAAGCCTCATTAACAAGCAAATGGTCTTTTAAAGTCCTATGAAGTACTCGAGTGCGGCTGTGAGTGTGCCCGGGAAGCTGCCTCAGCCCAGACTGCCACGCACGACAGGGGGGGGGGGGGGTGCTTTAGCCCTTTGAGCCCAATGGGCATTGCGCGCCTGCCACACAGTGAAGCAGCATTTAGGAGGACTGCATGCTCAACATGGGGTGGGCGCGCGCAGCATATATCTGGCCGCCGAGATGGCGCTGCATGGGAAGGGCTGCAGTCAGGCAGCCGAGTTCTGCACTTGGCAAGAGAGATCATACCTGGACCTCCTTGTGTTCACCATGAAAGGGGGAATGTCACGCCTCCCCCATGAAAGGGGGAATGTCACGCCTCACAAACTGCCCTTCCTGAGGTCCATTCAGAAGATTCTGTCTGAGGTTCCCAATCTAAGACGACGTTTCCTGTGATGTCAATTGCTGTTTGAATCCTATATAAAATAAAATATTAATGAGTGAAGGACGCATTGCAAGCCATACATTACTTATTTTTCACCATGTTCATGGTCCTCTTGCTACTGTTTTTGCTCTTGATTTTTTTGCTTTCGCAGGTGGATTTCACTTTGAATTTTCATCTGGAATTCTTGCTTGGTTCCATCTTCTTCCCTGACATGATAAAGAGGTAGGTGCATAACTTAGCTACTTTCCCATTACTTAAATTCAATCAAAAAAACAATAATTTACAGGGACGTTTTGACACCTGCCATGAACCCTACACTTAAGCATCCTTTTTCATTTTAGATGGATTTTCAAAATGTTGTATAGGTATTTTATAAACGGGGCTTTAGAAAATATATCTGGTGTTTTAATCCATACCACCACCAATATTGTGTGGCTTTATCATAGCTGTCGAAATGTTTATAGAGATAGACCAGTAGTTCCCGCACAAATTTATAAAACGAAAACATTATTCCCAAAAATAAAAGCTTGGTCCCCACCTCGCAAAAGGCGAGAGGTTTATTAAAAGAGCAAAGCTATTGGTAGTTTCGCAATAGAACAAGCATTTGCAATGCAATAGGTCTCACATTATTAAAGTTTGAGCTATTGACCTTGCTAAATAATGCAACACCAATAGCTCAAACTTTAATAATGCGAGACCTATTGCATTGCAAATGCTTGATTTCCTTAATATGGTGTCCAGTGGAACAGATTACTTTTTATAAGTAATGTTCCCAAAACATGCTTACAGGGTTTGCATTCTGACACTAGAAAGATTGCTAAATAATGGTTATTTATTAGGTAAATTGCCCCGACAAAAGCAAACATGTAATTCTCTCAAATCGAGAATCAGATAAAGTGTATGTTCGATTCAAAACTTCAGAAACAGGTGTGCTTACAAAACTAAACATTTATAAACTGTTGTTTGTTTAGCTCCAAACTGATGTCTATATTACTCTGGTTCCAGCCAGCTTTTGCCCCCTAATGTGAGCACTACTTCTTCAGAGACCCCAGTGGTCAATCATCTTGGTTTATTAATTAATGCGCACTTACGCAAACTAAATAAGTTCTAGCGGTGGCCAAGTCATGTTTGTATCAATTTCACTGCATTAGGCGAGTACTTTACTCATTTACGGCTCAAAAAATCACCATTCTGAGAACTCCTGTTTTATTGCGCTTTCATTACTGCAATGCTATTTAATTGTATTCATCAACATTACTCAAATAACCTGCAAGTGGTTCAACATTTTGATGCAAGATTAGCTAGCAGTACTAATTGCAACTTTCATATTTCTAGAGGGGAGCAAAAGCAATACGATGCCAGGTGGAGGAGCGGCGAAGCAACATGGGGGCAGCGGCAGAGCGGATGCCACATGGGGGATGGTACTGGGCGAATCTGAAGCAACACAGGACGGGGTAGGGAAAGGCTGATACAAAACAGGAGGGGATGCAAAAGCAACTGCGGACTAGAGGCAACACAGACGCAATGGGGGCAGGAGCAAAACCAACACAAGGGTTAAACCACAGAGGGTGCGGGTGGGGCGCAGTCAGGCAACAGAAAAAACAAGTTCAAATTGCATTGTTTTGAAGTATTCGGTTTATAAAAGCCTCCTGTGGGAATGCGAATAGCACTGACAAATTCATTTCATTCCAGCCCCATAGACCAAGCCCTGCATAAGGAATTGAGCGTAGAAGTCTATACTACTTGGGGTACCACTTACCACACCCTGTGAATGCCGCAGTGGGTATCTTAAAGTGGTAGGGTAAAGGGTCAATGTTTCCTTGCATGGCCCTGCGGCATTCAGGTGCATGCAGCATCCTTATGGCGGCCAGGCAGCCTGTCGCTTTACTCTGATACCTGGTTAATGAGCAGTAGCTAAGTGCTAGATGTAGGCGTGCGGAAACAGCCCGGCCAGCACAAGCTGGAGACATCCTCTGGCTCTGCCGCTCTTCACTGCCCATCAACGCACATCATTGGGGAAACCACCAAGAATAAGGCAAATCTGAAATTAAATCCAATCACTACGGCTTGGTTTGCGGGAATATAAACGCGGTCCCGGGGCACTAAGTGCAGCCTTTGTCGGGCACACCACACGGGGTTTTGAAGAACCTGCAGCGCGCGCCGTGGGATGGGAATACTGTTTTGCGAACAGGCACTGCATTACCTCCACTTGACCTGATCTTGGCACGCGTGGAACCAGGGCAGGCCTCTTGGATCGGTGCAAGCCCAACTAACCTCTGAATGGTACAGCTCCCCTCCTTTGGGCGTATAGCGGGGTAAAAGGAAAAACGAGTGGCATTCCACAGCGAACAATGTGCTTTCAATTATCGCGCCCGTGCCTGGGCACGATAATTGAAACCACATGGCCTTTGGTGCGCATAATAGATACCAATAGGCCATGGGCTTTGGCCTATTGCCTGCTGTCTTGCTAAAAAAACACACACGTAAATGCCAATAGCCGGACACAAAAGGAAAAGCACACGCACAAGCGTGTGCGATTCCTATGGCAGTCTCTGAAACCCCATGTATAGCTACTAAATGTCTTGCACTGCTGCGCCCTGCACAGCTAGACGCGAGACCTAAAAAACATTGTCACATTATTCACACCATTTAAGCATCTCATGCATAGTGCAGACTTTGCACTGAATGTGCAACAGCAGCTGTTCAATTGCTCTCAAAGTCTTCACCTAGATGTAAACACAACCAAACTAGAAGACTTTAGGTTACACATCACTATTTTTGTACCCAGTACTTTACACCTTCCAGAAAGTGATATTAATCATGTCATATAACATGTCATGAGTAATGTAATATGTTGGGTCTTAAGTAGTGCATGACAGAGGTGCACGTTTGGTTAGATCACTAAACTAGAACTGCTGAATTTCAGTGTTTTACAGTTTTTAAAAATTAGTTCTTAACTCATTTCAACACCAAACTATAGCATCACTTTAATCCTAGTGTATTAATCGAATGTTTTAATTTAGTTTTTTATATAGTACGCTACGATCTTATAGCCAACTTTGTTGTTGCTTCTACTTTTCATTTTTTCAGTAAATTTCTGTATCTTTTTGATTATATAACAAAGTTGACCATACACCCAACCCCCTTGGGCAACCTGCACTGAACCTCGGTCTCTGGCCAGGCCCTATGCCCGCCAAACCCTATGGGTGCCCAACCACCCCCACTTCACTTGGCCTGCAGCCGTGCACTGAGTTGTGCTGATCGGACGCCCATTTCACAGCAGGATACCAATCCCCACAGTGTACAGCCTATGACCTGCACAATTGTGACTGGCAGTAGGGTATGTTTTTTTTTTATTACGGTTATGTTTGTTACTGCAGCACTACAGTACTAATACCCAAATATATATTTAAACCCAATGAGAGCCTCACTGATGATGAACAGTTTCCATCAGGTAATTCCTTTATCTGTAAATAAATCTCTTAGGAGTACATATCTTGTTATCTTGAGAATAGGAGAGTTTAAAATCACCCACACTTTTTTTGCAATATTTATCTTGGAGATTACACCAGTACCTATAAATAAGAAGCTCTGACGAGAGCCCCCCGGATTTTTGCCTGGGACTGCAAACACGTCAGCATCTAATAACACTCAGGAACTGTGAATTGGTTTTGATGTACAGTTTGAGGGAAATGTAATGAAAATTAACCCCTACTGTTTGCATAAATTGTTCCCTGTGTTTGGCATTCCCCTTTCTTGATGAATTGGTGGTTTAAGGGGGTGCCGCTTTTGTGAATTAGAAATGGTGTAGGATCATTTTTGTTATTTGTTCTATGTAGAGATGTCACAGTTTATTGTTTGTTGTTCATTATTTTCTGTACTTGTTTGATTCCTTGTTCGTTATTGGACATGTTTCTGGAATGAACAAGTATTGGTTTCTTTTCATACATGTATGAACTTTTTGAAAAACTGATATAAATATCTATAAACAAAAAGGTTAAATAAATAACCAGATCAAATTGAAAGGTGTTGGTTTGATCGTTGCTTTGAATAAATGGCTTGAAAGTCTATAAGGGACCAGGTTTTAAGCCTCTGAATACATGTCTGGGTTGGGTGACAGCTGGACCTTGAGCCTTCACTCTAGACAGTCACACAAAGGGAGCTGGGGTGTGACATTTCACCTTGATGGCCCATCTCTAGGTTGATAGGCCTTCCTGAGGAAGGGAGGAGCTCACGCTTGCACCTGAATAGGGCTGTGCCTGTCCCTACCAAAGAGCTGCATACTCCCCTGTCGCCAGTCTGGAGGCAGGGCAGGAAAGGCAGATACTTTGTGATCTTCAAAGGACTCTTTGATGTCTCTCTTACTTCAAATGCACATTTGGGTAGAATTACTGGAGCCCTGACACCACCAAATCAGAACTTTGCTGGAACTAAGGACAGTCTGCCAGAACGAACAGCTGCTGTACTGTAGGTGGGTCTGCCACTTTGCTAACTGCATTGCTGTGTTGGCCTTCTGCCTGCTGAGTTGTAGGAGGGACTGCCACTTGTCTCGTGCTTTCTCAAGTCTTAGGGACACAAAAGACATCTCGCAACATTGCTGGTCTCTGCCATCTGAGAGTCCTGCATTTGCTTGTGGTGTCCCCTCCAGTCCTGGGCATTAGAAGTGGGTTCTGCAGCTGTTTTCTGCAAAAATCAACACAGTGGCCCCTTTGTGCCAATTGGAACCGACACAGTGCCCTCCGTCGCAGTGACGATTCGATGACAAACCAGTGCCAATCCAGAGACACCACTACAAGGCTGGACTTCGACACAGCGCCATCCCTTCAATACAATCTGCAAGGTTCGACTTCAACACATCGACCCGACTAAGTGAATCGAAACAGAAGCAGTGAAGTCCTTGATGCTGAGATGGTACTTTTTCAGTGGCCCCTGCTTGAATGAATGAACAAATGAATATACATTTTGTAGAGCTCGAACTTAGCCCAGGGGCATCAAGGCACTGCAGAAAGGGATCAGAGTAAAAGATGTCTAAGATTTCGAGGGCTTAACGGTTAGGACAGGTGAAGAACCAGGTCTTCAAGGTCTTACGAAATAAAGAGTGAGCATACAGAGTGGAGATTGGGAAGGGAATTACACAGATTAGCACCTTTCAACCAAAAAGGCCTCCCTCCCCACTTGGCTTTCTTAACCCTGAAAACTATTACCTGGTTCTTGCTTGCAGACCTCAAATCCTTACTTGGAAGGCATCTTTGAAACATTTTATTGAGACCCTCTGACCCCTTATTCGGGACGGCTTTGTGGACCAGGCATAAGGCTTTGAACACAATTCTCCTCCCCAATGGGAGCCAGTGCAGGCTTCTGATGGTAGCTGAAACTAAGTGGAACTTGGGAAGACCCATAACCAGCCTGGCGGCGGCATTCTGCACCAGTTGAAGTCGATGTAAAAGTCCCTTGTTTATCCCTACATAAAGGGCATTGCAGTAGTCTAATATAGACACCACAAGGGCCACCACTGCCTGTTTCCAGAAAGGAAGGGAGAGAAAACAGTCTGTACCATCCCAAAACAGGTAGAGACCGTTATATTTATTTGTGAGCCCAAGGAAAGAGAGGAATCAACAATGACGCCTAGATTCTTGGCACTGAGACAGGAGCAAGGGTAGGATCCAAGAGGGTCAGGCCACCAAACCTCCGACCAGATGTCCATCTTGTCTCCAAAGATTAGGACCTCCGTTTTGGCCCCATTGAGTCTTAGATAGTTCTCAACCATGTGTTTCGGGGCACAGAGTTTTCTCCAGATGGAAGTTAAAATGTAACCTTGGAGGTAGCGAGATAGGGCTCTATACAGCTACTGAAATTCTGGGAGAACAGAGCTCTGGGTCCAGGAGGCCGATAGGTAACCAATCCAATAAAACTTTCAGTTCGTAAAACTTTCAAGGAAAAATAAAGGGCTTGATAGGGATCTGAGGGAGAAGTAAGGCCCTCTGTACCACCACAGGAATAGATGTCTTTATACATTATCCCTAAAGCCCCGCCTACCCTCCCTTCCCTATCAAGTCTAACCAAGAGATACCCAAAAGGAATGGCCTCCACCAAGTCTGGACCTGAACAATCTCTGGCCCAGGTTTCCGTGATGAAGACCCATTCGGGTTTTCGGAAGGGACACAAAGTCATTACATAGGGTGGCATGTTTGATAAGGGATCTGGCATTGAGGAGATATCCCGTGAAAGTGTGTTTCAGAGGCAAGGGATTAGGACTACTACTATCCTCAAAGGGATTATCTGCTGCACCCAACAAGAAAAATGCCTCACAATTGGCATATTTAAACCGCTGACCGTCAATCGGGTCCTCAAGGTTGATAGAACTACAATGCTTATGAGCCTGAGATTGAAGCTCCAGGAGCTGTTCCCTGGAGTAGACCAGGGGCTTACCAGAGGTTTGGGAGAATTAGCCAGGGTCTCTGACGCAAGACGCAAACTTGTCACGGACAGGCGCAGACGGGCTTGCCTTTGGCGGGCCGGTGGCGCACCCGCTGCGCGCGTCTGCTGCGAGTCTGGCCCAGCATCAAACAGCAAGCCTCGGTAGACTGGCAAAGGAGCGAGAGACCCTCTAATGATGAAATTCCCGAGTAAAAATACAGTAAGATCTGGCCTGACCTCCATTGCAGTTGGCCTGAACTTTGGATTTACCCTGGTCTAGTACGATCTCAAGTAACCTTTTAGCGCTATTGACCTCTAAGCACTGTGTTGTAACTTACCCTTTTAATTGAGTGTTCTCTTCAAAAGAATATTATGTCAGACTGGAAGGCTCCTTTCTCAGTTGTTCAGTCGCTGCTGGAGCGTCGGTCTGGTTTTCTGGTGGGTCTCTACTTCTACTTATTGGATTTTTGTTTTGTTCTTGTTGTACTCCGATAAATATTCTGTATTTGTCTACAATGGTGTGAAGTCGTTTTGCGATGTTTGCCCTGTGTTAATGCAATTTAAGTGTTGCATAAATACTTTACACATTGCCTCCTAAATTAAGCTTGACTTCTTTGTACCAAGCTACCATAAGGTGAGCAGAGGTTAATTTACGGTGTGTTCTTTATGACTTACCCTGGCTAGGATTGTGGTCCCTACTTGTACAGGGTGCCAACAAGAGACCCAGTTTCTAACAGGCAGACATATAGCCATTTTTCAATTTCCCTCACTGCCAGAAAAAACCTGTCCGGTATATATATATATACACACATACATACATACATACATACATGCATGCATACATACATGCATGCATGCATACATACACACACTGCCTTCTTCTCCAAGGACAAGAATGAGGACCCAGCAGGGGAACATTCGGAGGCCACTTTATTCACAGGATACACAAGTTGGGCGAATGCATTTCGGCTTCACACAAGCCTTCGTCAGCGCCAGGTAACTATCAGAGCAAGTTAGCAAGTTCGTGGTTCACTGTAGGTTTTTGAAGTGTCCTGTCTTTGCCGCATTGGTTACTGCCAGACCCGCCCCTTAGCGGATACTTGGGTCCACCTGCTATGCGTAATTGCAGTGCAAGCGGACTACAATACCCAGAATGCAGTGTCGATTCCAGGTAGGTCCAATGCGTGGGTGATGAATTTGCTGCAAGCAGGGCCCCACAAAGATGCTGAAATACCGCTCTCTGCCTGTGAAAGGTACCCCCTCCGGCCTCCAAACCGCAACAACCACTGTAGCCAAGGAGTCAAATTAGCGGGGACTTTCGTGAAAATCACCTCGCCCAAAGAGGAGGCGGATGGCGCCTTCACCGCTCGCTTCTTCCTTGCTGGGGGGTGGAATTCAGCCTATCCAGAAACCTGGATTGTCCCAAAAGTTTCACTGAAGCAAAAGTAAACAGCGTGGCTGAAACCTCTTAGCGTTGCGGGGATCCTTGAAAGTGCGTCACTGGCATCCGCGCTAAAGTATGCACACTGCCTTCTTCTCCAAGGACAAGAATGAGGACCCAGCAGGGGAACAGTCGGAGGCCACTTTATTCACAGGATACACAAGTTGAGCGAATGCATTTCGGCTTCACACAAGCCTTCGTCAGCGCCAGGTAACTATCAGAGCAAGTGAGCAAGTTCGTGGTTCACTGTAGGTTTTTGAAGTGTCCTGTCTTTGCCGCATCGGTTTCTGCCAAACCCGCCCCTTAGCGGATACTTGGGTCCACCTGCTACACTCAATTGCAGTGCAAGCAGACTACAATACCCAGAATGCAGTGTCGATTCCAGGTAGGTCCAATGCGTGGGTGATGAATTTACTGCAAGCGGGGCCCCACAATGATGCTGAAATACCGCTCTCTTTCTGTGAAAGGTGCCCCCTCAGGCCCCCAAACCGCAACAACCACTGTAGCCAAGGAGTCAGATTAGCGGGGGCTTCGTGATAATCACCTCGCCCAAAGAGGAGCCGGATGGCGCCTTCACCGCTTGCTTCTTCCTTGCTGGGGTGGAGATATATATATATATATATATATATATATATATATATCTCTCGAGTCAGCAAAAGCTTGGTAGAGAATGGCCCAGGCTTTATCCGGGACCATAGGCAGCACTTGCACAACTGTTTTCCACACTGTGTGGAAATAAAAGCCAAATACCCATCCGGTTCTCATGGACCACACTATACGGCTGGTGGAAGAGAAAATTATTTTACTGAAGGTATAAACTTCTTTTATTCCGTAACCATGATGTAGTATGGATCAGGATTTATCTGGAAGGTGGAAGACTGGACCACCGGTTAGGGTGCTGGGAGAGGAAGGCTGGGTCCCCCGGAGCGGAGGTTGGCAGTGACCAATGTTCCTGTGCATTGGAGTGCTTGAGCAGGGCTTGGCCGAGGCCCCAAGCAGGACAATTTTGAGAGCCTTTTTAAAGGGTGGTAAAGGTTCGGAGTAGGATAGCCCGGGCTAAAGCACCTCCGTCAAGACCTTGATCAGGACCTCAACTGTGGGCAATTGAAAGTCCAAGACCTCAACCACCCTCCGGAGCACCATTGCGAAAGAAGCCCGTTCCGCCGCAGCCGCTGTGGGAGGAGTCCAGATCACTGGCGTCAACCACATTCTCGTACCAGGTGTCATCAGCCATGGACTCTGTTAGAGGGTCAAAAATCAATAGGGATCCTCAGAACCCCTCCACTCATATTTCTCTTTGGGCCCTACAGGGAAATTGGGCTCCTGGATTCTGGGCCTGGTCAGCACAGGAGCAGACGTTGCGCGACACTGGTCAGGCTCTGTATTGGAGTCGGGAATCACAACAGGTTAGGCGTTGGTTGCACTGGGAATGGTGCCTCTGGAATGGTCTCTTGACGAGGTCGCCAGCGGAGCGCACAGGAGCGGACGGTGCGTGACACCGGTCAGGCTCTGTATTGGAGTCGGGAATCACAACAGGTTAGGCGTTGGTTGCACTGGGAATGGTGCCTCTGGAATGGTCTCTTGACGAGGTCGCCAGCGGAGCTCCAGTTGTAGACCCTTCCAAACCAATAGGGCCTTAAGGTGCTCCAGAGGGGTCCAGCAGCACAAACATAATGCTCATGGTCTCATAGTATTCATGGAGTTGGGCGGGTTTGCTCTGGTTCTGATAAACTCAGGGAAGAGCAGAGCAGACCTAGTGTCAGACGTCGGCTCCACAGGAACAACTTGTGAGTGGAGCCTAGATTTGTTGCATTGTTCACTTGCGTCGTCCAAAGAGTGGGGGCAATGTGGAGAAGCTGAAGAATGATTTGACTTCTTCTTAAGGACTACCAGGACTTGTTACCAGAAGTCGTCCTGGAGTGCGATGAGGATTGATGCGAGCAACTCCGGGAAAGATCCTGTGGCCTCCTAAGTGAACAGGACCTGAAGCTGTGTGGAGTCCATGACAAGCAGCCAAGAGCCTCAAGGCTTGCTCCCAGAGGGTCTTAGAGTTCATGGTCTGGCACTCTATGCAGGATGCAAAGTCATGGTCTCTCTCCAGGCAATACAAACACAACAAGTGGTGGTCCATCACCGACCATTTGTTGATGACAGACACCACAAGGTTTGAACCCAGGAAGTTTCTTTGGGGAACATCTTCTGAAAAATAGAGAAGGAAAAAGGCACACTAGACTTCGACAAAACATATAAAAAACATCCAATCCAAAGAATGATCGAAGGGAGCTCGTCCCGGATCCACTCCGATGGTGCAAAAAAGAAAAGAAAAAAAAGGAACTGAGGTCAGCACGCTGCCGTGGCACTTACATAGACACCGTATGTCACTTCCATTGCAGGTGACACTGTGCAAAGAGGAACAATGCCAACTACTGTCACACAAGGAGATTGCGCAAAAATTTCCAGATCCAGTCAGATGCCTGGGGAATATTTTAAGGCACGCGTACTCACAACCATTTTGCCATAGGCCACAGAGTATGGTCTGAGGGCCGCATTGATGCCAGCATTGTGGGAGTGGAGTCTTGTGCGTGGGGGGAAACGGGGTAGGGTTTAGGTGGTCGTAGGGGAAGCAGATCATGTTGCGGTCAAGGAGTCATTGGGTTATTTGAAGTGCTGCATTCCATATTGTCCTCTAAATGAAGCCCTTAGTCTCTAATAAGTCATAGATTTGACAATACTTTGTTATGCTGTCTCTGAATAGCTACCCTTGTATCACCCCTTGGGGTATTCCTTTGGAGAGTCAAGTGTAAAAAAGTAGTAACGTAATTTTTGCATTGGAATGAAATAGAAGTGCATAATGTAAAACCAAAAACCTAGTATCAATCCTGGCTTCCCCAATTGTATCAATCCTGGCTTCCCCACTTGACTAAATTGTGTGATCTTAGGATATTGTCTAATTTCATTTTTTCCTCCTTTTTTAGGTCTCACGTAGCGTTGCAGCGCACATGCACTGCTCGCTCTGTGAGACATATTGTGGTAGAGGAGATTTCAGAAGGGGACTTGAAGCCCCGCCCATCATTTTCATTGGCTGCCGTCATCGTTTATGCTAAACGGTGGCCTCCGGTGGGAAATGAGGCTTCTTTGTTACCGCCCGGTCTCCTTTTGGGACGGCCCAGCCAGACTGGATTGTTTACTTCACGGCGGTCGTGAGGGTATTTCTGATCTAAAGGAGGCGTGTTATTATGTGCTATTTTGGCCTCGCCAATAGGACAGCAGTGGCGCTACGTACGCTGAGAGGTAGGCAATGCAAATATAAACAAGCGGCTGCCTTTGGAGAGCTTGTTTTAAAACGTTGAAGTTGAGCGCAGCGTCCACTTCAGGGACAACACGCTCTGTTATAGTTTTTTTTTTTTTTACTTTGGAGCGCGGCGCCCCCTTTAGGGAAACCGCGCTATGTTTATTTATTTATTTTTGTCTCCTGCACAGCAGGCACGCTTCCCTAAGCTAATTTCTATGTGCACACAAGTCGTTCTTCCCAGACGCATACATGAGAAGTGCAGTGAAGGTGCTTGGGTAATGTTTGCATAGTTTTTGATGAGGGTCTTGCAGTTTTCCTCCTGTGAACATGTGTTTGCATCTTGCAGCGGGAGCCGGAGCTGCCGGAGGCTGTCCCCCCCTCCTAAGCGCCGTGAGCCAGCTGAGGTGCCCCTTAGAGGTGGTGCTGCTCCTCTCCATGCTGACGGCCAGAGGCTGCAAAGAGAGGACCGAGCTGGTCGAGCCTTGAGACAGCAGCATACTGAACCTCATTACAGACATCATACAGGGCTTAAGAAACTACCACTTGGCCAAGGAAAAGAGGGTGCGGTTTTACTCCAAATTCACAGAGTACAAACTGGACGACAAAGAAGCACCCGAGTACGGGCATTACTAGGACGAGATGGGACTCAGTGAGTTTCCCATTTGCGCCCCTCCGGTTAGTTAACACCAGCACCCTTATAGAAGGATGTGAAACCGGGCATCCACAAGCACAAGTATTATTTATGGCTGAGGCTGTTGTGATATGAGGTAGGCAGAGCTTTGGGGAGGTGGGTGGTCTCTTTGGACTGGATTGAAGTAAAAGTGGGGCAAATCTTTAGCAATATACTAAAATAGAATTGTATCGAACTTAAATGTCCTGTAAGGAGATGTGTTGTTACCACCTAAAAATAATATCTTGTAGGGCACAGTTAGTTTAATTTTGTGATCGGAATACTCGGATCAGCAGCAGGGCAGAAAACGGCGGTTCTAGCGGACCCGGGAAGTCTTATTGGTTGCCGAGATCCCTGGGGCCCGGCATACAAAATGACACATAGAGACCAAGAAATCGCCTACGACTGGAAGTCAAGCTACCCTAAATGCTTTTTTTTTTTCATCTAAGTACCATGCAATGGCGGCTGCATGTAAATGTTTACACACCCTCCCCCAGTTTTATTTTACATTTATTCATAGCAGCCACGCGTCTTGCCTTATTTTGTAGGCACGTTAGGGCCTCTCTGCGTGCCTTTACTTGCTTCAGCATATTTACTTACCTCTAATCGGCCGTAATCTGTAGTTTACTACCCCCCACCCTGCCCCACCTCAGCGCCTGGCAGCACTCCCACCATGGGCCGCTACTGCTTGTAAAGATGAAAAGCAGTATCAGCCGAAGCGCTGTAGCACTGGCATCAGCCCACTAAGTTGCCCCTCCAGAATTTAACAGCCCTCCCAACTACACAATAGAGTGTAACGGGGCTCAACACTTTTCTTGAGAATCCCTTTCCCCAAACAGGGTTTCTAAACACAGCGACCACACCCCTCAAGGCAGCAATGGGGTTTTGTTACAAGTAGTAGCTGAAAAACAAGATGGGGGTCTCTCACCCTCCCGTGAACCAGTTTCAAAGTCACTCGAGCTTTGCCGGATTTCCTAATGTCCTACCAAATTAGACATAGGTGAAGGAGCAATGGAGGTGGGAGTGGGGGGGGGGGGAGGGCTGGGGGCAAAAGGAAAGGAGAAATTACACCCCTGGTGCCTTGAGAGCCACGCCTCCTCCGCAGTGTACCGGATCATAATTATACCCCTTACTTTTTTATCTTTCATTTTTTTTTTACTTTTATGAGCGCTGCGCTGTCTTTACGAACACCGCGCTATGCAATGCAATAGGTGTTGCTTTTGGTATTGTAAACAAGAACGGCTTTTAATTTTTTAAAAGGCATTGCCATTTACAGTGCCAATATCTCCAAAAATAGCAGTTGCGAGACCGATTTCATTTTTAAATGCTAGCCTGTATTATGACATATAAGAGCACCATGAATACATAAGTTCAGGATATACGCTATAAAAAACCTTCTTTTGTGTTTGATTTAATTAACTATATTGTTGTACATATGTAATAACTCAGGTTACCCAGAGGGTTCCATGAGACAACTGACTTGCCTCTTACTTCACTATGGTCTCTGTTGTCCAGGTGGGAAAAGGCATGGATTTTTTTACATTCATTTTTGAAAACTATAAATTTTAAAAAAAATATTCTTAATTCACTGATATAATCTGATGTACTGAGTTGAAACACGCCTGTATGTTAATAAAATACACCTTTTTTGCATTCTGAAGAAATTGCATCATTTTTGCACAATTGTTTCAAGATGTAATTAAAAATAAATGTGTTCTTAAAGTTAAGTGGTGCATGGTACCTTATTTGCGTCTTTTCTTTTACTTCGGTTACTGTTTATTTCATATCTTTCTGAATGAGAGTGCTGTCTCAAGTAAACAGCAGTCCAGTGCAGTCCTTCAGCTGGGGGCCTCAGGTGAAGGTCAAGATTTCCACAAGCAGTCAGTGGGCCTACTTTGAGTATCACTGTCCTAAGGTAAGGAATCTGGAGCTCGAAGTCTCTATCAGATGCAGGCATTATTATTAGAAAGCATTGTCAAGTGCTCGGTTTGCATTGCAAGCCATTGAAACCCTTTCGAAGACATAAGACTAAAATTAGAACAGGTGATATTGATATTCAGTGTTCCGACCAGTGCAATACCTTTCCACAGAGATGTTGTGCATCTTGCACTCAGTTTCTAAAGAAATCCAATAATGTTCCTGGCAGAGCCTGCAGCCTGAATGACTAATCAATTAATATGTCCAGATGAGTCACCATTTAAAAAAGGTTGTTCCTCAAAATACAGCTCTTCTGCCAACAATTCAATTCCATTTTTAGGTCTCGCCTGTCGATGCGCATGCGCATCGAGCAAGGCGAGAGTATTGCGAGTTATCCACTCTTTATCTGCACTGCAAGGAATCGTGGCGATTCCTTGCAGTGCCCGTGACTTTTAAGGTCAATGCGCATGCGCATTAAGCTTATGCGCATGCGCATTGACCTTAAAAGTCACGGGCGCGTGCATGTCCGTCTTTGTTTACCCGCTCCGCCCCCTCCCGCCGTGTCGCCTTGCCTTCCCCTACTCTCCTCCCCCCTCCTCCTCTCCTCCCCTGCCTGCCTGCCGCTAGCCTTGTTGATGCTTGTTAAACGCTGCCTTCCTGCTTGGCGTCCAGCGTTCTTGGTCTCTTGTTCAGTCTCCCTGATCGACTGGATCTTTTTCTTCAGCTTCTACGGCCATATCATGGCAGAATCCGTTCCCTTGACTGCTCTTCTTTCCAATCCCCCGTCGACACTCGTCGTCTCACTCTGAAGCTGTATATTCTGTCTCTGTTCCCACATCTGATCACGACCTCCGGGCAGTCATCCTTTGTTGCTGGCTCGCTTTTCTAGCGCTGCTGCTCTGCATGCTTCTTTGCGCATCCGTTCACCCTCAGTTTCAGCGTTTGCCTTTCCCTGTGATTGAGCGCATCCTCCGGTCCATTCCCAGCACAGGCCATTCTCCATCTTACACTCGCACAATAGGCCTCCCTCGCTTCTGCCAGTGCACGCCGGTCTCCCTGCCCTCTCACTGCGCGCATCTCGCATTTCTGTCTGTGTGCTACTTTACCAGCGCAGTTTCCCTCTGCCCTGTGCTTCCCAGTCAGTGGCGCTTCTCCCTGCCTGTGGTGTGTGCTTCCCTGTCAGTGGCGCTCCTCCCTGCCTGTGGTGTGTGCTTTCCTGTCAGTGGCGCTTTTCCCTGTCCTGTGCGCTTCCCTGTCAGTGCCACTTTTCGATTCCCCATTGCATGCACTGCATGGTCAGTACCGCTTTTCCCTGCCCTATCAATAACGCTTCTCCCTGCCTTGTGGTGTGCGCTAATCTGTCAGTTCCCTTTTCTCCCGCCCTGTAGTGTGCGCTGCCCATTCTCCCTGCCCTGTGTTGTGCGCTGTCCTGTCGGGATCCCTGCTCCCTGCCCTGTGTGTTGCCCTGTCGGTGCCCCTTCTTCCTGCCCTGTGGTGTGTGTACTGCCATGTTTGGGGTATTTGTTTCTGACCTATGGGGTGCATTGCCCTTCCGTAAGTCCCCCTTCTCCTTGTTTCTGCTGGAAGTGTGTGCTTCAAACTATTAGACCTGGCTGCGGTAATCACATTTTGCAAGCAGACACTTGTTAAAGTGGCAGCTTTCCTGCCATACCAACCTTTCGTAGTTACATTGTAGGGAGGCTGTGATGCATGAAATGAAAAGCAAGTCAGAAAAGACATTACTCAATTCCAATATAAATAATTGTATTTACTACTGAGCGAAGGTGGTCTAGGGGCGCCAAAGGTCGCAAGAAGCTATCGGGCATCCTGCAATCGGCCCATGATAGAGCGGGGCAGAATGGAGTCCGATAGCATTGGTGTATAGATCAAACATTATTAGGTACGCAAATAAAAAGATGGCTATGCAAAAAATGCCGCAGCTGGGACTTATCCGGTGACTGGGACCACTCCTACACATGGGAAGATCTGTACGCAGAATGGAAAATGATAGTGTCTCTGGTTGTAGAATTGTGTTTTTGATGAGTGATGAAACCATTCTAAAAGCTGGAGTTTCTCACTCCCAGAAGGAGAACAATATTGATATCAGATGAGTCTCTGGTTCTTCTGCTTGCATGCTACTTTCGCGGCTCCTTTGATGTGCGTCCATTTGCCACCAGCCACTTAGCCACTTAGCCAATTTGTGTGCAGGCGCCGCCTCTGCTGGCGCGCGCCGCCTCTGCTGCCAGGCTTCAGCACACCAGGCTGCACACCCCTCACCCCCCAGTCACTTCATCCGCGCCCACTTCACACGCGCTCTGCAGGTCATAAACAGGACCATCTGCTCCACTCCCAGCACTGCATGACCATCTTCAAAGCAAGCTTGTAACACGAGCTGCCCTCAGACGTTCCAAGACACACACTTTTAATGCTTCTGAGGTCGATAACATGAGCCCCGTTGCATTGACACACACTGCCCTCACACACACAAGTTACTGTCACACACACACCCTCAACCCCTCACCCTCACTCACCCTCACCCTCACTCACCCTCAACACCTCACCCTCACTCACCCTCAACCCCTCACCCTCAACCCCTCACTCACCCTCACTCTCACTCATCCTCACTCACCCTCAACCCCTCACCCTCACTCACCCTCAACCCCTCACCCTCACTCACCCTCAACCCCTCACCCTCTCACCCTCAAACCCTCACCCTCACTCACCCTCGACCCCTCCCCCTCGACCCCTCCCCCTCAACCCCTCACCCTCCCTCACTCACCCTCACCCCCTCACCCTCACTCACCCTCACCCTCACTCACCCTCAACCCCTCACCCTCACCCTCACTCACCCTCAACCCCTCACCCTCAACCCCTCAACCCCTCACCCTCAACCCCTCACCCTCACTCACCCTCACCCTCACTCACCCTCACCCTCACTCACCCTCAACCCCTCACCCTCACTCACCCTCAACCCCTCACCCTCACCCTCACTCACCCTCACTCACCCTCAACCCCTCACCCTCACTCACCCTCAACCCCTCAACCCCTCACCCTCAACCCCTCACCCTCAACCCCTCACCCTCAACCCCTCACTCACCCTCACTCTCACTCACCCTCAACCCCTCACCCTCACTCACCCTCACTCACCCTCACTCACCCTCAACCCCTCACCCTCACTCACCCTCACCCACCCTCAACCCCTCACCCTCACTCACCCTCAACCCCTCACCCTCACTCGCCCTCAACCCCTCACCCTCACTCACCCTCAACCCCTTACCCTCCCTCACCCTCAACCCCTCAACCCCTCTCCCTCACTCACCATCAACCACTCACCCTCAACCCCTCACCCTCACTCACCCTCACCCTCAGTCACCCTCACCCACCCTCACTCACCCTCAACCCCCCACCCTCACTCACCCTCACTCACCCTCACTCACCTTAAACCCCTCACCCTCACTCACCCTCACCCTCACTCACCCTCACTCACCTTAAACCCCTCACCCTCACTCACCCTCAACCCCTCACTCATCCTCACTCACCCTCAACCCCTCACCCTCACTCACCCTCACCCACCCTCAACCCCTCACCCTCACTCACCCTCAAACCCTCACCCTCACTCACCCTCACTCACCCTCAACTCCTCACCCTCACTCACCCTCACCCACCCTCAACACCTCATCCTCACTCACCCTCACCCTCACTCCCCCTCAACCACTCACACTCACTCACCCTCACTCACCCTCACTCACCCTCAACCCCTCACCCTCAACCCCTCACTCATCCTCACTCACCCTCAACCCCTCACCCTCACTCACCCTCAACCCCTCACCCCCACCCTCACCCCCTCACCCTCACCCCCTCACCCTCCACCCTCACTCACCCTCAACCCCTCACCCTCACTCTCCCTCACCCTCACTCACCCTCAACACCTCACTCACCCTCAACACCTCACCCTCAACCTCAACCCCTCACCCTCACTCACCCTCACTCACCCTCACCCTCACCCTCCCTCACCCTCACTCACCCTCACTCACCCTCACCCTCCCTCACCCTCACTCACCCTCAACCCCTCACCCTCACTCACCCTCAACCCCTCACCCTCACTCACCCTCACTCACCCTCAACCCCTCACCCTCACTCACCCTCAACCCCTCACCCTCACTCACCCTCACTCACCCTCACCCTCACTCACCCTCACTCACCCTCACTCACCCTCAACCCCTCACCCTCACTCACCCTCACCCTCACTCACCCTCAACCACTCACCCTCAACCACTCACCCTCAACCACTCACCCTCAACCACTCACCCTCAACCACTCACCCTCAACCACTCACCCTCACTCACCCTCACCCACCCTTACCCACCCTCACCCTCCCTCACCCTCACTCACCCTCACCCTCACTCACCCTCACTCACCCTCACCCTCCCTCACCCTCACTCACCCTCAACCCCTCACCCTCACTCACACTCAACCCCTCACCCTCACTCACCCTCACTCACCCTCAACCCCTCACCCTCACTCACCCTCACCCTCCCTCACTCACCCTCACCCTCACTCACCCTCAACCCCTCACCCTCACTCACCCTCAACCCCTCACCCACCCTCAACCCCTCACCCTCAACCCCTCACCCTCAACCCCTCACCCACCCTCACTCACCCTCACCCTCAGCCTCACCCTCACTCACCCTCAACCCCTCACCCTCACTCACCCTCACTCACCCTCAACCTCATGCTAAAGATTTACAAAAAACCCATTAACAATTCTAAAAGCACTAACTCTAATGCTGCGAGACCTATTGCATTTCTAATGCTTGTTCTAATAGTCCCTAATGGAAATCTGAAGCAGATGCGTTCTAGTCAATAGATAGTTTACCTGGAAAGTCACAGTTCACCTTTAATGTGCATTTATGAGTTTCTAGTGAATCAGCAGGGACGTATCTAACACCAATGCAGCGGGTGCAGTAGCACCAGGGCCCTGGGCTGTGCATGGTCCTCTGCACCACAACTGTGGTTCTAAATCATTGCAATATTTCCTTGCCGGCATTAGGGCCCTCGAATCCCTTGCTGTGCCAATGCTCATTAGATAAAAGTGAAAATCATCTTCTCAACTAACGTCTGCTGCATAGGGGTGATGGGGGTACATTGATGCTATAATGGTCTTTCTGCTAAAAAAAAAAATATATATTAATTTCTTGACCTCTGCAAAAAAAAAGTTACTTCTGGCTGCAACTTAGTATTTTAGTGATATGTAGGCAGGTACTTCATTTCCCAAAAAGACTAATGGCAAAACAACAAATCTTATTTTAAGACTTTAATACTTCCTTTTGACAAATTTAGTTGAATCCATTTTAACAGCTGATCAGGACATGAGCACCATTTACAGGATGGGGGACTATGTGTCTCAGTCACCACATGCCGAGGAGGAGGCCCTCTGCTGCCCACACCTGGCCTGGATTCAGAGAGCTATATAGCGCAGTGACAACTCCTACTGCGGGGGAACAGTGCGCCATTTCCACAAATTGGCAGTGTTCTTGCCTGCTTTCTTGCTCACCTGATAGGCGGGGGTGGAACTCGGTCCCGCAGCTCACCGTGCGCCCAAAGGGGCGGGGACTAGCAGCAACTCACTAAAAGCGCTCTTGCCAGACAGCAAATCATGGACGCACCTTCGCCAAGACGTGCCTGTCTTAGACCGCCATAGCCCGAAAGAGGCTGGGATGGGCCACCCCTCGTTTTTAAAAACCTTCAGCTGGCCTTCAGTGTTTTGACTAGTCTTCCTAGGATCCAGGTACTGTTTGTGTTTAAATTGTTTATCTGTTTATAAGTCTACCCAGTCATGCCATGCCAGGGGTTAGCACTGTGTATCCGATAGCTGCCTGTCATCTGGTACAACGGGGAAAAGAAAGGCAAAGGCCAGGAACTCTACTGACAAACGTCCCAGAACGAGTAGTTCGATTTGTATCTTTTTTAAATAATGCAGTTGAAGTCCTGGCTAACGTAATCTCAACCGTCAAAGATCAAATTCACTCCAAAAAGGGATTGGACGCATTAGCCGTTTGTGTTTCTCCTCCCTCAATCCCAGGAACTGTTCCGGACTGTGTTAACCAAGAACTTCCAACTGGAGGAAACCCAGGGGATGGTGCAGTCTTTGTCGCCCGCCGGCCACACTGGACAGGGGAATTCCAGGGGAGAGCGTCTCAACATGTGATCCCAACTCCAAGGGTAGAGGGAATAAAGGAGCCCCTTCGTTTTCCAGACTTCATAGTATAATTAATACAAGGATACTGGAAGATAGGGTGGGAACTATGATGAGCTCTATTGGGCGTCCTACAGACCAGCTTGAAACCATCATGAGTAGATCGCCCATAATGTAAGTACGCCATCGTCGTGCTCTAGTCAGAACTCCCCTACCTCAGTTAGTGTTATATCATGGCCAGTCAATAAGTCTGCTCCCACTGCCAGAACACGTTAAATACAAAACTTACCAGCCACTTCTGTTGAATCCCAGGGGTCTCATTCAGGAAGTGGCAGTAGTGCTATCCCAGGGCTGGGTCAAGGCTGTCCTCACAAGTACCAAATCAAGCGCAGCTGTCCCCTTGCCCATCTCATATAATTCACAAGGAGACTTCCCAAATTTTGACAACCCCTCTTGCCATTTTACACCTTCTAGGCGACCCGACCCCGACCAGCGCCAGGGACCCGGGTCCTGGGACTAATAGACTTTATACAGGCTGTCCCACATCATCCCAGTCCTGATGAAGACCCGCCCTTGATCCGTACGAATCAGCGCATCGCCCCCTAGGGTCGAAACGTCGACGCATTGTTATTGAGATTTAACTGTATAAAGTCTATTAGGACCAGGAACTAATTGATTGACCTAACTGACTATTATGAACACAGTTGATATTGTGAATAAGTGTTTTTCATCATGTATTTATGTATGTTTGTTTTAATATGTACCAGTCTTGCACACATTTTCGTGTTGTATATTGTATATGTTAATTTTTTTATTTGGACAGCTGAACCAAAGTTTGAAACGAATTCAACAAATAAGAAAGTATATGACTAAAAATGTACTTTCGTTATCAGTGTGGTCAGTGTTTTTTGTATTTCCTTTAGGTATAAGTACCAGTGTATGCGTACCGTCACAGGGACATACTGATAAAGTAATACAATCGGAATACTACATTACTAGGTATTTCTGTCCGACAGAACCATTATTGATTATTTAGCTCTTGGCGCTGAGCATCACCCAAGGCCAGTTCTCCTGCCAACACTGTCGCCGCACCTTCACCCACCTCCCGACCCGGACAATGACAACTGCTGCCAACCCACTTGAAGCCAGTGCACCCAAACCCCTGAGCTGCATCCTCTTTAATGTACGCTCCCCGCACAGACACACAGTAGAAATCTTGAAGCTCCTCAAAACCATCTCGCCCAACATTGCCTTCCTCACAGAAAACTGGACCAATGCAAGCTCCGCACCGGACATCACAACAGCCATCCCTGACGGGGACAAGATCCAGAGAACAGACCGCCCCAACCACCCTGGAGGAGGCCTAGTTCACAAAAGCTCCTTCCGACTGACAAATGCCATCTCAAAAGACTCCTCACCTCCTATGGTACACATTCACTTTAGGATACAGGTCACCCCAGAACAACCCTACGCGGAACTCTTGCCTACAGACCGCACGCACCCCGCACCCTGTTCACCAACATCATCGCATACAACATCGCACCCCACACCCTCGCCTCCATGGACTATGTACTGCTCAGAGACCCGAACTTTCACCATGACAACCTCAGCGACTCAAACTCCACCGTCCTCCTAGACAACCTCGGCTTGAAGCAACTTGCCAACACCCCCACCCACAAGGCGGGACATGCCATCGACCCATCTTCACCAGAGGAATCAACATTCGCTTCAGTCACACCACGCAGCCCCTCTGGACAGACCACCACTGCGTTCACTTCTTCTAAAATCCACCCCACACTAGCCAATGCCAGGTTCCCACGCAGAAACTGGAGCAAGATCACCGAATAGCACCTCTCCTCCACCCTCACCCACAATCCTCCACTCACCATGACCAACACCATCTCTGCAGCCAAAGAACTCCACAAATGGATCGTCGACTGCACCAACACGCTCGCATTCCTCCAGAACTCAGACATGCAATCCCACAAAAACCACCTGGTTCTCCTTGGACCTCCGAGGATCCAAGCTCTTGTGCCGATGACACAAGAAAGAGTGGAGGAACAGCAAAACCGTAAAAGCATGCACCGCCCTCTGGACCACGACTACATCACACCACCAACTCATCAGATATACGAAGAAGAACTTCTTACAGGACAGAATCCTCTTAAACTCCTGCAACTCCAAGGAACTCTTCAACATCATACAAGAATTCACCAGACCCCCCAGTGAAACCTCTGACGTCCCTCCCTCCCAGGGACTCTACAACAAACTTGGCTCCTTCTTCCACCACAAGATCAGGACTCTCTACGACAACTTTGATGAACAGAACCGAGGCACCGACCCTACACCTTCGATCAGCAACTCCACTCCGCCAACCATCCTCTCCTGGTCCCCTGTCACCACATAAGACACGAGGAGCACACACTAGGGAGCACCAGAGTACCCACGTCCACGGCATATCTTCCAAAGGGCCACCCCGCCATCACACCAGAACTACAACAGACAATCAACTGCACCCATGAAACGGGCACCTTCCCTAATGACTGGAAATGCGCAGAAGTCAAACCCCTCCTCAAGAAGACCTCTGCAGACCCAGGGACCACAAGAACTACAGGCCCATGTCCCTCCTCCCCTTCGCCGCCAAAGTCACTGAGAAGATAGTCAACATCCAACGAACGAACTCTAAAGAATCCAATGACATCTGCAACACCTCTCAATCCGGCTTCTGCATCAACCACAGTACCAAGTCAGCCCTCCTAGCTGCCATGAACGACATCCGCACACTCCTCGACCAAGGCCGCACTGCAGCCCTCATTTTACTTGACCTCTCAGCTGCCTTCGACACCGTCTCCCACTGCACACTAGCAGCCAGACTTCACAACACAGGCATACAGGGAACTGCCCTAGACTTAATCCACTCCTTCTTTGCTGTCTGGACTCAAAGAATCAGACTCCAGCCTTTCCTCTCGAACCCACAGAGATCAGTTGTGGAGTACCCCAAAGATACTTCCTCAGCCCCACACTCTTCAACATCTACATGGCCCCCCTCTCAACCATTGTCATAAAACACCGACTCAGCATACTATCCTAAGCCGACGACACCCAGCTCATCCTCTCCCTTACCAAGGAACCCGACATCAACAAGCGCAACTTCTAGGAAGGAATGAAGAATGGCGCAACCTGGATGAGCAGCAGCTGCCTGAAGCTCAACTTGGAAAAAATGGAAGTGCTCATCCTCAGATCTACTCCTTTGTGGGGCAGCACATGGTGCCCCCCCCCCCACCCATGGTTCCCACCCCGCCCATGGCACCCCCCTACTCCCATGAAACACGTCTACAACCTCAGCATCTTACTCAACTCCTCCCTCACCATGAACTGACAGATAAACGCCGTAGCCTCCACATGCTTCAACACCCTCTGCATACTCCGCAAGACTTTCAAATGGATCCTCCCACCTGAATTCAGAAAGGCAGTCACCACACGCACTCATGACCAGCAGGAACTCCCTCTGTGCCGAAAGCAACAAATCTCTACACTACAAACCCCAGACCGTCCAAAAGGATGCAGCCAGACTTGTCCTCAGCATCCCAAGACAAAACCACATCACCCAGCACCTACGAGACCTCCGCTGGCACCCTGTCAAAAAAAGAGTGACCTTCAAGCTACACACACACACACACAACTACAAAGCCTTCCACAACACCAGACCTCAATACCTAAACAAAATAATCTCCTTCCACGCCCCTAAGAGAAACTTCTGCTCCGCTGACAATGCTTTGGCCGAAATCCCCTGCATCAACAGAGCCAGAACAGAAGGCAGATCCTTCTCCTTGATCGTGGCAAAGACCTGGAACAAACTCTCCCTCAGCATCAAACAAAGCCCCACACTGCAAGTATTCAGGAAGAACCTCAGGACCTGGCTTTTTGAATGGCCGGAGCTGCCCCGAATCCTCTCCACCACAGTGCCTTGAGACCCTCCATTAACTGTATTTTCATTATTTTCGGCGTGCCTACCTGCTAGCTCGACTGTGCCTGCATCTGCTCATTTAATCAGTGTGCCTGTGCTGCCTAGCCCGCATTGCTGCTTCGTTGGTCTAATAACTGAAATTGACATAATCACTCTCTCCCAACCCGGTCTGCACTCGCGTTTTCAGCCGCCATTATCTGTGTTGTTGTTGTTTTGCCTATAGCCCGCCCCCTCCACCACGCACACGCCTCCCTGCTGCTCCTCCCTCCCACTAAGAGACTAGGTTTCTCCCGACCACCTAAGCGCTGTGACCGCCCTGACTTCGTTAGAAGTGGTCGCTCCTTGCTGCCCTTGCTGACTCCTGCCTAATTGTGACTGGTATCGTGTGCATTGCGCTGTGGATCTCATTAACGTGTGCATCGCGCTGCTGACCCTTTTAGCGCTTGAAAGTGCCTGTAGCATTACCCTATTGTGTCCATTAACTGTATTTTCATTATTTTCGGCGTGCCTACCTGCTAGCTCGACTGTGCCTGCATCTGCTCATTTAATCAGTGTGCCTGTGCTGCCTAGCCCGCATTGCTGCTTCGTTGGTCTAATAACTGAAATTGACATAATCACTCTCTCCCAACCCGGTCTGCACTCGCGTTTTCAGCCGCCATTATCTGTGTTGTTGTTGTTTTGCCTATAGCCCGCCCCCTCCACCACGCACCCACCTCCCTGCTGCTCCTCCCTCGCCCCTCCCCTCCACTATCCGCATATGATAGATTAACTCTAGCGCAGCGGTCTCGCCGAAGGTGCGCCAAAGGTAAGCCCGTCTACGCCCGTCCGCGCCCAGCGCCATACCCCCTGGTCCTCGCAATGCCCACCCCTCCCCCATTACTTACGCTGCCACCACCCTCCTAGCCCTTAACCCCGGCCGTTCCCCCAACTGCGTCCAAGCCGCTCCTGGACACACCCATGGACCCTTCTCTTGCAACTCCTGCAGGTTCAACGGCACCAAGAACAACTCCTCATCCACGATCACACAACAGATATCCGACCCCAACCACCTACAATGCATCCTGCTCAACACCCGCTCGGTCCACAGGCACGCCATCGACTTCTGGAATCTACTAGACACCATCTCTCCGGACGTCGCCTTCCTAACAGAAACATGGATGAACGCCACATCTGCCCCAGACATCACCATTGCCATCCCGGAAGGCTATAAGATCATTCGCAAGGACCGTACCGGCCAAACAGGAGGAGGCATTGCTATCGTCCATAAGAAATCCATCCGCATCTCAACCAGCTCAGACGTCAATCTCGCCAACACTGAACACCTTCACTTCCAGATCCACATCGACCCCAAGACCACACTCAGAGGCACCCTCCTCTACAGGCCGCCAGGACCCCGTGCCCAATTTAGTGAAGACATCATGGACTTCATCACTCCACACGCGCTCCCCTCCAAGGATTACATCCTTTTGGGAGACCTCAACTTTCACCTTGAAAAAAACAACGACCGCAACACCACCACCCTATTGGACAACCTTGCCAACCTCGGACTTAAACAACTTGTCACTACCCCCACCCACATCGCAGGTCACACACTCGACCCTATCTTCACCTCCAGCAAACATGTCTCCTTCAGCCACACCACAGCTCTCCTTTGGACTGACCACAGCTGCGTTCACTTTACCTACAACAAGTCCACATCCAACAACCATCCCCAACCCACTCTGCGAAGAAACTGGAACAAAATCACCATCGACCAGATCTCCACATCGCTGCTGCAAAACCCCCCCGCCCACTCCTCAAACCCCGACCAAGCAGCCACTAACCTTACCCAATGGTTATCCAACAGCGCCGACATCCTAGCACCACTGAAAAAACGACGAATCAAACTAGGCAGCAAGAAGGCCTCCTGGTTCAACGATGATCTTAAGAAATCCAAGAAACTCTGCCGCTCCCTTGAGAAGGCCTGGAAAAAAGACCCAAACACCAGCACCAAGGACGCCTTCAAAAACGCCACCCGCATACACCACCAACTGATCCGGAATGCCAAGAAAGCCGCTTTCAAGGACCGACTAGATAGCAACGCCCACAACAGCAAGGAATTATTCAACATCATCAACGAATTTACCAACCCCTCAGCTAACTCCAACGACATCACCCCCTCTCAAGCCCTCTGCGACTCCTTAGCCTCATTCTTCCACAACAAAATTGCAGACATCCACAACAGCTTCGACAACCGACCCGAAGACCAACCCACCCAACCCTCTGCAAGACCCTCACCCTCCTTGAACATCCTCAATGACTGGAACCCAATCTCTACTGAGGACACCATCCGTCTGATGAACTCTATCCACTCAGGATCCCCCACAGACCCATGCCCTCACCACATCTTTAACAAAGCAGACTCCATTATAGCACCGCACCTCCGAGACGTCATCAACTGCTCCCTCAACTCCGCAACCTTCCCGGAAAGTTGGAAACATGCCGAACTCAGCGCCCTTCTGAAGAAACCCACAGCTGACCCCACCGAACTCAAAAACTACCGCCCTATCTCGCTCCTTCCATTCCCGGCCAAAGTCATCGAGAAAGCGGTCAACAACCAGCTCGCCGCCTTCCTCGAAACCAACAAATCCCTCGACTCCTCACAGTCCGGCTTCCAAGCCAAACACAGCACTGAAACCGCCCTCATCGCAGCAACAGACGACATTCGAACTCTACTGGACAATGGAGACACAGTCGCCCTCATCCTCCTCGACCTCTCCGCAGCCTTCGACACAGTCTGTCATAGCACCCTTTTACAGCGCCTCAGAAACGTCGGAATCGAAGGAAAAGCACTGGAATGGATCACCTCGTTCCTCACCGGAAGAACCCAGAGAGTCCGCCTTCCACCATTCAAGTCAGAGGCCACTGAAGTCATCTGCAGCGTACCACAAGGATCTTCACTCAGCCCCACCCTCTTCAACGTATACATGAGCCCCCTCGCGGGCATCGCACGCCAACACAACCTCAACATCATCTCCTACGCCGATGACACTCAACTGATCCTATCACTCACTAGAGACCCTAACACTGCCAAAACCAACCTACATGAAGGAATGAAAGAAGTAGCCGAATGGATGAAGCACAGCCGTCTGAAACTGAACTCAGACAAAACAGAAGTCCTCATCCTAGGCACCTCCCCTTCTGCCTGGGATGACTCTTGGTGGCCAGAGGCCCTCGGAAAAGCACCCATCCCGACAGACCACGCACGGAACCTGGGCGTCATCCTGGATTCCTCACTATCGATGAACAGACAAGTCAACGCCGTTTCTTCATCTTGCTTCAACATTCTTCGCATGCTCAAAAAAACATTTCGCTGGATCCCTACCGAAACTAGAAAAACGGTCACCCACGCACTGGTCACGAGCCGCCTGGACTACGGAAACACCCTATACGCCGGTACCACCGCAAAACTCCAGAAAAAACTCCAACGCATCCAGAACGCTTCTGCCAGGCTCATATTAGACATCCCGCGTAAAGAGCACATCTCTGGTCACCTGAAAAACCTCCACTGGCTCCCCGTCAATAAGAGGATTACTTTCCGCCTACTGACCCACGCACACAAAGCACTATACGAACTTGGACCCGAATGCCTCAACACACGACTGTCCTTTTACACCCCCTCCCGCCAGCTACGATCCTCCAACCAAGCCCTTGCCACTATACCTCGCATCAACAAAACCACCATGGGAGGTAGATCCTTCTCCTACCTGGCAGCTAAAACCTGGAACTCACTTCCCACTCACCTTCGCCTTACTCAGAACCACCTCACATTCAGAAAGCAACTTAAAACGTGGATATTCGACAAGTAATTCCCCACCCTCCTTCAAGCGCCTTGAGACCCTCTGGGTATGTAGCGCGCTATATAAATCCCTTGACTTGACTTGACATTTGGTCCAGGAGAATTTCCACCAACTTAAAAACAAGGCCGCACATTTACTTGTAGAAAGGGTACCCCCAGATATGATGAAATAATCATCATACATCGGGTGGATTGGATAAGTGGTGGCTCCTGATCTTTTAGAGGGGCTTTATTGTATTTAACTTTTGTAATAGTTATAGGGCTGTTTTTTTGCTATCAAGACTTGGGTCTGATCCTAAAACTCCCAATGCCATCATACCTTTACCCTAGGGATATTTCTATAGACCAATGTTCATGGGCCTGTCCCTCCAGGGGCTTCCTTCTTGTGGTGTTTCCAAGGCCCCTGTTAGAAGATATCTTGGAAACTGAGGCTCGGCTCATACTCTGCTCAATCAATTTGAGCTCCTAAGTGGCTTAAACGACCAAGATTAACTGTGGAGGGATCTTAATTTTAATATCCCTGTTGAAGTGCCCATTCCACCCTGGGTTTTGCAAATGATGTCCTGGAATACTGCTGGCCTGAGGGAGAAATATGATGACCCTGAATTGGTCCTTTTTTAGATTATTGTTTTCAGGACACAGGGAGAGGGGTTCGCCTGGATGGCTATGCATAACTCAGGTTAGATCAATAGCCCGGGGAAGAAGATTGAAGTGGTGCAATATCATACCTGAGGGTTTTATCAGCAAGCTAGTACCATCCTGTTCTTTAGAGTTTCATACAAGTCTGAACATAGAGGCTCCCCAACACAATATTTTTTTAGCATGTGACAAAAACCGCTCTCACAATAAATCCACTCTTTCCTGGTTGGCAAGGACTGATTTTCAGACGCCTAATCGTT